>NC_137433.1:24114473-24714473 GCF_964374335.1 Astatotilapia calliptera
CCGAGTCGCCTCAGTAGGAAAAGCCAACTCTGCCCTTTTTTAAAGATAGCATTGGTGTTCTTGATCCAGTCCAGTTTACAGTCCAAGTGGACCCCCAGGTACCGGTAGTCCTCAACGATCTCCACATCAGCCCCTCTGATGGTGACAGGGTTAGGAGGAGGAGCCTGCTTCCTAAAGTCCATAATCAGTTCTTTTGTCTTTGTGATGTTAGGTTGTAGGTGGTTTAGCTCACACCACTCGACAAAGCTGTCCACTATTTTCGTATCTAATGACAAGCTACTGATGCTTAACTGTGTACACACACGTGTGCCACTCATGTCAGAAACAAAGATAATGTTAATCTGTTTGTTGGTATTTAGTTTCAGTTGGATAATGTTAATTTCATGATAGACAAGAAATAAGAGATACAGGACCATGAATACTGCAGATGTACACTAGTACATTTCAGTCCATCACACTGACAGGCACACACGTGTGTGTGTGTGTGTGTGTGTGTGTGTGTGTGTGTGTGTGTGTGTGTGTGTGTGTGTGTGTGTGTGTGTGTGTGAAGGATATATATCATAATATTGTTCTGTGGATGATATTGCCATTAAATAAAAGTAATACAATGCTTTTATAGGCAGCAAATGCTAAAATTGACCATTTTAGGTCATTAAATTGTAATAATATCTGATACTGATAAGAATCTTCAGGGGCCTAACAAGGTTTAATTGCTGAACCCATGATTACGTAGAGGGAGTTGACCTGAAACAGACAGAGATTTGGCCTGTTACAATAAAATGACCATTAGCCTACCAACTCCCTCGTCACCTGAGCACTTTATGTTGTTTTTCCAGCAGTAGTAAAAAAAAAATATGGGTAAAAAAAAATACAAGAAATCAACAGCACAAATACAACTGCCATAGCAACACCAAAGGACATGTTCCATTACTAAAAAAATATCCATAAAACTGTTGTTCTGATGAACGCACATTATTCCCGTGGCATTCCAGGGCTCATAGGATGAGGTCATGCTTAGCAGTAAAGCAGCAGTCTCAGCTATCCATTTAGTCTCAGTGGCAGCTGTTTGACCTTTTATGAACCTTGCTAACAACTTTACAGCCTTACAGATCAATGCAAAATCTATTAGAAGAGATTAGCATTAAGGCAGAGCGTAATGGCTAGCCCAATATCTACTGGGATCTCAGGTGTAAATACAGACTAATGCTAATGCTGCTATTGGCACTGGACCAGCCACAGCCAATGATGAAAGCCATTATAAAACTAAGGTAGCTTCAAAAAGGTCAGAACTTGCTGGCCAATTAGAAGAGTCTAATGAGGCCACATTACCATAAGAGGAGGTGAGAGGAGTGAAACAGACTGGAAAGTAAACATGACATGTGGATGGAAGGTGACACGCAAAGGGAAACACTTACAGTACAGTGCAAAAGTCTTGTTTAATCCCTGATTTCCGTATCTTTCGCTCACAAAAAGATTGAATTAGAGATTTATTAAAACATGCGCAAACATACACGAAACAGAGTATGCAATGGATTTGTACACTTCGAACAAGTTTGAAAGTCTTGAACCACACAACCTGAACTCTCTCAGACAACCTTTTTTGTAATTTCTTAAAGTAGTCTTCAGGAATAGTTGTTCAGGTTCCCTTTTGCCTTTTATTCCATTTTTTATGAAGATGATCGCACACTGCTTTAACAGTGTTGAGGTCCGGGCTCTGGGGAGGCCAATCCATGACTGAGTTTTCCTATTCGGGGATTCTTTTGCTGCCGTGTCAAGTGTGTTTGGGAGCATTGTCATGCTGAAAAATGAACTTAATGCCAATCAGACCTTTTCCAAATGTTGCTTTCCAGATTAAAATCTGAATTCATCCCTTCATCAGACCTGTTTCTGCTAATTTTCACTCCACTTACTGTGTAATTTTGCGTACCTCAGTCTTTTCTCCCTGTTTTCTTTCCATAAGAATGGCTTCTTGACAGGCCCCCTTCAACTGAGACTATTTCTGATGAGGATTCGGTGAATAGTAGGGGGACGAGCTGAAGATGTATCTCTCAGGTCCTGTGTAAGCTCTTTCTTGGATATTTTTTTTCCTATTGCCTAATGACATCCCTTTCAGATACTGTCAGCTCCTCTAGATAGTTTGTTAAGCCTGACACTTTTTCTTTCGTCCTCCACTTGTCAATGTCCTCCAAAATTTTAAGGACACACTGCACAAAAATGGCAAGATATGCAAAGTTTTCAGTTAATAGTTGTTTGGGAATCACCTTATTAGTGCAAATGTACTATTTTATGCCTGTCACACTGCATTATCTTGGGCATTTTTCTTGAACTAAAGGAATGGGAATGAATAATGTGCTTCTGTGACAGGCTGGTGGTAAGAAAGTGACTAAAGGTACAATTTAAAATTGATTCTTTGCTATGCTGTTTGTTATGTGTAGTCCCAAATCTGGTTCATCCCTTTTTATGCTTGAATGATTCATAGGTCAGTGTTAAGTTGCTTAACATACAAAGTATGTACTCTGAAAATGTTCAAGTAGAAGGACTGAACTGAAAATGAGTGAAAAAGCAGCAAATGACTGGAATAAAAACCATACCATACCATCTGAAACACCATCAGAAAACTACTCAAGCTCACTTTTTACACAAAAAATAAAGGAATGAGGGGTGGCTCAATACTGTTGCACAGTACTGTATGCATGTAAGAAAGTAAAAATAATTTTGATCTATGACTCTAGTCCTTCCTGCTTAAATGGGATATTGACCTATTATGCAGTAAAGCTTAAAAGCAGGAGCTGAATTAGCAGTATGCCTTTAATGTGGATGAACAGAAGATAGACCGGAGGGATGAGATGAGAGGAGGAAAGAAGATGAAGGAGAGACTTCAGCAGCTGTGTGGTTTTGAATGGAAAACCGCAGCCCTGCCTTTTTTTAACCAGTTAAATGACAGCACATTTATATTTACAGTAAACACCGGAGGGACATCTTGAAAAGGAAAAGGTTTTCTTACAAGTTTGCACAACCCAAACACACCCTGGGAGGAATTAGCAAATTAATCAGAGTCCATCACATGAGGCCTCACAAACAGCTCTTGGTGCCATTAAATTTCAGCATGGATACGCTAATAGGAATGGCAATGTAGGTCCAATAAAAAAAGAGGGGGAAAACAGAAGAACAGAAAAGAAAATTATGACGATATAAGGGTGGTGTCATGGTCCTGGGCCATGTGGGCCCAGTATTCTTAGTTTTCATGTATTTTTGTATTTTGTTCTTTATTTAGGCCATGCTTCCTGGGTTGATCTGTTACGTTGTTCCTTATGTGTTTTCCCTTCGTGACTCTTACCCCCTGTGTGCCCCTCTGTGTATTTATGAGCCCTCGTCTCTCTTTGTGCTTTATTCTATGTTTTCCCCAGCCCGTTATGTCTGCGTTCTTCCCGTGCTCTCTCTCCTCCTGTCTGAACCTCTGTGCCTGTACCCGTCAGCAGGGCTGGACTGGGACAAAAAATCAGCCCGGGCATTTTGACTACAGACCGGCCCACCAGGATAAAGATTGAAAATGTGACGTCATTCAGGGGTAAAACCGCAAAGGATTCTGGGAACTTGTGGCAAGAGGTACTAGCGCACGCAGGCGCAGCGATAAAAAGAAACCCAAAAAATGGCAAGAAGCTGTTGTATTATTAACTTCAATAGCCGGTCGCATGACAGCCATGGGAAGCCGACGGGTAAAGAGATAGTTTTTTTTTTTTTAAATCGGATTACGTCGTTGAAGAGAAATTTTTAAGCCATGTTTCCGAAGTAAGAGCCGACGGATGGTCTGGATATACCAAAACGTCTCAGAACACTCCAGCTCACATGTTAGTCTGCTCCAAGCATTCCCACAAAGGTCAGAGTTTTGTAGTATTAATACGTCATTTTTCTTAACATAATTGGTGATATAGGTTACAAGCAAGTCTGGCGCTGAACAGAAATTGTGGCACTATGCTCCTTTATTTATTGTGCATAAATAGTAAATTGTCCTGACACAATATTGCGTTTCGCTTCTGTTATTACCATGGTACATTGACAAAAACATATACTTTTATTCACAGGGTAAAACAGTTGTTATGTATCACTAATTGTCCAGTGCGATTACAGCATACAATATTGTAACAACCGTGGGTTAGTGGAGCTGAACTGACTAAACTGCTCACTAGCTCAAACGGCTAGCAGGGCTCTAGCAGCTATCGCTAAACTTTGCAACAAATGGAGAGCACTCGTCGTCATACACCGCACAACCCCGAGCGTCTCAGCAGCAGACTGATAATCCTCAAATGATCCAACAGGAGGCTTTAGTGGTTCACACCAATCGTTTATTTACCATGTTTTTCTACAACAACATAATGCTGCTGACACCAAACCCCTATCACGCTCCCACCACATAGAGTCGCGGTGTCAGCCAACCATGCCAATTCAACCCACTCCACAGAACACACATCAACTTCACTGTGGCTTACATTAACATAACACTAACACAACATGCGAATCAAACACATAGGAACTAGCAGAACGATAGAAAACACAGACAACACAATACCCAGAATGCACCTGGCTAACAACCCCAGCCAGGTCATTACAATATTATTGTCACTGCTCCATTTCTGTAATGCTACCAGAGATTATTTCCACTACTAATTAATTACCGTTGAGCTCAAAGGTTATATATTAATAAACGGTTAACGAATGTGTATTTATGACGACGATTTGTGAGACTGGTAAACTTACCTTTGTTCGTACGATGGTCTTTCGTTCTATACGGTGCATTTCAAGGTCCTGCACCCATCCGTCGGTAAACTGTACCTGGGCTTGTTGCAGTGACCTGAAGTTACTAAACTTCATGAGTGTATGCACTCACAAGAACCGTATGATTATAAATCTGAGCGTGGTGAAAGTTGGGCAGCACACTGACGTCTTTTGTCCACTCTGTGCGCTCATAAGGGTCTGACCCTTTCACTCCTTTGATTTTTTCCTCGTATCTTTTCTTTGCCTTTTCGTCGAGTCTGTCTTTGTACCGACCGGCATTGTTCTCCTTTTGTTTTGTACATTCCTTCTTTGTGCGGCAAAGAAAAATGCAAGAAAGAAAAAAGAAAAAACAAGAAGGTATTGGAACCGGAGAATGAACGTTTTGCGGTGCTGCAAATGTTTGCATTTGATGCGGTACTTGGATTGTTTTGCCACGAGTTCCCGGCATGCAATGCGCGAAAATCACGTGATTGCTAAACAAGGGGGCGGGTGCATCCAGCCTCCTCGGCTGTAATTGGTCCAGCCCAGAGTCGATCATGACCAATTGGCCAATCCAACACCTTTCATTATATATACCCTTCCTAAAAAAAAAACTAAAAAAAAACCATCGGCCCATAAAAACAAAAAATCGCCAGCGGCCCACCGGGCAAATGCCCGGTATGCCCGATGGCCAGTCCAGCTATGCCCGTCAGCGTTATGTTCACCCCGCCCTGTCTCGTTATGGTTATCTGTGTCACCTGTGTTCCCCGTGTGTTCCCACTTTCCTCGTTAACCCTCTGTGTATTTCTGTCGGCGTCTTCCTCTGTTCGGCGTCGCGTTCTCCCTCATGTTGTGTGGATCTTCCTGTGTCTCCCTGCGAGTGTTAGTTTACTTTTCCCAGTTAGTTCTGTATGTCCTGTATTCTACCGTGCCAGCATTAAAGCTGTGTTCTTTAAGTTTATCCCCGTGTCTGTGAGTCTGCATCTTGGGTCCTTCTCCTGCCTGCCACACAACGAACCATGACAGAAGAACGCGACCACAACATGGACCCAGCAGTTCACAACCCCTCCGCGGACCGACAGTACGACGCGACCATGCCGGACCCAGCGACACAAAGACTGGAGATAGTCCGGACAGTGGAGTCGCTATGCGACAAGTGGCTGCACTGTTCCAGTGAGGAGGAACGGGAGGAGTTCGCCCGCCAGGTAGGGGTGTGCGTGTCTGTGTTCCCCTGGTTATGGGAGACGCTGCACCCCCTCGTCAGCGACCTTCTCGTCTCCGCTCTCCGACTCCGTCCGCAGCAGCAGCGGCCCGGTGGGCGTGCACCTTCACCAGAGCCGTGCCATCGCGCCGTTGCCCCGCCGCCTCATGAGCCAGTGGCGGTCAGAGTCGGAACGGTGAGGCTCACCACGGACACACCATTGGCTCACACTTCATCAGCTTCCGCATCTTCGCCACCGCCTGCCTGCACGGAGATGCCCGAGGCTGTTGACTTCGGTGAGGAGGAGCGGCAGCTGGTGTTGCGGGCTTATCGGGAGGACGAGCTCCGGTGGAAGCCCTGGCTCATCTCGGAGCAGGACCTCTCACCTGCTGCACAGCCTACCAGCCGCTCGCCGTCTCCAATCCACTTAGACTTTACTTCGCCTGCCTCATTTCTGGCAAGGATGTGGGCGGACGACCGGGAGGTCGCCGCTACATCACCCCCTGCATTTGTGCCATCAGCGCCCATCGCGCCAGCTACCAGAAGGGGGCGGCGCCGGCGCCGCCGTGGCACCGCATTAACTCCGGAAATCATGGAGCCCGGTCTCAGTGAGCAGCAGCAAGCAGCTTGCACCCACGTAGAGGAGGAGCTCCGGAGAAAGCCGTGGCCTACCCCCGATTGTCAGCACATCTTTCGGGGAACACGCCTGGCTCTCGGGGGCCCTCGGAGCCGCCAGGCCTCGCAGCCACCCTCAGTTCAGTCAGCTCCCTCGCAGCCACCCTCAGTTCAGTCAGCTCCCTCGCAGCCACCCTCAGTTCAGTCAGCTCCCTCGCAGCCACCCTCAGTTCAGTCAGCTCCCTCGCAGCCACCCTCAGTCCAGTCAGCTCCCTCGCTGCCACCCTCAGTTCAGTCAGCTACCCTCCTGGAAGCCCCCGCTGCCTGGTATTCTCAGCATCGACATCTTTTCCCGTCAAGGTTTATCGCTAAATCATTCGATCCTCCCTTAAGAGAGAGACTGCGTCCTCGCTGCCTTCACCCCAGTACACCAGTGTCACCCGGGTCTCCAGTAGCTCAGCTCCCAGTGTCACCTACCCCACAGCCACTTTTAGCTCAGTTTCCAGAGCCACCTGCTTCAGTTCAGGCCCCAGTAGCTCCAGTGCCGCCTGTAGCGCAGGCCCCGATAGCAGTACGGTCCGCTGGTCAGCCTAACATTCAGCCAGGGGTCCCTAATCTCTCTGGCTCTGCATCAGCTCCTGCTGGGAGCTCGGATGAGCTCATCCAAGACTCCGCGGCTCCCACGCCGCCTTCTACCTCGTCAGCTGGAGGGTCCGAGGGGCCCGTTCAGCCTCCTGTCTCCGCTGGAGGGTCCGAGGGGCCCGTTCAGCCTCCTGTCTCCGCTGGAGGGTCCGAGGGGCCCGTTCAGCCTCCTGTCTCCGCTGGAGGGTCCGAGGGGCCCGTTCAGCCTCCTGTCTCCGCTGGAGGGTCCGAGGGGCCCGTTCAGCTCCCTTCCACGTCGGCTGTACAGGCTGCTCCTCAGTCTTCTAGGAATGGCGTGAGCTTTCTCTCCGCCTCAGACTGCCTTCTGCTTCAGCCATCTCTTCCAGCTGGAGAGCCCGAGGAGCCCGTTCAGCTTCCTTCCACGTCAGCTGTACAGGCTGCTTCTCAGCCTTCTAGGAATGGCGTGAGCTTTCTCTCCGCCTCAGACTGCCTTCTGCTTCAGCCGTCTCTTCCAGCTGGAGGGCCCGAAGGGTCCGTTCAGCCTCCTGTCTCCGCTGGAGGGCCCGAGGGGTCCGTTCGGCCACCTGTCTCCGCTGGAGGGCCCGAGGGGTCCGTTCGGCCACCTGTCTCCGCTGGAGGGCCCGAGGGGTCCGTTCGGCCACCTGTCTCCGCTGGAGGGCCCGAGGGGTCCGTTCGGCCACCTGTCTCCGCTGGAGGGCCCGAGGGGTCCGTTCGGCCACCTGTCTCCGCTGGAGGGCCCGAGGGGTCCGTTCGGCCACCTGTCTCCGCTGGAGGGCCCGAGGGGTCCGTTCGGCCACCTGTCTCCGCTGGAGGGTCCGAGGGGCCCGTTCGGCCTCAAGCCTCGTCAGCTGGAGGGCCCGAGGAGCCCATCCAGCCACCTTCTGCTACGCCTGGTCCAGCCTGTGCTTCGTCCGCTGCAGCCTCAGAGCCTTCGTCCGCTGCAGCAGCCTCAGAGCCTTCGTCCGCTGCAGCAGCCTCAGAGCCTTCGTCCGCTGCAGCAGCCTCAGAGCCTTCGTCCGCTGCAGCAGCCTCAGAGCCTTCGTCCGCTGCAGCAGCCTCCGAGCCTTCGTCCGCTGCAGCAGCCTCAGAGCCTTCGTCCGCTGCAGCAGCCTCAGAGCCTTCGTCCGCTGCAGCAGCCTCCGAGCCTTCAGCCTCGTCTGGTCCTGTGCCCACCAGGCCATGGCCAGCACGCCTGACACTGGAGAGCCGCCGCCGCTGCCTTCCGCGCGGCCGGCCTCCGGAACTGCTCCGTCGTCTCCTTCGCCGCCGCCGCTGCCTTCCGCGCGGCCGGCCTCCGGAACTGCTCCGTCGTCTCCTTCGCCGCCGCCGCTGCCTTCCGCGCGGCCGGCCTCCGGAACTGCTCCGTCGTCTCCTTCGCCGCCGCCGCTGCCTTCCGCGCGGCCGGCCTCCTGAACTGCTCCGTCTCCTTCGCCGCCGCCGCTGCCTTCCGCACGGCCGGCCTCCGGACCAGCTCTGCCACCTGTGCCACCCGCCTGGTCGGCCCCCCGACCGTGTGACCCGTGAACTCTTGTGCCTGTGGGCTCTGGGTCGGCCCCCTGAACTTTATTTTGACTACCGTCATGTGCTCCTGTGTTTTCTGTTGTTTGTTTTGTTTCCCGTTCTGGTCCCTCCGTCCTGGTCCCCCGCCTCCCGCCCTGGGTGGGTTGTTTTCTGTTTTTGTTTTTGTTTCTCGGGTTTGGGCTGTCGGGAGCCAGCCCTTTAGGGGGGGGTGGTGTCATGGTCCTGGGCCATGTGGGCCCAGTATTCTTAGTTTTCATGTATTTTTGTATTTTGTTCTTTATTTAGGCCATGCTTCCTGGGTTGATCTGTTACGTTGTTCCTTATGTGTTTTCCCTTCGTGACTCTTACCCCCTGTGTGCCTCTCTGTGTATTTATGAGCCCTCGTCTCTCTTTGTGCTTTATTCTATGTTTTCCCCAGCCCGTTATGTCTGCGTTCTTCCCGTGCTCTCTCTCCTCCTGTCTGAACCTCTGTGCCTGTACCCGTCAGCGTTATGTTCACCCCGCCCTGTCTCGTTATGGTTATCTGTGTCACCTGTGTTCCCCGTGTGTTCCCACTTTCCTCGTTAACCCTCTGTGTATTTCTGTCGGCGTCTTCCTCTGTTCGGCGTCGCGTTCTCCCTCATGTTGTGTGGATCTTCCTGTGTCTCCCTGCGAGTGTTAGTTTACTTTTCCCAGTTAGTTCTGTATGTCCTGTATTCTACCGTGCCAGCATTAAAGCTGTGTTCTTTAAGTTTATCCCCGTGTCTGTGAGTCTGCATCTTGGGTCCTTCTCCTGCCTGCCACACAACGAACCATGACAGGTGGGTTACTATTCTCAGAAAAAAAAATCAGCAACTCAGAATTACCAAGATCGAAGATAAAAGTAAATTTACTTTAAAAAAAAAAGACAATTCTTTGAGACTGAGAAAAAAAAATCTCTAAATAAGAATTATTGTTGAGGTTATGAGGTCACAAATTTATGACTAACTGTAATCGCACAGCAATAAATAAATGGAGGTTACTTTGATAAGGAGAAAAGACACACGCACAGATAAAGTGCTGCCCTTATGGCTTCTTACTTGGTAAAGAACCCTTTCTGAAAGTCAGCTACTTTATAATTCAATATTTTAACTTTATATTTGGCCACGGCATCAGTTTCTAATTAAAAGCCCCCAAACTGTATGTTTATAGTTCTGCTTGACCATACCCACTCTAACCTTCTATTCTTCCACTTTCTTTGACTTCACATTTAGCTACGAATGCCATCCGGTCTTTAAGTCTGACGTTATTAGCCATATCTGGGCCCAAAGTCAAACGATCACTGCGGCATCACTGAGAGTTGAAAAACTGTCTAAATTCTTTCATCTGTAATAAAATGATCAGTGTGGCTGCTCTACCAGGTGTAACAATGAAATTTAACATCCAGGCATCCATGAAAATGGAATTTATTACATTTAACGGAGTTAGAAGTTAGCAGGGAGTTAGCTCGCTAGTTTCAATCTAAATATAATATACCATCTTCTGACTGAGGAATTTCTGAAACAAATTAAGACGTACAGCTCTGCTATCACTTCCAACATAAATGAAGACAGGAAAGTAAACAGCAGTGGCTGAAAGGTTTGTAGGGTTACTGAAGTTTGGCTAGCATATAACGATGTGCTACGTGATCACTAGCGACACAGCTATGTTAGCATAATATAAACAGTGAAGCTGGAGGATGAACGCTAACTTTTTTCACGTGCACATACATTGTGTTAAATGGACCCATCCAGTCACGGTGTGTGCAAGACTGAACCAGTGTTGTCTGCCGCTGTAGGTGCTCCACGTGGAAATGCTTTCTCTCAGAGTGGACTGTTCAGCTACACGAGCAAGATGAAAGAGCACTTCAAAGTTTGTGCGCGAGTCCATGAGACATGAGTAGCAACATGTTGTGTGTGATGTCTGGACTACTTTATTGTTGGTTTTTTAACACCACCTGATTGAAATATTATCACATATTCAGAGAGAAAGTGCAAGTGCAAAAATACAAGTGCAAACCCTAAATGCAGGCTTAAAATCAGTCCAAAGTGTCACTCATTTAGTTATCTATATCTTTTGTTTACATGAGCACAAAAACATTATTTTAATTAATATTGACCCTTAACACATGTATGATGTTGACGTTGTATTTGCTGAGAAAGGACATGGTAAGAAAACAGAAATAAAGTGAACTGCATCAGGCAGCTCAGGATTGCAGCTCTCTTCTGTCAGGTATTAGGCCATGTTGCAGTGAATAGGATAGGATGAGTGAGATCAGTAAGTATCCGAGGAAATAAAAGGTGTACTACTGTATGCAACTTCATCTTTTTAACAAATACTTTTCTGTCTTTTTTCTTCTGGATAGGCACGCTGGAGCGCATGCCCCTCACAATGTCTGTGCATGGCTATGAGGAGATGGCTTTAGTGTATGAGATAGCTGCAAAGACATTCCTGGCTATACCAACTGTCCTTACTAACCTGTCTCTGTGGCCTTCACTTTAACCAGTGCCATCTGTGGTGTGATTAAGTTCATTCAACCCTGCAAAAATATGCTGAATGCCGGCTGGCTACATATCACTCCTGTACTCTCTTCAACTGTACTTCCATCTTCCACCTCTATCCCTCTCAATAATGACTAAAAACGCACCAAAAAGGCAACTGAGCAAGTCTTCCACAAAGCACAGGTTTTTTGTGTCTCCACATGTCAAAGTGTTCTTGGCCAAGACATTTTTATGCCTGATGGTGAGGCCATCAACCTGCATGGTGCTGTCACTGCCATTAGAGTGTCAGTTTGAGTATGTGAACAAGTGAATAGGTGTGGGGCAAAGCATATACAGCCACTTACCATTTTTTGGCTGAACTGTTGTGCCAAGATTCAAGACCCTCTCAGGGTACATTTGTCGTGTAGCTCCATCATCGGGTAGTTGGTGTTTTCACTTTGTGCATGTTGGCTTGACTAACAAGCAGTTTGCACAGCCTGTGCTGAGCTTCTATAGCATGGCTGTAGGCCATTAGTCTTGTTATTATTGCAAAGCTGAAATCTTGATTTTAAAAAAAGAACATGGAAAAAAATTAAATGAAACAACATTTCATGTCAAATCCAGAGGGCCTGTCATTAAACTGAGCCTCAGTCCTGAAACCTGCTAGGCTGCTTAAACTTATTCACATTTTTTAAGGTAAACATCAAAGATGTGCTGAATGCTAGTTACAAGTTATTTTGGTCATGTTTGACACATAGCAGCAAAGCAAAGTTGGAATGGTAACTAATGCAGCAAATCACCAATGAATCATTTGACTCCATGCTAACCGGCATACACAATGCATATGCTAAGACTAATCTACCTAATGAATTATCAACAGGAGCTACAGTGTAAATTTGCCTTCATTTAACGAGCCGTCAGTCACAGCAAACCCATCAGCAGATACCATCAAAACTGGAGCAGGTGGGCAAGTAAAAAGGAAAGGGGGCGTGTTTGAGTCCATTGGGTGTGTGGGCAGAAGTGTGACCCGGCGACTCCACCGAAAGTCACTACTGCGCAAAGTCTGGGTCCAAAAGTGCAACATGGCAGCTCCCACAAACAGGAAATTTTGGCTTCATTTTTGCACACTGGGAGGAAATGCAGCCAGGTCGTCCATTTCTTCTACAGTCATTGATTTGTTTTGTTTTTAAATTTATGTAATGTACATGTGTGCAAGCAAAGGTGGCTTCGCTTAAATGTGTTGGAGCTGATGTTTACGAGTGATTTGACCCTCGGAAGATATCAGCATACGTTAAAAAAAGAAAGATTGGTGCATAATGTGGCACTTTTAGCTAGATTTAAACTTCAGAGTATTTATTTACTGAAGTCAGAGGTGAGGTAAGGAAGGAAGGAAGGAAGTCAGTGTCTTTAGTTGGTGGAGAGCACATTGACTTGCTTTTGAACTGCCAGTATTATTAATTATTATACAATTGTCATAAGACTACCACGCAAAGAAATACAAGAATTCTCCCTTTGGACGAACACAGCCTGGTTACTCATCTTTAGACAAGGAATAACAAAAATGTCTGGGGTCCAAGGGGGCTGGCAGCAATGCACTCAGTGAAAGGGATTGTGACAGAGAGTGATTTTTTCATGGAAATAACTGCATGCTTCCAAAGTCTTGGCACATTTTTATTACCTAACTGTAACATCTATTCTTTCCAGTGCAGTTTATAAAAAGATTAAAACAATATTGAGCAAAATTGAGTTCAGCTTATTGGTGCAGACCGCCACAAAAGTTCTAGTGTCTCATGCGGCCCCTTGGGAAAATTAATTGCCTACCCCTGAACTAGAGCAACATTTCAAAGGAGACTATACTATTAAATCTATTAAACAACTTCCCTATGCTTCATAAAGTAGTGCCCTGACCTGAGAGCTATCGTGTTGTCATATGAAAGCAACATGGAGCCACACTGACGGAGGATTCGTGGAAGTAGAGAAAGACAATTATGAAAGCATGACATTGATTATTCACGCTGTGTTATCAGTATCACATTACCAAAACACAAAGTGTTTTGGTATGTCTGCTGTTACCGATCGGATCCTGATGACTTGGTTGTTGTTTTTTTAACTGTGTGCCCCTATTTTCAAGGTCATGGGTGTTGAACAGCATCAGATGCTATAAAAAACAAACACAGTCATTGTTTTCAATGGCTGCAGGCAAAGTCAAGCTTTTAAGTGGTGTGTAAAAGCAGTTTGATTTGGTTCCCAGATTCAGCTCATAACCAAAAAAAAGAACAGCTTTTATCACTGAGGATCAGTGCAAGGAACTGATGACCACGTCTAGTCTGCAGGCAGTGCTGAAAAGTGTCAGGGTACTAAACTGAAAATACTGCTTCTTGTTGGCTGGAATGGAAGATTAATGAAAACGAAACAGCAGCAAGTGTGTGAAGACATTTAAATTAAGGAAACAAAATAATGGAGCATCAGCAAAAAGGAACCTTTAGGAGGACTTTGATGTGGATAGTAGAAAAGAGTAAGTTACCAGTGGAGACCAATGACCAGCAGCCAAACCATAATTGTTCCCTAGCCTCACTTGTTTATGACCAAAACCAAAACAATAATGGTCTCCTTACATGAGTGGTCACATCATCCAACGCCATGATCTAACCCAGCCGCGTCATCTTTGTGTCTAAATGTAACCCAATGTTAAACATAGCTGTATGATATTACGACACTAGACACTGACAAATGATGTCTTTTTACTGGTAAAGATGTCAGTTCATACAATCAGCAGAAAATGTCGTCTTCTACCTGTGTGGATGTAACATTTTACTAACCATTTAGCATCTTCAGCTTCATGAAGTGAGACAGAGGTGGGAAGTAGAATTTCCAGGTATCTGTACTTTACTAGATTACTACTAGATTTAACAGTACGGACTGCTCAGTCAGATTTGATCAAATGGAAATTTAAAGCTTACATGTAAGTCCTCGTGTTTATTAATGAGACATTGGGTCTGTACTTGGGACATACGTTGTTTTCATATTGTGAAACATGCTGCAAAACAAACTGAGGTAGAGTAGCTGTGCTATTTAAATGTTGCATGAAAATAATCTGCAGGTTAGTGCAGGATAAGCAGGTTAGTTTGCTGCACGGTGATGGATTTAAAGTGTGTGTGACTGGTGCACAGTGGTTGTGGTTTCATGGTCAGGGTAAAGTACATTAAGTATAGCAGGGATCAATTAGAAGTTAAGCTGAAGCTTAGATTCATTGACTGAATTCCATCTTCATACCAACTCTTTATACCATCTAGGGTGGGCAACTCCAGGCCTCGAGTGCCGGTGTCCTGCAGGTTTTGTCACGGTTTGGCATGGCAAACCGTGGGGGGGGTGGGGAAGGAGGACCCAGGCGCGGTGCTCAATGTACAAGCAGTGCGTTTATTTACAGTGATGGAACAAAACAACAATAAATCCCCGTGCTCTCCCTGACTCCAGTGTCATGTCTCTCCGTGACCAGTCCGTGTCTCAGTGCTCTCCGCTCCCATGTCTCAGCACTCCTCGTGCTGGCTGCCGTCTGGCGCTCCACACTTCTCCTGGGGACACAATAGACGCAGCCGTCAGGACACATATAACCGCGGGCATACACACACTAACTCAGCTCAACAGGCTGACTGACATGGAGTCTCACGGAATGATCCCACGTTGGTGGGAGCTCCAAGACTCTCTTAAGTAGCTCCCCCTGACGAGGCCTGATCAGCAGCAGGTGTGTGGCTTCGGGTGTGGCCAGACCGTCAGCAGGGCCACACCCATCATGCCTGAAGGCGCCCGCTGAAACACATATACACACACGCAAACAGGGAGAAAGACAGCAACACCAAATATACATACAATAATAATAATATAATTCATAACTGCTCAGGGATCCTGGGTCGCTCAGACCCAGGACCCTGACAGGTTTTAGATCTCACCCTGGGTCAACACACCTGAATCAGGTGATTCTTCTCTGGAGAACTTCAAGACATGTTGAGGAGATAATTTAACAATTTGAATCAGCCGTGTTGGATCAAGGACACATCTAAAACCTGCAGGACACCGGCACTCAAGGGAGGCCTGGAGTTGCCTCTCACTAGTCTAGAAAAAAGACAGCATAAACAGTGTACTGTCAGTGTAGTGGATCAAAATGTTGTTAAATTCAGTTGTGTCAGAAAAAGCAGTAAACCTCAGAGCAGCAGCTCAGCTGATCACAGCCTGAACACTAACAAAATCTACTGCACGGCTCAATAGAAATTATTTATGCACATACACACAGATTATGATTAAATATTTTGAATGGTGTATAAAGGTGCACTGTTACTATTGTGTGTGTCTATCTATCTATCTGGTGCTTGTGTCATTCAAATGTAAGAAAAATCTTGGCACCCTGGCTTTTACGAGTGATAGTTAAGGTCTTGGACAATAGTAATGGTTCTCTCTTGGTCAGAGTGACTGTAGGCAAATGATGACAGCAAAACAAGGGCCAAAAAAGTCTAATTAAATGCAATCCAAGAGGAGTCGAGTTGTAACTAATAGTTTCCTTCATATTACCTCCTGCAGCTTGTGTGTGTGTGCGTGTGTGTGTGTGTGCAAGAGAGAGAGACTGCTGCACTTGCGTTCGTTAAAAGGGGATTTTCCAGGTTGAAAACAAAGCAGCGCAGTGGCAGAGAAAACATCTGACGCACTAAGTGGGGTCCTGTGTGTGTGTGTGTGTGTGCGCGCGTGCGTGCTAAACGCTCCTGGGCGACTAAGGAAATAATGAAAGGCAGAGCGACTACATTCATATGCAGATTGTGAGGCAGCATGACAATGTGCTACTGACTTTCTTGGCCTAAAAGTAAATATATAAACTTTATCCCCTGAACATTCACTGCACACTAGAAAAATAAGAAGCAACTCTTGTTTTGTAAAACTCTTGATGAAATTTTGAGAAACCCTCAATTCAGAGCCCACAAACTCATCGCTAGAAGCACTTTAGAGGGGTTGTATGGTCGAGTGGTTTGCAATGATGCATGTGACACCAGCGGTGCCAAGTTTAAACCCCACATCAGTGAAATTGCTTTTCCACAACCGAAGGAGTTCCGAGAAGAAAGTTGTTTCTCAGACAACTGAACGCCTGAGAAACAACACTGACAAATTGTGAGCTCAAAATTATAAGGCTCGGGATGTTTCTGTGGAGTATTCAGGATCAACGTTTTAACAACCCAGCTAGAAAAGCTTTTATAAAGTAAGATCTGTCTTTAAAACTCAACCAGCCTGACCTGCATCCTAATCGTACTTTTACAGCAATGCAAGTCATGCACGCACTATAAAACCAGTGTTTTCTCTGTCAGTGTTTTTTCTAACACTCTTGAAAAATCATGGTTACAAAAGATCAGTGGTTAGATTAGTGCTTTGTTAAGACTAGGGAAAACAGTTTTCCCATAATAAAGTCCTTTTTTTGTTTTTTACTCCTCTAATATTTGCAGACAAAAACAGCAAAAGTGATGATGACTGTCGGTGATATTGATGATGAGCTCTACATACAGACGATCTTTCAAACTGAAAATAAAAATCAGCATCTATGGATATGTTTTTAAAAAAAAGACCGATATCTTTATAAATATGGTTAACCTGAAAATTTTGTATAAATCCGAATGACCAAGCATCAAACAATGAATGAACATTGTCAGTGATATAGTATTTATGTAATGGAAAAGCTAAAATTCTGAGATCCAGAGAAATCTTTATACTAGAAATGAGAGAAATTAACTTGCAGATCAAGCAAAGTTTGGCACCTTGGAAATCTAGCGATTAAAGCTCAATTTTTACAAGCTTGTTTATCAATGCTGTAATTCACGAAGCTTAATGTGGCAGACCCGTGAAGCACTAGTGGCCTATACCAACAGCAAATACACTAACTGGGTAGTTGACAGCTTTTTATATCCTGCTGCTGATGAGCCATACTTTGCTCATAACATGCCAGGGGTGTATCTCATACTTATCATCAGAGATGGGCAATAACGCGTTACTTGTAACGCGTTACTGTAATCCGATTACTTTTTTCTTTTCTTTTTTTTCTTTTTTACTTTGATTTTTATTAAGTTATGTTAACATTGTGGACATACAATAAAGAAAATAACAAACAAACATACATATAAACGAACATAGAGTCTGGAGTTTACATATCTTTTTCCATTTATCACGTTGCAGAAAAAAAAAGAAAACCTATTATGTTATTTCATTTGTGTCACTTCTGAATGTTTTCCACTTCCTCCATAGTCTGTCGTATTTACCTCCCATCAGTCTAATGTTGAGTGTTATTTTTTCCATCTCTGAGATATCCTCTACAATACTGATCCAATCCCGCTGGGTGGGAGGATCTGGGTGTAACCACTTCTTTGTAATTGCTTTTTTTGTTGCGGCCGGAATTATTTTGACTAAATACACGTCCTCTTTTTGTATGTGTTCTTTTATGTTTCCTAGATACATCACTTGGCAAGTATTTGGGAGTGTATAACTCAAAATATTATCCATATTCATTTTTAAGTCTTCCCAATACTTTTTAATTTTAATGCACTTCCAGAATACATGAGAATGATCCGCTTCTATTTCTCCACACAATCTCCAACAATTTTGTAAACTTGAGGTCAGTTTGCTTTTTATTTTGGGCGTAATGAAAAAACGTGTCAAAACGGCGAATTAGTTGTACTGTGTTGCAATTCACACATATTGAGCCATTCTTTCTCTGTTATTTTTATGGTCAGTTCAACTTCCCATTTCTTTTTAATATAGAGTGTTGAATCTTGTCTATTTTCTTCTAATGACCTATAGAAGGTGGAAATAGTTTTAAATTGTTTATGTTCATAGCAATCTTTTACTTTTTCGACAATCCCCAGTGGTTTCCTAAGCCAGTCAGATTTTATTTGTTTTGCGCAGTAGTCCCTAACTTGCAAATATCTAAAGAAATCTCTATTTTCCAATTTGTATTTGTTTTTTAGTTGTTGGAAACTCATTAGTCTTCCGTTTTTCATAAGGGTACAAACTGCTGTAATCCCTTTTAGTTCCCACTGTTTGAATGTTTGGTCCAATTGTCCTGGCTTGAAATTTTTATCATGTCTAAAGCATCTGAGTATAAATAATTGTTCTTTTAACTGACATTTTTCTATTACTGTGTGCCATATGTCTAATGTAAATTTCACAATTTGATTCATTCCACTTTTATTCTTTGTCATTAAATGTTTGTCAGAGATAAAAATTTGAATGTTGTTTCCCTCGATTTCTTTCTCAATTTCCTTCCATCTTGCCTCATGTTCTGGTCTACACCAACCAACAAGTGGTCTGAATTGGGCTGCATAGAAGTATTCCCTTAGGTTCGGCAAGGCCATCCCTCCCTTGCGCTTCGGGAGTTGCAGTGTTGTTAGTCTTATTCTGGGCTTCTTCCCACCCCAAATAAACCTTGATATCATCTTGTCCCATATTTTGAATTTTTTTTGAGATATAGGAAGTGGGAGTGACTGAAACATGTATAACAGTCTTGGGAGAACATTCATCTTTATTATTTGGATTCTTGAGTAAAAGTTTGTAGGTGTTGCCGACCACCGTTCTAGATCTTTTCTAATGTTGCCCTCCACCTGATTGTAGTTTATGTCCGCCATATCTGATAATGATTTTGTTAAGGTTACGCCCAAATATTTCATGTTGTTCGAGTGCCAATTTAATTTGTATTCGTCTCTGATCTTTTGGGAGGGTATATAATTGAATGATAGAATTTGTGTTTTGGATACATTAATTTTATAGCCTGATAAGTATTCAAAGGTATGGAATAGTTGCATCAAAATTGGGAAGCACTTGTCAGGGTTTCGTAGAAAAATAATAACGTCATCAGCAAACAATCCAATAAGGTGTTTTTGTCCAGCAAGGGATACCCCCTCCAACTTTGAATGTTGTCGCACTGCTTGTGCTAGTGGCTCAACGTATAAGGCAAAAAGAATTGGTGACAAGACACAGCCCTGTTTTGTACCTCTATATAGCCGAATTCTATCTGTCAGACTACCATTCACCTTGATTCTAGCTGTAGGTTGATTATAGATTGTCCTTATACATTGTATTGAGCTGTCCTTAAACCCAAATTTTTCCAATACTCCAAATAGGAAGAGCCAGCTTACGCTATCAAATGCCTTTTCTTGATCTAAGCTAATTAACACAGTACCGATATTAGTTTTTTCTGCATTGTCAATAATGTGAAGGACTCCTTATATTGTCCTGTGCCTGACGTCCCTTGATGAATCCAGTTTGATCCACTTCTATCAGATCTGGTACAAATTTTTGAAGTCTTTTGCTAATGATCGAAGCGTACAATTTATAGTCGTTATTTAGGAGGGAAATGGGTCTATAATTCTTGCAATATTCTTTGTTTTTTTCCTTCTTTGGGTAAAATTGTTATAATAGCTTCTCCCCATGATGGTGGAGCTATTCCTGATTCAGAGTCCAGTTGAAGCAATATAGAAGAAGTGGCTTGAGTTCTTCTTTGAAAACTTTGTAAAATTCAGCCTGAAAGCCATCGCTTCCTGGGGCTTTATTTGTTTTCTGTTCGGCAATAACTGTATCTAGTTCCTTATCCGTAATCTGTGAAATCAGTAACTTGTTTTGGGTATCTCCTATGGAGGGCAGATCCAGCGGGTCAAGAAAATTTTTAATTGTCTCAAGGTCTGCAGCTGCCGGTTTTGATAACCAAATCTTTTCAATTTTTCATGTTCCTGTTGGGGCAGGTGAGTCTCCTGCAAGAATATTACCTGTGCCTTTTCTTTTTTGAGTTTTGTTACCACTTTACTTCTTTTGATTGGGTTATTCAGACCATTCACATTCAGTGACACCAGTTTTATATTATTAAAAGGCATATAATCCACGCGATTGTAGATCGTAATTCTCCAGACAACAAAAAATTGTGGCCTTGACATTTGGCCAACCACCATATACCATTACAACAGTGCAAAATAAGTAAAAGAAAAAACAAACAAACCCTATAACACCCGACTTCCACGTTGGGGTGAACGCTTCCCACCCCGAATCCCCGTTGGCAGGCTGAGGAGAAAGTCTCTTCACAGAGGGCCCCTCCTTGGCGGTGATACATAATGTTTCACACATCCAAAAGTCCAACGATCTCTGGCAGCGATATTTAGAGTCACAGCGAAGTCTATTTTGTATTAAACTATTCAGTAAGGTGCTCTTTTTTGATCGTTGTTCTCACACTTAGGAATAGATTGTCACTCTCTGAAGAGGAAGGAAGAAAGAAAAAAAAAAGGGGGGGGGGAAAGGGGGAAACCCCGGGTAGAGAATAATTGAGGACTCACAGTTCTAAAGTTAAATAACCCCGTGGGAAAAATAATCGATACCTTGAGTGACATAGATGAGATCTTCATGTCTTGAGAGCAGCTTGTATTATCCTCTTACTGTGTCGATTCACTGCCACAGTATTGCTCGTGAAAGATGCTCCATCTCCGGTCCCAAATCCGTTGAATCTGCTCCTGGCAGCTGCACAGTGTATCCTCTCTTTCTCAGCTCAAGCGCAGCCTCCCTTGCGCTGCCGTAGGTTCGTACACCCGTATCCCAATGGATACGAATTTTATCAAGCGGTGTTTGGAATCTGACGCCTTTTTCTTTCAATGCCCTTTTGATGTTCCCATATTCCCGACGTTTCTGGGCCACCTCTGTGGCATAATCATGGTCAAATAATATATGCTGACCTTCATACTCCACTTTGCCAGCCCAGGCTCTTTTCAAGATGTCCTCCTTACATATATATTCCTGAAAATTTATTATTATTGACCTGGGCAGTGCGTTCTGACCCGGTTTTCCCGTCAAGGCTCTATGGGCTCGTTGTATCCGTAGTCTCATATCCTGTGGCAATGAAAGAGCTTTTTTCAATAAATCTTCCACGAACTGTGGCATCGATTCACCTTCTACTCCTTCCGGGACTCCGTAAAGTCGAATATTATTCCTCCTGGATCGTCCTTCCAAATCCGTCATCTTTCTTTGTATAGATTTGTAGTTTTCCATAACTTTGATTAAAGCATCTTTCATGGCTGCCTTTAATTTCTCCGCTTCCGCTATTCGTGTCTCTGCTTCTGTCAATTTACGCTCAAGTGTGTTGGCTTTTTCAGTATTTGCAGAGATGCCGATTACTTTTTTCAAGTAACGAGTAAAGTAAGGGATTACTATTGCAAAAACAGTAATTAGATTACCGTTGCTTTACCGTAGGAACGCTGCATTACTGCGTTACTAAAAACGTGATTTTTTTGCGAGAATGTCTCATGACAGTGATTTAAGCAAGTGCGATGTTTGTGACAACAGCTGTGTGCAGATCAACAGTGGATCATATATCAGTGCGGGAGAGAGTATGAGCATGCAGCGTTTAAAGCGTGGAAGTACTGACCTTATTTTGAGTTTGATTCCATAAAATGTGACAAAAACATTAACGTCCGTTGTGCGTGGGAAGAAAACTTCTTTTAACAGCGAAAAAAAAAAACCTAAACTTCCAAGCAAGCACCAAGTGCGCTACCACGTAATGGGAAAACTCAGAGAAACTCGCGGATTCTTCCACTGACCGCTGCGGCTCTCCTGCACCAGGGTAAACCCTACTCCTGCTTTACAGGTGAAAATAGAGCCAAAGGACCGCTAGTCTTTGATTTTATTTATTTTCTGCTGTGTTTTACTTCCATCTATTTGAAAGACTGAGTGTAAACACACACAAAAAAATAATAATTATGTGCTGGAATGTGCAGAAAATATAGGTTTAAATATTAAACAAATTTCAGAGAATGTTGCATATAATCAAATTTTTGCTTGATGCATAAAGTTAAAAATTCAAACTAATAAAACAAGTTTTAAAAAGGGACCTTTCCATTTGATTACATTTTGTATGATGGATTATGCAGAAAAAGTAGAATTGGGCTGAAAGATCTATCGCTTTATCACCTATTCAGGTTGTAAATCGTGTTTTTAAAAAGTAACTAAGTAATTAATTACTTTTGAAAATAAGTAATCAGTAAAGTAACGGGATTACTTTTTGGGGGAAGTAATCAGTAATTAGTTACTGATTACTTTTTTCAAGTAACTTGACCAACACTGCTTATCATAGTCAGATAAGCCATATAACCATATGTACATCATAATCTGTCATTAAAACTATCACGCAAAAGCATCCATAAACCCTATACTTGCATTAAAGCTCTATGACCCTATAAATCCCCAAATAGAACCTAAATCACCCAATTAACTCACCCCCCACCCACCAAATGTTATCCTTTACCTGTCCCAGAACCTTTAACTAGTGTTCAGACCCCCAAGGACACATTTGCCTGAACACAGGTGAGTGTTTATTATGTCATAAATTCACTAAAATCATCACTCATATTCAAAATATTTGCACAAATGCTTTTACCCACACTATTCCTAACCAAATGATAATCAATTGCATTTGTGGCTAACACTGTCTCTTTATCTCACAGCATCTGCCCAACATCCACGGAATAGCTCATTAAGTATTGAAGGGTTCTCATAACCATGTTTCTTAAAGTGCAAACATGCACATAAAAGCGTTCGTCGTTACCTAAAACAAAATGCAAATTCCTCCTAGCAAGTAATGAAACAGCTCTTTGTTACATCCTATTCAAGCTCCCCCTGTTTGAAAGTAAGTTTCCTCCTAAAGCAGACGTTTATGTGGAAACCGTCCTATTTCTAATTTCAGGAATGCTTCCATGGGTCAGTTGAGACAGTAGGAACAAACAACCAGTATAATCATCCAACTGGAGGAATTGTCGGAGATGTTATTTTGACTTTGAAACCAAACCTTTTAATGAAAAAAAATTGTAATAGGATATACTATTTTCTTGTTATAACATTGTGTTTTTCATCTCCTGTGCGTAAATATTTGATCCCGAACATGATTTGTTTTTATTATTAAGTGAACCCATCTGTATCTGAAGCAAAGCTGCAAATCAGGGAGCTTATTCCCACTGAGAGACATTCATGTGTGTAAAGCCAATGTCTCACACATCGAATTTGTGTGTTCATGCAGATGTGTGTGTGTGTGTGTGTGTCTGTGTCTGTGTCTGTGTGTATATATATTTCCTGATTGTGGGTGGGCCCATTAGCCCACAACCTCTCATAGCTTATGGGTCAGTGGTTTAGGAAAAAATGTTCCGAACCACAACCACACATCAACACTAACCACAACACACATAACCACACCGTCGTGCCAAACTATATACACACATGCGCACACACATGAAAAAACACCCTCGATAGTGTGACACACATCATAACAAACATTGCTCACATAAACCAAACACCCTGACACGGGGAGCATATGTGTGTTTGTGTGTGTGTGTGCGTCTGGCTTTACTGAAGTTTTATGATGAAACATGAAGACTGAACCTAATGCAAACCATATGACAGAACCAGTGTTTGATCTCCACATGCAGCTCTCTGAGACACAGAGGGGCATACGGTGTGTGTGTGGTCACATGTTCACTTTACACATGTGATGAGTTAATGGCCTCAAACACACACACACACACACACACACACACACACACACACACACACACACACACACACACACACACACACAGGCACAAAAAGAAAGAGTGTGTGCAATTGAGAGGGAGAGAGCAATGCAAGTGAAAACATTTGTTTTAGCAAAGTACTGTGCAACTACCAATCCAGTGACATTTGCCTTCAGCTGCACTGATCACACAGAAACAAGGACTGACTCAAAGGACTGCTCTGTGGCTGGTACACATTTTAGCCCTTTTTTAAAAACTGGGGGTTTTTTTGTAAACTGAACTCAATCTTACTCACACGAAATGTTTCATTATTTCACCGTGAAAGTTTTGCATTGTAGCCTTAGTTATAACACTCGCTTTTATTTTTGTTCATGTGAACTTTTTGTTGAGTTACAGTTAAAGTAGTTCCATGGATGGTATAAAAGATGGACGTAGCTACACCAACTAGTTTCTGAAGTCCCATTTTGAAGCCTCGAGATG
This sequence comes from Astatotilapia calliptera, assembly GCF_964374335.1. Taxonomy (NCBI): domain Eukaryota; kingdom Metazoa; phylum Chordata; class Actinopteri; order Cichliformes; family Cichlidae; genus Astatotilapia; species Astatotilapia calliptera. Next base: position 24,138,704 of record NC_137433.1, read on the forward strand.
AGCATTTGGGCCATCGCCATCTTTTTGCAAAAAACATGGATGTGACGACCCGGAAGCTACCTGTCCATCCATACTGTCTATGAGTAGTTTGTTACAAGCTACATTTTGAGGCGACTGTGCGCAAACGCCTTTCAGTTAAAAACTGCTGCTGTCACTGATTACGATGATTGTAACACTGTGCTCGAGGGAACATCAGAAGAGACGCATGACTGCCTTTGTGTATCCTGAAAAAGAAAGAAGAAGAAAAAAAAAGTGTATTTGAAGATGGTTTGACTGCGTAAATGTTTGTCTTGTGAATTGTTTAACCACCGTTGAACCCTGACTTCAGCCTTTTCTCTTTCTGTTTCTTTGTGAGTGCTGCTGGTCAAATGTCTCATCTCTTTGTTTAGCTTGTCTTTTCTTGACGTTGCTGCTTCAGGGATTACCATACCTGTGTGCGCTCGCTTACTTATTATTTGACTGTGCAAACCCATTTAAACAGCTGACTGATAAGATCTCTCACTCACACTTGCTCCTGTTTGCTATTTTCATAGCTGCTGAACTGCAGCCGTATACATAAAAAGGCTGAACGGTATTCTCGGAAAGCTTTGATCAGATTGGATCATGAACTCAAGTCATTCTGTCAGGGCTTTGTTAGCCTGCGGACAAAATCACAACACAAAAGCTAGCCTCTGTGGGCAACAGTCATTGTTCGGCTTCCTGTGTAACCACAATATCTGGATAAGTGGTAACTGATTCCATGCACCAGGCATTGTTTACAAATATGAACTTAAGAAGCTAATAAATAAAATAAAAATGCAAAATATTTGTCGCACCCTAGCTGCAGGTTGTAATTCAGCAAATTCAGTTCCTTTTTTGGTCTCCACATGGAGTGTTCACCTGCATACAGAAAAACCCACTTAACTTGGATTGGTCAATAGATTATGGACAGCACACTAATACAAACAGAACCGTTATCCATTCCCAACAGCAATTCATGTTCTTGTGTTGGTCTATCAATATTAGCCTGTGTCATGGTGCAGAGGGAGTTGAGACTCAGTGAAGTTTTCACTTTACCTGTCAGTCTATGTTTCTTTCCTCACCTAAAGCTTGGGTCAAAGGTTTCATGCTCACACTCATTATGGGCATGAATGTCATAGTAATTATGGGAACTGTTCTTCTTCCAAGGTGGAATTATTGTACAGCATTACTTTAAAAAATAAGACTTGGGTGCACAAGATTGGATTTATTTTGGATTATCTCTAATGCCCACAGGCTCAAATATATACAGCTTCACTAATATTTGGTGAAATGTCCCTTAACAAACTGCAACCATTTCAACCATTTAGCTGTTGATTTGAGGTGAAGTTGAAGAATTTGGAGGTAGTCCTCCTTCTTCATTATTCCATGTAACAGCATGATGCTATGGCCGCCATGCACCGTGACACTAGTGTTCCAGTTCAGTTCAGTTTCCAACCGGCCCTCTTCTGGCCTTCGCTGTGCGCTCATGCACCTTGCAGAACGGAGTTTAATGTGCAAGAAGTGGTCGATAAGGATGAAGAAACAAAAGCAAAAACAAACAAAAAACAAACAAAAGGTGGGGCTGAAAAGCTAAGAGAGAACTAGAAATAGATGCAGCAAATAGTGTCAGAATCACGGAAACATTAGCAGTTGCACGGTAAACAGTAGTGCCAGGAATAACTAATAAAGCCCTGGCAGTCACAAGAGGATGCTGTTGCTACCACTGGAGAAATGTAGGAGGAGGAGCAGTAATTGATGTGTAAGAAGATAGGGAAGAAATTCAAGTAAAATGTAAAAGTCAGTAAAATGGCAGGATCCATGATTTTGTCTATTATGAGCTTTGGTTTGTGAAGAGATCATAGATACAGGTGGCTGGAAGGAGTGTGGACTCATACTTCAGGACAGAGGTGGAGCTCGGACGAAGTTGGTTTTGTTTTCTGACTGTGATACCATCCAGACAAATCTCTGGAGAGGTACTGGAAGAAAATCCAACTGGGAGGCTACAAAGCAGACCAAGAGCTGAGTTATTGTAGACTTTCTAAGTGTTATTGATGAAATAATTTCAATTCTAACCTTACAAAGACTTATTTGTTTTAAGGCGCTCTTCGTTAGCTTTAACTTTACCTTTCAACACATATTGCAAAACACTTTTGTCTCGTTTATTTGCTCCTGTTCTTTCTGCACATGCTACATACACTATTTAGAAATCTAAATATCTAAAGCTACATAAGGCATTAAATGCTAATCTCTGTGCTTTAAATAAAATGACTATAGCAACAAAGTAAATTTAAATCTGTGAAACCGAATGTGGTTGCTGTAAAAGGGACTGGTTGAGGATGTTTTTCTACTGTATCACATCCAGTCAGGATGGGGATGGACACCTGATGGAGCTGTAGTGCAACTTAAATAGCACCAGTGAACATCTGAGGATAAGGATTTTGGTAGGAATTCCTTTGGGAGCTCTGTTATACACCCTTTCTCATTCTCTCTGTTCTTCGCCAAATCATTTCATCTTTCCAAACCACACCTTTCCTTCTTTTTTTTGTATTTTGCTTTTTTTATTTCTTTTTGTCCCTTTTCCATTTTGATTGAGTTCATTCAGTCTCAATAGAACTATTGCCTCCTTCCTTTTTACTTTTCTCTTCACCAGTCTACCTAGCATGTCATGATGGGGGGGGGTCTCCATTTCTTACCTGTGGTTCTCTTTGGCTGATCGGTGTTTTCTCTGGGGAAATCTTTCAGAAGAGCAGTACAACGCTGCAAACCCCCTGTGACTCTGTCTCAGTTTCCTATCATGGCAATACAAGGTTCACCATACAAAGAGAGTGCACACACACACACAAATACAGTAAACAAATATGCACTAATGCAGGCACAAACAACATTCACATTAGAGTGTGTTTGTGTAGTAGAGCGAAACAGAGTGAACACAGCTATTTGTATTTATTCCATGTTGACTCAGTTCAGCGCTGTAATGATGCTTGTCATGTTCCACAACAAAGAATGAGCCTACTCACATGTGTGCGGGCACACACACACACACACACACACACACACACACACACACACACACACAGGGCTTCTACAGGCTTCAGGCTTATAGTCACAACTGCATAGATAAATAAGTACAATATACTCCCAGACAATAAATAACTACAGGGGATTGGATAACTCCACCACCACAAGTGTTTGAAGCAGCAAACAAACACTCACATATGTATCTTTGTGCACAAGTAAAGCTCTCTCACACTGTTACAGTCCTGATTTTAATCCTGTGTTAACTTCAGTACCAAATGTGGGTTAATCTGCTCACGGGAACATGAAAAGTTATTCTGATTCTTAGTAGTAGCAGCATCAGTAGTGATGATAATAATACTAACAGTAAAAATAATAATGTATTGGTTGAATGCCGATTGGTTGATAAGTGGGCCAGAGATCACCAGGAATGGAAGAAGTGAGTAAAAAATATATAAGATTAATAAAAAATACAGCATTACATTCTGCAATAATGTCCTCTGTGATTTTTTTCAGTCTCTTACATCCTTGTGGACAAATTTTGGCCCACTTGTTTACATTCTTAAAGGTTTGTGGACATTTGCTCATGCACAGCTCTCTTCAGCTCCTGCCACATTTAACTGTAGAATACTTTGGTATAAAGAGTTCATCACCTCAGTGACTGCGAGGCACCCTGTGGCTGCAAAACAAGCCCAAATCATCACCCCTCCACCACCATGTTTGACAGTTGGTATGAAGTATCCATGCGGATATGCTCTTCTTTGGTTTTTACCATTACCTTTTCTGGACATCCAGTCTATCAGATAATGTTCGGGACAAGCTAGTATGTGTGAAAACAGCTTAGGAGAATCTAGAGTCCTAACAAGAAGTACTCTTATCTACATCTATTTGATAAATAGTAGATATCTTAAGATACTGGTCTGCTGTTTCTTTTTTTAGTGGTAATTACCACTAAAAAAAGAAACAGCAGTCCAGTTTGGGGGTTAAAGACTGCAGGAGGTTGGAGAGGTGTTGGTGTCACCGTTATCAGTTCACCAGCCAGCAGACTGAATTTAACATCCTGTGTGAAACTCCCTGTATGGCACTAATACCACAATCTGGTGAGCTGTGAAGGCCCACCAAAGGAAATCCTATGAGTTACTAAGACATGCAGCTACACCTTTGACGTAACAGCATTGGTTTGCATCCCTCGGCCTGATACACACAGTCGACTACGGCGGAATAATACAATTAGCTAATATGTTTCCCAGTATGATGTTGACTGGTTCATTGGGGCCAGAGGCATCGTTGGCAGACTTAGGCAAACAATATTCAGAAGCACATACAGCTAATCAATTTCGAGGAGGTTCAGTGTCCTTGAGGAACCCAGAGCAATCCAAGCATCACGGGTTGATGTGTTGCCTTGATAGCATTTATCCCTGTGTCCCAAGTGAGCTTCTTACCACCCACAAAGCGTACCAAACAGAAACAAACTCTCAATAGAGTCACAAAAACATTCAACACATTCAACAAACACTTTCTGAGCTCTTTTAGAGAAACTAAAATAAACTTTTCTGAAGTGCTTCTTTGTTTGCACCACTTGTTGCAGCACCAAGGAATTTTGGGGTAAATACCACAAATAAAAGAAAATTCATGATGAATTACTCATTTTTGTGTTTCCCTGTTTTTTCTATCCTCCACTGTGCCCTCATCTCTGTTCTCACATTTGCTTGTTAGTCATTTCTTTTTAGTTACTTTTCTGATGTGCTGTTTTCACTTTACTGTTCCGATTGTTGTGTCTCATTGTTAGATTGTATGCTCACCTTTCTGTGTCCATTGCGTTTTAGTGTCGAGCGTTCATCTTCTTAACCACTATCTAATTCAAGATCACAGTGCTGGAGAGCTGAACCCTATAGCTGCTCGAGAGGTCGCCAGTCTGTCTCAGGGTTTGTTCCCATTCCCTTCTTTTGGAGTTCTGCTGTTTCCTCATCTCCTCTTGTTGGAATATCCTTCTTAATTTTTGGAGCAGTCCATGATTTAGTCCATTATTTGTTTATCCCCTGCACTTTGGACTCCATGTTGTCCCCTATCTGGGTTGTTTTAATAACTTTGACTTTACTCATGGCAAAGACGTGCAGCAAACAAAACATTTAAATTCAAAGAAAAAGAAAAACACAATAAATACTTGAAAATAATCATACTGGTTGAATTTCTTTTAGAGCTGGTAAATCTTTTACAAACACCTTCTTTGGTTTTCTAACATAACATTTTATCAAGTCTTTAGATTTTTATCAAGAAGTGTTGTGTTTGATTTCTCTTAGACATTTTTGATTTCTATCAGAGGTGTGTTCTTTTGGCTGCAAACGAAGAAAAAAATATCTCGGAATCTGGTGGAATTTCTTTTGAAGTAATCTGCACTCATCTCTGACGTCCTTCCACAAAGGACCAAATTTTACTCAACATTATGCAGTCTGTCTGCTTCCCAGCCTGAGGAGGGTGGCTCCTACCATTTGCCCAACATATCCAACTTTTTGTTTCAGTTGAATTAGCTATTAGAGAAGAAAACCTTTAACAAACAGCATCCCAAAATGCTTTAAACACAGATGGAAGAGATTTTGGTTTCTAACAAGCGGTGCAAGAATGTGTGTGTATCCACAACCATGAGAGAGCAAGAGTGTGTGTGTGTGTGTGTGTGTGTGTGTGTGTGTGTGTGTGTGTGCGCGCGTGTGCGTGTGTGTGTGTGTGCGCGCGTGTGCGTGTCTAACCATGAGTAGATGAGGGGAGGCATGTGGTGGCCATTTAGAAGGATTAGAGCTGTCAGAGACATCAAGCACGACTAATTATTCTGTTAGCACACTACACTGCAGGGATACAGTGTGTGTGTGTGTGTGTGTGTGTGTGTGTGTGTGTGTGTGTGTGTGCGTGTGTGCGTGCGTGCATGCGTTAGGGAGCTGTAAGCAAGGAAAGATGGAGGGCGAGCAGCTAGTAGCTAGAACAGGGGAGATATATAAGAGATATGGATATGGAGGGCAGATGGAAATGGATAAGGCCAGACAAAGGAGAACAATAGTGGGAAAAATTGAGGAGCCGTGAGAGCTGCAGTTATTACCCAGAGAGAAAGCACTCTGTATGAAAGATGGATAGATGGGAACAGAGGGCGTCATTGAAAAGCCCAGTGGTGAAATGTGTGAAACGTAACAAAGACGGAGAAAGAAACAAGAGAATGAGGACGTGAGGAAGGAAAGAGATGTTAAAATCGGAAGGACGAAAGAAACAGAGAGAAGAGGGGTGACCTACCTCATGCCTTCACGGATGACTGCATTTGTATCCAAACATCCCAACATGCCCTGCTCTGCCACTCGGGGCAAAATCAGCCTCCAGCATCCAATCAGCCGTGGCCTTTTACCACCTCGCCGTGGGGCAGAATGTGCACGAGGGAGTAAGTCAGTCAGTGTATTTGTGTTTGCATGTGTGTGAGTCAAAACATGAGCGTGCGCACACACGCATCTGTTTGTATATGTGTGTGTGTGCGTGTAGTTATAGAGCTCCTCACTACGCTGCCTCTCTGATTTATCTTCAAACGGACAGCTCATTCGTCTCACACACACCTCCTCTCACATCCATCCCTTCATTCCTTCTCTCCCTCGTGTTCACCATCTTCCATCCATCTTCTAAATACCACCCAATCAATCCAACCTTTCCTCACTAAATTCATCTCTTCTTCCATTCACTTCTCCTCGTTCCATGTACCCATCCCTCAATCTGCATTTACTTCCCGCAGGGATACACAATTTCCACAATCGCACTGAGGTGGAAGGATTTCAGATTTAATACATCCCCCACTCGTGTGATGTGCTCAGGCTTCAGAGGAAGAGGTGAGGGGTTCGATGGAGGACAGGGAACGGGAAGCAGCAGAAGCAAAGTTGTAGGATGAATACATGAATGAAGGGAAACGTTACCCAGGGTCCTCTTACATTATTCAAACACAGCAGTCTGTCTTTATCCTTGACATTAAAAGTGAAATACACTGTTTAACATGCGGTGTCAATCAACAGCAATTTCAGCCAACGGCAGCTTAATTACAAATCTAGTTCACAGATGACAGAATCTCCTCGTGTCACGAGTCACTTCAGACAGCATAATTAGTGGCCACAAGCAGTAGTTTGAAACATGATTAGACACACAGCTGTCTGAAATCAAGAAGCATTGCAAATTTTTAGGCGTTATCTCAACAACCTTGAGAGACATCATTATCTGTACATCATGTCTCACAATTTTTCATCTTAAATCAAAAGGTCTTTTAGAAGTGATGCAGAAATGGAAAGACATAAGAACAAAAGCAGGAGACAGAAGACAGTGTGACAACAAGCAGCAACTTCTCAGGCTGAAAACTGAAGCCAGAGCAGAAGTGCCTGAAGCTGCAGTTCCTTCAGTTGGTCAGCAGAGGTGATTCTAAATTGCATGTGAGTGCGGGCGGTTTTCTGTCTCACTGTGTTAGGCTTGTGACACACTGGTGACCTGTCCACAGTGTACCTCGACTCTCCTTCTACATAACCACAGGATGTAACCTGTTCCCCTGGGACAGGGTGCAGACAAAAGCACGTCAGAATCAGAAGTGCATTTATTGCCATGTTTTCCACACAAATGAGGTGTTGGAGGGAAGGAAGATTCCAGCCAATCACCTTCTCAACCTGATGAGGGTGGTGTCATCTGCAAACTTCAGGAGTTTGATAGACTGGTGAATGGAGGTGCAGCAGGAGAACTGCTGCTAATGGACTGATGGTCAAAGTCAAGTGAACAAGCAGTGACGAGGTGAATGACCTCGTCCCTTTATTCTTTCCTCTCGGCAGAGAGATAATCACATCACCTGTCTTGCTTTTCTGTTTTATTTACAGCTTTGACCATGGGTGCACAGCGTAAAGCCCACACACCAAAGCCTAATTTAAAAATCTGTGTCGTACCTTACAATGCAACCAGAAACCCCTCTTCCATTCAGACATTGCAGGCTTAAATACATCTGACATGTAGTTACCTTTCTCTGGAGGTGCACATCACATTGCATGGAAGGTAACGTTACAGGGTTAAAAGGGATTTCCAGTTAGAATGTATGTAGCCACAAATATCTAAGGCACTAGAATGATAATATTCACCTCTGAAATGCTCTGTCTCCGGTGTAATGGTGCAGACCTTGCTGCCTTTCAGTGCATCTGAGCTATTTGTGAGCTTGTGGCATGAATTCGTTAAGTGGCATCCGTGATGTGTGCTGGTTTAATGCTTAAAATATTCACAAAACACTTTTTGTTATGCCATTTGAACGTAAATTAAAATACATTTTACATAACGCATAGTAAACTTATAGTACATAAGTTTACTATAAATGCAATGAAGCATTGTTGTTGGTTTATGAGGATATGTGTATTTGATTGCACTTCTTTAGCCTTTATTCAAGTTCTGTGGAACCCAAAGAGATTTTATTTTTAGAGCTTGCATTACACATATTTGTCACAGCAAATGAACCAACAAAATTCATCATAAATTTCGTCGGGAGGTGGACACAGAGCAGAGCTGGTGGTTTATAGGCTGGTGGTTACTGCACTCTGCTGGTAAGTGATGGGACTTAAACAACATACAGCCAAGTCAGGCCGTGTGTGAGTGTGTATATTTCTAGATCAGTTTTTCATTTCCCTTTCAGCTCTGGTGCTCCCTCTATTCATGAATTGTGACTGAAACTAAAATAACGAGGTCACGATTTTTAATTATCATGTTGCTCATGGACAGTGGGAGGGGAAGAAAAAGAAGTATCACTTAAGAGTGAGAAATTGGAATAAAGTGCAACTGACAAGAACAGAGAAAAGGGAGGCACTGAGAATTAAAAAATAATTGTCCTCGCAATTTCTTCAGTCAAGGTTATTTGCTAGGAATAAAGATCAGAGGACAATGAGCTCAGTGAGGGGGTGATAAGAAAGGGAAACAAAGAGAAAGATGATAGACAATTAAAGTCATATTATGGGGGCATGCCAACTACATTAGCTACCAAAGCTGATAATTAATCATCATCGTGTGCCTGTCAGTGGGTAATAGTCACATCTGTAATTGGGACAAATGGGTAACCAGTGGGGCATTTAAACTTTGGTGTGTGTGCGTGCGTGTGTGCAAAACATGCTCTCATTAACGTGAAGAGGGTAAAATGAGCGTGCCATCAAAGATAAACAGCGTCTACTCTTCATCCCAAATAAACACCGCAGCAGATGTTTTCACGTCTGTAATTAGCACCTCGTTAAGCGCAGAGGGGAAAATAATGTGTAAATAAAATAAGCAGCTGTGGAGGAGCAGCTAAAATAAAACCTTCATGTTTCACTAAACGCTGGAAGATCAATACGAAACATTTCCTTCTGCTGAGAATCGTGTTTGCAGTAACTGCAACCCTGTGTTAACAATGTTTATACTGACTAAAGATATATAACACTATGACACAGAGATTGTAAGGTATGTGTTAGATTGTATGTAAATATGTAATTACAGTGACCTCTTGCCTCATTGTAAATGTTAGACCCTCAGGTAACTTTCTTTCTAACATATGGGTGTGTGTATTTGTAAATCTTTTATTGCTGGTTTCAGTCTCTTAGATTTACCTGGTCCCCATCCGCTCTTCTCTTCCTCCCGGACGTTGACATTTTGCCGCATTTTCCTGAGAAACAGGGTGCATGGGAGCTTCTGCACCCTGTTTGTAAGCAGCAGATCAAATTATGCACATCTAACCTTGCTGTAGCAAGAGACTACTTCTGTTTGGATCACTTCCAAACTTGTTCCGCCTCTCTACACAACTTAATTAATTCTGATTGGCTCTCGTCTCTCCAGAAAATTTTCGTCTCGTTTTTTTTTTTTTTTTATTATTATTATTTCTTGTGAGTGAAAAAAGGAAAGTAGTCGTCAACAGTGTGGAAGGGCATCCAGCAAAAAAACTGAGATTTCCATACTGGACCAGTCTCCATCTCTCCAGTGTTGTTGGCCAACACTGTGGTGGTCCTAATACTCACCTAAGGTAAAGGAAGGGGAAAGGTGTGTTCGGGAGGCAAGGCAGAGTGGGTGGAGATCAGTGTCAGGGGTGATTTGTGACAGGAGAATAGCAGCAAGGGAAGGGTCACAAGATGGTAATAAGGCTTGTTATTATGTTTTTTTTTTTGGAGACAGGAGGTGGAGCTGGAGATGGCTGAGTTGAAGGTGCTGAAATTGTCGCTGGGAGTGACTAGAGTGAACAGGATTAGAAATGAGTATATGAGAGAGACAGCTCAGGCTGAGCGATTTGGAAACAAAGTTAAGGGGGCAAGCCTGAGATGGTTTGGATATGTGGAGAGAAGGAATTGTGGATATACTGGGCTTCCAGGCAGGAGAAGAGGAAGCCCACAAAGAAGATTCATGGATGTAGTGAACGAGGACATGCAGAGGACAGAATAGGATGGCAGAGATGGGGTGAAATGAAGGCAAACGATCCACTATGGCAACCCCTAAAGAGCGCAGCAGAAAGCAGAAATGTGTAAACTGACATATTCTTACTAGACAGTATCAGTATCAAATATTGACTGAGCACAAATGTTTCCACATGATCCTTATTTAAAGAGCCATCCTGCATACAAACATACCTTGAGGAAATGTATGATTTATAAAGTTCTATTTCAGTCAAGGACAATCTAACAAAAATAATAAAATAAAAATTATATCTCATATAAGTATTTTACTGTATTTTCTCATCTGTAGCTGAGTTTTGCAGCATTTGTTTTAAAGATAGGCACAAACTTAACTGTTGCCCAAAAGCTAAATAATCTGAAACCTTTCAGTCCAGAATCACGCAAATACTGGAGACCTGTTGAAAACCACCTCTAAAGCACTCTAGTGCAGTGGAAATACCCCCAAAATTTCAAGATACCCCATATCGAAGGTAGAATGGTTTGGTTTTGGGATAGCTGTAGCTCAGGAGACAGAGCAGGTCATCCACTTATTAGAAAGTTGATGATATGAAAGAAAAAGGGGAAAAAACATCTATATCTGTAGGGCCTTCTTCTGACACAGAAAGAAATGTAAATATATTACTTTAAAGTTTTCAAAACGGAGAGAAAACACGCCAGGTGCAGGTCAGAGTAATAGACGGGCAGGCAAAGTAAATGCATTCAGAGAAATCATGAGGTCTTTGATGTAGTGAGAAGTTGCAGCAGTAATAATTAGTTACAATATCTGTAATAGCAGCAGGTGTACTAATACAGCTAAAAGTAAAATTAAAATCATGAGTTATGAGAACGAGAGCTGGCGCTCTTTACGCATGCGCAACGCGCCACTGAAGGAAATGGTTAGAGAGGAGTGAGCAGACCAGTCGTGAGTTTCCACGAAATCTGAGATTTGACTCTGATTTAATCCCCGCTTCACTCTATAGAGTATAAAGAAGGGGTTTACGGACGTCGGAGCTTTTCCCCGTCTTTCCTTAAAACACCTGCTGGAAATTATAAGGATAACCTAGGCGGTGTGCAGGACCTGCACAGACCCATCGCTGGCCCCTGTCGGCACGGCTACTTGGGGACAGGGCTCGTCTGTTAGCCGCTACACCGGCTAACTCCAGGTAAGCGTAAAGTGGAAGGTTTGAAACACTAAAAACGAGTTTGTGTTTTTAAACTACAAAGACCTTACTCACCAAAGAGTGTTTTACTACTTGTGAGTGATCACGTTGTTGCTTGATGTCGTGTGCGGCGGAACTTGCCACAATAACAAACATGTCTGCTAACCTCACGGTTGCACGCTACGTAGTTTGCTATCAACAGTCATCTGTGCTAGCTGATATTTTGGTATCGGGTAGCAAGAACTACAAGAGAGTTGGCTTTAATTAAAGCAGTTATATCCGTGAAAGCACATCAAAATAAAATTACAGGCAAAGGCGATTAATCTATGCGCCTAATATATATTTTGATCCCTCTGAATTTGTGTTGAAAAGAAAATAATACTTTGTGGCTTGTATGACCAACTTTTAATGCGCCTGTAGACCAAACCATTGTTGAGTGCCCAACCTTTAATTTTGAAGAGATTGTGCGCGCATTTCCGGTTATGTCTGTCAATTGGGAGTAATTTCCTGAAGCTTCCTCCTGAACAAGCGGCAGCCAGACTGGCGCCGCTAGTTAGCTGAGCAGCTAGCGAACACAACAACTCAAACTTAATTTTTACCCACGAATAAAAAGCTACGGGAGTTTCTAAACTCGGCTGTGGATATACGGAAGGCCGCTTCGACATGTCATTTGGTTGTTGGTGAGCTAGCATTGTCATTATGCGGCTAAAAACTTCTTTTTTCTTTATAAGGTTAGAGTTTCTGGTTCACACCTGCTGCCAGCCACCCAGACTCAAAACAGAAATCCTGTTTGTTTGTTGTTGTTGTTTTGTTTTCCTGGAAAGCTAATCTGTCTTTTGAATTAACAAGGCAGTAACTCAACAGGAAAAAATGCTGTTAAAATGTTTTGTCTTATGTCTTTATATTTACCTACTGAGCTGTGCAGCACCATAATCTATTCTAGAGGTTTCAAAATTACTGAAAAGCTGAATCAGCTTTTCAGCTAAACTGATTTTATTTTTTTGCTTTTCATTTTACTTCCAGAGCTTGTCACCAGTCTCATTAAGAAGCACTGCTGAACTGTGACAGTCTCTCTGCCCTAACATCTTGACAATGAGGTGAAACCGTGCCAAAAAGCCGCAGTGGGAAAAACATTAGCCGAGATGTCCATCACCAACACTCCTACCAGCAATGATGCCTGCCTTAGCATTGTACACAGCCTCATGTGTCACAGGCAGGGCGGCGAGAGCGAGACGTTTGCCAAGCGCGCCATCGAGAGCTTGGTGAAGAAGCTGAAGGAGAAAAAAGACGAACTTGACTCTCTCATTACAGCTATCACCACCAATGGGGCTCACCCGAGCAAGTGTGTGACCATTCAGAGGACACTTGATGGACGGCTGCAGGTATTTAAATATAAAGGCTGTTTCTGCTTAATACATCAGTGGTCATGAGGTTTTACACATCTATGAAAATTGCCAAAGATAGCACCGCTTGTCAGAAAAAAAATAGTATTTCTGCACCGCAAAGGTAATTTGCAAAGAGCTATTATCCAACAGATTTGGCAGATCTCAGCATGGTGTGCAGTGAGTTCTTAAAGAAATTTGAGGAAACTGGACAAGAGGAGGACAAAATATGTGGCAGGCCTTAAAACTAAACTAAGGAATGGCCCTTAAGATGAGCCATCTGCCAGAAATGGTGTCACTGGAAGGGAAACTAGGGCGGAAAATCAGTGGCAACAGGTGAGAGGGAAGAAACTTAATTTGATATTTTTGGATCAAATTGTCACTGATATACACAGATGAGACCAGGAGAGAGGTACAACAGTGAAAATCTATAGCCATCTGTAAAACACGGTGGAGACTATGTCATGGTTTTGCACTGTCATCATGTAAGTTTGAAAATTGCATGAATATATTCTTTTTCCCCAGAGGCCCGTAAAAAACATACATGGGCCAATAAAACGCTGATCCACTGACCCGAGGGCTTTTAAACTGTATGCTAACATCTACTCCATCAGAACGTCTGTTATCTGCAGCAGGAAACGTCACATCAAAGTGCAGGGCAAACCTCAGAGAATCCTGATATGCTCGCTTTTCTTGAGCGCACCCGCCACATTTTCTTTTAAAGGCTTACAAACACACATACTCACTCATTTACTAGCACGTTTAAACATGCCGACACACAGGTGAACATATACCTAATGTAGGGCTGCCACGATTAGTCGACTAGTCACGATTACGTCGACTATCAAAATCGTCGACGACTGATTTAATAGTCGACGCGTCGTTTGAAGCTTTGTAAGATCCCAAAAGATGCAGGAATAAGTAGCAGGATTTAAGAGTGTAATAACGGACTGAAACAGAAGATGGCAGCACTGCATGTACAAGGATGCCAGCTGCCGTTAAACCCCGAAGAAGAAGAAGCAGCTGTGTCCCAGAAATCATAGCGCGGCCCAGCTTAGTTTCCAACAATGGCGGCAGCTAGTTAGTTTTAATATTACTCTTATTATTCTTTCTGGATCACAAAATAAAGGAGTTCATTAAACTTCACCGAAACAATCTGCAAATTTCATTAAAATTGAATAAACTATCATCTTGTCTTTATTTTTAGTTAGCACCTGTAACACTTAAAGCTGTAAGCTAATGATAGTTATATAAGAGCAGATGCTGCTGGTGCAATAAGCTGTAGTTTTACGTCCAGTGGATGATGATCTGATTAGTCGACTAATCGCATAAATAATCGGTGACTAGTCGACTATCAAAATAATCGTTTGTGGCAGCCCTAACCTAATGGTAATTCATCCAGTCAGAACTCTTTTTGCCTCCTGCTAATGTAAGAAGGACTTCCAAGAAAAAAAGAGGAAATTTTTATGCCTTACTTTAGGTTGTATGTACCGTATTTCCCGGACTACAAAGTGCACCTGAATATTAGCCGCACAAGCTAAAATCAGGGGAAAATCCTGTTTTGTACATACATTAGCCACACCTGACTAAAAGCCGCAGGTGTTTCAATGTTGTCTTATCATATGTAAGAGAATATGCACAAAGGGAATTGTCAGGAAAGAGATGGCTGTTTGGAGACATATCCCTTTTATTAATATTTTGAAAAACAAGTTATGGGTACATATTTGCATAACTTTTTAGGTATATGTACAAGTAGCGGTAATTACAAGTACGAAACATGTACTGTGCTTCATAAATGAGTAACAAATGTAGTACATAACAATAACCTACAGCACACCAGAAAAATAGATTCAGACTACCTTTTAGGCTCAGGTGCAACGACACGGCTTTAACAAGAAGAAAAGTCAGTCATTCACCATCTTTCTCTTCTTCCTGCGCACTAAAACCACCAAAGTCCTCTTCTCCAGTGTCGGAAACGAACAGGCTCAGGGTGGCTTCGTCATCCACTCTCAGCTTTCCTTCCTTCGTTTTCACATTTTTCCACGCTGTCAGATTCCACCGGTGGAGTTGAGCATAACTTGCTTTTCGCAAGATTATTGCCGCTCGTCATCCACGTCTCCCGCTGAACGCGTAGCGCTACTTTGAAGTTTGTTTTTCGCGCTACTTGTACGGCACTATGTTGCCTGGCGGATGGACATGTGACCAACATACCACTCTTGAACCCCGATACTGTGTGTCTGATCGCATGCCCTTCCGCCAGGCAACGTAGTGCCGTACAACAGCGGAACAAACAAAACAAATCGTCTTACAATATGACAAAAATCATGGACAATCCATAGAAAAGCCGCAGGGTTCAAAGCTTGTGCAAAAAGTAGCGGCTTATAGCCCGACAATTACGGTACCTTCATTTATTTGACATTGTTAATTGTCAATGATTTTGTTTTCCTTTTTTTTTTTCTTTGTTTGCATTCATAATAATTTGTGACACATAAATGCAATGGTATTGTATTTACAGATATTATATACAGTTAAACTATTAAAACATCGGTTTCCGTTTGAGAAATATCAATGAGCTACACAAAAGTTGACAATAGGCGTTCTTTTCTGCAGCAAGAATATAAATGAATTAACTCTGTTTTCTGTTTCTCATTGTTCCCAGGTGGCTGGACGTAAAGGCTTCCCTCATGTAATCTATGCACGGCTGTGGCGCTGGCCTGACCTGCATAAGAATGAACTGAAGCACGTGAAATACTGCCAGTTTGCCTTTGACCTCAAGTGTGACTGTGTGTGCGTGAACCCCTATCACTATGAGAGGGTGGTGTCTCCTGGTATAGGTGAGTAATGTTGGTGAGGTTCATTTAAGATTTGCAGTTGATCCAGTTATAATCTGAGTTACAAATTTGGCTACCAACAGTTAATAAAACACATTTGTGGACGTACAAAGTTACTGTGAAGCATTTCGCTTTTATTCATTCATTTGGTAGTTTTGTTTAAAAAAAAAAAAAAAAAAAAAAAGGTAATACTTGCCTGATGAGGTATTGATGGATAAAAGGTTATGTGTTTATTGTAATACCTGTGCTGATTTTCTAATATTGTCTCTAACATATGCCCTACATATGATAATATTTTAAAACTGAAACTAATACAAAAATAAGCCCAAACTAAACATTTTCAAAAATAAAAACTAAACTGAATCAAAAACAAGAATCAAAATTTAATTAAAAAAAAACACAAAACTATAATAACTCTGGTCTGTAACACAGATTGTAGTTTGACAGCTGCTTTGCCGCCTTAAGTGTTGTGATATTTACACACATCTGCATACCCATGAGCATCTGGTGCTGCCAGTGACCTGTTCCACCTGTCCTTTCTCTCGGTGTGCAGACTTATCAGGACTGACCATAAACAGCTCCGCCGGGCACAGCTCATCCATGATCGTTAAGGATGAGTTTGATTTTGACGGACAGCAGAGTGTGTCCTCCATTGATGGCAGCCACTCCCTTCAGACCATCCAGCATCCCCCAACCAGTAGTCGGCCACCACCGTCGGAATCATTTCCAACTCCAACTCTGCTCCCGCCCCCTGAGCCCTCCACCTCTGCCTCAACGGCATCCTTTCCTGCTGTTGCTGCTGGATCAGGCAGTAAGATACAGTCATAAAACATCACCTCGTAAACTTGCTTGTCAGTGTGAATGTTTCATACAGTCTGCTTCTCGTCTTTGAAAGTGTGTTGCACTTTTTGGAGTTCCTTGTCTTTGTCTGTCCAGCTTCAGATCTGACTTTCGTTCTCTCCTCAGATCCCACCTCCGCCTGGCCCAGGAACGGCTTCACTCCCACCATACCCCACCACAGCAACGGGCATCTACAGCATCACCCTCCTATACCACATCCAGCACACTACTGTAGGTACACACTGACACTACAGCTGTAACTGTTTATAAAATCACAGACTTTTCTTTGCAGAGCAGGTGATTGCTGACATCTCTCTCTTTCTCAGGGCCAGTGCACAATGAGCTCGCCTTTCAGCCTCCTATATCCAATCATCCAGGTGAGGAAACGCAGCCCACCCACCCAAATACACAAACCCTGTTTCAGGGGTGAATACAATAGAAAGTCTGATTTGAAAGCATCACACTTTTATAAATGTAAAATGTAGTTTGGTTTTTCTTTCATTATAGATTTATATACCGTATTTCCCGGACTACAAAGCGCACCTGAATATTAGCCGCACAAGCTAAAATCAGGGGAAAATCCTGTTTTGTACATACATTAGCCGCACCTGACTAAAAGCCGCAGGTGTTTCAATGTTGACTTATCATATGTAAGAGAATATGCACAAAGCGAATTGTCAGGAAAGAGATGGCTGTTTGGAGACACACCCCTTTTATTAATATTTTGAAAAACAAGTTATGGGTACATATTTGCACATGTAGTACATAACAGTAACCTACAGCACACCAGAAAAATAGATTCAGACTACCTTTTAGGCTCAGGTGCAGTGACACAGCTTTAACAAGAAGAAAAGTCAGTCATTCACCACCATCTTCCTGCGCACTAAAACCACCAAAGTCCTCTTCTCCAGTGTCGGAAACGAACAGGCTCAGGATGGCTTCGTCATCCACTCTCAGCTTCTTTCCTTCGTTGTCACTTTCAAAACCAAAGATAATCCTCATTGTCATTGTCAGTGTCGGAGTCGAACACCCTCTGAAGGGCCGTGGCGGTGTCCTCCTCTTCATCATGCAGCAGTCCAGCCCTTCGAAATCCGTTGGTGATCGTGGATGTTTTCACACTTTTCCACGCTGTCAGAATCCACCGGTAGAGTTGAGCACAACTTGCTTTTCGCAAGTTTATCGCCGCTCATCATCCACGACTCCCGCTGAACGCGTAGCGCTACTTTGAAGTTTGTTTTTCGCGCTACTTGTACGGCACTATGTTGCCTGGCGGACGGACATGTGACCAACATACCACTCTTGAACCCCGATCCTTCCGCCAGGCAACGTAGTGCCGTACAACAGCGGAACAAACAAAACAAATCGTCTTACGATATGACAAAAATCATGGACAATCCATAGAAAAGCCGCACCTGACTAAAAGCCGCAGGGTTCAAAGCTTGCGCAAAAAGTAGCGGCTTATAGCCCGACAATTACGGTATACATATATAACTCAAAGATAAGAAAGTTTATGTAGCCTTGAGGATTAACTGGTTTATTTCTATTGATGTGAAATTATTGAGATCTTCTTACCCTCTGTTTCAGCTCCTGACTACTGGTGTTCCATTGCCTACTTTGAGATGGATGTTCAGGTTGGGGAGACATTTAAAGTGCCTTCCTCGTGCCCCATAGTGACTGTAGATGGCTATGTGGACCCCTCAGGCGGTGACAGGTTCTGTTTGGGCCAGCTCAGTAATGTACATCGCACTGAGGCTATCGAGAGAGCAAGGTAGGCACCAACAAGAATAATGAACTGAGATTTTAACGTGTTTTGCTTGGTTTGCGTTTTTGTTTGTTTGTTTGTTTTGTATTGTTTTTTTACTAGGGATGGGTAAAATAGCACCGGTTCTGACATAAACGGTAGTAACCAGACCGAAAAGCAGCGCACATTTCGGTGCTTTTTTTTTTCCTGAGCTGTGATACACTTTAGATTCTAGCCAATCATTTTACGTTTCCGAGGATAGTAGGCGGGTCCAGGTACGTACGTTCTTTTAGAGCAGAGCTACAGATTAAAATGCCCAAGGCGAAGCGGTCAAATGTATGGCTGTACTTCACAGCAAAATATGCAAACTCAGCAGCCTGCAACAAGTGCTTTAAGCTGATACTGTGATACTGTCAAAGGAGGTAACACCTCAAATCCAATGAAACACCTGGCGACGCATAGAGGTTTTTTTTTTTTTTTTTTAAGCCGAGAAATGCGCCGTATTTGATAGCTTGCTGCGAGACCTCACTCCGTGCACATCTACTGCGGGTGGGTTGCCTGTTATCGGACCCAGAGCAACATCCCCCAAAAACCCGAAGAATAGAGTCCTGGCCCCTAGCCCTGCCAGTGTAGCAGAAATGATGAGGATGATGACGCAGCAGCAGCCGTTCTTCTCTGCGTGAGTAGCTTAATGTTGTTCGTGTGTAATTTACGTTGAGTAGGCTAACCACGTTATTACATTAATGCAGGTAAGGTGAACTAGCAAACATCATCATAGCTACATGCGGCTGTCTTCTTGTTTGATGGCAGATACTCCCTTCACCCTGGCCAAAAAGGCTAAAATGACCAAAGAAAAAGTGGAAAACAGTTAAACATGAGAGGTTTTTGGACAAAGTTTGTGTTTTTTCCATTGTTTAAGCACTGCTTCCAGCCAAGAGTGATACCATATATGCCCCATAGCTGCAGAAAAGGCTAATATTGTTATCTTTTTACAAAAAAAAAAGCTGAACATGAGAGGTTTTTGGACAAAGTTGGTGTTCTCCATTCTTTGAGCACTGTTTGAGCACCGGCACAGTTTCAAAAGTACCGATTTGGCACCGGTATCGGATAAAACCTAAACGATACCCATCCCTATTTTTTACAGATTAGTTGTATCAGTTTTGGTTAAATGTTTGAAACTGAACAGTACCATATGTTACATACAGCCACGTGAAAAACCAAATGCACCACACCAGTCAACTGTTTACCAGCAAACCACCTTTACCAGCAATAACTCAAAGTAATCATTTTCTGTGTGACTTAATCAGTCTCTTACATCATTGTGTAATTTTGGCGTGCTCTTCTTTACACCTTTGATTCGGTTTATTGTGATTTGTGGCCATTTGTTTATGTGTAGATCTCTAAAGGTCCTGTCAAAGCAGGTCTTGAGTATGGTGTTCTTAAGTATTGGTTTTCTTGAGTATTGGTCTTGAGGTCTGGACTTTGGCTGGGCCAAATCCACATCTCAGTCATGCTGTTGTAGATTTGCTGCTGTGCTAGGGATCATTGTCCTGTTGCATGACGACCTTTTAGCCAAGCTGTAGTTGTCCTACTGATAACCTCACTTTTGACTTTAGAATACGTTGCTATACAGGAGATTTCATGGTTGCCTCATTTAGAACAAGGTGCTCAGGTCCTGTGATTACAAAACACACCAAAATCCTCACATGACCACCACCGTGCTTGACAGTTGTTATGAGGTATTTGTGCTAATATGTTGTTTGTTTTATGCCAAATGTGGTGCTGTGGATTATAGCCACAGTCTAAAGGACAATCTTCCAGAAATCTGGCAGTTTTTTCATATAAAACTTTGCAAACGAATCCGTGCTGCCGTGTTCTTTGTAGAGAGATGTTTTCTTCTGGCAGCACTTCCATACAAGCCACACTGTTTTGAACGTCATGCTTAGATGAGTGATATGTTTGTGGGGTTTTTTGTTTTGTTTTATTTTTTTGCAGTTTCTCTGAGCATTGACCTTGAGGCCAGGGAAGATTGGCAGCTCTCTTGAATGTTTTCTACTTGTTAATGTCTTTCTTACTGTAGAATGACAAACTTCAATTTGGATGCAGTAAGATTGCCAAGAGAAAAATAATGTCTTTTCACATGACTGTAGGTAGAAATTTCAGAAGAATCTGTTCTTCTTATAACTTCCGTTTATGCCTTCCTGTTTACTTAAAGAGACCCTTTATTCTACTGGCATGAGAAGTCATTTGACTTGAAACATAACGTTTGGCACTTTTTGCTACATTTTAAGCGACAACTTGCGTATTTCCTGTAAATGTGACAATGGGTGTTCTGTGGGTCATGCCATCCTCAACTATAGATTTAGAGAAGTGAGGAGTTGCATAATAGAGGAATATCAGAGGAGGCAGCTGGAGTCTCCTATAAACATGAATTTTACAGGAATAATTTCAAACATTTACCTCTGAGGCTGAATGAAAGTAGATTTTGGAATTGCTGTTTGTTTTGTGTAAATATGTGTCCACATCAAAAATGACAATCACATTGTGTGTTTACCTTTGAAATGATCTATGGATCAAGGCCTTGTTTATGTGTAATTTCTGAGTGCAAAGCTGACATTTATAGGAAGTGCACACCATGTTTTGGAGAAAGTCACTCCAGTTCATTCTCTTTCTCATGTTTTCCTTCTTTTCTGACAGACTACACATTGGTAAAGGGGTCCAGCTGGAGTGTAAAGGCGAGGGAGATGTGTGGGTGCGATGCCTCAGTGACCATGCTGTGTTTGTTCAGAGTTACTACCTGGACAGAGAGGCGGGCCGAGCCCCCGGTGACGCAGTTCACAAAATCTACCCCAGCGCTTACATCAAGGTGAGGCCACAGGTTTCAGTCCACAGCAATTTTTCCTGTGTAATAAACTTGTCAGCTTTCATATATTTTGGTTTGAGAAATGTAAATAAAAACAGTATTCAGAGTGTCGTCTGTCCCACCAGGTATTCGACTTGCGTCAGTGCCACAGACAGATGCAACAGCAGGCTGCTACGGCTCAAGCAGCAGCAGCAGCTCAAGCAGCAGCTGTGGCTGGAAATATACCTGGACCTGGATCAGTAGGAGGGATAGCTCCAGCTATTAGTAAGATATAGCAACTGCAAATACTGATGCTATGAACAGAAATTAAATCAAAATGATTTTATGGACTCCTGCTCAGTAGAGTCTTGACTACCCCACTCCAAAACTGAAGCTGGAAATCTTTGGATGTGTTACTTTTCATATAGACATAATCTGAGTGTCTGTACATCCAAAACCTCACAATATTGAGTTTACTGTCATCTAAGTATAAGAAAAACAATCATCTGAAAAACATATTTTGATTTAAAAATGTCCTTACTATTAAGTTTAATAAATAGCTTCACTTGTAGTTGATGAGAATCACTTGTAAGCTCACCTGAAGACTTTTCCTGGATATTACCTGACGGAGGTGAACAGAAGAACACAACTGTTTGATACAGTGGGGCAAAAAAGTATTTAGTCAGCCACCGATTGTGCAAGTTCCCCCACTTAAAATGATGACAGAGGTCAGTAATTTGCACCAGAGGTACACTTCAACTGTGAGAGACAGAATGTGAAAAAAAAAAATCCATGAATCCACATGGTAGGATTTGTAAAGAATTTATTTGTAAATCAGGGTGGAAAATAAGTATTTGGTCACCTCAAACAAGGAAAATCTCTGGCTCTCACAGACCTGTAACGTCTTCTGTAAGAAGCTTTTCTGTCCCCCACTCGTTACCTGTATGAATGGCACCTGTTTGAACTCATCATCTGTATAAAAGACACCTGTCCACAGCCTCAAACAGTCAGACTCCAAACGCCGCCATGGCCAAGACCAAAGAGCTTTCGAAGGACACCAGGAAAAGTATTGTAGACCTGCACCAGACTGGGAAGAGTGAATCTACAATAGGCAAGCAGCTTGGTGTGAAAAAATCAACTGTGGGAGCAATCATCAGAAAATGGAAGACATACAAGACCACTGATAATCTCCCACGATCTGGGGCTCCACGCAAGATCTCATCCCGTGGGGTCAAAATGATCATGAGAACGGTGAGCAAAGATCCCAGAACCACACGGGGGGACCTGGTGAATGACCTCCAGAGAGCTGGGACCAAAGTAACAAAGGTCACCATCAGTAACACACTACAACGGCAGGGAATCAAATCCCGCAGTGCCAGACGTGTTCCGCTGCTGAAGCCAGTGCATGTCCAGGCCCGTCTGAAGTTTGCCAGAGAGCACATGGATGATACAGCAGAGGATTGGGAGAATGTCATGTGGTCAGATGAAACCAAAGTAGAACTTTTTGGTATAAACTCAACTCGTCGTGTTTGGAGGAAGAAGAATACTGAGTTGCATCCCAAGAACACCATACCTACTGTGAAGCATGGGGGTGGAAACATCATGCTATGGGGCTGTTTTTCTGCCAAGGGGACAGGACGACTGATCCGTGTTAAGGACAGAATGAATGGGGCCATGTATCGTGAGATTTTGAGCCAAAACCTCCTTCCATCAGTGAGAACTTTGAAGATGAAACGAGGCTGGGTCTTCCAACATGACAATGATCCAAAACACACCGCCCGGGCAACAAAGGAGTGGCTCCGTAAGAAGCATTTGAAAGTCCTGGAGTGGCCTAGCCAGTCTCCAGACCTCAACCCCATAGAAAATCTGTGGCGGGAGTTGAAAGTCCGTGTTGCTCGGCGACAGCCCCAAAACATCACTGCTCTCGAGAAGATCTGCATGGAGGAATGGGCCAAAATACCAGCTACTGTGTGTGCAAACCTGGTAAAGACCTATAGTAAACGTTTGACCTCTGTTATTGCCAACAAAGGTTATGTTACAAAGTATTGAGTTGTATTTTTGTTATTGACCAAATACTTATTTTCCACCCTGATTTACGAATAAATTCTTTACAAATCCTACCATGTGGATTCATGGATTTTTTTTTTCACATTCTGTCTCTCACAGTTGAAGTGTACCTCTGGTGCAAATTACTGACCTCTGTCATCATTTTAAGTGGGGGAACTTGCACAATCGGTGGCTGACTAAATACTTTTTTGCCCCACTGTATAGTCAGCTCAGATACTGAATTCTCTATGGTTGCTTTTATTCATAGAGTTTTTGGGGATATTGCTTCTGATAGTCCAGTGAGTTTACAGCTAGTGGTTTTCTGGCCTCCTGCAGGCTGTGTACTAAGCACACTATCCCCCTTGCTGTGCTCTGGTACAGAGACATGGATACTTTAGACTTGTTCCCAACATTGTCCCGAATTCATCTGTGAAAATTGCCTGATTGAGGGATGCATTTTGGGTTGGTTTGTTTTTGTCACAGTGGTTTTAATTGTGTCTTTCTGTCTCCTGTCAGGTTTGTCAGCAGCAGCTGGAATCGGTGTGGACGACCTGCGGAGGTTATGTATTCTCAGGATGAGCTTTGTTAAAGGCTGGGGGCCTGACTACCCACGCCAGAGCATCAAGGAGACCCCCTGCTGGATTGAGATCCACCTGCATAGAGCTCTGCAGTTACTGGACGAGGTTCTGCACACTATGCCTATAGCAGACCCACAGCCTCTCGACTGAGATCTTTGTAACAGCAGCATACAGTGGCAATGGAAAGTCTTCCTCTGTGAATTGTTTTGGGTAGAGAAGGTGAAACTGAAGCTGTCCCACATGAATAAATACTTCCAGGTGTGTTTAAAGCACCTTCTGTGCACTGTGGCCCTAACTTTAGCTCGTGACACTAAATTAGCGGAAGCAGTTTATTAAAAATGCTTATCCACATTTTTGATAGATGGCTTTAATTTGGAATGGCTTAAAGTCACACAGCTTCAAAGTATAAATCACCAAACATGCACAAGGTTGACCTGCAGACCCCATTAAACTGGAATGTTCACCAACACAACCACCCCACTACTGACGGATATTAAAATCACACGCAGGCAAAAACATCTGTGTATTACTGGTTTGTGTTGTGTCAAGTTTTATTTAAACTGTTACAGACTGCTTTACACTTGGAGAAAGGCACAGGTTCATTCAGCTGTCAGGCTGAATAGCAAAGCAGCAGCACCCCCAACACTCAGAGGAGGGAAACCCCTCAACACCAGCTCGATTCTCACCCATCCACAAATGTTGCAGGAGAAAACAACATGCCCCCGTGCCTGAAGACTGCTTCCAGCTCCCTAACTGAAACATCTCTGTGGACTTGGGGTTTTTTGTTTGTTTGCTTTTTGGTGTGGTGTTGTCAAAGTACAGGTTTGGACTTCAAGTGATAGGTGCAAGTCTGTGCCCATGGGTGTCCTGATGTCCTAGTTTCACCAGTTATTATACAGTGTTCTGTGCAATGAGCAGAACATCTGGATTGGAGATCTTGTGGCGGGGTGTTTTATCATACTAGAAGAGCCTTCTGTCATGCTAGATGTTGCATTTAGATGGGTGTCAAAGTAACATTCGTACAAAAGCTCAGAGTCAAGATTTCCCAGCAGACGTTTGGTGTCTCAAGAATAACTGAAAAATAAGTAATAACGTTTGTTAGCTTAGCACTTCAAAACCAGCGTTACAACATGCTTTACACCAGACACACACTGCACATAACAAAATTCACATAAGCATACACAAATGATTCATTTCTGGCAAGAGGCCTTTGTAGATGATCATTCAGTCTTCTTTTAAACCATGGTCGCCTCCCATCGGTTTCAGATACACCCTCCATAATGCCGCCATGATACTCGCGCTCTGTACCTCCTCACTTTTGTGCTGAGAACACAAAGAGAAAAGCTGAGATTCTTTGGGTACGATAAGATGAGCAGAGCAGAGGCAGACTGCTAATTTTTATCTGTGATGTGCTTGCAGAATAAGGAGTAGGCTTTGTTTTGGCAAACCAAAGCGATAAATACTGAGAAACGGTATAAATGTGTGATCATGACAGCATGAAAGTCCAGTCACTGGCAGCTGTTTCTCAACCTCTGTTAGCTGAGGTTTCTTTAATTGGATTTTAAAGGCCTAGACCTAATTGCACTTAAATACCTTATGACTTGCAGCCCACTTATCCAGGTCACCTGTGTGTAGTTTACCCACAAAGAGAAGGAGAGTTTAAGGCGGTTAACAGCAATATTGATATATTTTCTTGGTTTTATTTTTGTTACCTTTCTTTGTAAATTTTTAGCACTTTACTTTTTTTCCTCGATTTAATTCAATAACCATTGTTTTGAGGTGGCGAATGAACAGTAGAGCAAATAGGCTGGTTTACAGCTAACGCAGGGCTGTGATCAGGCAGCATCGTGTGATGCTTTGTAATGAAAACATACTGTATGCAGCATTGGGACACCTTTTGCCCTCTCACTTTTCATTTAAACACATCTTAGTTTTTCTTTTGGCTTATCAGACTTTTTTTCCTCTTCTTTTGATTTGCAGTTTTGTTTTCCTCTTTAATCCATGTAAATAACTTTGCTTTCGAAATGCATGTCAGTGTTTGCATGAATTTTAATGTCAAAGAAAGCCCTTTTTAAAATGGAGTGATTCATTTGCTCTGCATTACATGCAAATTATCATCAGAAGAGAGTAGAAACCAGCACCTGCTGTGTACTGATGTTTGTGTGTTGTAGTAAAGGCAAATAGAGGGAATCTGCATAGACGTAACTTACTCAAATGATCTAATGAATTCATGTAAAAATTTTAGCACGTCCTATTAAAAAAAGGCACCTTAAAGACATAAATCTCTGGTTATTAGCGGTCCACCTCTAATAAACGACCACTTCGCTTGCAGGTTGAAACCTGAAACGGGTGAAGTGTGACAAACTAGTCAAGAAAAGCGCGTCTGATGGATTCTGTTGCACTGTTTGATGCAAGTTGTCACATGTTGATCACTCGCAACCATCAACTCACGCTTGTTATTTTAACACACAAACTTCCGCTCAGTCATAGCTTCATGAAAAGGATTTTTCTTCACGAATGTCCGTCTGTCCTTTTATTCTTTGTTCACAGGGATCTTCACAACCCAACAAGTAACCATAACTAAGCCGTGGTTTGCTTTCCTCATCCCTGTTTGCATTATGTCACCATCATTTTGAAGAGCTGTGTTCAAAAATGTTAAAATCTTGACACTTCTTATTATGGATCTAATCTATTGCATGGCAGGAAACAGGATAGAGAATTTATGCTGAAGAATAGAGTCCGTTATATGATGTTAAGGTGGACAGATGTTTTTATATAACTTGCGGTTATTATAGGAGCCAAAAGACAGCTCAGATGAGTTGATGCTGACTACTATGACAAATTGCAGATATAAAGTTTACCTGTATTTCTTATGTGAGAGTCTATAATTAAAAATGGCCTGATATTCTCTACACAGTGTCCTGTTCTTTTTTTTCACAGCAACATAAGAAAGCAATTATTAAATGAGGTGATCCTTAATGAAAAGGCCTGGATAGACACACGGGAGTGTACAGTTACACCAGAGCTCAAGTTAAAGTTAGAAGAACACTTTGAATTTCAACAAAGAACAAAGGATTGAAAAGCTCAGCTGATGTCTGTTTCAGTGCTGCTACTTTTACTGGCTCCACTTTTGATAATTCCTCTGATCTTAAGAGGTGATTTAAGTGTACAAAGAAGAGTTGAGACAAATGTTTTATAAAACAAGTAATGAAAAATATATCAATCAAGAGAAGGGTGCGTGGGTATGCCATGGCACACGATCATTGGAGACACATATATATGGCACAACCAAGACCTGGATATCCCTCCAAAACTGATGGGAAAACTGGTCTGGAGGCTGCTGAGAGGCCTACAGCAGCATTAGGGGAGCTGCAGGAATTTCTGGCGAGCAATGGTCGTGTACTAAATGGGCTGTAGTGGCAAGACATGAACCATCCAACCCTGAATACGTTTTGCAACCGTGTACACCAGGTTATTAAAAAGCATGTGGGGCCATGTTGAACTTTGTAGCCATAATTCCTACAGCACTGCACATCACAGGGACATCATGATCACGGTGGCAGCGTTATGCTTTGGGGCTGATTTTCCTCTGCTGGGACTTGTGCTTTAGTCAGGGTGGTAGAAGTTTTAACACAAGAAGACATCTAAAGATAAAGAACAGTTTTATCTTTTGCTGTAACAAGTTAAAGCATATAATCAACAAAAAAATGACTTCAACAAAGAAGATTTTCAATACCCCATCCACTCAGAGCCCATACCTGAATCCCACCTGTGTCCTGGAGATGCCCTTTGCAAAGAAAAGTGGATAAATATTGACCCCACCCCCTCATTCAAATGCACTTTTGCTATATTTCATATCTCCCCTCATTCTTCTTTTTGCTCTGTTGCACCCATTTTTTTCCATGTTCGTTTGTCACAGAAGACATTTGGACAACAAATCAAGAAAATGATTTTTAAAGGACATCCATGAGGTCAGAGGACACAGCAGACCCTGCCTTATTTACACGTGTAGTTTTCCAACTGTCACAGCTCAAAACCTCTGGGGCAACAAGCATTCTGTAAATACACACATTCTTTATAATACCAGCAGAACAACGTGCACTTCAGCTGATGTTTAATTAAAAAGAATAGAAGGCACATGTGGGTGGGCTTTTTCAAATTTACTGCCTGATGAAAACCGTTAGCAGTCGTGTACATCTTACGTTCAGTCGTGCTGCCTCTAATATCTGATTTCTTTCTGTACAAGGCTGGATATTTGAGTGGTGTGAAATAAATAAAAGAAACACAAGTACAAAAATCCCTACGGCTACTGTAAAGCATATGGAAAAAGTAATGTAGAGAAAGCCATAAAAAATGGATGTAAAAAACGCTCCAACACTGACACACACTGTATTTCTATTTTTTTGCTTTATCTACAGAGATGATGAGCGGCAAATTATTGAATCTATAAAAAAAAACCAAAAACAACAACTATGTGCTGTGTTTCCAAACTGGAATTTCTAATCACAATTTCTAACTTCACCCTAGTCTGAGCAGCAGAATTCAAAGAACAAAGTCCTCGTGCTATTTAACGCTTACCCAACTCCATATCAATATTTTTTTCAAAGGCTGCACTTTGCATCGTTCTTTTTTCTGCAATCTTGATCCAATAATTCAATTTTTGCAGGTCCTGAGGGACATTAATGCTCACTAGTGAGGAGTGTGGTGCTGCTTTCGTCAGGAATACCTGTTAAAATGAAAGCTTATTTCTGCCACTGGTGGGGAAAAACAAAACAAAACAAACCCTTCTCATAAGAGTTTCAAGGTTAGCGTTCCAAAATTTCAACTTACTTAGAAGTCTGAGTTGAACTTTTGAGATAATAACTTAAAATTTCACCTGAACCTTCCCACTCAATCGCAAAAAACATCCTCCCGTATGTTGTAATTCTGATGAAATCTGAACTCCTCGTGAAAACAATCCCACGGGAAATATGAAAAGAAAAAAATGACAGCAGTCTGGCATGGCTTAAAATGAAACAGTCTTTATTAAGTAACTTTAATATCAGAAAAATAAAACTCTTAAATTCTCTTTACAGCAAATATATAATATCAGTGCTTTGGCCACAATAACTTAAAAGGCCGTTATAAAATATAGTCTGCTTTTAAACTCCTGACTCAATTTGAAAGAATTTATATGCCATAAGACTCCCCCTACATATACATAACAAAAGTAGTAAAATTAGCAAATACTTTGAACTGTTGGTACAGCTTAACAATATATGTATTTATATAGAGATAATCTAAGATACATTTTAATAGTATACCGTTCTTAATTTGGTGGTGTACAGACATGACAGGCAGCTTGGATCCTTGGCCTTTTTACAGTTGCAGTGTGATGCTTTACATTGGCGGTAAATTATGAAGACATGCTCGTGATGCACATTCCATTTTCCACTAGGTTTAAACGGCAGCTATCAATACTATTATGATCAATACTGTAAACTAATACCTAGACTACAAGCAGACAGCACTGACACTCTCCTGCGTGGAAACATGTCTGTGTTTCCAACTCTTCGTTCACCTAATCACTCAGAAAATTAAAGAAAAAAAAGAAACATTTTTTTACAAAAATCTTATTGTAAACATTTTAAAGATATATATATTTATGTATATATGAAATGTAACAAAATAAAAATAAGTTCTGTATATTTATCAGTCATTAACAGTAACATTATATAATACATACACAAAAATGTAAATAGATTCATATCGATAAACTGAGGGCCGACAGTGTATTGCATTCCCTCAGAGAGAGAAAGACTAAAAGGAGATCGGCTCATCGTAGAGCTGAGAATACAATGGGACGGATGGATGACCCAAAGAGGGGGGCAGAAGCGGGACTTGTTTGGTTGCATTTTGTTATGAAAGCCAAGATGATGGATATTAAAAAGAAACGGAGCAAAGCTGTGTAAAAACTCCCAAAATACTGTTTACAGCTGGAATGCTAGAGGGACTGCAATCCAGTGTCCACACACCAGAGAGACAGCACTGACCTAATGTAGTGCGAGCGCAGTCCGAGCTGAACTCGTTCCAGTGCTTCCCCCTTTTAAAAGTGTCCGTGAGCTCATTCTGTCCTGTACTAGTCTAAAGACACAGATATTTAAAGCTACGATTTGAGATGAGAAGGTGAGAGGAAAGTCGATAACATGCCTGTCCCGGCCAGTCAATAGTGTGATATGATAATGGGGAAGCTCTGTGCTTAGTAGTGCACAGGACAAAAGCAACTGAGCTGGTTAAAGGTGAAGTGTGTACCGTTAAAACATCTCATTAAAGAACTGAAATGTAATAGGAATAAAAAACTAAAATAAACAGACGGATTATTTCTGTCTACAAGTTTAACCCCAAAGTTTGTTTGTTTGAAACCCGAGAAGCTTCACTTAGTGCTTCGTGCTGAGATGAATTTTGCATAGGCCTGGCAGAAGAGACGTGGGATTACAAAAGTGAAGCAACGAGCGGCCTTCATCTCAGTTTTGCATCCCATTGGAATCATTTTCCTGACTTCCAACCGAAAAGCTGTGAAGAGACAGCCACGGGGTGGAGCCGTCCAAACGAGTCGACATTCAAGTGAAAGAGAAGGATATTACTGAGATGTCTACAAAAAGAAAAAAGAAAAGAATCAGTAGCCTGCCTGTACAGTACAGGGATTTGTTCCAGATCACAGCTGTCTTCATAGTTTCAGAAAAATCTCTTTTTTGCTCCCAGGTGTGATTTAAGTAAGAGTAAATACTTTAACAACAGGGAGGAGGAATGTTTCCAAAGGTACAAGCTGTGCATATCTGTTTTTGGCTGAAAAACAGTACTTTGTTTCCATACAAGGTCGTAACGGACATATAAATTAGAAGTAAATAAACTCAGGTGGGGGTGGGGAAATGTGACAACAGAAATGGACAAAATAAGAAAGTTTGGTGCCAAAAAATATGAACGCAACACTCGATATCAGCTTGGGAAAATAGGAAGCGAAAGAAAGCGTCCTCGTGAGACAAGATTTGTTCCAGCGAGGAGCGTCTTGGGAGACTGAACCTCGACAAATATATTAAGACTTCGGTCTGTCAGCTTGTGTTCTTTTGAGCCCGAAAATCTGGATCTGAAGATAGTGTTGTGAATTCATTACTGGCTTCCCAAAAAAAGGCCACAAGTTTGTTTAAAGATAGAGCAACGCCATGTGTCCGCTGAACCGGTTTACTTCTGTTTACACTCAGAGTGGAATTAGGCACAAGTTTACCGTAAACAGTTTGTAAGTATAAGTGGAAAGCAACGTGGCGATACTGAAGCAGTATCTCGACCCCAAAAGTAATAAAAAAAGTTACTCACTTGTCGGTGTTATTCTGGGAAAAGAATAAAGAAATGAGGCAACGAGAGATTGCCGTTGGAGTGCGACAACTTTCAAATTGTAGTTAATAAAGTCAAAACACGCCGCGGGTGTGTTTCCGTGTGTGTTACACTGTTATTATATTAGCAGTACTCAAAACCTCTCATTCAAGTCCTACTGAATGTAAACATCCTTTTTAAAGACGCGCAGGTGTGCGCCGGTAGCCTGATGATATTTGCACCAATCATCTGGGAAACATGAATTCTGAAAAGACGACCTACGCTGTATCAGATTTACTGCATTAACTTGGTTTTTTGTTTGTTTGTTTTTAAGTAACAAGAAGAACACTATTTTTCCTTAATAGTGTAGTTATACAGTCACATGTGGAACTCATGGAAACTCATTTGCCTCTACTTTTTTTTTTTTTTTTTTTTTTTTTTTACTTAAAATAAAGGCAAAGGGTCTTGGCCATAATTCAATGTATTTTAAAGAAGAAAAAAAAACGTTTGAGATGTAGACAAAAAAGGCCAATAGAATTCAAACTCAATTTAAAACAAATAAAATTATAGGTAGGTACAAAAAAATAACAATAACTAAAGATTTTAAGGACAAAAAAGAAAATATGAATCAAAAAATATATCTATCCCAACCCCACCCTCCCCCCAATGCTACATAGAGGGTTTCGAACCCTCTCGTTGATCAATCAAGGAAGAAGACTTCACAATACCAGGCACGTGAACGGGCTCAGCACCCTAACCTCGGCCCTAAATCAACATCATTCCTTATTCACCTACTCTGCTTCACCAGCTTAAAGGAAGCCAGATGAGAATTACACTTAGACACTGACCTGGGGTCAGTTTTGTATTTCCCTCCCCTACACACACACACGTCATGAACCATAAGTGTTGGGCAGGCTGATCTCTAATCAGTTATAAAGGAAATTAAGGGGAAAAAAAAGAGAAGAAGAAGAAAATCACATATTGTGAAGCTGAATGGCCTGGGTGGCTGGGGACAGACACTCAGGGCACACAGCATCTGGACCCTGGCATATCTGGGTGGCACAATTTAGACAGAAGAGGTTATGGCCGCAAGGAACCAAGGCGGCGATCGCCTGGTTATTCATACACTGGACGCACAAATCCTGTCCCCTCCCTGTTGATCCGAGCCCCAGTCGATAGGCGAGCGAGGATTCGGGAGGGGAGGAAGAGGAGGCGGTGCTTTCACTTGAGGAGGAGAAGGCTGAGCTGTAAGAGGGGAACCTGTGAGCGTCGAGAGCCCCGGCCGAGCCAAACGGTCCCCGGTGAACACGCTGGGCCTGAGGATGCTCCAGGGCATCGGTCCCAGAGAAGGTTGGCGAGAGCCGGGGTGTCCCAGGCTGGCTTGTCTGGAGACATCATAGGTGTTGAAGATTAGATAAATGGACACCATCAAAAAGTTTATGTTAAAATTGAGCTATGCAGGCAAATAAGTTAGTGAGAAACAACATATTAACTTAGCTTACCAAGTTTTATATCCACCATCATTTTTTAAGGGATTTCTAATGTTATAACAAAATCCTTATAAATGCACATCTGTGATAAATCACAGTTCTGAGCCTGCAATTTGCATATCAAACTCCCCCTGCACGCTGCTGACCATAAAAAGACTAAAATAAAACTGCACAGGAGGCCATAAAACTGCAGCTGTTAAATTTCTCTTACCTGAGACTGAAGAGCATCAAAGGCCTGGAGGGGCTGGTGGTCCACAAAGGGGCTCCAGATGTGTGGCTGTGCAGTAGGGTGTGACGAATGGGCAGTGGAAATGGTTAATGGGTCAAATCCTGAGGAGGAGCCTCCACCTCCCAGCCCAACCAGCTCCTCAGACCCCACGGGAAGAAGGCCCTCGCCAAACCAGAAACTTGCACTGCCGCCATTGCTGTTGTTGTTAGCGTTGGCATTAAACGGGCCGGTCGGGCTGACGTCTGCCAGTCGGTTGACGTTCCCGCTGCTATAAAAAGAATCGGCTGAGCTGGTGCCGCTGCCCAGGGAGCTGGAGCTGTCGTTGCGGTAGTTGGAAGACATCCTGGCGCCATTGTTGATATTGCTATTGACTCGCTGAGTACCGCTGATGTTTAGTGGCAGCAAGCCACCGCCGCCTGGTGATGATGCAACTGCCTGAAGCCATCCGGCCTCTCCCAAAACAGCCGATGTCTCGAAGCTGACATCTGTCCCGTTGAACTGAAAGTCATTGTTGTCTACACCTGGAGCCTCGATGCCCCCACAGGTTCCGGTGCGGAGGGCGATATGGGCCTCTATCTCCTCCCTCGCCCGGTCCACGTTTTCCGGCATGCCCGTAACCTCGAACACTGGCTCTTTGTCCCGGCTCGGCGTCACAATGTAGGTGTGGGTCTGCTGCTGAATGCGTTTTATGGTTGCTCCTGAAAGATATGACCAGACCAGCTCTTTCACTCAAAACATGAGAGACACATGTTGAATACAAAGACTCAATCAACGTTCTGCTCACTTTGCAACATGACTGTCGGTTATAGTTTGAAGTGGATATAATATGTTCATTTTCACATTTTCAAGAGTCTGAATATGACGTGGGCGGGGCTTAGGTCCTCATAGTCAGAGCAGTGAGATTGCTGTATTGGGGATATACCCCTCCCCCCTTTGACGTCACACAGATACAAGAGTAGAAAAAAAGTGCTTGAACAAAAGTGTCACCTAACCTTAACCTCATGATCAGAAACTTTGTCCATGTTTAATATGAGCAGCCACCAATGTAAAGCAAACAAATGGCACATGGACACTTAATTTTTAGTAGCTGGTGGTACAAATCTCATAAATCAAATAATAGTCCATCAAAATCTCAGACTGCATCACTAACAGCTCTGTGTACTTGTTTGTCTTTTAACAACTGCAGCTTGACAATCTGACAAAATAGGCCAAGCTGAGTCACACAGAAACTGCAGTCACAGCTAAATACTCAAGATTTTAATCACAACGACAGTAGGGCTGGGCTATATCATACCGTTCATGATGATACCGGTGTAATTTTGGGCAACGATAGGAAAATGAAATATCACGATAGAATATGGTAAAACGCGCATGTGCAGTGCCTTTGTTTACATACACACATGGCAGAAAAAGCAGAATGAGAAGAGCGAAAGTGGATCGTTAAATGAAACGGATGAACCAGAATTGGTTTGTAAAAATGCTGCAACTTCAGTGGTGTGGAACTGGTTTAGCTTTCGTCCGTCAGATACACAACAAAGCACTATTTTTGGTAGCGCATGCTAGCGGGCCGTCGTTATTACCGTGTTGTTTGGAAAATACGGCACACTTAAAATCAATCATTTGATTTTCCTGAAAATCGACAGTGCCCCTTATAATCCCGTGTGCCTTATGTATGAATTCTGGTTGTGTTTACTGACCTCGAAACGATTTTATGTGGTACACCGCACTCGAAAATCTGTCGAATGTTTTAGTACGACTTTGCTAAGCTACGAACCCGCACCGCTTGATGGATTGTCGGAGCATTACGGCTATCGTAGACAGGAGTCTCGCGGAGTGATACGTACTGCGCTTCAACATAATATTACCGTATTGTGTGTGTATAACCTCTTTTTAAGTTTCGTGGATATTATACATGGTTATACTGAGAACATGTCGGCCAATTTCCACTGGAAATGCCTTTTGGTTAAACTGTCAGCAAGGAATTTGCACTGTTAAGTTTTTATATAACTTTAATGCACATAAAAAAAAACAGCTGCTTGTTTAAGTGAAAATACATTGATGGGTTTTTTTGCACAAATAAAGTTGTGGAGTTGTAAAGTATTTTGTCTAGTGTCAATTATATCGTCAGTTACATCGTTATCGCAAATTTTCAAATGTATATCGTGATAAATATTTCTGGTCATATCGCCCTGCTCTAAACGACAGTATTGTGCATTTACGGCAGTTACACTTGTTTCTTGGTTGTTGTTTTTTTTATAGATTTTTTTTTTTGGACAGGACAGGAGAGAAGCTTGGAGAAAGACATAACTCAAAAGCGGGCCTCAGCATTAACCTTATAGCATATGCATCACCGTTGCTCAACCCAGTGAGTCAAACCAGCGCCCCACACTCAGATCTATTTAATCATTGTGTGTGTTGCTTTGAAAATGGAAACAGCACAGCTGTGCAGTAATTACAGTGCTCAACTACAGGCTGGCCTACTGACTCATCTGGCTGAAATCCACACCACCTGACCAAAACACTGAATTCAGATCCAGTGTGGAAACCTTATCAAATGTCAATACTGTGTTTTTAACCGAGAACAATATCCTAGAGTGCATTTTGATGCTTGTAAATACTCCACAGCACACCTCTCGACTCTGTGTTTGTGTGACGCAGTGTTTCATCCTAAATTTTCAACTCCAGTGACTTTTTTTGACACGTCACCACTTCCTCTACAGGTATTATCGCAAGTTTGGTTGGTTTAACAAACAAAAAAACAGCCCATGCTATTTGACACACAGCTGGTAATGTCAACAGGGCAAAGAGTTAAAGACAGTGAGCAAATCATAATCAGTCTCAGGGCTTTTTCCACACACAGGTGCTAATGTGTACAAAGACTAGCTGAGAGCGACAGGGAATCTTCTGGACTTGAGCTGATGGATATCAAGATGCAGAGGCTTTTAGAAATACAGGATATCCATTAGACAACACAGAAACAGAAAGCCGTTAGATGTGGGGCCTGATAGCAGAGCTACACAACTGAACAGTCCCATAGTGCCTATATCATCCAAAAAACACTTTTAGTCTGCATCTACTAACATGAAATTTGTTTTTCTGACTCTTTTTGTCCTAAATTGTATGTTTCACACCTTTCCTGCCATCTATGCTAAAACAACATATAATTAAGCTAAAGGGCAATTCTGATTTTTGTTTTAGAGACTTTCTTTAAAACTATGACTTTCAGCAGTTACATACATGCAAACAATACAAATTAAATACCCACCTTTAGGACCCACAACCAACCCAACAACACGATATGGTACCCGCACCTGTACAGTTAAAACGATAAAGGTTAGCTACACACACTTTAAAATACAAAACACAACAAGAGCCTTATTTATACAATAATTTTGCCTAGATACTGACACTAATAACACAGAGTCATCCTAACGGTTGTTCTCAACCCCTGAATGACTTCTTTTTTTTTTTTTCATTTAAAGTCAAGCTTGCTGACCTGAATGGTAGTCCGTCCAGGTAAAGCCGGAGTCCCGAGGCTGGCTCCTGCAGTAAGAGGGCCGGTCCTGTTCCGAGAGGCTCTGATAAGGGAAAAGTGCTCAGCCGCAGACATGATCTCCCTTTTAGCCATGGCCACATCTTCTTTACGCCCCGTCACAACAAAGACTGGCTGTTCCCCCCTCACTGGTGTCTTAATGTAGGTGTTGGTCTTGGCTCGAAGTGCCTTGATCTTACAGCCTGTCACATGGGCAAGTTAAAAAACACATAAGGGAACCACATTAACCTTCACAGATTCAACATTGAACTCTTGAAACTCTGCATCTCCTAATAAACTAATGAACTAATAAAAGATCATGACACAAGCACTACAGCACAGGTCTCCAGTCATTAATGCCACATAAAAGTTGCATAGCTTATAAATTTAATATTCCATTCAGCAGTGGTTGAGAGTCCAGCATCATTACCAGAGCCATTTCCTGTTGTTGTCAACACCGCAGTCTGTGCACCATCCCCCAACTTACTCTCAAACATAATCACACTGCCCCACTAACCGAGTCCAGCCATCTATGTAAAGTTTAGATAAAACAAAGACCACATATAAGGGTCTAAGAACAGCGAGGGGATGTTTAGCTGAAATCATATCGGTTATGTCACGGAGCTAACTATAACCTGCAGCTGATGTGGCAAAAGAATGGTGCCCTCTCCTCCGAGACAAAGCCCAGGCTGGTTTAGCTCAGCGAAACACGGCTACGGGGGGGCTCACTGACAGCATACCCGTGATATAGGCGAGCTACTGCACCGAGGCCACAGAGTGGGTTCCGGAGACCAATAAAACTTTAGCTGTAAACTTTTTTCAGGGTGTTGGGCGAGGGTGTTATTGTTGACCCAGTTTGAAGGGGGAGGAATGCTAAGCTAGTAGCTGACTATGCCACTTTTCTTCGCGACGATTTTTTTTAAAGCTATAACTTAGTTTTATCTCGTTGCTTTTCTGTTCCACGCCTTTAATTAATTAGAAGATAAACTCGCGATTCTTCAAGTTTCTTTATTTTGTCCCTTAATTCGGTCCTGCCTAACTCTCCCCACAAAGTTTAGTCTAAACTCCGTTAGCACCTTAACGTTAGCTCCACAAGCAGTCAAAAAGAAAGCGACTCACCCTGCCTGCCAACGATCTCCGCGACGTGCTCCGAGCTCGGTACGGCCACACACTCGGTCGTGTTTACGCTCTTACGCCGGTTCAACAGTGATGTCTCGGCCTCTCCGTAATCCGGCTCCCCGAACCCGCCGGACGGTAGCATCGTCATGCTGTTAGCCGGCGGGAGAGCGCCGCCGACCGCAGGATCGTCCCGCTCGTCTCCGTTGTATAGCAACACAGTCTCGATGTGCTCCATCCCGGAGCTAGCCGGCCCAGAAAGGAGGTGTTGGTTGCGGTGGTGGGCCTGCGTTAGCAACGAGGAATCGGTTGCAACTAATGGCTCGTCCTCAGCCGCTGCCGTTTTGTTAATTTCGTCTCCCGAGGGCGGACGAGGCAGTGGCAAGGGCTTCAAGTCGAGGACCGTACCGAGGAGGCTGAAATGGGAGAGCGGGAGGTGGTGAAAGGGGAGGCTCTCGTCAGCTAGTTCGGGCGTCTGGCTATGAGCGCCGTGCTGCTCGTCAAGGCCCATACCGGCGAAAGCGTGCAGGAGCGGCGGTGGGACCTCGGACTCTCCCTCATCGGCCTCCAGCAAAGACGTACTACTCGGCATGATGCAAGCCTTTTATTGATATTGCCGGTAATCGTTATGAATAATGAATGAAATTTGTTTGATTACAAAAAATAAAAATAAAAAAGCGACCAGCGCCTGTTCGTTGAAATGTGTGGCTTTGTTTTGTCTTTACGGCGCTCCTCTTCTCTTCTTTATTGAGGCGCATTTACAGCTGGCTTTCGATTATTTGGCGCACTACTGCCCCAAGTGGTATGGAGTGAGCGTCGACCCAATCATTTCAACGTTCAGAAAAGGCGGCGGGGGGGCGTGAAAGTGAAAGACGCAAAGCTGTTCCACAGTTGAATATTTTAATGATGTTCCAGTGTGTCTGATGAAAAAGTCATTCCTTTCTCCACTCCTACTTTCTCCCACTTTCGTTTAATTAAACTCTAGTCTTTCCTCTTAACCTTTGACTGTTTTTGATACCTTTCATTCGACACCTGCTTCATAATGCATTTGCTTTATTTCCTGCTTAACCATAACCCAACCATAAAATCCATCTAACTGATTTCTGTGGCTTGTTTTGCTTTCACTGCATACACACTGCATGTTCATGTGAAGCTTGTTTTCAGGGTGAGATGCAATTTCACAACTATCAGGAAGATGCACTCAACGTACATTATGAGGGGCGTTGTGTCATGGGAATATTAAAATGATACAACATCTGTGGGTGTTGGCATGGTCTACACCCCAAAAGTATTAAATGAGTACATGAATATTAGATGTGAGAGAAAGACATTGTGGTGTTTTCAGTGTGCGTTTTGTTGGCATAAAGATTGAGAGATAAATATAAATGCTTATAGGGATGGGATGTAAATGTATAATGAAGGCATGGAGAGTTTTTATTTGCAAGGCAAGAGGATCGATGTAAGTCTGGCTCCTTGCCATCTATAACATCTCTAAGTGGAAAAGTGCAAGGGTTTGAAGACAGCTGTCCTGAACATTTAAAAGGTAAGCCTGCTATGAATAGAATGATATAGTTTTGTTTTTGTTTTTCATTCTTACAATTCACAACAGAAATGCTAATATGTACTCAAGAGCAATATTTCTTTTTCATGATTTTAGGGGTTACTTTGCAATGTTCAACTCCAGCAAAAATGTTTTAAAAACAATTTTTTCTATATATTTGTTTTAAACACACAGGGAAAATAGATCATTATCTGGCACGATAACCTTTAAAATCAAGTCTACTACATATTGTGAATGAAAACTATCCACTAATATTTAAGTCAGTCATTCATTTTACACCATACAGAAAGGACCCAAAGTAGAGCTCAAAGTAGTTTGGAAAAGTGGTCTAAACCCATAATGCAACTGAGAAAATGAGCCAAAATGTTTTTCTAGTAATAAATGAAATCAAAATTTTCCTTTCGACAACCAAATATACTTCTTCACACATTCATCCACATACAGGTAAATTTTAAAGATTATTTCACCCCCTTACTCCTTATATATTGTGTCATTATATAAAAATAAATGAATATAAAACTTAAGGCACAGTGTAACAACAAAAAAGACAAAAGGAAATAAACAAACAAGACAAATCAAACAAACAAAAAAACATGTTTTGTTGCCAGAGTGTGACGCTGTCATAGGGGTTAAATATCCCAAATTGTTACGAAACATTTAATGTGTCTAATGAAATTTGGTTATAAGTAACATAAATGTAACCACCATGCTATACCGATAGGGCTTAAGCAGCATTTCTACTCCATTCAAACTGCCTTCACTTTCATTTTAACCGGCGGCCACGTTGGAGCCCTGGATTCAGGTACTAAAAGGGAAGCTACGCTTTGCTCACACTTACGTGGTTGTGGCCCACGTGATGTTACAATGGCTCCTCCTTTTATGTTTTTCCACCAGTGAGAGCAAGCAAAGGCGGGCTTTTACGGATGACGGCCAATGAGATGTGTCGTTAGTAATACGCGTCTTAGCATTAGTTGCATCCGGGTGAGGACTGGGGTGAGTAGGTAATTCTAAGTAAAACATAATCTAAAATCGTAAATATTTGGATTTATTTTAACGCCTGTTACTACTTATATCCTAATAAAACAACAACACAGCAACCATTGAAACATATTACAAATCCCGAGCTTCTTTCTTTCTCTAAAATATAAAGACCAGCTAGCTCGCTAGTTAGCTTTAAGCTAGCAGCTAGCCGCTTATATCAGTGTCCGGGTTTTCCTTGTCGGTATTTTCGCCACCTTCGGTGACGGTTTTAGTTTTAAATCTGTTGTTTTTACAGTTTTTTTTCTTAGAAGCTGTCGGCTCTCAGTCTTCAGGATGCACGGATCGCTTCGGGTGTTGCTTCAGGTGCTCTGGGCCCAGCTGCTTTGTGGGTGGGTGCTCGGCTCCGAGCTAACTTTTGAGCTGCCAGACAACGCTAAACAGTGTTTCTACGAAGACATCATCATGGGCACCAAATGCACCCTGGAGTTCCAGGTGCGTGTCTGTTCTTTCGATCCCTCCCATCCATGCGAATCATCCTTGTCGTTTTCCCCCCCAAATTAAATCGAGTATAGATTGTCCCCTTGAAATCTGTATCAGGCGTCAAAGATGAAAACCCAGGGACATGAACAGCTTCATGTGCATGTCTGATAAACATTAGAAATGTAAACCAACTCAGTTACTGTACTTCTACCTGAAAGATCTTCAGGTAAATATTTAAATTTAATAAGAGGTGTCCAGGTAGCAGCAGGCCTAGTTATAAGTAATAAATACTATTAAATGATCTTGTTCATTATCTGTGACATGTGCCTTAAACATTTCACTAGAACTACACACACACACACACACACACACACACACACATGCAGGGTGTATAACAAACACAAGAAGT
Organism: Astatotilapia calliptera; assembly: GCF_964374335.1. Taxonomy (NCBI): domain Eukaryota; kingdom Metazoa; phylum Chordata; class Actinopteri; order Cichliformes; family Cichlidae; genus Astatotilapia; species Astatotilapia calliptera. The sequence continues at coordinate 24,179,708 of NC_137433.1, forward strand.
GGCTGATATTGAAAGATTCTACCAATGGCTGGTTAAAGCTTGACAGGGTAGACGGCACAGAAACACTACTCATGGTAGCAAAAGATCCTTAGAGGTCGAGGTCTATCATACAGGCTGTGCAAAGATACCCCAGAGATAATCCAGCACATAACAGCAGAGTGCAAGATGCTAGCAGGCAGGGCATACATTGAACACCATAACCAAGTGTGTGGCATCGTATACAGGAACATCTTTGACGAGTATGGTCTGGAAATCCGGAGGTCAAAATGGGATACACCCCAAAGGTGATTGAGAGTAACCCAAGCTAACATCCATTTAGACCTCCAGATGCAGACAAACAAACTGGTGATGGTTAACCAATCAAATATAATGTCCACATGGTGGACCATCAGAGGAAGAAGGCCACGGTGATGGATGTAGCTATACCAAGTGAATCAAGAAGAAGGAATACAAGAAGCTTGAGAAATACCAAGGGCTGACGAGCCCACAGGTCGAGTGGGGAATTATTGTACAAGTATGCATTAGGATCATAGTGTTGTGTTATTTTTAAAGTGCAATAATCACATACTGGTGCCTCAAGTGTATTTGCCAAAAAAGAGAAAAAGTGCAATAAATGAAGATTAATCTGGGTGATTGTTTTTATTTTTAATTGTGTGCATAATTAGCCTGTAATAACAATCTGATGATATATAACTTTTCACTGTCCACTTTCTGCTGTAACAAAACAAATTTCCCACGTGTGGGACTAATAAAGGTTGTCTTATCTTATGTTGGGGCAGTTGTTTTAAACTCTGTTTCTACACTGTGTTCAGATTAATTTGCACTGACACTGAAAACATGTGTAGGACTCAGACATGAAATTGATAAAGAATCTGACCTGTAAGCAAAAACACTATCCATATATATTTTTAAAAACACTTTGTCAGTATCCATCCTACCCCTCCTTGGCTTTGTTACTCATTCCTTCTGTGCTTTCGATTCCCAGGTGGTGACCGGTGGTCATTACGATGTGGACTGCCGCTTGGAGGACCCAGATGGCACAACACTCTATAAGGAGATGAAGAAGCAATATGACAGCTTTACCTTCACAGCAGCCAAGAACGGCACCTACAAATTCTGCTTCAGCAATGAGTTCTCCACCTTCACCCATAAGACAGTTTACTTTGACTTCCAGGTTGGCGATGACCCTCCACTTTTCCCCAACGAGAACAGAGTCACTGCTCTTACTCAGGTAAACTGTGAGGATGCACACATAAACCTGTTAACTGCCTGTTTCTCTCACTGATGTTTCCTTCATTGTATTTGTTAGGGCGAAATAACCTAAACGGTTACCCTGTCTTCATCCTGGTTGCACAAATGAACCAACACAGTTTCTTTAAATTAAAAGCAAATAAATCCTGGTGATAAATAACCCCCAAAAAGCAGAGCAGCCACCTTGCAGAGTTTGTTTATTTTATTCAGATAGAAAGGGTCACCAGACAAGCTTTATCTGTAAATGAAATCTCAGTACTGTGGCTACTCTCACAAGATAATATCAACTAAAAGAAGGCTGAAATTTGGTGATGTAGCAAGACGGTGATCCTAACCAGTGATCTACCAAAGAACGATTTTAAACAAACAAAAAAAAGACATTTGGAGAGACCCAGACAAACCCAGAAAATGACCGTTTGAACTTTGTGCAATTACTTCAGGGAAGCTGATTACATCCTAAAAATATGGCTGAGCTGGAGTCATTCTTTTTAGAATAATGGGGGGAAAATTCCTGCTAAATGTTGCAGATGTTAGTCCCCTCCTTCTGGAAATGTCTGACCTTATCACCTTTTTGTGTTTCATTAGATTAAGTAAATGATGGTTGTCATTTATCAGGCACAAAACTAAAGGCAGAAAAAGACAGCAAGATGTGGGATGTTCAAATACTGAAATATATGTCTGTTCAGACAGACTAGAAAAAGCACAAAATATCATCTGCCTACTGTAATATTAGCTAAGGAAATATAATTAAAAAGCACTGCCAAAACCACTGTTGCCAAAAGAATACCAATGATATAAATACAAGAACCACCCCTCCCTTAAGTGACAGACTCATATTTGTCAGCCCTGCAGATTTAATGTTCCTGGTGGATGAATTTAGTAAATATTTTCAGCCATCTTCCAAAAATCTAAAATCAGTTTTGTTTTCCAATCTTCACCATTTACAGATGGAGTCAGCCTGCGTGTCCATCCATGAGGCTCTGAAGTCGGTGATCGACTATCAGACACACTTTCGCCTCCGTGAGGCCCAGGGACGCAGTCGCGCCGAGGACCTCAATACCCGCGTCGCTTTCTGGTCCATCGGAGAAGCCATTATCCTTCTGGTGGTCAGCATCAGCCAGGTGGTCTTGCTGCGAAGCTTCTTCTCTGACAAGAAGACCACGACAACGCGTGTGGGCTCATAACAGCCTCTGAGATCTGACTCATCACTTCCTTTGTCTGTTCTTGAGCTTGTGTGCATGGAGTGCATAGGAACAGCCGCGCTGATCTGTAATTGAATCATATCAAGCGGCCAGGTCCTACAATCTGATGCGGCCTCTTAAATCAGTACAGCTGTTCTTACAACTTTATGCAAATTAGTCTTGAGGAGAAAAAATAGTTGTGGGTTAAAAGTGTTTTTGAGGATTTAAAAAAAAAAAACAGGAGGAAGACTTGATTGTGTTGCTTGTAACTATCTGTATTTGAAGCAGTTCAAGCACCGGCCATATAGCTAAAGAAAAACTTTAAGTCATTTGAATATTTGAAATGATTTCTAAATGTGTTCTTATTTTAAATGTGTCCTTTTCTAACCCCTGTCTTCATGATCTGTTCCAATTTTCATCCCAAACTGCTCTGAAATAAGCACCCAAGTGGATACTGGGACTAAATGTAGTCATATTATAAGGATACTGCAGATATTTGTCTTTATCTGCATTAGCTCTCAAAAGCCACACTCTCAGTGCGAAGGTTGGATTTGTTTATGAAAAATCTGTTGCATTTTTTTCCTGTGTTACTAAAACTCACTTTATTAAGTGAGAAATGGTAGATGTTGTGTTTTTTGTTTTGATCGGCTTTGCCATTTTAGATAGTAGTTAGAAAGGAGTTTGCTGTGCTCTGCAGAGAGTAAGCAGTCCTTTAATCCAATATTAGTTTGACACCCTTTGTTCATAAGGTGGTTGTTGGGTTGAAGGATTGAATTAAAGTGCAGAAGGTATACCACGAGTGACTGCAAACCTAATTCCTTAAAGAAAATCTCTATAAATTAAAAGTACGTTTTTGCTTTGTTTCCATTTGCTCTCTTTTACATTGGGGGAAATATTGATCGGTTTAAGTGTGCAACATAAATTCTAACATATGGGATGTAGGTTTTTTTTTGTTGTTGTTGTTTTTTATTATTACATCTGTGTGACTCTGTGGCAGACAAAAAAGAAATGACTCATTCTTGTATCTAAAACCGCATCGTTTTGTCTGTTAAGTGGCAATCCCAGCTGTTAGAGGTGCACCAGTTCCTTAAGTCACTGTCTTTCTTTGAGCCGACGCTGTCCATTTGGTTTTGTACAACAATATTGTAACATTTGTGTGGTCGGAAGAATTGTTGCTTGAATAGAAGATAATTCAAGTGAATACGAGTTATAATTTGATGTTTCAAAAATCTCATCTCACCCTTTTTTGACATTTATTTAGCAGTGCAGAAAGAAATCTTAAACATGCATGTTTATTTTTAGGGGTTTCACTACAAATTTCGGTGAGCAGTTTTTTTGTACTAGTGTAGGTCACATGCAATGGTTTATGGGCTTAGTTCACCTGGGTGGTTTGACTTTCAGGCAGGAATCACGTGGATCTTTATTTGTGGTTTACAAACATCTTACTGTAAATGTATCTCTTTCACATAGACATTGGCTAAAGCACAAGTATAAAGAAGCTGTTTTAACCTACATAATTTTACTATACACAGCTATATGAAAAGAGATGAGAACAGATCGAAAGCTAAAAGATTGTGGTTATATGTTAAACCTTTTCAGTCAGGGATGGGAAAAGAAAAAAAAAATTCAGTGTACAAATATTATCCCACTGAAAGAAGCCAAAAAAGCTTGTTTCATTTTATTGTCCAGGTTTATAGAAGTGTCCTACTTGGGATAGAAGTGATTAAAAACAACAAAAACTTCAAGAACAATCAATTTGATCTGTTATTCTCTCTCCAGAGGTCGCCATGTTTTATGTGGTGCAATTTTGGCATTTCCATTTGCACAGGTTTAGCTCCGAGGCATTGTGGGAAGTTGTTAAGTTATTGTGGGATGGATGAATAAACTTTTTGTTTAAATGTTAAATTCTGCACTTATTTAGTCACCATTAATTAATAAACTGTACATTGAGGTGTTGGGTTTCTAGATAACACAATCTGCTCATGCTTCTTTTATCCTGAGGGGGGTGATATTGTCAAGGCCATCACAATTTTCTAAAGCATGTTCATGGTTTCCTTTAGGTCAGGGGTGTCAAGACTCCGTTTATTTCCTTTGTCACATGCAGTCTTATTCTTTATTTAATTATTTTTCTCATTTTAAAAAACAAATTTACACACAGCTCGATCTTTAGGAAGTGTGTAGAATGTTGTGTAGAAAAACTCATAAACCTGCATTTTATTCACAGTAGAATGTGGAAAAGCTCTAGATGAGGCCCCGTGGTAGACTCAGGACACGCTGGAGAGATGATGTCTCTTGGCTGGTCTGAGAGCGCCCCGGTGTTCACTCGGATGAGCTGGAGTAAGTGGCTGGGGAGGGGAGGTCTTGGCATCTCTGCCGAAACTGCTGTCCGCATGGCCCAGACCTGGCTAAGCAATAGAAGATGGATGGATGGATCCTGCACATAGCATATTTCAGTAAGACGAGACTAAATCATATAATTCCGCTATTACAACAGCGTGGCATCATAGTAGAAAAGTCCAGGTGCTGAACTGCCAAGCATGCAATCCAGACCTTTTTCCAACTGAAAACATTTTGCAGCTAAATGAATAAATATGAAAAAGCAGACCCACCCAGAACTGTTGAGCATCTAGAATCAGACATGAATGGGACTTTTACAGATGTCATCTCCCAGAAGTCCAACACCTGGTCTCATAAGTTCACAGATATTTACAGATTGTCAAAGAAGAGTGGATGCTGTGCAGGGGTAAACACAGCTTGAACACTTGATATGTTTTCTGGGTTCTGTTATTATAAACCATAACTATATCCCAAGTTATAGTATTATTTGGTGCATTTGTACTGTTGGCAAACTGATGTGCATAATCAAAGTGAGAAAAGTTGAAATAAAAAGGTGGTAGATGTTATTTATATAACTAGAAGATCAATAGGGACTCGTTCTCTGTTTATATACAGTAAAATGTATGCATACATCTACATATGATTACAAGACCTTGGTATGTGTACAAAAATAACTATATGCTACTACACTCATCAGGCACCTATCCCCATTAAGTTTATGGTGAAAAATTGTTATACAAGATTTTATTCTATTAAATATATATCCATATAGGAAAACCTGACTTTACTTTCAGTATGATTGTATATTTCTATGCCTTGTGGTTTATCTATACATGTCAGTTACATTCACCTAAGACAAATGCTTGAAAAAAGGTGATAACTCCCCCCTCTCCAACCTCTCTTTCACCTGTTTTCTACTGTCTACTGTTTTCTACAGATCACAATGTCATCTGCAAACATCAGTGTCAACAAAGAATCCTGTCTGGCCTCATCAACCTGTCTCACTGTCCTGACCAAGCATATTACAGTTAATTTGCATATTACAGTAAACAATAATTTGCAAACTAAATAAATAAAGCATACAATATATGATTAATGTATTACAGGGTATTGATGCAGATGTTAGTGGGACTGGAATCTCCAAATGACTGTGAGTCCCGCGTTTTTATTGCAATAGTTGATCTAACCCTAACAAATAAGTTAAAGGAAAAATAAAAGATCAGACTGAATGAATAACTTCATACATAAATAAATAAGTATAGTCATTAATATAATTTTTTTTAAATCATTTTTCATGCTGTCTCTTTAATTTCAAACTGCCTCTGGAAGCTGCTGAGGATGTGCATTACCGTGTGTCTTCCTCAGCTATCAGTGCAGTATTTGAGTCTTTCCTGTGCCTCTGTTTCTCTTTCTATGGTAGTAAGAAAATTCATTGGTGCTTGAAAAACACTCTCTTTTAACTCTTTGTTGTTGTCTGCGTAACAGGGCTTCCAGCTCTCTGATTGGCTGTCCACCTGTCAATCATGTGCTCCACTGGAGAAAAAAAAAAGACTGCGTCGGGTTTGTGATTTGACACAAACCGAGTCGTGATCATCCGGTTGAGCCGTGGGTGGTTAGTTAGCCTCCCCTGTTTACCTTCTTTTCCTTTGGCGGACCTGCCAGCTTGTTGAGCGGCTGTGTGGACGACTGGTAACCTGCCGTTTTTGTGGTAACGCCTGTTGGTTTTTGGAAGGGGACGAGGTGTGTCTGTGAGAGAGAAACGCGGCACGGTTAGTGGGGGATATCCCCTCGCTTGTTTGACTGAACGTCGTTTTTCCTGGCTAAGCTAGCATAAGCAGCAGCAGCGTAAACGGGTGGGGGTGGATTTCTACACTTCGGCCCTTGGAAAGCAAATATAAATAACCCACTGAGGAGTAACGTTATGCTGGGGAACAATGACCAGCGAAGGGGACAGATCTAAGGAAGAAGGGCTTCTCGAGTGGAGCGGACATGTCAGTGGATGAGCAGCGGTGAAGAGTGGTTCGGCTAAGCGGAGCTAGTCGGTTAGCTAAACGGATCGAGGAAGTTGACTAGCCACTTTTGCTAACTGGGCTAAAAACGTCTGAGTTAGTAATATAGATTAAGATTTAAGTGGTGTCAACTTTTTAAAGCTGGAGATTTAGAAAGTCACGAACTATTTGCGGATTTTAATCCCCAACAACAAGAAAAGGTAGCGCATTGGTTTAACAGTTAGCTAGAAAGTCGAAGCTTGTTATAAACAAAGGCTGCCAAGCTTCACCTGTCCACAGCGACCTTACACATCCACGGGTCGTCGACCCCATTGTTTGACAGACAGCGCTGCCATTTTTTTAACTACCATTAAACCGTGAATTTAAGTCTCGGGGATGGATTTAAAGACCGCGGTGTTTAACGCAGCCAGAGATGGTAAGCTCCGGCTGCTTCAGAAGCTGCTGGAGAACAAAGATGGGCACGAGGTGACCAAGTTAATGGGCGAGAAGACAAACGGGGCCACCCCGCTCCTGATGGCTGCCCGGTACGGCCACTTGGACCTGGTGGAGTATCTGCTGGAGTGCTGCAGTGCTCCTGTCGAGGTCGGTGGATCGGTGAACTTTGACGGGGAGACTATCGAGGGGGCGCCCCCTCTCTGGGCTGCCTCGGCAGCGGGACATCTGAAGGTAGTCCAGTCCCTGCTGGGTCACGGAGCTTCTGTCAACAGCACAACGCTGACCAACTCAACGCCCCTGAGGGCGGCCTGCTTTGACGGCCACCTGGATATTGTGAAATACCTGGTGGAGCACAATGCTGACCTGGAAGTAGCCAACAGACACGGCCATACTTGTCTCATGATTTCATGCTACAAGGGGCACAAGGAGATAGCGCAGTACCTGCTGGAGAAAGGGGCAGATGTCAACAGGAAAAGCATCAAAGGTGAGTCTGTAAAAAGCTTTCCACAGTAAAATGTTGACTACATGGATGATAAGCCCTATTTTCTTTTTCCTTTTTTTTTTTTTTTGAGCCGATAGCAGATAGTTTGAGAAAATCGAGCAACAAATGGGCAAAATGCACGTGACACGCATGCATCCAAATATAGGGTTTGTTATCGGATGACAAAATTAACTAATTTGCAATTGCTTTTTTTCCTGTATGAAATGACTCAACAGCAAATCATGAACTTCTGGTTTCACAGTGGAAAGTTGCAAGCTAGCTACGTCAGCCTGGATGCGTGCGTGTGTGTCAGGGTGTGTCTGGAAGCTCATACTTTGGATGGTGTTTTCTAAATACAGGAACAATAAGAATTTGTCTTTAAGATCATTGTCTTTTATACGTGTGGTTAAAAATAAAAGCACTTAACTTCTCAGGATGTTCATTGTTTTCTCTTTCTATGGAAACGGCTGCTTTGGTAGGCTTGAATTCACGGTTTTACAGTGAATTACAACCACAGACCTTTGGATACCTACCTAGATTGGCACATTAAAGTCCCTACTTTTAGCTCTTGTGTGATCAGAACTATATAGTTGAAGCTTATACTTAATTTCCTGTGACTAGCACTAAACTCAAGAGCAGGGCACAAACCACCCTCTCTACACTGCTTTTCACAAAACAGCTGTATTGACATAAGAGGGTAAATCTCTATTATTAGATATGACTGGAAACATTTCAAAAACAATAAAGCTTATGTTTAGGCAGGAAAGTGAGCAAGTTAGAGGAGAAAAACAGTCCTGACAAAATAATCACAGATGACTAGACTGCTTCAGAAGTTGTGCCCTGCTCACTTCCTTCTCAGAAAAGTCATCACTTTTCAGTTCATAAAAGACTTTCAGTAAATAACCTGTTTGGTGAGGTGTCATCTTGAATCGATTAATGCAGACAAACAAATCTTAAATCATTTCTTGAAGTTTTTCCAATCAGTGTTATTTATCCAAACTACATTAAAACACTGATTATATAATCAAAAGTCAGTTTAAACCATTTTTTAGTATAAACATGGCTTTCTTGTTGTTTACCCAGTTTTGCTTGTACATATTTAACTGAGGGGGGAAACTGTAGCGCTGCTGCTGCTGCTGCAGTTTTCTGTCCAGAATTGTTATGTTTGCAGAAACCAAAGAATATAACTGCTGGTTGATCCCAAACTAACCCTGTTTGGTCTCATCTGACTGAGTGTGGAGTAGCCTCAGAGAGCAGAAAGAAAAACAAACGCACTGTTAACCAGAAGAAAAAAAAAGGGGGGTGAGCTTGAAGTGTTTATAATTCCCAGTCATGGCATGTGTTGAATTTCCTCAAAGGGATTTACTTATCTTTATGGGACTCAAAGTTCAGTAAGCACGTGTGTGTGTCTGTAGATCCCTTCCTCTTTGGGGAAAACTGAACCTGATTTTTCAGGACTGAGTGACCTACTTTTAACATGCCAGACTTGAGTAAATGTAGCAGTGGTGGAAATGGTCCTGCTTCTGCTCCATGAGTGATCTTGAATGTTATTTTTTGTACTTTCAAATTGTGGGTTTGTTTTATTGTTTTTTTGTTGTTGTTTTTTTCCTTGGCTACAATACCACTGTGTGACTCTTACACGGTTTCACTGACAATGTGACATACCCTCCAATGAAGGCAAACAAGTCAAGACTGAAAACACTGCTGGTGGAACTTCATTTTTCACTGTAATTGTTTGTAATAGGTTCTCCCTTTTTCTTTTTAACAATAGCTTAGCTCACCTTACAAAGTGCAATTTCTCCCTTTTTATCTGAGGAATGTGGCATTGGAAGTTTGTGGTCATCCCTAAATATTCTTACAATTCATGATGGAAGTTATCTGCCCTTGACTCACCTTTACGTCCTGCAGTCCAAAGAACCAGTGGAGTTTCTCAGACTTTTCTGTTGTACAAATGTCTGGCCCTGTGTTTTCCTTAATGGTGAACCACATAGGTCCATACGGTGGTCTGATATGCTAATTTAAGCGCGCTTCAGGCATTTTCACTCTGTAAGTTTGCAGTCGTAAGAAACTGTTATCAGAACAGCTTCTCTGAAATTCAGCACCACAATAACACCAAGGTACTCGAAGCTTGGTGACTAATTGTCTTCTTCTTATTGACTCTTAATAGTTGTATTTAGTCTCAGTAGTGAATTGAGTTAAACAGAAGTGTGATTGGGAGTACTTCCTTGTTTTGAGTTTGGTAAATTCCTGGGAAACCCCCAAGGTGGAGAGATGTCTTATTTTTGTTGCTAAACTGGATTAAACTAGATCTCTGGTATCCCTGGAATGGAACATTATCAATTAAAAGGAAACTAAATTAAATGGATTAAACTTTCAAAGAATGCATTTTGTGCTCTTCCTAGTTAGACATTCATATTTGTCTTTGTCTTTTGAACTGCTTATTTGTTTTTTTTGTTAGTTTTTTATTGTGTTGCATGGTTTTTTTTGGTTTGTTTGTTGTTGTTGTTTTTCTTTGTCCGTGTTGTGCTGAAAAATACTTCATGTGATGTGTGTCTGTTTGCTCAAATCCTTTGGAGAAGTTGATTCTCTTTTTCTGTTCTAAAACTGATGAAACTGCTAAAAAAAAGTGAATATGACTCATCTTATGGAATAAATAAATGTAAAGTGGTAGCATCCATAAGAACTTTAGCATCAGTCATTGAGCCTTTTAAATGTTTTTTTTTTTTTTAATTACCAGCTTATGATAACATGGAGAGAGAAATTCCTTAAGTCTATATCAAGGTAATAGGATGGATGTAGTCATGGATTTGCAAACTGAATTCCTGCTAGTCTTCTGTGAGCTAATCTAGGTCTTATGTTTAACTCACTGCACAACATGCGTCTTCTTTGTTCACAGGCAACACGGCGCTTCACGACTGTGCGGAGTCAGGCAGCCTGGAGATCATGCGGATGTTACTGCAGTATGGCGCAACCATGGAGCAGGATGGCTACGGCATGACACCCTTACTTTCTGCCAGTGTTACAGGCCATACTAATATTGTAGACTACCTGACTACGCATCAGCAGGTCAGGCTTCCTGTCACCTACAGTTAAAGTTTGTTTGTGTAGAGTTGTGTGAGGATCACATAAATCACATATTTTGTCTCTGCAGACGAGGCACACAGAGCGCATTGATGCCCTGGAGCTCTTGGGAGCTACGTTTGTAGACAAAAAAAGAGATCTGCTTGGAGCTTTAAAATACTGGAAAAGAGCCATGGATCTGAGGTACATGGACAGTAACAACATCATCCAGAAGCCGGAACCCAAGCAGCTGATCATGGCATACGATTATGCTAGAGAGGTGAGTGCATTTACCCAGCACCACCTTAAAGTGGGCTTGCAATGTGTTTAAAGCTCTTGAAATAGGTTTTCTTTTCACATGATGTCACATTTTGATATCAAGATGGAAAAAGTAAATGTTTTCATTTTTCTGGGGAAAACCTTTAATGTTACACTCTGGTCTTTAGTATTGGAGATGTAGCCTAAAACTTTGTTAATTAGCTATATAGATTAAATCCAAGACCCATATATCGATATGCGTCTTGGTGCTGAAGTCACAAGTCACTCTGCTACTTTTTAAATCTGCTTTCTAGGTAACAAACGCAGAAGAGCTGGATGGACTTATTTCTGACCCAGATGAGATGCGCATGCAGGCTCTGCTCATCCGAGAGCGAATCCTCGGTCCACAACACCCAGACACTTCCTACTACATCCGTTACCGTGGTGCCGTCTATGCTGACTCTGGAAACTTCGAACGCTGCATAAATCTGTGGAAGTACGCTCTGGACATGCAACAAAGCAACCTGGACCCCCTCAGTCCCATGACTTCCTCCAGCCTGCTGTCATTCGCTGAGCTCTTCTCCTTCATGCTGCAGGACAGGGCCAAGGGGCTCTTGGGGACATCGGTGTCGTTTGAGGACTTGATGGGGATACTGTCCAAGAGTGTGATGGAGATTGAACGAGCCATTAAACAAAGTGGACCAATGCCTCCTGACCCTGCTCAGCTCAGCAAGGCCCTCTCAATTATTCTCCACCTCATTTGTCTTTTAGAGAAGGTGCCATGTACTGCAGAGCAGGACCATTTCAAGAAGGAGACCATCTATAGGTGTGTTCCTATTGAAAATCTCCTCAGTGTTGTTTATAAAGGTCACATATGTCTCTGTACACAATATGGCAGTTGGAAGGGTCTAAAAGTTTCCTGTGACAGTGATTTTTGTTAATGTTCCTTTCAGTCACATATACAACCGTTTTTTTAGCAAACCGGCAGGATGTTAATTGACCTTTGCCACAGGCTTTTTGCAATTCTGTCAGTAATGTTGATTTAAAAAAAAACAACATTAGTTTAATCAAACTTATTGTTCATATTCATAATTCTTTGCCTTTCATTCTGACACTGTTGCATCTCTAGATTCCTGAAGCTCCACCCATGTGGTAAGAATGGCTTCAGCCCACTGCACTTGGCAGTCGACCGCAACACTACCTGCGTGGGCCGTTATCCCGTCTGCAAGTTCCCTTCCCTCACGGTCGCTTCAATCCTACTTGAGTGTGGGGCAGATGTCAACAGTCGAGATGACGATGACAACAGGTCTGTTTTTAAATATCGCGCTTCTGTTTCACCCACACTCTCCAGCTTTTAGTTTTCACCTAGATTTGTTCTGGGGGAAAATGGCAGAAAGTGGATAAGAAGACATGTGTGCTTGTATGTTGTACAGGATAATCCTCTTACAGATCTATTATCTTTGTATCCACCAGCCCCCTCCACATAGCGGCATCCAACGGTCACCCTGACATCATGAACCTGCTCATTTCCTGCGGGACTCACTTCGACAGCACCAACGCCTTCCAGCAAACGGCCTGCGACCTCCTGGATGAGAAGGAGCTGGCCAGGAATGTCATCCAGCCCATTAACCACACCACTCTGCAGTGCCTAGCCGCCAGGGCTATCATCAAGCACGGCCTCGACTACCGGGGAAACATCCCAGAGAAACTGGAGGCCTTCGTCTTGCTCCACAGATAATGATTGTGAAGGAGTGGAGAAGAATGGATGGGTGCACGGGGAAAAGTGTGAAAAGGAGCAACATAATCTCAACGCCTCACCCACAGGGTGCTTGAAAAACAGAGACAATTATGTGGGTTAGGTTTGCAAATTCAAACTACATGGAGAGTATGGACTTGTTGGAAGAATTAAGTGCACACAAAAAGTCCTCAACTAACCAGGATGGACTTAAAATGATTTGGATTAACTGGCCCAATTTTTTTGGGGATGCATCAGGAGTGGATTGCAACATTGACACAAACAGCTGCATCTCTGGATGAACTGAGCAAAGGGGTTTATGTATTTTTGCTTGAGGTTTTTTTTTTTTTTTTTTTTTTTTTTTGCATATTCATCAACTTCTATTTATTAAATGAAACTTGAGAGATTTTTCTCCATGCTGGCTGCAACCCAGTCTCAACATTGCCTGCTCACGTCTTCTCAGTCTCAAGGCATTTCTACATATACTGGGAGTTCAGGTTGTTATTATTATTTTTAAAAAATATTTTTGGTTTGCCAACAGTCATGGACCCTTCCTCAGTCATTAGAATTTTTTTTTTTTTTTGTTTGTTTTAGTTCTTTTGTACTTTTACAAATACACCTAGTTTTTGGTCATGCAAATCTGGACATCTGCCAAGTGCTGTGGATTCGAGACTCATTTGTCGTTCCCACTTAAGTGTACAACAAAGCTTTACAAGAAGGGTTTAATGCGTGCAAACACCATAAGTGCTTTATTCTTTCTATGCACAGGCTAGGCTGTTGGAAAGAGAGACTGTTGTATTCTGTGCCGGCACTTGTCTGTGCAATATCTCTCATGAGTTTTTGTGTTTACCTCATTGCTGCCGTTTTCTTCAGTATCCACCTACTTCACTCAAAAAGGAGGGGGAGAGGGGTGCAAAAAAACATTGTACTGATTGTTGTAAGACGAGTGAATGAATTTGAGCAACTGTTTTTTGTTTTTTTTTGCGTGAGTGCGTGTGTGAAAGAAATGCGAGTGCCCCCCCACGGTGCGTTCCTTGTAAGCAGAGTGGGTTTTTTGCTTTTGTTTTTTGTTTGACTTTACACAAATTGTTGACAATGGGGAATTTTGGTGAAGTGGCGCTCATGGAGATTCCACAATGCACGTGACTGCCAGTAGAAACCACAGCGGCCAAACTAACAGTTCACAACCGCTGGCGAGTGCAGGCTCGTACACAGAAGTGACCTCTTTAACATTCATACATGGCCGACCTTTAAATACTGTCGTTCTTTAATAATTTTTATCCCCCCCCAAAAAAACGTTTGGGTAAACATTGTCCCACTGTTCGCGTGCAGCAACATATCAACCAACCAATCACTGCAGAAGACCTTTCATGACAACACCTACACTCCAAACTAGAGCAGAGCAAGGGTAGATCTGTTTGTCTTATACAGCTGTCATCCAGCTGTGTGAGGAGTTGAAGACACGAGTGGGAGGATACCTCTACATACAGAATAGGAAAGCTTTGTGAATTATCTCATTTGCACATTAGCTTTAGATGTGTGGGTTGGAAATTTTAAAAAAGGGCTTTTCATAATTCTTAGGATTTCATATTACAGTTTAAAAAGAAAAAAAGCAGACATAGCAAATGTATTGAGGACACCCAGGGCAACTTGATGTGAATCTGCACTTTACTACAGCGGAGTTTAAGATTTGATATGGCATTAATTGAGTTCATGTCTTAATAACCAGTTTGACAATAAACCCATGTTGCACTTGTCGTCTTGTCCAAATGTCTTTATTTCCTGGTTTTTCTCTCTTTGTTTTAATAGCTATACACCAGTCAGCCACAACATTAAAACCAGCTGCCTAACACAGTGTGAGACCCCTATTGTGACTTACTGGGTCAGGCACAAGGGACCTCTGGGGGTGTCATGTGGTTTCTGGATTAGGAAAGCTGGAGAAAATCCTTTCAGGATGAGACTTGTCTCCCATAAATGCCTGACTGGATTGGGAGTTGAGCAGTTTGGTGGCCGGATTGATGCACCTGGCTCTGGTTAGATTCTTTGCGCTGTGGCATTGACACATTGACAGCAGCCTCTCCCAGGAGGACAATGCGTGTTGTGCTTGACCTCCAACAATGTTTAGGTGGGTTTTATGTGTCTTAAGTGAACTCTGCATTCTAATAAGGCAATGTTACTTGACTTGTCTGTGGTTTTAATGTTGTGGCTAATGGTGGAAGAGCGCAAAAAGGCAACAGCTGATTGAGTCAGTGTTCCCACTGCTTTTGCTCTATAGTCACTGAGCAGATCTTTGAGTTGGGTGAAGCAAAGAGGACCCCTGAGATGTGGTTGCTCATGTTGTTCGTGAGTTGCTTCCAAGAAATGCCCCCAAGTAAAAACAAGCTAATTTATGACTTGCTTGTTCAATACTTTGTGCATGAAGCAATTAAAAACAGCAGCTGACTGGTGTGCAGAGAACCTTGGAGTGTTTATTCTTCTCTAGACTACAGTCATTAGGACCCAGTAACAAGTATTGTCTCTGTATCCAACACCCGATGTGCTGCGTTGTATATTAACTCTGTGAGGCTCAAAGCATCAAAAACACATCAGCGAGGCCCTTGATGCTCCACAAGAATCAACAAGAAAAATCTAATGAATTATTTAAAGACCCAAGATGATATGATTGGTGTTCAGCCATGCTGTGTTATGGCTCCACTGGTGGCAATGTCATTTACTTTGCACATTACCCTCCAGGATTACATCAACATTTCACCAGGAGCCAGAGGTTTTCTTATTTTAGAAAAAAAAGGCTTCACACAAATGAATGGATTAACTTCAAGTGTGGTATGATATCAGTCGACAACATCGAGTGGATGGATCTGGACTAGGGCTGTTCGATATAACGCTATATATCGGATAACATATAAAAACGTCTATCATTTCATTTTACGCTATTGTTTGTTTCGTGGTGTCGCAAAATAAACTGTTTACAGTAATATTGTTTCATCTTTTTGATGGTCACTGTAGTGGCTATATTAATTTCTTAAAGTTCTCTCTTTCTTTTATATTTAATATAACCACACTAAGGATGGACAAGCGCCTGTTTTTATGCGTTGTCATTAGCAACAATGACGGTAAAACCATCGGGTGTCCGCATGTTTGTTCCACATAAACTTTTCACAATAAAGCTCAAGATCCTGTTGAGACTTTTCAAAATAAACTGAATCACGTGAAAGATTATGCCGAGTATTTATGGATGAGAAGCAAAAAAGAGCCGCCAGATGCTAAAAAATAAACCTTAGACTCAAACGTTAGAACAGGCTTTTCCCCGCAGCACCGCTGTGTAATAAATACTCACAAAGAAAACAGCGGCCTTTACAACTTATGTCTAAAAATGTATCGTTTCATGCATCTGTTAAAACACTCGACTCCAGGTACACGAAGCCCAGCTGGAAACACTTCATGCGGGTCGAGCTACCCGATTTTCACAGAATTTACAGAAAATGTAAAAATTTTGTGATTTATATCGTTATGGGACGATAGATGTCTTATATCGGGATATGAGATTTTGGTCATATCGCACAGCCTTAATCTGGACCCAGGCTAAATGAACTTCGGTGGTTTTATTTAGAAAATCTGGTGCCTACACTGCAGTCCTGCCAGTTAATTACTGATGTTCTTATACTTTTGGTTTATGGGTGAATTTGGGAGAAACTCAAGGCATCACTCAGCTAAAAGTATGACTTTAGATTTCTTAATTGATACAAAATCCACATTCACCACATGCGCTGCCTTGGTTTAATCTCCCGAGTGATCATAGCTACTCCCGTTTCAGTTTAACAAAGTGAAAGGGTGAAATGTAAAGAACTGTCATGTAACAGCCAGATGATGCAGCTTCCTCACACACAAACGGACAGATACCTTCACGAATACACATTTATTCCTTGCTTCCTCCACATGTAGAGCCGGCAGCGTTCATCCCCAAAATGTGAAACCCGTCCTGAATGTTCTGTGATGAGTCACTGCCAGGATCTCCTGTAAAGCAGAGAGTGGGACTTTCTTAATGAGTCACGATCACTGTAGGTGTGTGTGTGCGCCAGGCCGCAGAGGCTGGACTGAGTGCGTCTGGTTAGATATGTATGAATCTCTTTTACGACCTGCAACCATTTTGTGGTCTATAAAAATGGATTTCGCAACCTTCAGGGACTTTTTCAACCAGCCTTCCTTAATAAGTGGTTATAGCATGTAGCCATCTGAAATCATGTCACTCTTGTGTAACAGATCTAGCCACACACACACAAAAAAAACCTCTTGAAAAGAGAAATGGAGACAAATAAACAGGTAAATCAATTTTCTGAGGAAGTATTTACCGCCATTCTTTCTGAGAAGTGCAATTGAACTTTGCTGTTTTGCATTTTCACAACCACGCCCAGAATTACCTTTCTAAAATTAGCAAAGGTATCATGAGGTGAAAGTGGACACATGTTTTTATTTAGTGTGAGGTGTAACTGTAGCTGGAAAATCTATTTGGTTTTACGCACATCTTCCATTCCAGCCTCAGTTATGCAAAGCTCAGGTAACCTTCTTTTCCTTCTGCAGGAACGCTAACATACCTCATTGATGGTAATTGTGAAATATACAGTTTAGATGTTTCTGGGTCGAAGTGCACGGAACAAGTCGAGGCTTATCACTGTACTGGTGTTTACGTCGCTCAGCCCCACTAGAAGTGGCTCTGTGTCCAACAAGGAAGAGTTTGAAAAGGGTGCATTGGAAAAAAGGTGAAAGGCTGATATGAGGATGTTAAGTTTGTACTAAGGCTGTGTGGATAAAAGCCAGAGTTTCTAGAAAAGGAATTGTCAGCTCAGCAGGGAGGGGGTGTACTGAGTCAGAGGAATGCCCATGAAGTCTCACGAATGAAGATGATGAGAATCTACCATGCTGAACTGTCTTTTACTAAAATTCAGGCTCCCTACCAGCTTTCAAAATTGTGTCATTCTTTCTCACTAAACTATAATAAAACGCCTATTCAAAGGATGAAACTGTTCATATCTCTGTTAAAATAGTGACATGCCCTTATTTCCACCAACACATTCTTATTAACTGCTTAACTTTGAAGTGTTTGCAAATGTATTTTTCTCCATCTCTTGCTTTAAGGTGCAGAGTTACACATGGGTACATAGGAAGGAGGTAAAGAGGAAGACCACAGAGGAGGTTTGTGGATGTATTGAAGGAGTAGATGGAGAGGGTTGGTGTGAGGAGGGTGCTAGGGATAGGGTGAGATGGACGATTTGCTGTGGTGACCCCTTAAGGATCAGCCAAAAAAAAAGGGAAAAGATTTCCTCATTTAATTAAATTCATTGTATTTATATATCCCCAACTCACAACTATTGCCTCAGTGTGCTTTATATCGCAGGCTACAGAACCTACAATATCAAACAAACTAAATAACAAGACAAAAATAGAGAAATCAGATGACCTCCAATTAAAAAGCACGTGGAGATGGTGAGAAGGAAAATCTCCCTTACCCCCCTGTCACAACCATTTGGGGTGAAGGAAAGAAAAGAGAGGAAAAGAATCTCTGTGGGAGAGAATGAAATGAAATGAATGAATATTTTATAATAATTCTGCTTAAAAGAAATAAGTATCATGTAAATAGACTTGGTCCAAGCACAGAGCCCTGTGGAACTCCATAATTAACCCTAATGTTTGAAGACGACTCCGCATTTACATGAGTAGGTTGGAGTCTGACAGATAGATATGATTCAAATGCTGCACTCTGGTCTACAGAAATGAATCCACTGTCACAGACCATAGGAAGGTTGTTAGCAACACCCACGAGTGCTGTTTCTGTGACACTCTAAATCCTGAGTGAAACTCTCAGAATAAGCCGTTCCCTTGCAGATGATCAGTTAGCTATTTAGTGAGGTTTGCTCAGGAATATGATTTTGAGCTGGTGACATGTTTGAGAAATTCTCTGAAGACTGTTGTTTCTCTAGTTGCGATTACAGCTGTAACAATCAGTGAGCTAATACAGAGGAGTTTGAGATTCAAGCCTCATTTTAATTGTGTAACACAAGGCTGCATAATGAAATTGCAATGAAGCCCCTGCATGCCTCCAGAAAACTAAATATGAGTGAATAAACAGACAAGTGATAAAGTAATAAAGCCATTACTTGTGAAGTGTACAGGGTGAGCTCAGTACTTTCAGAGCCTGAGAGGAGAAACTGTCTGGAGTTTAGCGGTTTCAGATACTTCTGTATCACTTGCCAGATGGCAGCAGGGTGAACAGGCTGCAGCTGGGGTGAGAACTGTCTTTTAGTATCCTTTGGGTTCTTCGCAGACATCTCATCTTACTGATATCAGTGACTCTGTGGGAGGCTTTAATCACCTGCTCCATATATTCTGTATCTGAGAGCGATGCTTATGATGCGTCACTTAAACTCCAGACTGATTTTGTTTTGGCAAAGTGTATATACAGGTATGTGTTTCTGCCATTTCCAGTATAAAAATGACATTTTTGTATATATTTTTTTTCACAATTACGGTGCTTTGACACTGTTTTGCCACCTTTTTCTATTATGTACAAGCTCAGTACAGCTCAGAAATAGCAGCTAATTGAATTTATTTAAACATTTGCACATTCAATCAGGGCAGAAAAAAGAAAGCGGAAAGTGAAGATTGAACGTGTAACCGTGAGTCCTCACTCACTGTACACAAGGCTTCACATCAAGTCTTATTTTTATGGCTTTTGGCAGTGCTGTCAGCTCGGCCTACTTCTGCCCTGTCTATATTTAGGGCTGAATAATGCCCTGCTGGAAAGCTGTCCTACATTAACCGTGCTCCTCCGTGTCTGAATACCTGCAGGTGAACTCACCACCAGACACCTTTTCTTTCCCCGTGCCTCAGCCTGTCTCTGTGTGCCACTCAACCCATTTCAGCTCGCTTCAGTGCCAAGACAAGCAGGATAATGCTACCATACAAACCAAGACATGAATATGAATACAAAAATCTGGTCTATTGTCCTTTTTTAACGCTTTACTGCTTTTCTCTAGATTAGAATAATCCTTTAATTGTCCCACAAGGAGAAATTTGGTTGTAACAGCAGCCAGAAAGACATATATACAAACAAACAAACAGTACACAGGACAGAAACATACACAATTTTTCTTACATATTTACATATGGACAATGGTTACTATAAACAGAGTACTGTACAGTTAATAAATTAAATACAAATAACTACAGATAAGAGGCGAACCAGGTTGAATCGGTTGATTAAATTATTGCAGTTACAGCGCAGATGTAGACATCTATGTTTGTTGGGAGCAGTTCTGATTGTACAGTCTGACAGCTGCAGGGAGGAAGGACCTGCGGAAACGCTCCTTCATGCATCGAGGATGCAGCAGTCTGTCACTGAAGGAGCTCTGCCTGCGTTATTGTGTGTGGCTGTCAGTCTGCCGTCTCTTCGATCCTCTCTGGCCTTCCCCACAGCAGCAGGAGACTCGAAAGCTTTATAAATGGATGAATTCTCCGGTCACGACTCAAAGGAAACCTGATTTTCTAGTCAGATGGTCTGACTTACTGCACAGAAAAAGCATCAATAGAAGCAATGTTCAGGGACAAACTGATTGCTGCTTTTGAAACTAATTTTCTTTGGACTTTGCTCTCATGCAATGACACAATAGGCAATGTTTCCATTTTTTGCTTAGTCATTTAACTTCTCTAATAAAGAAAATATCTCTTTAAGAATAACATTGTCTGGTTCTAGTTTCAAGGATGGATTTCATTGTGTTTAGTGATTGAGAATTGATTGTTTTGGGGTTTTCCTCCCTTGAGATGCTCTGCTTTCACTGCAGCCACATTCACTTAAGCTTGATTGTAGGTTTCTCTCATCCAGTTCTGTCTTCAGTAATTCAGATGCATGCTATGCTGTTCTGAGATCAGGTGATTGAGATGGCTATTGAAGAATATCCAATTTCTTTGCCTTGAGAAACTCCTGAATTGCTCTTGCAGTATGCTTTGGGTCCTTTTCTAGTTGCACAGTGAAGTCTGATCAGTTTTGCAGCAATTGGCTGAACCAGAGAAGAGAGTATATCCCTGTACACTTCACAATTCATCCTGCTACGTCTATCAGCTGTCACATCATCAATAAACACTAGTGACCCGGGTCCACTGGCAGCTATATGTGCCCATACCTTCACCCTGCCTCCAGCATGTTTCCAGCATGTCTTTCATTATTCATCTGACATTTTTTAGGTTAAGCATTTTATCTCTGACTTAAAAATAATAACTGGCAAGCTTAATGTATAAATGATGCAAGTGGTAAGGTGCTGTCCTAAACTCAATGCAACAGGAGCTCCTTTAATCTCCAATAATCTGGACTTTTCCATAACTGCTAGCTGCCAGATGTCAGCATCTCCCCTCTTATATATTTCAAATGAAGCTTTCAGCGTGGATACACGCAGACCACATTGCATGCTCGTGTTCCTGGCTGTCTTCCTGTGTTTGCTCGCAGCCCCACAGCTTTGGGACAGTAAATCTGTCATCGCCGTCCCTTTTAAACAGAGTTTATATGGAGATTATCCTCTGCATCAATTCACCAGAGGGTCACTCATTGCTTTGCTGTTTACTTTCATGGTCCAACATTGCATCTCTTTGGATGAGAGGAGCACCTGCTGACTGTTAAATGACAATGTGGTGACGGACAAAGGGGTGCTGGGAAAACGTGACAGATTACATAAGAGACTCCTCAGCTAAAATAGATTGGCAGGGTATTAATGTGGGGATCACTGTGGTCTGAATCTGACACTGGTGTGGCCTGGACACAGTCTCCACATCGCCTTTTCTCTTTCTGACTTGCGCACATAGTCGTTGATTGGAGCATGGGGCAATGCTAATTGTGTGTGGGTGACTGTGAGGGATAAATGATCTATTGTGTGTATGTGTGATAGAGTTTTCTGCTCTCCAAGCTCACTGGCACTAAAACTTTCCGCTTTGAGTCAGCTGTCAAAATAACACTCATATAAATAGAGGAGGAATTAGCTGGCATGGCAGTGATTAGCACAACAAATACACTAATGTAACACACATGCGCACAACAGACAGACACACAGGCCGGTCATCTTCTGACAGAGGATCTAACACTCAGATGGGCTCATTAATATACAGTGTTAAATCTTCAGGAATAATATTAAGCAAACATACTTGCACTTACACACACACACCATCCGCAAACACACACACGCACGTGTCCTTCCTGCCAAGTTTTTTAATATTTGTATTTATCTTCACTGATTTTTTGCCTTTATTGGACTTAAGAAATAAATAAATTCATGAATTAATTAAGAAAAAAAATATGTGGAGCAACAAAAATAAGTGGCTTGATTACAAGCATGAATATTGCAGCTCTGCTAAGGTTTATGTTAAAGCCTTTCATGCAGTTCTGCAATCTGTCACATTAATATTAGTTGACATGTCCTGTGAAACAAGAAAAAGGGGAAATGCTACAGTATATTATTGTTTATTCATTTATTTATTTTTGTTTCATGGCCGTGCTTTCAGCTCTTCTGCGTGACCCGGTGACTCAAATTCTAGTGTTTAACCCTCCTGCCATCCTTTAAAAAACTCACACCCATCACCCTAGGGACCATTCTCAGCCATGCCATAAAAAGACCATATATCCATATTTTATTCCACTTTAAATTAGCCAACCTTGTAAAACTACTTCTCCCTGAAATATTCATGTAAAGTTTTAATTATATTTTCGTTGTTTTAACCCTTCAAATCCCAGTGTTATTACATGAGCGCCCTGTGTTATAAGCCCCAAAAACCAAAAAACGAAACTAAATATTTCCACAAAAAACCAGTTGAAGTAATATGTGATTGTCATTATAAGTAGGCCTTTAGATGGACCAAAGATTGGCACCAACATACATTTTGACCTGCCATTATTTTTTTTGCATTTTTTTTGCAATTTAAAAATTAAAACTTCAAGGCCCTGAGTCTTCATTGACATCCAAGAAAAGAAGAAAAAATAAAATCATATGATGATAATTTGGGGTTGAAAAATAGCGTTTATAATGGAAGTCAATGGGCAGAAAATGGTCCCCAGGGTGATGGGTGTGGGGATTTCTGCTGCTCAGCCATTTTAGGCTGATTTAAGGAATTCACACTGGAATATTAACATTGACAGGTAAAAACTATCCTGTGGCAAGTTTGGTTATATTCCACTGAACACAGTGGAAATGGCAGCCATTTAACACATAGCAGTGGCACAAAAAGGTCCCAAGAAGGCAGGAAGGTTAATAGTCTTTTACTTTGCATTAATAAGTCCACCCATAGAGTCTGAACGCAGCATTCTAACCAACCAAGTTTGTTTGTGTTTGCTGATAAGTTAACACTGCAGTGTTTTATCCACATAGCTCAAAAAAACTAAAAGTGAAACCTCAGAATATGGATTCTAAAACCTGTGGGTGACGTCATGGTGGTTACATCCACGTTGGCAACCCAACGATCACTTCCTGTTTTATATTGTAATCGCTTGCCACGTATAGTACACTGGTGCGGTTGTTCTGCTTTCTGCTTTGTTATTGCCTTTGAGATTTGAGATTTTTACCTGGTTTCCTGTTTGTATGTTGTATGTTGTGTGTTTGCTGAGTTAATTGTTTGATATTTGATGCCTCATTTATTTATTTATTTAAAAAAGTAGTAGATTTAGACTAGAACTCCTGCACAATGGTGCACTTAAGGACTGATTTCTAAAAAATGCTTTAACAGAATAGAATAGAATAGAATTCAACTTTATTGTCATTGCACATGCACAGGTACAGGGCAACGAAATGCAGTTTGCATCCATCCAGAAGTGTTTTAGTGATATAGATATATTACAATATATATTAGCAATAACAGGTTGTGTGAATCCCATTTTCTCCTGTTTCTCTTTATCGGGGTCACAGGGACAGGGCGCTTACACCTTTGCCTATCCCATCTACCATAGGGCGAGAGTCGGGATACACCCTGGACAGGTCAGCAATCTGAGACAGGGTTAATGCGGAGAGCCCGGTGTTACCATTCATAGTTACAGTCACACCTATGGGGAATTTAGAGTGACCACTTGAGCTAACCCCACTAATTGCATGTTTTTGGGCTCCGGGAGGAAGCTGGAGTACCCAAACAGAACCCACGCAAAATTTCAAATCACCCTAAATTGGTATCTTTCTGCATTTGGATGGTCTCTAAAGAGAAAATCTAACTTTTCGGAGGGCATGATCACAGTGATGTTTGAGGAAATTCAAGCCAGGTAATCAATTATTAGCAGGACTATTTAATAGGAGCTAAAAAACCTAAGATTGTGCTGCCCAAACTGTGGCCGACACGCATCCCACACAAAATTATCAGGGAAATTAATATTGTACAGACTTTGTTTATGAGACGAGATTGCTTCCAGAACAATTGTAAGGGTTCGTGAATAAATACTTCTGCAGGTTGTTCAGAAAGCTGCTGCAGGGCTTCTGACTACCACTGCTAATTCAGTTCTTCTGACTCTCCGTTAACCTCAAAGTCTTTTTAGGTGGCTTTGACTTTTAGAGCTCTGCACAGACAAGCTCTGGTACACATCAGTAAACTTTTACATACATTAGCAGCAGGCCCCAGAGGTCATGTGATCAGTACCTGCTGACTGTGCATCAATCAAAACAGAGAACTGAAGTAGGCAGAGCTCTGTCCCACTCAGTCTGAGATCTGCTTTTTAAATTTTTTTCCAAATTTGCTTTTGGAAAGTTGGGGGAAAGTTTTGGCTGTATTTCTTCAGTGCTTCTCATCTGTCAGACTGTAAATGTACTGTTGAAATAGTGGATGCTCAGTCCTCAGTGTGCTCTGAAAGCTTTACTTCAGATATTTTTCTATCTTTGTGTCTGTCCCTTGTGATTTCAATGCTCATATCAGGCACTCAGCTCTGAAGATACTCTTGGACGGATCTGCTTCATCGCTCTTCTACTCATGCTCTGTAGCTAATTTGGCTTGCCCGGTGCAGCTGATACTGGTAGCTGTCCAGGCACGAACATGCACAAGAGTGGGCATCCTGAAACTCAAGTATTGTTCAAAGTAAACGATTGCTGGCAGCACTGACGCTGAAAGAGCCAGGAGTCATTTTACACAGAGATTAATCAGGCATTTGAAACTTCGGTCTCCAGAGACCAGAGGCTGCTCATTTATAGCGTGTGAAGCTCAGAATGATTTGATATAGAGAACTGTAAACTGACTTCATCCCCCTTATCACTGTCTCTGGCTTCATGATATTTCTTTTCACTACAATTGTGCTGGATCCTGCTGCATAGGTTTTAAAAGACTAATCTGCTGAACTGTATACACTGATCAGACATGACATTATGATGACTGGCGGGTGAAGTGAATAATGCAGATTGTCTCTTCATCGTGGCACATATTAGTAGGTGGGATATATTAGGGAACAAGTGAACATTTCGTCTTCAAGGTTGATGTGTTAGAAGCTCTTGTGGGCTGTCCCCTGTCTGCATTGGTCAGTATCTATCAAAAGTGGTCCAAAGAAGGAACAGTGGTGAACCAGTCACAGCGTCATGGGCAGCCAAGAGTGGCCTGTGTGGTGTGCTTCAACAGACGAGCTACTTTAGCTCAAGTTGCTGAAAACGTTTGTGCTGCTTCTCAGGGTGCCCGTGCTGACCTCTCTCCCCTACTGAACGTGCCAAAAATGGGCACATGAGCATCCAAACTGGACCATGGAGCAATGGAAGGAGGCGGCTTGGTCTGATTAATCATGTTGTCTTTTACATCATGTGCATGTGCGTTGCTTACCTGGAGAACACCTGACACCAGTATGCACTACAGGAAGAAGGCAGTCTGATTCTTGGGTCATGTCATTCATGGGGGTGTTACTTTGACACATACCACCTACCTAAGCATTGCTGCAGACCATGCACACCCTTGGAAACGGTATTCGCTGATGGCTGTGGCCTCTTTCAGCAGGATAATGTTCAGTGCCGAAAAGAAAAAAAATGGTTCAGGAAAAGTTTGAGGAGCACACCAACAAGTTTAAGGTGTTGACTTGGCCTCCAAATTCCCAGATCTTACTCCAATCGAGCATCTGTGGGATGTGCTGGACAAACAAGTCCGATCCATGTAGATAGATAGATAGATAGATAGATAGATAGATAGATAGATAGATAGATAGATAGATAGATAGATAGATAGATAGATAGATAGATAGATAGATAGATAGATAGATAGATAGATAGATAGATAGATAGATAGATAGATAGATGAAACTTTATTAATCCCTCGGGTGGGTTCCTCCGGGAAATTCAGTTTCCAGTAGCAAAGCACCGATAGAAGTTGCACGTTACAGATACATTAGGGGAATGAGAGTAAGGATATAAGCATAAATACACCATATATACACATATACACATATATAGATACAGAATATACAATATGGATAAATAGGATTGCTCATTTGAGTGAGTATATTGCACAGTGATTATTGCACAGTCAAATATAAGAAAGAGACAAAAAACAAAAAACAAATATTGCAAATATTGCACCGTGTAGAAAAGCACCTACAACTCAGTTGCTCCCGCCCTCCCTTGTCCCCCTGTTTCTCCTCCCTCTCCCCTCCAGTGAGGAGTTAAACAGTCTGATGGCGTGTGGGACAAAGGAGTTTTTAAGTCTGTTGGTTTTTGACTTTGGGAGAAGCTGCCTGTCGCTGAATAGGCTCCTCTGATTGTTTACGACCGTGTGCAGAGGATGCCCGGCATTGTTCATAATGTCCATCAGTTTCTTTAAGGTCCTCTTCTCTGCCACTGTCACCAGAGTGTCCAGCTTCATGCCGACCACAGAGCCAGCCTTCCTGATTAGTTTCTCCAGTCTGGATGAGTCCCTCTTTGCTGTGCTGCTCCCCCAGCACACCACAGCATAGAAAAGTACTCCTGCGACCACTGACTGGTAAAACATCCTCAGGAGCTTCCTGCAGATGTTGAAAGACCTCAGCCTCCTGAGGAAGTACAGTCGGCTTTGGCCTTTTTTATACAGGTTCTGCGTGTTGCATGACCAGTCCAGTTTGTTGTCCACCCACAGCCCGAGGTACTTGTATGTGTTGGCCACCTCCACCTCCTCTCCCTCTATCTGAACTGGCAGTGGACCTGCTCTGGACCTCCCAAAATCCACAACCAGTTCCTTGGTCTTTGAAGTGTTGAGTTGCAGGTGGTTTGTGTGACTCCATGTGACAAAGTTCCTCACCAGACTTCTGTACTCCTCTTCCTGGTCATCCGAGATACACCCCATGATGGCTGTGTCATCTGCAAACTTCTGAATGTGGCATAATTCAGAGTTATAGCAGAAGTCAGAGGTGTACAGGGTAAAGAGAAGTGGGGACAGCACAGTTCCCTGTGGTGCTCCTGTGCTGCTGACCACAGTGTCCGACGTGATGTCCTTCAGCCTGACGTACTGTGGCCTGTCGGTGAGGTAGTCGGAGATGTAGGTCCCACATCTCAACTTAAACAGAGTTAAATGATCTGTTGCTAACTTCTTGATGCCAGATACCACAGCACACCTTCAGGGGACTAATAGAGTCGGGTCAGCAAAAGGTGGAACAGCACAATATTGTTGTTTCACCAATTAAACCTATTTTCTTTATAAATGTTGTGATGCAAGTTGTTGAGCTTTCATTTATCAGTCACGCACATTAACATGTTATTGCCACTTACTGTAGAGAACTGCAGTTTTACAGGCTAGATAAGAGGAAAGTGAGTTAAATTAGCAAACACAAACACCGATATCAGCGTCTGCACTCCCTGCCTTATCATTATGAATCATCAGAAAGTGGCAGTCATGTTCTGCTACAGCAGATGCTCACATTTATTTTTATTTTTTTAATTCTATCTGCCTCACAGAAAGCACGTCGAGCTGAAAGCGTTTCTCTGGTTTCGGATGTTTATTACAGTCAGAATATTTTCCTCTTCTATTGCTCTAATGAAAAGCATTCAGGTTACATTACAGAAAAGCGTTTTCCCGAGATAAGAAATGCTTCCATTTCCATTCAGTGCTTCCATTAAAATGCAGCTTGTACAACAACAGTTCCTCCTGATCAGTGAAATTGTTTGGCGGCGCCCACATTTGTTGCCAATGCCAAACCATCTGCCACAAAGCAGCACTGACTCATCAGAGCCGCCTGCGCTCTCTTTTGAGAATCCATAATTTCCACAAGGTACCTCCTTTTCTGTCTCGTAACAATGTACTGCACCTTGCCCGGTGTTTCTCTGCGGCTCTGCGGCGCTGAAACGAACTCAGACCTGAGTATGTGGGTGCAGAAGTGCAGCAGATAAAAGAGCAGTCGTGGCTCAGAAGCTCAGCTGTGAGGCAACTGTGCAAGTAATACATAACTCTGGGGGTTGGTGGGGGGGCATCCAGATTTCACGAGCAAGCACCAGGAGAAGGAGTGCTAGATGGAGACTAGACTAGATGAAGAACATGGGCTTTGGGAAAGGTTTCGCTTGAGGATCAATGTGAGTCAGTGTCAGGCAGAAGAAGAGGGAGAGGCAAAGGTAGGCATTTATGACAGGATGGGTGCGGCCCTGTTCCTGAACCTCACAGTTATTTCCAATCACACACGTCAAACCTATCCCACTCATTCAGCTTTATGCCTCATTGTCTGGTTCACTTGTTGGACTGTTCTGTCATGCCTCTGTTGCTCAGGCTTACACTGATTTGCACGTGTGAAAAAGTGTGCACACACACACTCACACACACACACATACACACACTCACACACACATATATTGTCTCTTTCGCTTTCTCTCTCTCGCTCACTCCCGACCTCGGCACCTATCAGTAGCTGATAATCTAACCAAAAAGTGGCGGCAGCATTCGCTCTGATCCTGAGTTGCTGGGCACAGGCGGCGACAGATCCAGTGTCTGGAGGATAAATTTGATGCTCCAGCCTGCTGGTGTCCATTACTCACGATCTCACTGGTGCAGCCGACACCTTACCCCGAGCTTTCACGGCTTCTCTTTTCTGTCTGTGTCCACTGCCTTTATCTGTGAATTTTCTTTGGTAGTTCTACTCCTGGTTTCAAGCTTACATCATATCTCTGTTACTTCTTCGACAATTTTGTTATGACGTTACATCTCAAATAAGGGAGTGTCTGAGAACAATCCACAATTATGAAGGGTGGTGTGTGAAATTACAGCATTGTTTTGTTTGCTCATTTTTGTTCTCCTCTCTCAGGCTATGAAACTCTGAGGGAAACCCACAGGTGTGGTAAAGGGAGGGGAGAAATCAAAAAATAATGTGGTCACATACCAGAATTAAAGCAGAAACCCCAGTTTGCCCTGAAATAGCCCGTCAGTGTGCTTCATGATGCATACATTTTCTTTATTGAATCATCTGTATCTGTGTCTGAACTTAAAGCCTCTCATAAATCTTTCAGGTATGGGTTTCCAGAGGCCTTTCCAGATAAGCACCAGTAGTTCAAAGGAGCAGAGATGTGAAGAGGCTGGGTTTATATTCAGAATGAAAAGATAAGTCTTCTTATTTCCTACTGACAGCCATTTTTAAGCAGTAAAAAGCTGTGATAGTGGCGCAGTCTGACTCACGTCACATTCTCTGAGCAAAATGTTCAAGGCTTTAATCGATCACTGTTAAACTCAATAAAGAAATCACCTAATTGAACACTTTTTGCAGACTTCATATACTCTTTTTCAACTACTCTGAACACATGTGATGCACAGTTGTAACCACAGATGGCAGAAGCTAAACTCAACCACAGCTTGGGTGTTGTTGCTTGCAGAAGTACTAAAGATTGTTCTGGCTTGTATCTAATGATGAAAGTGATGAAAGCATTATAAACAGTACGAGCTCAGACTGCACAGTGTGGTGTGCACTGAAACCAAGATGTGGATCTGCTGAGTCTTTGAGGCAGAGTGGGAAGACTGTGTGTGTGTGTGTTTGGGAGCTAGTGGATGAGGAGGATGAGAAGAGCAAGACAAGAAGCAGTTGTTCAACTCAGTCTCCACAGACTCTCTGTGGTTTTGCTAATAGGGAAATTCAGAGGAAAATTATTTGAGTGATGGCTCCTGCAGCAAATCTATTTTTATACCTTGTTGTTACTATAAGCCTGTGTCCACAAGGAAGAAAGTGAAACTCACCATGCAAAGGCTGGTCAAAGAAAACCAAATCTAAGTGTCTGTTTTAAAGGGATTCTGGCTGACTGCTGAGACTCACCAATCAGCCCGTAGATCATTAAACAATCTGATTAAGCGAGCTTCTGTTCAAAGTATCCATGACCCAGAAGAGAAGGACAAAACAAGCTGAATGAAAGAAATGTGATCATTGTGCATGAGTTTGTGGAAATAGTTTCCCCAAACAAAAAGCTGTCTGTTTGCAGCGTTGCAACTTGCCTGATCAGTTGGAGGTTTTGCATTCACACTTTTGACAAAAAGCTAGAAAGTTTTAAGAGAGGTGTCTTAGTAGTTGTGTTAAACTGTAATAAAACTCTCGGAGTAGGGTGACACCAGCAGCCACAGACTTTAGAGCAGACAGACTGCTCATTAAACCACACACACACACACACACACACACACGTTTGTATTTATGTCCTTGTGGGGACATCTCATTGACATAATGCTTTCCCTAGCTGCTTACCCTAACCCCAACCATCAAAAATGAATGCCTAACCCTGACCCCTACCCTAAACCTAACCATAACCTAATTGTAACCCTGACACCAAAACCACATTCTGAGTCTCAAAAATGCCTTCAAACTCATGGGGACCCGGGATTTTGGTCCCCACGAGGGCTGTTTGTCCCCACAAGTATAGTAAACTACCAACACACACACACACACACACACACACACAGACACACACTTAAATGTACCCAAGCACACTCTCTGAACCCTGAGTGGCATCTCTGCAATCAACTCCTATAAGCCCCATGGGTCATCTCTGTAACGTTAACACTTGTCTCTCTCTCTCTCTCTCTCACACACACACACACACACACACACACACACACACACACACACACACACACACACACACATACACACACACACACACTGTGCGTGTGGTCAATGACAACAATGTCCATGTGAGTCTTCATTCACTTTCTTCCAGTTAATGCTTAATCAGCTTGTAGAAAACACACAGATGCCACAAGATTTTACTCCAACACAATTTACTTTTCCAAAGAAGAAGCAAGAGTCTGCTGACATCACAAACATAGTTTTCAATTAGTTATGGATTTTCTTAATGTAAAAGTTTGTTAATTTAGGAAAAGGGAAGAAAGCTCCAGGATCCTGTGTTGTTGGTTTAATTTCAGAATGAGTTATCTGAGTAACATTTCACACAAAATGTTGAGTTAATCTAATAATGAGGTTAGAAACATTGTTTTTGGGTCATCTCTCAAACTTCCTTAATTATCTAATATGAGAGGGCTGCATGAACACTGAAGAGATGCAAAAAATGGATCCCAACACACAAAAGCATATTTTTCACCACTTCATTATGTGATCTGCTTGTGTGTATAAGGAAAAAGGTTAGTCTTTCATCATTAACATTTAGTTTTAGAAGTGTATTTTAAAAAAGGGGTATAAGAGGAAAGCTAAAATAAAACAGTGCAGCTCTGCTGTTTTAACCTCAGCAGGCTGTCAGGCAAACTTTGCTAGCAGTAGCACTGATGTGAAATTCTAACAGAGTTAAACTTATAGGTAGAAACTCTGGCATACACATGCTGCATAGAGCCGGATCGTGTTTATCCCATGAGGATACTCTGTGGAAAGCATCCTTTTAGCCAGAGCTCAAGCACACACATGTCCAACATGAGGGCTGAGCCGTGTGATATGACTTTATTTTTCTCGTTAAACTAGATTGTGGATAATTAGTTGCAATACTAAGTAATAAAGTAAAATCTAAATTTCAGTTGTAATGTACAAGTTAAGAGGTTTTGAAAGCAGGACCGACTAAAAAAAAATCAACCAACTATACATTTTTGTATAGTTGGTTGATTTTCAGTTTTCCATTTTAAAAGAACTTAATAGGGTTTTTCATCATATTTGTAAGAAAGCTGATAGGTTTGTAGCTTGAACCTATCCGCTGGAACGTTGAAGACAATATAATTACACAGCAAAGCAAGACACGAGTAGGCAAAGTTCTTCATGTTTCTCGTGCACGGGAGAAAACCGGACAAACGCCGTTTCTTCGCTTGACTCCAGTTGCTCTCGTCCGTTCTCCCGTAACACTACTCTTTTATTGAGGTTACATGAATATGCATAGGTTCATTAACATATGACGTCTACATACACACAAAGAGTACCTTGCCTTTGTGTGTGTGTGTGTGTGTGTGTGTGTGTGTGTGTGTGTGTGTGTGTGTGTGTGTGTGTGTGTGTGTGTGAGGTCAAGATGTGACCCTGTGAAGACTCCCCAAAGCTGGTGCCAGGAGTCCAGCGGGTCCATCTGAACAAAAGGCTCTTATACTTAAAGAGATATATACGTGTGTTTGCTATGCCATATATCAACAAAGAGAAGATACGACCTCTCCTAGGAGGTGTGTGATCTATGCCAGAACACTCTGTAGAGGAGTGAACGCACCCCCCTCTTCATGCTACACAGAGTTGTTACAGACCTCCTAGGATGAGACATTCTTTCAATCTACAAATGATTATATACTTCTAAGCATATATGAGTAAATATTTCTAAGCATAAATGACAATGAACAATACAAAACCTAACAAAAGCATAAAGCTGCCACCCAGGCAAAAGAAAAAAGAGCTATATCATGTTATAACGTGAAAAGTTTATTTTTCTAGAAATATACTTTTCACATTTGAAAATAAGTATCACGTTATGACAAAAAAACTTTCATATTCTTACAATATAAATATTATATTGTAATAACGAGATATTATGTTGTTCAAACGTGAAAAGTATATTGTACTAACATGATAGTATATTGTAAAAACATGAAAAGTATTTTGTTAGAACAATAAACCTTTCACTTTATATCCAGGGGTGCACATAAGTCATAGGTGTCAAACTCTGGCCCGCGGGCCAAATTTGGCCCGCAGCCTAATTACATTTGGCGCGCGAAGCCATACCAAATTACTATCAGAGCTGGCCTACTGGTATTATATAGCTAATATATATATTGTTTAGTATTAAGCTTTGCTTGTTCCATATTCAGTTTTCCAGCAAAACTTATTTGAGTCCATAAGAAAAGATTCATTCTTATATCTGGAGGAAGATTTTTTTTCCAATAAATATTAATGTTAGCCCGCGACTTTGCTCCAGTTTTGAATTTTGGCCCACTGCGTATTTGAGTTTGACACCCCTGACATAAGTGGTCCGCAGGTGCGCATGGGCTGTCAAAATAAAAGCACCAGATAAGAAGTTGCAACGCGCGTTTGCGTAAGTAGCATTTTCTGGAGGAGGACAGACATTTGTTTAGAAGATGTCGAAGAAGCAAGCTCCTTTAAGCAATTACTTTGGTGTTCCTCCACCTCCAAAGAAATGTTAGAAAGACTCTGAACCGCAAAAGAAGCGCTTATTCTCGGAAAAGTGGTTGCAGGAGGTGAGCTGGCTTCAAACAAATGATGAACGCACTGAGATGTGGTGCAGAATATGCCATGAAAATCCCACTCTAGCGGACAAAAACAGTGCCTTTTATATGTACGCAAATGCACATTGCAACTTCTTATCTGGTGCGCGTCTTTTATTTTGACACCCCAGGCGCACCTGCGGACTCCTTATGTGCACCCCTGTTTATAACGTGATATGGCTCTATTTTTCTTTTGTCTGGGTGGCAGCTTTACACTTCCATAAAGCTTGTCTTTAAAGTCTTTAAAGAAATTTAACTGCCTCCAATTATATGACTAATGGTCAAAACTCCCAAGCTGATGAAATTAACAGTTCTGTGACAGCCATTCAGGGAACCTTACTTCATATTTGCATATGAAGTAATGTTAGCTCCTTCTGTTGTATCTTTTATTTGGGTAAGCTTTAGATATGCATAGATCATAGGTACTTCAACCACATCCCAAAGGTGCTCTTTTACACTTGGACCTGGTGACTGTAAAGGCCATTTGAGTACAGGGAACTCACTGATGTGTTCAAGGAGCCCGTTTGAGATGATTTGAGCTTCGTGACACGGGATGTTATCCTGCTGGAAGCGTCAGAAGATGGGTACATTGTGGTCATAAAGGCACGGTCAGACTCAGGTAGGATGTGGTGCTGAAATGGTGCTAAGCTGGTATTACAGGCATACTAATAAAATATCTCCTACACCATTACATCGCAATCAACAGCCTGAAACACTGATACAAGACAGGATGGAGCCACGCTTCACGTTGTTTACACAAATTTCTGACCAAACCTAGCCTTGCTAGCGCTAGCCTCTGTTTCCTGTTTTTAGCTAACAAGAGTGGCCCCTGGTGTGCTCTTCTGCTGCTGAAGTCAGTCTGCTTCAAGGTCCATTGTGTTATGCATTTACAGATACTCTTCTGCACACCTTCACTGTAACAACTATTTGAGTTACTGTTGCGTGATTGGCTGATTAGATATTTCCATTAAAACCCATAAAAGTGCACATTGGGCGTAGGTATGTGCGGTGCATGTGTGTATATATTATGTAAGATTTAGAGCCCCGCCACTCTATATAAAGCATTAGACTAACAACATAACCCTCTCTACAGGTTATCTGAGGTCAGCAGTGAAAAGCCTTGCTTGTACATCCCTTATCTGAGAGGGTTGTTGAGGTAAAGAGTCATGTGAGAGGGCCTCTTATCCAGAGGCTCTCTCACATAAAAGTGGATAGTATAAGGAAGGCAAACAGTAAAACCTGATTTGTTTCTAAGTGTTGGTAGTAATATAAAGTTTTTTGTTAAAGCTAAGCAGAATGTATAGCTTTCGGCATGACTGGAAGTGCGGCTGTGACTGTCCCTGTATGACATTCAGGGTTGTTATCTCTCAAGCGTCTACTCATTTTTGTGTGACTTCCTGCCTACGCTGATATAGCTTCCTTTAAGTATTTCATTCAGGAACTTGTACCATGATTTTTATTAGCAATGCGGTCAGAGAGTAAAAATAGCTAAAGGAAGGGCTAAATCAGCAGTTCAAATACGCTGCGCATACGTTTTTCACAGCAAGCATGCTACTAAAATGTTTCCAACCTTTCATAAAAAGTTAAGGCCACCAGGTTTTTCTCCTTTTAATGATTCTTATTAAACTGCCACTTATTTAACAAGTAAAGGTGCAATGATACTGCAGCTGATTTCAGCCATCCTGCATAGAGCGGAGTGCTGGATGAGCAGAAACGACGGCCCACTGGTGGTGTTGAATGAAAGGTCAGAAGAGAGGATGACTGAAGTTAGCAGGACTCCAGAGACCGCTGAGGTTTGCATGCCAAACATTCACCCTGTCCAAGCTGTTGCATTATTGCTTTCTAGACCAGTCATTACCCCCATTTCATGCCCTGCAGCTGTGTGAAATAAAGCAACTGTTTAACTGTCAACTGTCCAAAAGTAAGAATAAGAGAAAAGTCGATATCGCTTCTCCTCAGACGTCTCCTCTGATCACTGAAAGAGGTGCAAAACTGACATTTTTGAAGCAAGAGTTCCTACAAAGTCTGGCTGCAGACGATAAATATGGTTATGTTAAGGGCAAGAATAAAAGAAATAAAGGCATTAACACACTCACAATAAATGACCAGAAGGTCAGAGCGAAAGAAACATTTGCAGAAACATTTATGTGCTGACGTCAGAGAGGACGTACAAGTACGAAGCACAGCGGGAAAAGCAATTAGACTGATCACTTTCCTACTGCCTACTCAAGTCCTTAGAACACAAGTGATTTACTGAAATGCATACAAACACACACATACACACACATACAGAAATGCATGTGTCCGCCCCGGCTGGCATCCTGTATGGGTCTAACATGCTCAACATGCGCAGGGCACAGTCAGATCGTGTTGCTTTGTAGCACTGTATACAATTACAGCAGGTGTCAGAACAAACTCTGCGTATGCGGGTGCACGGCATTGCTCATGTTGTGAGGACCTAAATCTGTTTAGACAGTCACATCACAGACTGGAACTGTCTTAAGTGGACAAAAATCCACTCCACTACAATGCAGATCACTCAGTTTTTTATGTTGAAGACATGTTAGAAGATTTAGATTTAGGGTACAGTGATGGATATGCAACTGCCTGCGCATGCATGGTCAAATGAACCTGTTAAATGGGCAACAGATAAGCTATTGCATTAGCTAAATAACACTTTTCTGTAAGCTTCACTGTCACACCTACATCTGGGTGCAAAATTAAGACACAACCTTACAACGAAACGAGAACAGGAGAAATGTCGCTTTCCCTTTTCTCAGTTAGTTGGATGTTGGGACAGCTGGAGTAGGTCTCATTGGGCTTTTTTTCTTTCATTTTTGGCAAAAGAAAAGAGGCAGTTGGAGAAGGCAAAGAAGATAAAAAGGGGGACAGGAATAGAGACTAAAAGTAAAACAAGCCTGAACTTTTGGCAGGCATGCAATCGAAGGAAAGAGCTCCAAGACCTAAAAGGGTTCAAAAACAAAATTTAGTTGACATTATTTCTATCAGTAAGAAGTTTTTCCCATCCCCTGAGGGGATGAGATGTGCTTTGCTGTGCCCCAGAGCCCAGACAACTTCCTCAATACTGTGGATGTCTTTGGTAATAGCATAAAGAAAACTTCACATCTTTATTGTCCATAAATATCTTAGCTGGGCACCTCCACAAGACTCCGCTATACCTGCAGGTAGCAGATATAACTTAATACATTTAAAACTAAAACTAGAGGCATGGGAGTCCCCTTGGATAGATTGTTAAACAGCAATCATGTAATGTGTGTGTTCATGCTTTCCTATGGGAAACACACACACAGTTTGAAGAATGGCATAAATTTCAATTTAAAGATCTGGCATGAGTGACACTGATACTTCCACCGTTCAAGAATGCAAAACTGTCCACTCAGTTTACAGCGATCGTGTGTCATAACATTTCCAAATAGCTCATTGGCTCTTAAGTAAGAGGTCAGAGGTCATGTCAGAGGTTCTTTCATTCTTTCTCCTACCTGTATTGCCTCATCCACATGCCTTCCAGTTTTAAGACATGATTTTAACATTGACTTACGAAAGTTTGACTTAAGTTTTAATCGGTTTTGTGACCTAATTCTAAAAAAGAAAAAGTGCATTTACTCTGAGTTCTTTGTATGTCATTTATTTGAGTTACTCCTCACACAGAGACAGCTGTGATAGGCTCCAGTGCCCGGGGACTCTAAGCTGGATAAGCGGTAAAGAAACATCATGGCAGGATTTTAGGACTCAAAACATT
Organism: Astatotilapia calliptera; assembly: GCF_964374335.1. Taxonomy (NCBI): domain Eukaryota; kingdom Metazoa; phylum Chordata; class Actinopteri; order Cichliformes; family Cichlidae; genus Astatotilapia; species Astatotilapia calliptera. The sequence continues at coordinate 24,216,816 of NC_137433.1, forward strand.
AGAAACTATATTATAGTGAATATTGCACTTTATTTTGAAACTATAAAAATCGTTTTAAATAAAGACAAATAAATTTTGTCTTTATTTTTTTATCCAATAAGATTGTCAAGCATACAAACGCTTTCACTAAAGCCTGCCATAAAATGTTTCCAGAAGCTGGAGTCACTCTGCTATCAGTCTGCAAACAAATGGGGTCAAGATGGCAACTGCATGCAATCTGTTTCTGATAACACAGCAATTAACTATGATAAATCATTAGAAAATCTCATATCTGGTGCTTCTCATTTAAAAGAAACTTCACATTTTTTTTAAATATTATTTTTTAATGCTCTTTTATACTTGCAAGGAGGTTGCTGCGCAATTTCTACTCCTGTGGCTGAGCCATTAGCTTGCTCAGAATATCACGCTGTGTCCAGTGTTGGATGGTGTTTCAGTCGAGCTGATTTAATGCAACTTCCCTCAGCTAACATTATCTCAGGACGGTGGTGGTGCACGGGATTTATTGAATAAAATGTTGAATTAAACAACTGTTTTTTAACTTCCACTCTGTGCTACTGCTAATTTTATATTGAGTATTTCTCCTGTACTGTTGCTATGACACATATCTAATCACACGTTTAACTTATGACAGCCAGATATAGACACGTGGTAGTAGGTGAACTTTGAGTTATGAGTTGTTTTGCCGAGCTAATGCCTTAACACTGGAACGAGTTATGTCATCTTCAAGCTGCTTTCATTTGTTCTCCTTGACATTTACATTTTTGTATGCAGATACAAACTATGTGGTCTGGAAATCCCCTGCTGTACCCACTTGTTTGATCTGTCATGCCAACCAGTCATCTGATTGCCTCTTTTATCAAATTAAGTGGGTCCCTCTGCTGAGGATGAGGACAGGAAATTGTAACACTCTCCATTAAGGAGAGCGGTTGCTATTTATGTTGCGATCACAACTCTGCCTCTGCACCCGAGGGAGAGACCATCCCCAATATCTGCACTCAATAATGGATTCAGGTTTCTATTTATACTGCCTTCACTCTCTTTCTCTCAGTGTCTCTGTCACTGTCACTTTGGCAAGACTCATAATAATTATAGCTGTTGGCCATCGTGAAAAAGCTGTTACAGAAATAGCCGAGGCCTCGGTACACTGCGCAGGCGGTTATTTTAGAGAGTGAGAGGCATATAGGTAACTTTAACTATCAAGCTGCAGGGTACCGTCAGATTTTATAACTCGAGAACTGGGTTACAGAGACTGAAAGGAAAACACGGAATAATACTCTTTGAAGACTTTTTATACTTCGTAAGTTTTATTGGGCCACACTAAAATCAACTTTCAGCAATTGAAAGATTATTAATTCAAGGAAGATTTCAATATTTCTTTGGCTCACTGACTTTTCTGGCTTTTGACTTTGCGTATCTTCTAGAAAACATGCAAAACTACAAGGCTGGGAATAAAACCACATGGCAGTGGCAGGAAAAGATTGTGGTTATGAATAACAAAACATTTAAGGAGTGAGCGTGGTATCCATGTGACAGCTTCACACTGGCTGAAAGGATGAAACATGTTTGTGTAAGGTTTTCTTCGTGGTTATATACAGTCATATACATATACATATACATGCATACAGTCATACACAGCTACGTGCAGTCAACGGTTCTTCTACAGTCACTTGTTATACCACAGTCCCTTAATGACAGCAGCGCCCTCTGCTGGTACAAACCAGTGACTGCAGAAGTACTCCACTCCAAACATGGCTGCCCTAGCAACTGCATGGGAGGATGATAAACATTACTCGGTATCTGTCATAGTGCTCATTATTTCATTTATTCCTAAACTGCCTTACATTAGTCAGGCGGCTGTATTTGAATGATATGTTTTGTTTTCTTTTTGGCGCGTTTTACTTTCAGTTTTCGGGCCATCTGAAAGTCTAAAGAGCTAACGTTAGTCAGTGCTAGGTAGCAAAGTTAGCTTTAAGAGACGAAACTGCTTGGTAATTTTACAGATTTGTTTATTGCGCTAATCAGTAGTATGCAGGACTCTGACATACGCGCGCCATTAATAGTTTCATTGTTTTTGAAATGTTTTTCAGAGCTTTTGTTGCTAAATTTGCGTCTGTCCGATAATGGATGCTGTATAAATAACATGGTTACAGATGCCAATGTCGTTGAGTAGACTGTGAATTTATTATTGGACAGAACTTCTGGACTTTTGAAAATGCAAAAAATCGACACCTGAGGTTGTTGGCATGAGCAGCACTTGTGTTTTACTAACACTAACTGAATATGAGCAGGGGGAGGAAGAGCCTAGTGTCCTGCAGCCATGCACATCACCCCTGCTCAGCGGTCAAAGTGCGGACCACAGACTGGCCACACAGAAAACTGCACAGTTCCTCAGGGAGGCTGAGAGGAACAGGAGGCAGTAAGTAATACTGCTGCTGTCACTTATTCTGCGTTTAAATTGAATTTCTAACACATATTTTTATTTACATCGTCAAAAGTTTCATATCGATGTTATCTTGATTTCTCATTCACTGAAGATGAGTTGGAAACAGTCAGCAATAATACTCTGTGCCATTTAAGCGATGCTCAGTTGGTATTAAGGGTCCCAAAGTGTGCCAAGAAAATATGCCCCACACCATTACATCACCACCAGCAGCCTGAACTGCTTGATAGTTTCTCTTTTTCAGACCATTCTCTCTAAACCCTGAAGATAATTTTAATCACAGGTCATCTTGACCATGTCTACTTGTAATTTTAATTGTTCTAATAAGGTGAAATCAGATTATTTGTAATAATGTGTAACAGATCAAATGAATCGCTGAACTTTTCATAGGATTGAGAAGTTGGAGAAAGAGAGGACGCTGATTTCTCAGTGCAGAAAGAATGGCTGGGCGGATGTGAGTGGAGAGATCGAAGAGTACGAGAATGTGCTGGAGGGACAAAGAAATGCTGAGAGTAGGTCTTTCTTTACATATACTAACATTTTCACCTGACATTTTAATGTTGCGAGGTGACGGGGCATCTCACTCGGCATTTTTTCTGTGGGGTATAAAATACCCTGCTGGGAAGACTTATTATCAGATCCAGAGAGGCTGGAATCTCTGGAACTGGAGGCATAGCAATAAACATTTATTAGAAGAAGCATCCATCCTTTGTGATGAATATTGCTTTTCATTAACCTGTTCTTTTTTCTTCAGAGATAAATCTTCAAAAGCAGCTCATGAAGATTCATAATGGTGTGAGGAAATTTCAAAGACATCTAACTGATGTGAAACCAACTCCGGAGTGTAAGTTTTTACTCATTTATGTTAAAGTGGACCATTTCTGCTTTTCCTTATTCCAGTCATATATATTATACTGTTGGTAAATGCTCACATTAAACAGAGTGAGGGTTTTAATTAGTAATAGCTGGTATTTGTGCAAGAAATCCCTGTGAGCCACAAGCTCAGGCTTCAGACCTCGCTTAAAGCTCCCCTTTAGACTGTTTTTTTCTGCTCCTGGGTCTGGATGATGTCAAAGAGATGGGATATCCCTAATATGGACATCTTATTCCAGCTGCTATTTAAGCGTTCTGTTCTCGATTGGCAGCCAGTCATAAAAATATTACTTAAAGGACAAGGAGCTAAAACAGCTCATTTCAGAGTAAACGAGACTTACTATGAAGTAAATGGGGATGATTTTGAACTTTTAATCATGCAAAGCTGATGTAGTAAAGATCCAAGAGTAAATAGCTGGAAATGGAAATGAATGTAATAGGTCCTCTTTAATTTAATTTCCACTATTGCAGAGTATTCAATTCAATTCAATTTTATTTATATAGCACTAAATTACAACAACAGTCGCCTCAAGGCACTTTATATTGTAAGGTAGACCCTACAATAATACATACAGAGAAAAAAAAACAATCATGTGACCCCCCTATGAGCAAGCACTTTGGCGACAGTGGGAAGGAAAAACTCCCTCTCAACAGGAAGAAACCTCCAGCAGAACCAAGCTCAGGGAGGAGCAGCCATCTGCTGCGACCGGTTGGGGAGAGAGAAGGAAGACAGGATGAAAGACATGCTGTGGACGAGAGCCAGAGATTAATAACAAGTGTGATTCAGCAGAGAGGTCTATTAACACTTGTTGAGTGAGAAAAGTGACTGAAAAGGAAATACTCGATGCATCTGAGTAGTGCACTGCTCAACAAAGTTGTCTGCATTGTTATATGTATAGAGTTCTTATTGTCTCTGCATTTCTTGGATTTTCAGTGATTGAAAAACTGAAGGAAATCATGTCAGAGGTGGAAATTTCTATTAACAGCGTGAAGGAGGAACAGCGCTCACGGTAACAGCATAAACCAAACAAGCTGAGTTAAATGTAGAGGCTTAAAATCCATTTTAAAATATGTCATCCATATTAAAGTAAACTACCTTTAACTTAAAATGTAATAATATTTAACATAGTGAAGCAAGCAGGTACATTGCACTTGTACATGTTGCATTCGTTCGCACATGATTCCAGCTTTATGTACGTTAAAGGAGAGAAAGAGCAGCCACCGTTTAATATTTTCTGGGGGTGAACTTTTGTATTGATGTCAATATTTTGTTAAAATTGATTTGCTTTTCGTTCAGCTTTGAGGAATTTTTGAAGGAAGAGTGGACATGCAGACAGGAAATCACCGCTTATGAGAAGAAGATTGAAAACTGGAGCCTTGCTGTCAAAACGAATCCCAAACTACCCGCAGCTCCCACTGTTAGGGTGTGTCTCTGTCTCGTCTTCCTCCTCTCTGAACTTTCTCTCGTGTTTGTCAGTTAGGTGGTAAAATATTAGCGAGATGAGTTTCAGTTAGAAGTCTCAGAATTAGAATAAGATAAATAAATATCTCTCTAACCAACACAGTGGCAGTTGACTTTATTTCAAAATGCACCCTGAATTCATAGCTGCCTCTTTTCCATAAGACCAAACCACCCGACAGAGACCTGCCAGCAGAAGTCAGAGCGCTGGAGGTTTTCCTGCAGAAGACTGGAGGCTCTTATGGTGGCTGGGACCAATATGACCATGAAGCTTTTCTTAAAGCAAGTAAACCATTACTGTTATTTCTCTTCCTTTCACTTGCTGATCATGTCATACGGTCAAACACTACTGCTTAAACTAACGGGCAGACTCAGCAGCTGCCAGCCCAAAGCTTGGTGACCTCAGCGCGGTTGTCTGTCTGTAATCTGACTCACAGGTCTGGGTGAAGCACAGTGGGGAGCCGGGCTACAGGAAAGAAGCCAAGCTGTATCTGCCTGGTAGAACAATGGAGGAGATAGAGCAACACGAGGAATGGCATCAGGAGCTCATCTACCTGCAGGACAGGAAGAAAGAGGTAATGACAAAACATGTCTGAGCAGCATAGAAATCCAACTATTATCTATATATGTGCACATTAGACAAACGTGAAGGTGAGGTTGGAGAAAAAGCACCTGTGAACTTCACTTTTAGCTCATCCTACAATAACCTTTGAGTTTCATTGATGGTGAGCCAGTTTGACCTTTGAGTTTTCAGACAGAGTTACAAAAAGCTTTTAATAATTTATTATGAGGGGAGACTTAAAACATCAGCGCAGAAGTTCTGCTGACAGTCCACTGTTTTTAACTGAAAACTAAGCAATCATAAAGAGTTAGATTTTCATCTTCACTACATATCCCCCCCGATTCGTTTGGAAAAATGGCGATGATTGAACATTACCTCACATTTTCTTTATGTGTTAACATTAAATAGACAGCACATCATAAGAATTGTTTGCAACCCGTGCTGCTGCTTGTTAAGTATTTTGTGGTTTCTTATGTCACTGCTTATTTTTATGCCACATGCAGGCTATTCAGCGCTGGAAAGCCAGCAAGCATCAGGAACACCAGATCAGGATACAGACTCAGGAGAAGACAGAAGAGGCAAAAAGGAGGGAGAAGGAGGCCAAAAGCCAGGCCCAGCAACACAGGTGAGCCAGGAGTGTGACACACTAGTATGAAATAAAAAGGAGATGATGCAGGCGGGTTGATCTCCTAGCTATGCCGGTTAAATTCAACCCAATGTTGTAAATCCCACCTCATGTTATGAGCACCCAGTTGATTGATGGATTTTTGGGGGTGTCGTTTGTTCATGGTATATAATTTGTTTTAGGACTGAGGAGGAGAGGAGCGAGATGGCACGGCGTCTGGAGGAATGGAGGGAAGAAAAGAAAAGGAGGGAGGAGCAGGAAGAGGAACAAAGACTGGCTGAAGAGATTCAAAAGAGGAAACGGGAAAAGGTGCTTTTGTGCTCGGGTGTCATTTTACTGTCGCTGTAGTTTAGTTTAGTCAGGGAGCACTTCTGTGTAGTTATGCACTCATTTAATGTAAAAATGAAAATACAGAGTAAAACCAAGGAGTAAATATGTGCATGTTGTGTCCTGAACTGCTTTTTACTTTAACCAATAATGTATTCATACTTTTTATTAGGAGGAGCGCCGCCGGCAGCTGGAAGTGAAGCTAACCGTAGAGGAGCAGCTCCGACTGAGGAGAGTAGAAGAGGAGGAACAAGAGAGGAGGAGGAGAGCAGAAGAAGAGAGAGAAAGAGAAGAGAGGAGAAAGGAGGCGACAAAGAGCATCAGGCGTTTTAATGAAAGGGTACAAAAATGCCAAAATTACAGACACAAGGAAACACAAGATGCGATGTTTGCGTGTTTTAAACTGAGATGCCTTAAGTGACTGCTGTAAAATGCCAGATTTTCAGATTTCTGGTGTTAAACAGGATGTTGCTCTAGATAAGAGCGCGGTTTTCATCAGGCGAGGTTGTGATGTCAAAACACTGAGAAATACAAGGCTCGTCTCTGCCTTTCTGCAGGATCTTCATAGGGTGGAGGCAAAGCGCCATGAGAAACAGCTGAGGGAAAAAGAGCAAGAGGAAAGGCAGAGGAGACTCGCTGCCAAGTTGAAGGAGAAGGTGAGAGGTTTGTTTTCTTGTGGAAAAAGTAACAGTTAAGTCACTAAATCGGAAAATCATCATTGTGAAATCTTGAAATAAGAAGATTAAACTGCGTGTGGGAAAAAGGTTGACGTTTTGTCCTTTTTTTCCACATTCAGGTGGACAATCATGTCAACAGAGACCCGTCCAGGCTTACCCGCCCTACGAAGGGATGGGAGGAGCGGCTGAAACACGTTGGACCGTCGGGAGATGGGCCAATGCTACAAATGTTTCACAGGTTTGCCTCCTAAACTTAACTTTTTTCTGTAAATCTTTCAAGTTTCTGTCAAGAAACATTTGGTAATAATGAGTAATTTATTTCTAAATGACTGAAATGTTCTTTTTGTTACAGAGCTGTTCCCACTTGGAGACAAGGCCTGTGATGAAGAGTCCTGCATTGTGTTCAGAATCCTTTCTATTTTTTAAGGAAAATAAAGATATACACCGCCCGAATTGTCCCTTTTTAATTTGTCATATAACTTTTAAGGTGCAATTCAGTTCAATTTTAAACTGTGAAACTGTTATTTTTAAAATAAAGATTTTTATTGTGATGTGCCGTTTACACTTTAGGTACATCGAAGTAGTATGAGCTTTTATTTTGAAACTTAAACGTACCGGAAAAGGATTCTCATAGGTGCGAAAGCAAAGATGGCGGAAGAGGAGAACGAGTTTGAAGAATTTGAGCAAATAGACTTTCTAAGAGATCGACATGTACGATTCTTTCAGCGAACACTTCAGGTGTTACCTGAGAGATACGCCTCGCTGGAAACGACCAGGTCAGTTCACCGAAATGAACAAAGATGCTCTAGTTTGTGTGTTTTGTGGAAGAACTTCACTAGCAGCTAAGCTAGGTGGTCTTCACAAGCAGTTTTGAATGGAGGCTAATGCTAGTAGCATAGCATAACTGCAAGCACCAGCTTAGCCAAGTTATGGCAGATGAACAGATGTATTAACACAATGCAGTGAGGTGTTTATTATTAAGTGATAGGTCATGTTATTATCATAGTCATCAAGGGAATTGGTCTCACCTAAGTGTTGCAGCGAACTGTAATTTGTAAATTTGAATATTAACTGTACGTGTTTCAACTTTTTTATTTAATTAACGGAAAACGCCGCTTTACAAACTATAAACTAGTGTTTCGCTATAAAGAAAATGTGTCTCTAATGTAGAACGAACTGAGAGGTTTACCATAATTTAAGCAGAATAAATGAAATGAAAAGTAAGTACTAACTAGTACTTACTTGGCTAACTAGGCTGTGATCTGAAGTAAGAACACGAAGCAGGTGGTTGAGAGAGATCCATAAAAAAGTAATGAAAGTCACCAGAAGCAAGGCGGAATATTTCAGTTCAATTCAGTTTTATTTATATACCGCCAAGCTAGTTGCCTCGAGGTGCTTTATATTGTCAGGTAAAGACCCTACAATAATACAAAGAACCATGACCGGTTGGGGGTGAATGGGTGAAGACAAGAGAAAGACATGCTGTGGAAGAGAGACAGAGATTAATAATAACTAATAATTAAATGCAGAGGTGTATAAATGCACAGTGAGTGAAAAAGATGACTGAAGAAGCATCATGGTAATCCCCCAGCAGCCTACATCAATTGCAGCATAACTAAGGGAGGATTCAAGGTCACCTGGTCCAGCCCTAACTATATTCTTTATCAAAAAGGAAAGTTTTAAGCCTAATCTTAAAAATAGAGAGGCTGTCTGTCCCCAGAATCCAAACTGGGAGCTGGCTCCACAGAAGAGGGGCCTGAAAGCTGAAGGCTCTGCCTCCTATTTTACTTTTAAATACTGTAGGAACCATAAGTAAGGCCGCAGTCTGAGAGTGAAGTGCTCTATTGGCGTGATAGAGTACTGTAAGGTCATTAAGATGGGGCCTGATTATTCAAGACCTTGTATGTGAGGAGCAGGTTTTTAAATTTAATTCTGGATTTAACAGGGAACCAGTGAAGAGAAGCCAATATAGGAGAAATATGCTCTCTCTTGCTAGTCCCTGTGAGATCTTGTGCTGCAGCATTTTGGATCAACTGAAGACTTTTCAGGGAGTTTTTAGGACATCCTAATAATAACAAATTACAGTAGTCCAGCCTAGAAGTAATAAATCCATGAACTAGTTTTTCAGCATCACTTAGAGACAGGATGTTTCTAATTTTGGAGATATTGCGCAAATGGCAGAAATGTGTGTGAATGATAGGGAAGGAGGTGTCACAGTGAAGAAAAATAAGTACCTGACATCAACCATCCAAAGCGATGAACCGTCCAATAAGAGGTGAAGAAGAGAGTGCAGGCAAGGTGGAGTGATTGTCAGGATAGCAGAAAGAGTGAAAGGTAAGGTTTACAAGATGGTAATGAGAACTACTGTGATATATGGTTTAGTAACGGTGGCACTAACTAGAAAACAGGAGGTGGAGCTGAAAGTGTTAAGATGTTCGAGAGACGTCTGTCTCGCCCTAGCAGCGCCTGTCCCTCTCCTCCTCTTCCGTTCGCCTCAACATAAGCTCGTCATATTCTCTTATATGATTTACTCTGAGGTGTTTGACGAGGTTAGCGGTGTTGCCACAACACCTCACTGTCTTGCCACATGTATCGCAAACCGTGTCTTGGCTTTTTGTGGAGGTAAAATACGTCCACACATGAGCCATTGTTGTGAGCGCGCACGCCAAGGGGCTGCCACACATTTATACAGCCGTATTTCGCATATGACTATGAAAGGCGGAAGAGAAAGTAGTTCCAATTTAGATGATCGTAATGATATTGTTTCTTTCCACTGTGTTCCTGTTAATGATAAACTACAAATTTACCCCAAATTACTAAAATATCAATATTTTAATATGAGAATCAATTCTAGAGCATAAATAACTGGTATCGGAGGAATAGATATTTCAGTATCCGCACACCACTACAATAAACCACATCTTACATTGCCTCTGATTTTTTGCATTCTCACAAATATATTTGTAATAAGTAAAAATGAATGTAAATCTCACCTTGTTTTTAGGTTGACCATCGTGTTTTTCGCCCTGTCTGGTCTGGATGTGCTGGATGCCCTAGAAGTGATTGATCGGAACGTCATGATTGAGTACATCTACTCACTACAGGTTCTGCCTACTGAGGATCGTAAGTCACACATTTTCCTACTTTTATAACTATTTAGCAGTTGGCAGTGCAAAAAAAAATCATTGTCAGTAGGAATATTATTTTTTACAAAGGCTAACATTAAGTGGTAGAGCAATACAGCTGTCAGAGTTCCTGAATGCATTAATCAGGCATTGCATCTTTGCCTACATTTGTGCCCTGTTTCTTTGGTGTAAGATTCCACAGTTAAGTTTAACTGGTTTAGTACCTAAATTGAACTGCACTAGAAAATAAATCAAAAAGATTTGAAAATTATGGAATTCATCATCAATCTCTGGTGCTGTTAGCAAACGGGATGCTGGTAGGGGGTGAGGGTTAGTGCGTGTCAGTCCCTAAGATATCATCAGGATATTACAGAGAGACTGAGTTACTGTGGGATTGATGGGCTCTTGAGAAGTTCAGCTTTCTGCCTTTTTAAGATTTTTACCCCAGGATACATTTCAGGTTTTTCTCTTCGTGTTTGTCGACTTCAAAGCTGTCGAACTTGAAAGTCTGGATTATGAAACCAATACCGACTTCCAGGTGTTCTCCTCGCTTACCCTGTTACATTCATTCATTCGTCAGGGAAAGTTGGACTCTAAATCTTTAATGACTTGGGGTTTTTTTGTCTCTAACAAGCCAGTCTGTGCCATCTGTTTAGATGCCCATTCAGTTAATTATTCAAGCCATCAACAGAAATTACAGAGGGGTAGCCATGCCTGATTGGTCTCGGTTTTGTTGCTGCCATATGTTTGGCGTCACATTAAATTTCTTGTCATTAGGTGTGAAAAACACAACTCAGGAGGCACTCGAGATTTCCTAATGTATCATTGGTATGGAAATAGATCTCTGGCATGAAACTGCAGATGTTTCGAGTGATTTAATCTTTATATTTATGCATCAAAAAAATGATAAAGGTGTTGTGGAGCAAGTATAAACTCAACAATAAGTGCGAATAGCACCTGCCACTCAGGGCATAATGATCTGTAGATGTAATGGTGATAAATGTGCGACATGTAACAACTGTTTAATTATCGTATGTTGAAACTGCTGGAGCATGCTGTCCACTGTAAGTGGTGTTTCTGTCATAACCAGGAGATGGCAGCAGTGTTCTTTTTATATTATTATTTTTCGGGAGAATTTAAAAAAAAAAAATCTAGTAATGCTTTCTTTGTCCCAGTTTTTCTTCACCTGTGTGGAGTGACGACCTTTTGTTAAATATCTGCTCTTCCTTCCGCTCTTGTCTTTTTTCAGAATCCAACCTAAGTCGATGTGGGTTTCGGGGATCATCACATATTGGAATCCCTTACAGCACTAAGGTACAGCCATCGCCCACCCCAGCATGTTTTTTGAGGTTATGTTTTGTAAAAACTAAAGCATCACCTTCTTTTGCATTAGTCTTAGAGGCGGCTTCACTACTATTATCCCTATTTTTCTGTTGTTTTCTATATTTATGGTAATCCTGCTCCAAATATTTTGTTATTCTTCCCTCCAGCTGAAGGATTAGTAGTCAGAACTATTACCATTCTGTCTACAATCTCTTCCCGTATAGCTTCAGTGGTAAAAATAATATCTCCTGCTGATGTTTTCTCCAGGGCCCAGGTGTGCTCCATCCATATGACAGTGGCCATGTAGCTATGACCTATACTGGGCTGTGCTCACTGCTGATACTTGGAGATGACCTTAGCCGGGTTAACAAGCAGGCCTGTCTGGCTGGTCTGAGGGCGCTGCAGCTGGAGGATGGCAGGTCAGAGCGCACACACATACACGTTCTGATTTCCTTCAGCAGCTCGATTTAAATACACCTGAGGTGGTGGAGACAACAAGCAGCCTTAACACGGACTGACTCACATTTGATTCTGCAGTAGCAGTTCTGTGTGCAAGTCTCCAGGCACCCTGATAAAAGATTGTACAACAAGAAAACAATACAACGCTTGCAAATCTTTAGTGGGGTAGATCAGTGAAACGTCCCTTTCTGTTTGTGTAAAGAGGTTCAGCTGCACATTTATTCCCTGAGATATCTTTTCTTATGTTATTATTAAAAAGAAGTGCAGTTTGATGATTATGTCTCAGTGTTTCTACATGATAAAGAAATGCTGCTGAAATGAATCAGTCAGCATGACTTCCTGGGATGTCATTGTTAGAAACGAACATATAAAACTACCGAAAATGTCCTGTAATTATAAGACAGAAAGCCTTTGTTCATTTCCAGAAAATGCATTTAGTTTTGGTTTAGTGTGAAAACCACTGTAAAAACACAAGAAACAGACAATTCTACAGTAGATGGTGGAAAAAAGAATCTGTTCTGTCATTCAGTTGTTTATCTGTTATTTAGTTACCATGATGAAGTATGAATGGCCATAGGAGAGATCTTTATCAGTGGAAAAAAGATGCAAAACTACAGTTAAAAGTCTAAAATTTATGCCCTCTTTCATCCAGTGGGCCAAATTAGAGTCTTTGCTGAGCCGATTCTGGACTCAGGGCCTTATGTTTGACGCCTATATGTTCTATAAATTTAACGACTCTCTTCTAACCATCACAGCAGGATAAACCTTCCCAAAGCGGCATTATTGTTGGCATTGGTCTTTGCTCGTGGGAACTGTGACGTCACCACATCCCTGTAACTATTTATAGCTGTGCTTGAGGCGTGGTGCCACAACGCAGAAACAATCACTGGATCAGTGCGGGAATTAGAATAGAAGAAAACGAAACGGGCAACAAAGCGATCGAGAGGATTTTGGCTCATCTGGTCAAATGACCGATGAGCCAGTGCCGTGGCCAGACGTCTGCCAAACATCCACTCTTCCTATAAGTCGGCCAAAATTTAATCGAACTTGTGGGTGTTTTTCCATTTTCAGAAGATTCACTAGTCCTCCAAGAATATTGATCCGATTTTAGTGACACTTGCACACAGTGACCACCTACTAGGTGTTCAACCAAATTTCGGTCAAGGCCGAGGTCACGTGTGTCATTTTCCAGCCAATAACCTGCGACCTGAGATGGATCGTGAGCTTAGATCTCACATCTTACTTTTTCCACAAAATATCTGTGCTCTCTGTAGCATAGAATAGAATAGCTTTTTATTGTCAATGTACATGTAACTTTTGGCACGCCCACCATTCATAAGGGCGACAACGGTAGCCAACACAACTGCCAGTATCTCTGACAAGTTCACTTGGTGTTAAGAAAAGTAACAGCCGCCTCACTAATGATTAAAAAAACAGGTCAAAAACGACAGTTAGCAACATTAGTCAGCAACCTCTGAACAAACACATGACAAATAAGTGTTTACTCTGCGACTGCCAGCTCTCTAATGCGGCACAAACAATGCCTTAGCAGTTTTATATGAGAAGCTTTATAAAAATCAAATTCGTCTTCAGAATGGACAGCAGGCTTATTTCCAGTTGTTTATGTAGCTCATCCGGCTTTACTGCTTCCTCTTTCTTCCAGTTTTTACGCAGTGCCAGAAGGAAGTGAGAATGATATACGCTTTATCTACTGTGCAGCCAGTATCTGTTACATGCTGGACAACTGGTCAGGCATGGACATCCAAAAGGCCATTGAATACATCCGAGGAAGTTTGGTGAGTAGATGTTAAAAAATGAAAAAATATGAAATGTAGCTTCTTGGTAACTGGGTGCAGCTGTAAACAACAACACAGCGCGGCAACATTTGAATGAGAAGAACAGGCCACCCACCTTCAGTAGGTGGCACTCTGCCGAGAAATACTTCATTTATAATAAACGGAGGGGGCTGAGCAGTGCGGTGTGGTCTTAAAGCTGTAGCAGAGTGTTCTTTCCCCCCTCCCGACCAGGAGGGAAAACACATTTTTTGCACTACACTGATATTTTTATCAAGAGCTCAAGTCCTCGAAGCAGTGCGGGTTCCACTAAATCCTTAAATTGATTGTGTATCAGGACAAGCTCATATAATTTTGGCAGTTAGCACAAGAGGCTTTTATTACATAGTTTATCATTGTTTCACTGGTGTGTTGATAACAGGCTTCATACTTTTGGATGGATACCAATTTTTTTTTTTTTTTTTTTGCTTAGCAGGTTAATTATTCGTGAATGTAAGTATGCCAGAAGCAGTGGGTGGTTATGTATCAGAGGGCCTGTTTATGAGCAGCCACGTATCCATTTACAAACCTTATTGTTGAGGCGTGATCAGATCATACACAGGGACAAAACATGGTTTGACTTTCCCGCGTACCGCCTGTCATTTAGTGTGAGTTTTGTATGAGCTGCCTATTGTAGCAGGTGGCGGTTTTTCATAAATATGTGTAGAAAACTGTCGTGTTTCATGACAGTTTCAGCTTCTTTTAAAACAACAGGGTAACCTTATCTGGGCTTTTTTAAAGAAAGAAAAAGGAGTCGGAGCTCTGCGAGCTGTCTCAGAGCATGTTTATGTATTTTACTGAGATTATATACGGTAGTTTCTAAAAACTGAAACAGATTGCAACACAAATGTATTTAATCTTTTTACTAAATTGGGTGTCAGTGTGAATAAATATATATTCAGAAGACTGATGTGGTGATTTTTTTTTATCCTTGCTCACATTTGAACCGTTGTCTCTCTCTTTCTAGTCCTATGACAGCGGGTTTGGCCAGGGAGCTGGGCGAGAGTCACATGGTGAGTCTGATATTATTTTAATTGTTTATGTTATCAGATAAGTGAACATTGAGGAAGAAAATTATCGCATTTCGCAGCACAAATGTCTCTGAATAATGATTCGATTTGTGAGTTCATATCAGATCAAAGGATTTGTGGGTGTGTATGCCTGTGTCGCAGTAAAGGGTATGAACGTCCCCGATGGTGCTAAGTGCTTTAAAGGATTAGCCATTTAAATAACTCTCTATAGATACAGTACCTTGCCCTCATTAAGCTCTCCCCCGCTCAAATTAAACAGTGTTATTCTGGCACAAAAGCCTTCATCCTACATGCTCTTACACAAATACACACACTTCTCAGTAACACATTTACTGTCACCTTCTTGGCACAGTGAAGAAATCATTTTGTGGTAGCTTTGTGAGGCGCTGTGAACGCATAAATTGAAACCGCTCAAAGGCACAGATTCTAGTGTGTCTCAGTGATTTCCTTCCTTGAGATAAATTCGACCTCTGTGATTACAGCCTTCATTGAGACTCTGCTCTCTTCTGCAAGCATGCCAACTCTCTGTCTGAAGGCTGATTACACATCAGTAGAGATGCAGAGTAGATGCCCATACATCCCTAAAGTGTGTTTGTTCAGCAGCAAGGCCTCCCACGCTGTTTGCTTTGCACTGTTTTGCTGATAATTGTGTTAAATGCATAAAATGGGGTATTATTAAAAACTATGTGCAGGGTATACTTTTCTCCTTTTTCTTGCCATGCATGGTTGTTTTCTTAAGATGGTAAGAAAACAACATTTTTGTCATAAATAGACCTCAGAGAAATTCCATAGATGTCACCCCTCGTGTTTAAACTGCATTATCAGTGTGTTTGGGCTCATTGTCGTGCTGACACATGAATTTGCTGCCAGTCAGGTGCTTTCCAAATGGTATTGCATGGTGGATCAAAAGCTGATTGTGCTTTTTCACATTTGTAATTTTACCGATGTTGACAAGATTCCCAACAGCAGTGAGTGAAATGCAGCTCCAAATCACAGAGCCTCCACCCTGCTTTACAGGTGGCTGTAGACACAATGTTGCACCTCTCTCCTGACTTCCACACATTTCGGTGATGATTTGAATCAAAGAAGTCAAATCTGGGTTATTCACTAGTATAGCTCAGCTAGCGCTGTTCGATATAACGATATATATTGGATGACGATATAAAAACATCTATCGTTTCATTTTACGCTATCGTTTGTTTCATGGTGTCGCAAAATAAACTGTTTACGGCAATATTTTTTCATCGTTCTGATGGTCACTGTAGAGGCTATATTAATTTCTTAATATAAGAGAAAGTTCTCTCTTTCTCTTATATATAATATAACCACACTACTGAGGGACAAGCGTCTGTTTTTATGTGTTGTCGTTAGCAACAGCGACGGTAACACCTTCGCGTGTCCGCTTGTGTATGTTCCACATAAACCTTTCACAATAAAGCTCAAGATCCTGTTGAGACTTTTCAAAATAAACTGAATCACGTGAAAGAACAGATTTTTTACGGATGAGAAGTAAAAATGAGCCGCCAGGTGCTAAAAAATAAACCTTAGACTCAAACGTTAGAACAGGCAACCCGCAGCACGCCGTGTAATAAATACAAAGAAAACGGCGGCCGTTACAACTTATGTCTAAAAATGTATAGTTTCATGCATCGGTTAAAACACTCGACTCCGGGTAAAGGACGCGCAGCTGGAAACACTTCACGCAAGTCGAGCTGCCCGAGATTCACAGAATTTACAGAAAATGTTAAATTTTTGTGATTTATATCGTTATCGGATGATAGAATTCTTATATCGGGATATGAGATTTTGGTCATATCGCACAGCCCTAAGCTCAGCCCTTTCTCCCTGTTCCCCCTCCCTTAAGATTTTTTTTTGTCCTGTTTCATAAGGACATGAATTTCAGATTAATTTCATCTCCTGTAGATAGTTATTATTATTATTTTTTTAAGGCAAGCCACTTCTTCTTTTATCTTCCACTTTTCCTAATTTTAACCGCACACTATGCCGCAATGTTCCTATTTTGGGTTAGTAGCACTTTGGGAATCACCTTGTTGGTCCAAAAATAAAATTTTATCCTTGTCAATTTATGTTATATTTGGCATTTTTGGAAGATTAAACTAAATTAAACTAAAATGAGAATAAATTATGTGCTTTTATTTACAATTTAAAATTAGTTCCTTGCCAAGTTGTCTGTTGTAACACTAGTTCATCCCGTGAGTTTGGTTCATTTTCATGCCACCTCTTTTTTTACATCTTTTGAAAATGTTTCGGTCAAAGGACTTGCCTGAAAATGAGTGGAAAAAGCAGCCGAAGTCCAAAAATGAACTTAGAAACTAATTTTGGGAAAGCCTGGAGAACTAGTGCTCAAGACCACTAGTAAGTAAAATGACAAGAAGGTCATACTCCCCAGATTATTTAAAATAAATCAATGAAAGTTGGCTCAAGCTTTGGGACTTTAGTGTATATGTTGGCACAGGAGGAAATAAGGTTACATTCAGGTGTGAATATTGTTATACTTTCCAAACAGAAAGCTGCTTTTAGGGTCTATTTTTATTATAAAGCCGATTGTTCCCAACCCTGCGGTTAGAGTCAATGGTTAGGATTCCCCTCAGTTCTGTTTGACATTTATATTTATCTCCTCTTCCTTCCCCTCAAGCAGAAAGGGAGCTAGACATGGCTGATTATAGGCAAGTGTAGCATGTTGGCAGATTTACACTCGTGACCCAAACACTTCACCACGCCTTTTCTTTGTGTCTCCCCTTCACACGTTACCACGTTCAAACAAACACAGATAAGCTGGCAGTGATGTTCATAATGTGTGGAGGTCAGCTAGAGCAGCTGTGATAATGAAAGCAGTTGACAGCTGGATTGTAGAAGATTGCTTATGGCTGCTCTGATAACAGCTTATCATCAATCAATCAAAACTCTCACGCTGGTATTAGTCCAGCTGTATGATGCTCTGTTTTTCAGCCCTCAACAAAGCATCTCTAAAGGTTTTTCTCTTCTCGTCTTACGTTTAGCCTGTGAGTTATTTGAGCCCACACACAGATATAAAATCTGTGTTTTGATTGCCGTGCCCTGCAATCATCTTGTTTGTCACCAAAACATATGAACCACCGGCGCTGCTTTCCAGTTTGAATACATTGTCAGATTAGTCAAATTTAATGAGCCTGTGTTGTGTTTCTAGGCGGCTGGACGTACTGCGCCATAGCCTCTCTGTGTCTGATGGGTCGACTGGAGGAGGCACTGAGTCAGCGGGAACTGGACCGGATCCGGCGCTGGTGCATCATGAGGCAGCAGAGCGGTTTCCACGGCCGCCCAAACAAACCCGTAGATACATGCTACTCCTTTTGGGTGGGAGCTACATTGGAGGTAAAGACCAGTGGGACAGACACGTGCACGCATATAGAGACACCGTTTTGCATGCATTAAAAGTGAAGCTGGGTGCTGCACTAAATGGCAATTAAAATACCAGCAGTTTAAGAGGAAGTGATTCCTGTGCACCAACATGGATGCACAGCCAAACCGGATACCGAAACACTAAATAGGGAAGCTTAGATTGCAGCACACAGTGAGGAAGTGCTGCTCTTTTTCCTCCTACAGAGGCTATTACCCTACATGTTCACACTGGGAAAAATGTGGGCCTGTCGATTGTCTCATTTATAGAACCTTTTAAGAAGTTAAGTTTATGAAATTTCTCTTTATTACAGAATAGAAGATGTTACACTTTAGAATATATTGGCATTCACTAAATGTGAATCATTTTTGAAAATCTCACATCGTCTAAACTCGTGGTTTACTGGGGGATTTAATTGCTTGTAAGCCGCAAACCCCTCTGAAACCCTACAGCGTCACCTGATATGGACACGGAAATGTAATCATCTAGTTACATTACAACAGCTCGGTGCCGTTGAGTCCCCGTGGCATTTCCGGCTACTTTTTTGCCACAGTTTTTGAATTTTTCAATCGCAAGTTGCTGAAATTATCAGGGTGGATGTGAAGGAATGTACAATGAAGACAAACTGGAGGGACAAATATTTTTGCCCCTGAGGGAAAAACTGACCACAAAGTAGACTGGGGACAGAAAAAGTCCCAGCATGTTATTTCTGTCCTTCAGCCTGCACAGCATATAAAACACCGGGACATGTGGTAATTAATACATAGGTTGGTTTTCACTTCCATATAGGCTAAAAGCCTGACCTAAATACACACACACACACTCGTGCTAAAGCAAACCCAGTGCAAGAAAACAGTAGATTTGTGGGTTGTCAAGCGCCAGAAGGATTAAAATTTCACAGTCAAACAAAATATTTGCAGATGGCTCACACTGAGGTTTGATGTTTTTCCCCCCTGATGTCTGTATATAGAGGGAGAATATCAAGTGTGTGTAATCACTGGTTTTCACCTTTGTGGAAATAAATGTTGTCATATGTGTGTGACTTCTCTAAACACAGTCTGCTCTGCTTCTTTGGAAATGAGTGTGTACTGAGCCAGTTTAATCTTATAATAAACAGCGCTCTCTAAATGTATACCAGTGCATTTGTTTTGTTAGAGTCTCTTGCAGATGTTTTCCTTTTTCTTATTACCCTTATTTTCCAGCTGTTAGATGTGTTCCAGTATACAAACTTTGAAAAGAACCGGAGCTTCATCCTGTCCACGCAGGATCGGTTGGTGGGCGGCTTCGCCAAATGGCCAGACAGCCATCCAGGTAAGCATCTCACAGTACATGTAGTCATTAGGTAAAGTGCAAAAAGTACCCGACTACTCAAAAGCCTAATGTGGATTCCACCCATAGTTTTTACAAAAATCAGTTTTGCTGTTTGTTTGCATAGAGGTTATTTTTGTAGAAGCTCTGTTTAGGTTACTATGCTTTGCTGTGGCTTTAAATATCTCAAGGATAAGAGGTGGTGGATGTAAGCAGTTAGGATACCTTTATTTTCCTCTCTCTCTTACTGAACAGTTTCCATGCCCTCCACAGGTACAGGGAGGTCAGGGTGGAGCTGTGGTTGCCGGTTTTATTTGAGATCAGCGGATGAGCTCTTGTAACCCTAAACTTCAATGGTCTAGTTGCTCGTCTGGTCCGTATTTGTGCTTTCTTCCTCGCCCTTGTAATGTGTAATTGATGAGGTGGTTGTTGTTGGTAGCCAAGGACACAGCAGATCGGGCTCCTCACGTTACAGGAACAAGGCAGGGGAAGACAGGGTGGAAGGAACAATGAGGTGAACAGGGCAGGTAGACAGTGTGATGACAAAGCCGTGTGAATATACATGTACAAAGGAGAGTTTTAGGAAATAAAAGAGACTGCAGCAGTATGGGAACAGATACCGCTGGACTTCTGTGTGTGTGCGTGTTTGAGCTGCGCAGTCATGCACAGGAAGGAACTGGCTTGGGAAGATGGGACAGCAACAATAGCCCGGAACAAAAGAAGGTGTTGTGTATTTGTTTAGCAGATCTGCACCAAATAAAGCCAAATATACTTTGAACATTTGGCACAGCCCAAGTTTGTCCACAGGTACTGTTTAACAATCTGATTAACAGGAATATGTGGGATTACACGGGGTAAGAGTGGCTGAAATTCCAGTTTAAAGTGATTAAATTGAACCAACAAAATATCAGCTGTTTATTAAAAAAACAAAATCAAATAAAATCCACAGGTCTTTTCAGCTAACTTTTTTTTGCTGTAATTGACGTGACAGAATTTGAACAAACCAAATGGTTGTCACAAAGAAAGCTCCTGCCTTTATTGTATACGCGTGTCTCTGCTTTTAGAACACTTACAAGAGACAGTTCGTGGCCCAAAGGCGTAGCTTAGTGATCAAAGCAGCCTTATGCTGATTCATGTTGGAGAAAGTGCTTTGAAGTGGCATTGATCAATACGCTGCTGTGCAAAAGTCTTGAGTCACCCTTCGTTTCTTTATATTTTGCTAGGAAAACGGGAAATGGGTGCAGCGATTTATTGAAACATATTCAAAAATAAAATGGAATGCAAGATATAAGGGGAAAACAGAGGCTGTACAATTCTGAGGAGCATGAAAGTCAATATTTGGTATGACAATATTTATTCTTCAATGTAGCCTGAACTCTGTTAGGCAAGCTTTGTTGTCATTTCTTTAAGTAGTCTTTGGAAATACTTCTTCAAGGACATTCAAAGCTCTGTTCTCTGTCAAGATGATCCCGCACTGCTTCAATAATATTGAGGTTCGGGCTCTGGGGAGACCAATCTATGATATTGCCCCATTGTATGGTTTTTCTATCCAGGTATGCTTTTACTACTCTGGTAGTGTGTTTGGGGTCATTTTCATGTGGATCTAAATCTAAACAGAGTTTTCTGTATTTATATTTCCATCAATTTTTACAAGATCCCAACACCACTGGCTAAAATGCAGTGCCAAACCATGACAGAGATCAACCATGTTTTACAGATGGCTGTGTAATTTAGCACACCTCAGCCTTCTCTCCCTGTTTGCCTTCCTTAAGAACGGCTGATGTTAATAGTAGATGGATCAGCTGAAGGTTCAGGTGCATCTCTGGTCCCGTGTCAGGTTTTTGCCATTTTTTTTTTCCTGTTTCTTAAGGACATGACTTTCAGATTTGTCCAGTTTCTTCAATCTTTTTAAGAGCACACTGCACAGCATGCTAAGATATGCCAAGTTGTAACGAAACGGAAAAGAAATGGAAAGAAACGGAAAGAAACGATGCGTTTGTGACAGGCTGCTAGTAACGAAGTGCCTAAAGATACTATTTGTCTGTCACACAATTCTCTGTGCTACCTGCTCGGACCCACACATTTAGCACTTAGCTGCTAAAGAGCCAGATAGAGGTATCATTATTTGTAACTAAAACAGAGCTAACAGCTCTGCTTTAATGTTCATCTGCATCTCTGGGTAAGTAAATGGTAAATGGCCTGTATTTATATAGCGCTTTACTAGTCCCTAAGGACCCCAAAGCGCTTTACATATCCAGTCATCCACCCATTCACACACACATTCACACACTGGTGATGGCAAGCTACATTGTAGCCACAGCCACCCTGGGGCGCACTGACAGAGGCGAGGCTGCCGGACACTGGCGCCACCGGGCCCTCTGACCACCACCAGTAGGCAACGGGTGAAGTGTCTCACCCAAGGACACAACGACCGAGACTGTCCAAGCCGGGGCTCGAAGCGGCAACCTTCCAATTACAAGGCGAACTCCCAACTCTTGAGCCACGATCGCCCCAGTAGACAGTTTGCTAAATGGACATTGATAATTTCCTTATCAGTCAAACCACCTCAAACCTTGGACTGATGGAGACGTCTCTTCTGTTCAGCCTTTAGTTTGAGTCCTTGTTGACTCCTGATTGATGCCACTAATGGTGCTTTGATTGACTCTAATGTCTGTGTCCAATCATCTGTCATTTCATTATAATTCAATTACTGCTCATTTACTGGCTCGTGCAGCTTTTACTCTCGTCCCAGGGGAGGTGAAACGACCACAGAGGCGACCTGCATGCATTATTTATACCTACTTAAAGGTTCAGTGCAAGAAAACCATATGGAGGAAGGTTCTTATGTGAAATGAGGTTTTTGTTTTATTGACTGCATATGGATGGGTAAAGGGACATCCAGCACGTTCATCTTATCCAGTGGTTAAACTGGGGTTTATGACGGACGTCGGGACTCAAGACCATGCAGAGATTTTTCATTACTAGACCTTACTTGCCTTCTTGTTCCTCTACTTAAGAGGCCGGTCAAGTTTCATAGTTGTAGTCTTCTTGAATTCTTACATTAGACTTGAGCATGAAATTGGAAAGCTCCCAGTAATATGATTTCAAGCTAGTAACGGTACCAGCTCACCTTGATACTGCAGATAGAATATGATGATGGTGCAAAAAATGCCAACAGCTCTCATGGTGCTGTATAGACTCTGAATCTGTTTAGTTATGTGTCTCCTTCCTCATTTCTTATTCTTTGACATATTTGTCACACTTAAATGTTTCAGATCATCAAACACATTTTAGTATTAGACAAAGATGGCTTTGTTGTACTCGAGTTATCTAACCTGCCCCGCCTGCCCTCTTTTGTTAAATCATAAATTAAATGTGCTTAACCAAAATCGTTTTGTTTTTTTTTTAAAGCTGGGTTTAGTTTCACTAGCCACTCCCAGGCCTGATTATGGCGAGATTCTTGGTGAATCAAGAAATCACTTAAATAGAAGCTGTCTGACAAAGTGAAGCAGGTTAAAAGATCTCGAATAACGTGCACAACATGGCACAATCTAAAGAAACTCGAGAGCAGCTGAGAAACATCTGTCAGTCTGCAAAGGGTAATAAAGCTATTCCTAAGACTTTTGGACTCCAGTGAACCACAGTGAGACAAATGGAGACGACTTTCAACAGTGGTGAACCTTCCTGGGAGTGGCCAACCTGGCAAATTTGTTCCGAGAGCTCTGTAACCTAGAATAACCTGGAACATCATTTAAAGAACTGCAGGCCTCACTTTCCTCAGTTAAGGTCAGAGTTCATGTTTCAACAATAAGAAAGAGACTGAGCAAAAATGGCTTCCATTTTTTTCCTCTGGCGTCATCAGTCAGTGTACGAGTACTGCAAAGGCTACAGACCTGTCACATACAGGTGTTTGTGCTGTGATGCATGTTATCATCTCTGACCTAGTTTCTTCTTTCCACTCTTTCAATCTCTCTTCCTCTCTGTCAGATCCTCTTCATGCATATTTAGGGCTTTGTGGTCTGTCCCTGATTGGAGAGCCCAATCTGAAGAAGGTCCACCCCGGTCTTAACATCACCCAGAGAGCCTTTCAGCACCTCCAACAGCTGCAGCAGACATGGAGAGACAACACCGACACCTGCGGACGTCAGCACTGAAAGCCGGATGAACCGCGGCGCTCCCTCTCAATGGCTTCAGTTATCAGCAACGTCGAACAGTTACCAGTCAAGGAGGACTGGACTTGTTGAAGAGGTTTGGCCACTTACCAAGAGGCCATCTCATGTGAGGACTGAAGAACGCTCTTCTTTACAAAAGCAGTAACTTTGGGACGCTCACTTTAAATCCATCCAGTGCAACTCTTCCGTTAAGAGCCACACGCCTCACGTTTTTTGCTGCCTTTTATTCGCACAGTAGTCAATAACGGTGCGGTTTGTGGTTCGTGGGAATAAAAACGTGCCAGAAAGTCAAATTTGAGCTGCTATAAACTTGAAATTTCTGATGCCTCCATTGTTCCATTGAGTTTTTAGATAATGGCCTTTTGAGCTTTGCTGCTCATCATCATTGTGAACAATATCTTCATAGCCAAGGATCAAAACTCTAAATGTACATGAGAAACATTGTAATAAGTGTTTAAGGGGGGATCCCTGGAGGGCTGGGAGCATCCACACTGTCTTTTTATCAGGTTTATTTGCTAAGATTATGCTATTGCTGAGTAATGTCTCTAAATTTTAAATGTGAGATCTGTTAAGGTCTCCTTTTCGTTCAAAGACTTAAAGAATTCGAAGCATAATCTCCTTTTCCTTCTTTTGCTTTTTGTTTTGTTGCCCTTGTAGCATTTCCATCCTGACATTGCTTGTGAACCTGTTTAAAGCCTCAAGCTCTCATGTCCCAAAGGTGATACCAGGCCAGGTTTACTCATCTCCCAGTTTCACCACTGCAGGCTGTGTGCACTGATCAAGATTTAAATTAAAGAGCGCCTGGTGTGAAATTAATGGAAAAGGTGGTTATGGGTTTAGCTGCAGGCAAATCATTTTAGAAAATATCATTCTTTGTCTGCATTTTTCTCTGACGGCTAACAGAAAAGAGATTGAGCCTCTCCAGGGAGTTTGTTAAGAAGGGGAAAACCACCTTCTTTCCTGCAGAGGTAGTAGCTCCCGGTTGTAGCAGCAGACCCCATCCTAACACCCCACAACTCCTGCATCCTGACCTGTGCTCATTCGCTAGCTTGCATGCTCCCTGCAAGGCGCTAACCAGCCTCAAACCGGTAAGAAAAGATGAGACAATAGCACCGTAACTTGAGGAAATGTATTCCTTTGAACAGTGCAGTTATTTTCAGTGCAGAAAGGATGCAAGGTAACAACAGAGAACAATGAGCGTGAGCAGAATGGACCACAGAGTGTCAGGAAACAGAAGCAAGTGTTATCCCAACGAGCTACTTGCATCCCCCCCCACCGAAAATGTTCATCACAAAGTATTTAGCAGTGATCTGACCCCAGACCCCTAAATCACTGAGGCAGAGCTGGTAGGGTTTACCGCACAGGTGCTCAAAGGAACACCACTCACATGTCGTTTAGGCAACCTTTTACTCTTGACCCAAGGCAGAGAGTTTTAAATTTCAAAAACAACCCTTAGAGTGACACACGACACTGAGTTGATCACAGCCGCCACCTCCTGCCCTCACTGAGGTTCTCTCATTCCCAAATAACCATCTTCTCCCAGCCACATCCTTTCATACCGGGGTCGCCGTCTAAGCAAACGCTGCCTGCAGTGGTTGCACCCTCACTGTAGGCTGCATGCAACAGCCGTTCTCGCAATCTTTTTCTTTTTATCCTACCATCTAAACTAAAGCCGGTCCTGGCATCATCTCCCTTTCCTCCAAATTGACCTCGTTTTCAGTTAAGGTTACAGACCAGGGAGACGGAGGAAAGAAGAGGTGAATAAATAAATAATTTGAGCCATCTATTATTAAAAGTAAACCAATGTAGGCTGACGTCTTCTCCTCGACTCCCAACAAAGCCCTCAGTGTTATATAGCCTGGTTTTACAGCTACTTTTTAGCCAATGCTTTATTATCGTTCATGTTTGCATGCTTTTCCTAAAGCGACAGGCTTTGCTGTGGCTATTCGTTGTTACTATAGTATCATTTTTCCTAAGATTTTGTTTCAGTGCATCTTTTTCAGATGTTCTTGAATTAAGCCTTAGATAAGTAAAGAAAGGATCTGAATTCAGAAAAAAAAAGTAATTTTCTTTTTCTTTTTTTAAAGTCATCATTATATTCTTGAATCAATGTGTTGTGATTTTCTTTGCTCTGTAAGAAAGAAAACTGTTACTTCTGCTGCACCACTGTAGAGCCAGATCCGGTGAAATTTAATGATCTGCATCTTAGGACGTCACTTCTGCTTCCTATACAGTTTCCTCAGGCCATCCTCGGCCTGTCACTCGCTCAAATTTGACTTTGAAATGTGCCTCGTGCAGCGTCATTTTGGGTCAGTGCTCTGTGAATACTGCAATTCTGTACATGCAGCATAGTTAAACTGGGTTAGGGATGCTCCTTCTGTCAACAGACGCCCAGGATATTTTTCTTTCCTGGAGGAGAATAAAGAGGAAGGAACCATCTACTCTAAATGCATGTAAACTTACAGGAAGGGTAACGACTGCTCTCTAAACTCTTTGCTCCTCCCATTTTTGTTAAATGTGCTTATACAATCAGACTGTACGATCTGACTGATGGAAGTGATTTTTTTTTTTTTTTTTTTTTTACTGGAATCTGTTTTTGGGGTGTTTTGTTTTTTCACTCTAACGCTCCCCGTGGACACTTTCTTAAAAAGCATGAAAGATTGGATTAATGGCTCTGCCACGTGACTGCAGATGAAGGCTGTGTCTCAGCAGAGTCACCTGTGCTCTCCCCCGGTCGCATCGCAGTCCACTCTGTCCCAAAACAGTTGGACGACGGCTTTGTGCTTTAAGCTGCAGTGAAAACTGTTTTCCTTCCAAGATCCAGCAACATGTGGTCAAACCATAAACCCCTGCTTTGCCATCAATAAATATACATAATGTAATAATGAATAATGTAAGAATAAAGGTAATGAAATTTATTTTTTCTATGCTTTGTAGAGATATTGAGTGTAGATACACATGTAAATGTCTATAAATATGTGACTTATATCGTGCAAGAGAGAACCAGGTTTACGGTGACGTGAGTGAGACTGTTAGAGGAACTGGATATGCAAATGTTGGCATGTGATGTACTGTTTGTCTATAGCTTTGAATGAAATGATGTTGGCTCTGGCTTGGCAGTGCAAACTGTATGTATGGTAAATAAAACCTGTACTAACTGTCTGAATCGTTTTCTGTGGGTGGGTTCGTGCAGCTTTTCACTTTAGCTAAGTCGCACTTTAACCTCAAAAGCTGGAGAATTTCTTCAGTACAGAAGTTAAAAATAAAGGTTAATACAACCTATAACAATATAGGTATAATAGTGTATAGCGCAGTAAAATAAAATTCAAAATGGCAACATATTTCACTAAAGTAAAATCTGATTTGAAATCCAAATAAGGAAACAAAGTATACGTTTAAATATAGATCTGTCCACCCTTTTTTTTGCTGCGTGTCTGGTTCCTGGGTGCAGGGTTTGAATAAACCATTAACATGAGAAAACATGATTTTCAGATAGATGTGTCACATGACCTATGAAAGACTTCCTGTATCTGTCCATGTGGCTGAATCAGCCTGTTAGAGAAAGTTTCTCTGCTGCTGTCCAGTGCGTGCAGCAGAGGTGGTTAGGTTTGTTACTTCAGCCAATCACAGAGCCAGCCTTCCTGCTCCGTACACTGTGCTCGCTACAGCAGACTGATAATGTCTGTTTTGCTGTGGTTTGCAGCTTTATTAGTAAACAGAGCCTGCTCATCTTCCAGGTCAGCCTGTTGCCGTCATGGTTGCATGGGTAAACCTCCATCAAATAGACAATCGGTCCCAGGACCAACACTGGTCGTGTAGCTGTGCTCGTCGTCACCATCTCTTTGGTCTTATTCGCATTCACAAGCAGGTGATTCCTCACAGAATGCACACAAAATCATCCACTAGTGCTCTGTACTCCTCCTCTTGCTTATCATTAGTACATCCAACCACTGCAGAATCGTCAGAGTGTTTCTATAGGGTTGTATTCAAAATCTGAGGTGCACAAAGGGAACAGGAATGGAGACAGCCCGTCACCATGTCAGACGATGATAAGCCAGTCTGACAAACTGTGGCCTGTCTGTCAGGTACTCTGTAATCTGGGAGATGGTGGACAAATCTACTGGCCCCTCTTGAAGTTTTTCCTTCAGTATCAACAGCTTCAGATTCAGAAAAAAAAAACAGTTTAGTTTTGTCCCGTGGGGCCAGTGTGCATCATCTGCACAAATTATTGATTTTGCTTGTTAAAAACAGACTCATTCCTGGAGGTGAAAAGCCATGGGGGTTACCAAAATTGGTCGAAAATGCAAATGATTATGTTCCAGATGTGCACCAAAAGGGGAAAAAACATACTGTACATGCCATGTGTTTGTTTTATTGGGAAAGAAGGCTTTTCCTCTTATAATGAAAAATACAGATTGAAATTTCATATAGCAAGTAGCCTGTAGCTTTTGAAATGCCTTTATCTGCACAAAGGTGTAATAAGGAAATAAATCCTATCCCTGCCTCCCTGCCACTGAGACCCTCCTATGTGGCAAGTTTCTTCAAAAAAGAAATCATTTCATAAGGAAACCTAAGCCTACAAATACTTTGGCTTTATCACTGAAAGGACAAGATTCCAAACATGAATGAGATTCAAATGGGAGCAGCTCAAACATCCACGCTGCAACTGTCTTTCCCATCAAGCTCTGCTTGATTCTGAGTGGAAGCACCAGAGCTGTCAGCCTGTTTGGCCTCATAAAGATCCCAAAAAGCTGTAAGTGAACACTTTGAGCAGTCTAAAGCCTGGGTATACAGAGACATTATTTGAAACTTTGGCCATATTTACAATAAGCATCCACAACTGCAACAGCAATTACAAACAATCGACAATAAAAATCTCTTTAATCATTAGCTGCAATAAATACTCACAGAAAGAAATAAAGCACGAATTTCTTAAAACACAAAACTATCAAAAATGTGATCTTCAACTAGTCCTTTCAGAGTCAGTCCCTGTCCCCTTTTTGCACTAAAACATGAGTATGGACTCTCACCTGTCCACCTTAAAGGTCTTGGATCAGTCTCAGAATGAAAACAGGACCAAGTTTGGATAAAAGTTTCGATCTTTGCTGTGGTGGGGAGAAAAATGCTTCTCCTGGGTCTGACGGGTCATGGCATGGCACTTTATTCTCACTATTGTGAATCTTGTCATCCCAGCTGTCATGCCAAAGATGGATTTCCCCTTGCTTAATGCCTCCTGGATGGAAGTATCTCATGTTAAATACTTCCTTACAGCAAAAAGAGACAAAGCAAGTGTTCGCTCCTTTGGGTGTTACATGATTCATGCTGCCCGCAACAGCTGAGTTTCTTTATGAAAGGCTTTATTTCCTTTCACTGTGTCCTGCATATGGCTCGGTGACTCAACTGTTGTTGTTTTATTTTTACATCGAAAGATGACAGCTGGTCGGTATTTTCCCTCAATTTGCCTCAGTTGCCTTTCATGTTTCTACAGTGTGGATGGCTTGTGTAGTGAGTAAAGCTGGGAGATGATTTT
Organism: Astatotilapia calliptera; assembly: GCF_964374335.1. Taxonomy (NCBI): domain Eukaryota; kingdom Metazoa; phylum Chordata; class Actinopteri; order Cichliformes; family Cichlidae; genus Astatotilapia; species Astatotilapia calliptera. The sequence continues at coordinate 24,245,956 of NC_137433.1, forward strand.
TTCCCCTCTGCTTTATTAGGTCAGTAACTGAAACATCATTAAAAGCTGTGGGGGAGGTGGGGGGTTCCTCTGGATACAGATCACACGTGCAAACATACATGGAGTCCCACCTGGGAGCTGCACAGCACAGTCACAGACTTCACTGTTGGCACTGATAGGATAACACGAGCCAGGCTAATGGAGCCCAGTGGCACTGATATCCAATCTTTGGACATTATAAAATGTTAAACAGCAGTGGATCTTACATTTTGCCCCCCACTCCACAGAAAGCAATAGAAATACAAACATGAGGTTAGGAAAGTATTTTTACCCAAGTGATTACAGCCTAACCCAGACTGGTGATGTCTGGAGATATTCCCTTGGCAGCAAGTTGCAGCTGTGGAGTTCATCAACACCTCTCATGCTCCCACATGTATATCTGCCAGCAAAGAAGACCTAATATGAGTCGGTAAACATTGCTTAATGCAAACTCAGTCGCCAACTGAGTTGTTTCTACTAAAACAAGTGAAGAAATGCAGCATGTTTACCACTCTGCCTTTCATGTGATATTAATGACTCATCTGGAACGATCACAGGGCCTTAGGTGAACTAATGTGTGCTTATAAAACATGTATTCTCTGTCAGTCCTACTTAGTGAAACACGTTAATCAGTACTTTATATTGATTTTGCAATAGGTGTAGAGCACTGTGGCATTTTAAGGGGTAGTTATGTGTCATCTCGGGTTTATGTACATGACAACTAAAGCACTGCATCGCAGCAGCACGTGATGGATGGCCATAAACTCTGTTCCAGACATTAATGCCTCCTACACGATGAGTTCTTACTAACGGTGTGTGGTCATCCCTCAGGTTTTCCTTGTGCCAGGATGATGAGGGCCACATTTAGTTTTGGTGTGAGATTTTTCCACTGAAATCTGGTGAAATCACATTGCCCTCAGACAGAAGTTCAGCTTTGATAATCCCTCAATTTATCCTTCTGTCCTCATCATTGGCTAAATGCAGCCTCTCACTGCTGTCTGTTCAGTCCACAAGTTGATCCTAGTGACCTCTAAATCATTCAACGATGGGGTGCTCGTATTTTTTATTGTAGTATTCTATTAGAAGTTAAGTTATGTACCTGCATCTTTAAATGTTTTTTTAAGGAGATTTTTCGACTGCTGCCAGCTGACTGTGATCGTATCCGTGGTTGGGAGCCACTGGAAACATACTTAATAAGTTTGTTATGCTTCGGTTGTTCGGTCAGGGCAGTGTGCCTGCTTGTCCCCCTTCCACATGCTCAATGGGGTGGAATATATCTGCATGAAGCCGTGCAGCCATCTGCCGACGCGGAACAAGTGGAATTGCCAGAAAAATTAAAAACACGAACTTAATCCGGCTTCACAATCTGGCTTTTTCTCCAAACCTCTACACGTCTGGATTCGTCACATTCAAGGGGCGGTTTTCAGCTTCCCAAACAACAAAATGAACCAAATAGTGGCACAAAAAGGCTACCTGTAGTCTCATACGTGAGGCTAAATGACCACAAGTCGGCCCATAAAGCGTCATGTGCGCACGTGAGTGCGCCGCCAGCCATGCGTAAAAGAAACTTGAATAAGCGGCACTAACTGATTTGAGACCCCCCCCCCCCTACCCGACCCTTAATCTTCAGGCTGACATGATTATGATTTTGTAGTGATTGACAGATTAAGGGAAGTCATTCACTCGGGGGGTGATAAATGGTAGATCAGGCGAGTACAAAGAGCTGTGTGAGGCGAGACATCGCCGCCGAGGGATGATGTGGGGATAAGGAGGGAGATGGCACAGGAGGCTACAAAGGAGGGAGGGCGGGGTTTTTCCTTCCAAGATGAGGCTAACTAAAATTAAACTGCTGCCGGCATATGTGGGCTACTGTAGTCTCCACGGACAAACCTAAACCCGTGCGGAGAGAGAAAGAGGGAGGGAGGACGAGAGAGGATGGATGATGTGGATATGGTCTGAGGAGCGGCTCTTCCTCTCTTGGTGTTGTCTCACCTCCCCTGCGAAGCTGTGAAGCTTTTATCCTGTTTCTTTAACAAGCCGCAGCAGTTGTTTGCGTCATTTTTTCCCTGCATTTTTAAATATCGAGGTGCTCTCTTCTTCTATTTACTGTGCATCCATCGTCATTCCCACCATCATCACCATCATCTGTAGCCATGTCGGACTCGGAGGATATGACGGAGTTCGCCAGCATCGTGGAGCGGATCGAGAGGGGCGAGGTGAGGCTCATCCGCTCGGATGATTTATGGTCCTTCTGACAGCGGCGATCTGCCTGTCAGCATGCTCCGACAGCAACAGCAGCGCCGGGCCGGCCTGCAGGACTGTCGGAGGATGGAGAGGCATGCTCATAGACTTCTATTCTAATCTGTTCTTTGTTGGTGTCACACAATATCCTATTATATTACGTTATATACACTACGAGTGCATGACTGAGTTATTAAGACACACACCTATTGTATTCCTGTAGCACAAACTATTTTATTTTATTCTGTTCTTGGAAAATTTGTCACTTTACATTATTGCAGTTCAAAAGTAGAGATTCATTCCCTTAATTTAACCTCACCTATCTATCTATCTATCTATCTATCTATCTATCTATCTATCTATCTATCTATCTATCTATCTATCTATCTATCTATCTATCTATCTATCTATCTATCTATCTATCTATCTATCTATCTATCTATCTATCTATCTATCTATCTAAAAATTGAACATGATGAGTTTAATTAGAGGTTTTTCTGGGTGTGTTACTGGTTACTGCTGCAGGGAGAACACCGACTTATGTGGGCCACTTGGCAGCAGCTGTGGTTTTGGTGAGACTGGGTTACTGAGGTGTGTTTGCGACTAAAAGGGGAGGGCTGGGTGGGTGTCTTTACCCATTTCATGCACTCCAGACTGACAGAATGTGCTGAAATGTATCTCTCCTGCTAGCACAATCTCTGGCATTCGTTCATGCGTGCACAGAGCTGTACATGTGTTTCGTGTGTGACAGAAACAGGAGAAGATCTTAGAGGCGACTGACTCACACATGCCAGCCGCAGTTGCAGATTTCTGTTATATTTTAAGCTGTTGTAAGACCTGTCGTGCACAGTGAGTGATAGTGTTATACCAGAGAATAAATAAAATTAGGAGCCCAGTAAATCTATTAATGAAACAGTAACTAGAAATTCTTTGCTGAGCGTCTTTCTGTGAACAGCAGTGCAAAAATGCTGTAAGTGAGGGTAATGTGTCAGAACATTTCTACGACCTCTGTGAAACTGTTAAATTTAGTTTTAATAGATCACCATCCAATCAAAGAGGGCTGTTGGAGGGTGAATCAAATCCTAGAGGACCAAGTTAAACTCAGGACAGGCTGTCAGTCAGTCACAGGTTGACATACAGCATATGACATAATGACATCATACAGGACATTTAATGTTGTCAAGTCTTTGGACTTTGTGAGGAACAGAAGCACAGTGAAAGTCCACAGTGGCAGAAACTTCATCATGTGACACAGCAGCAAGACAGTGCTGTCTGGCAGTGTCGCTGCAAGGCCCGAGTGTCTGCCAGCAAACAAACAAATGACTAAACAGAGTCCTAAAGTTGCCCTCTGTGCCTCCAGTGACTGTGCATGCAGAAGCCGGTTAATCAATTCAAATAACATGGCCACTTTACTTCTTGAAGGAATTACAGCTCCTCCTCAAAGCACCCAACTTATTTTATGGTCACTTTTTGTTCTCTAACTGAAACATTATTGGGGTGACTTGCCAGGCAACCCTAGTGTTCAATAAAATAATTGCAGACCTGCGCAATAATCACTACAGCAAGCATTTATAGAGTCATAAATCCTCTAATGTAATGGGAAGGACCCTGACGTTGTAACGAGCACGGCAGTCTCAGTTTACAGGCCCCCTTTGCTTCTGGGTGTCAGTGTAGTAACCCGGTGTAAAGATGGACATACTGAAAAGGGTAGGCTGTTTTGTATTTTAAGCACTTTTGTAAAGCTTTTGAGAGCTTTCCCTTGAACTTCAAATTCAAGTGCTGATCGGCACATGAAGACACTTTAATTACCGGTCTGTTCTCAACAAGCCTTCACACATTAAACACCACATTGCTAACATCTGCAAACACAGCATACTTTTCTTCAGTATGACTGCAAACATTCAACATTGTCTCCCAAAAATGTCAACCTGGGCTGTCACCCTGATATACAGCTTTGTGCAAAAGTCTTGAGGCCCCCCGCCCTTCTTTCTTTCTCTTTTTCTTTGTTTCCAAGGAGCCGACGTTTCTTTCACTCATGTTCAGTCCAGTCCTTGTACCTAATCATTTTTTCAGAAGAATGTTTCATTTGTTAAGCTACCTAACACTGACCTATGAATAATTCAAACATAAGAAGGTAACTTAACTCAAGGGATGAATTAGTGGTGAATTAGTGCTGTGTCTACACATAACACATAACAGAACCACTTTTAAATTGCATCTTAAGGCACTTTGTTACTGGCAGCCTTTCCCATATATGTTCCCATTTCTTTAGTTGAATCTATAGAAAGTGCCAAAAATAATATAATTTGATAGAAATAAAGCAGTATTTTTGCACCAATAATTCCCGAGGTGCTATTAGCCAAAAACTTGGCATATCTCAGCATGGTGTGCAGTGTGCACTTTAAAAAATTGAAGAAACTGGACAATTGGAGGACAGAAAAGGAAATGGTATGCATTAAAACATATGTACAGCAGATTGACAGCACCTGAGTATCATATCCCTAAGAAATAAACAAACAAAACATATCCAGCAAATATCGGACACGGGACTTGAGAGAGGCTTAGGATGTTCACAGAAGCTTCATCAGAAATGGTCTCAGTGAAAGAACGGTTGGCAAGAGGGAGTCCATCATGCAAATGGACAGCGTTCCATTGGCAATGGCTTCATTTTCCAGCACGACAATGATCCCAAACACACTGCCAGAGCAGTAAAAGCATACCAGGATAGAAAAGCACACAATGGAACACTGACAGTCACACTGGGAACACTGACTGGGATCATCTGGACAAACAACAGAACAGAAAGGAGCCAACATCCAAAGAAAAGCTTTCAATGTGCTTCAAGAAGCCCGGAGAACTGTTCCTGAAGAGCACTCAAAGAATTTACAAGCTTGTTGAAGAAATATTGAGTCACACCAAATATTGACTTGCAAACTTATTAGGATTGTACAAACTTTGTTTTTGCCTTATATACTGTATTTCCACCTATGTTTGCATGTGTTTCAATGACCTAGTAACATAATTCAGTAACTTTTCACAAGAATTAGTTAATTCAACAAAAAAAAAACAACCTTTCAACGTTTCGTGTATTTGAACATTTTCTTATGAAAATATCGATTCTATCGCGCCAGTAACGATACTGCCGATATTCGGCTCGATCCGCCCATCCGCACTCCCCCCTCCCACACGGCTCTCCTCCCCTCCTCCCTCCCCCCGCCTGCTCTCCTGCAGCAGAGAAGCGGCTGCTGATTCACTCCGGGCGGCCGGCGCAGACTCTCTCAGCAGCGTCGCTCTATTTAAATTCACTCATCCGTCGCTGTCGGCATCTTCACGTCGCGTCGGAGAAGTTCGGGTATTTTAGCTCGAGCCAACACGCCGGGTTAAGTGTTTTTAAGTCTCTCACACAGCGTTTTCTCCCCCGGGATGTCTGCAGAGATGCGGCGTAGCAGCATAAACGGGGTAAGTTGGAGAAAAGTGAGTTTCATAGTAGTGTGTGTGAGACTCGTCATTGTTCGCCTCTGCTGCTGGGACTGGGCATTGTTAAAAGTTACCAGTCTCCATTCATTGCTGACTCCAGCGTTTGTTTCACTTATTTCTTTGCGTAGTGACTCGCTTCAAACAGGCTTGGTCACTGTTTTCTGTTTAAACTTCCCTTTATCCTTCTGGGTATTTAACACGTGAGTGTTTTCTCTAAATTACTGCTGTTCAAGCACCACCACCAGCAGGAGGATGGATTGATTGATTACGCCAGGATGTCTCATCACACCACCTGAAAGAAATCACCAATCTGCCGCTTTAGGACTGCTGCAGAGGCGCTCGTAATCGTCTTTAATGTGCTGAAACGTGAGCTGCTGGGCTCATGCGTTTCACTGTTTCTCTATATTTAGCAGGGCTTAATCCCGGTTTATGTAATCTATCGCTAACATGTTAAATACACTGCGGATGGCCATTATTGTGATAGTCAGGGGAGTGATTGAAATCAGTATAGCTGTCCGTCAGACCTACACCCCAGTGTGCCCACCTTAAAGTGCATTTCTCCACCTGCAGTGACACAGCATACCTGCTCAGATTTTCAGACAGCATCTTCATTATAGTAGTTGTCTGGGAATCAAAGAGAGCTGTATCCTTCTGAGCTGTGATGCTATTTCTGTCTTTCTGTTCACCTTTTTTGTTTCCAAGTTATTTTTGTCTTGTTCTGTGTACCTGACAGCACTTGCGCTGTCTGAAAACGCCTCTAAATGTTAAAAAATAAATCTAGTTTATTCAGATATCCCTTCTCCATCATCAGGTCCCGATCAAGAACATAGAGAGGGAGCTGATCTGCCCAATCTGCAAGGAGCTCTTCACCCATCCGCTGATCCTGCCCTGCCAGCACAGCGTCTGCCACAAATGTGTGAAAGAGCTGCTCATGTTGAACCACGAGGACTCTTTTGATGCCGGTTCTGAGTGCTCCCTACCGGGCAGCCCCAGGTCCAGGGTGCCCTCCCCCTCCATGGAGAGGCTGGACAGGCTTGTGAGATCAGGTGGGTCTCAGGGTAAGGAACCAAAGCTTGTTAACTTATAAGTGAGCTTCACAGGAAGGATTATGGTGTGGGGAGTTGAATCTCATATTTCTGTAGGTTTTGAAAAGCTTGTGTATCGAGGGCATTAGCAGGAACAGTGGGAGCTCTTGCACTGCCTAATGGAAGCTAATAATCAGAACACAAAATGCAATGCTCGACCATTTGTGGTGATTCCTAGGGGAATTGGTAATGCCAACTTCCTGTAACATCGTCCTCCTTGTTCCTTCAACTTCACCTTTTGCTTTTGCTTCTTGTCAAAAGGCTGCATGCAACAGGTGTTGGGATTTTCCTCTACAGAAAGGGAAAGAAGGCTTCTCAAATAAGGAAAAGTATGACACAAATAAAAACCGAAGGCTTGGGTGGAAAAAAAAAAAAAAAAAAAAAAAAGGTAGTGCAACTGAGAAGAGTGCTTCATGAACAAATAAGCAAATCTTTAGCCAATGCAAATTAATGGTTGAGTGTGAATAGACTCGTGGAAACTGGGAGAGACTCTAAATAGGCCAAGTATTGTGCGACGTTTGGGTGCTAGTGCGCCTCAGACGCTGCTCTCCCCTCTTCTTGTCCTAGATAACGCAGAACTAACTTTGAGAAATGATTTTTAATCATTTTACCCCTCAGCCGTAACACCGTCAGTCATCACTACTTCTGATCCCGTCTGCTTCTGCAGGCCTCATTAGAGAGAAAGAAGAGTAAGTCGACGAGCTTAAGTTTTGTCTTCGAAAAGAAATGTTGACAAGCTCCATCAGGCCCTAATCCTCACTGTCTGCCTTCTATTGGTCCCCGGGGCATCAAACAAATTTGGAAATGTTAAAGTAATGATAAGAAGAGCAGCTATCATTTTCACTACACCTTTAATTGGATATGTGTGTATCGTCTGTGTGTGCATGTTATGTACACACGGGTGAACAAAGGAGATCTGTAAGCTCCTTTTTTTGCGTTTTTATTTAGAGTAATTTTAAACTCTTAAAACCAAGCTGAGCTGGGAGGAGGAAAGCTGGTTGAGATTCGTCCGGGCGCAGGTGGCTAAATTATGTTTATGTTCTCTGCACAGCATGTTGCACTGTTGCAGTCCGGCCCAAGCGGGTCAATGTCTAAGCCTAAAAAAAAAAAAAGCGTCATGGTGGGACACAAGGCCGCCTCTGTGGCTCCTGAGAGCTCTGGGCTGGAGGCCATTTTCTGAAAGATGTTGTCTCATTTGCTCCCTTGACATCACCCGGGCTGTGTCTGACTTAAATGCTACATACCAACTCCAAGCAGGTTGTGGGTTCATGCTGGAATAATGGGATTGGGAAAGAGTGTGTGCATATTTGAAATCTGCAGAGTTTAATCAAGTCTCTCTGTGCAATTCTTACTTTTTTCCCCTTTTTAAAAAAGGAGACGACAGATACAAAAATCAAGTAAATTGTGACATTGCTGCTGTGACGTTTACCAGAGAGCGTATGCATGCCTTAAAATGCCAAACATCTGTGCTGATGAATCCTTTTTTATTTCAGTGTTTTATGAGTGTGTTGTATTGAACTGGGACACCATTCGAGATGTAGTGTTGAATGTAATGTGTTTAAATCACTGGTATTAAAGGTTTGTGCTTTTTTTTTTTTTTTTTTTTTTTTTTTTTTTTCCCATTTTAAATTGATTTTTCAATTTGTTCTTTAAGATGACGTTTGAGCATAATCAATGGCTGACCCCAAATCAACATGTTGAGTGATTATGCTGTGAAAGTTGATTTAAAATCAAGTTTACAGTGCTTGATTTTTAGACTCTATTTAATTTATTTATTTTTGAACTGATGCAGACTTGTGCATAAAGGTGGGCACTCATTTTCTTACAATTATGGCTATTCAGTAACTCGTGCTGTATGAGACTGAGTAATGTTTAACCAACATCTTGTCTTGGAACACTGTCAAAATCAGAAGGGTAGCACTAACAAAACCGAAGTTTACTGAGGTGAACTCTTTGCAAGTTATTCAGCGCTGGTTCCAAACCACTGAGGCAGGGCTCTTGAACAGTCTCCCTGTTCGGCTCAAGTTTGTTCCTTACTGGCAGGACCGCGTCTGTTGATGCAGGAAATAATCAAATCCTGCTTTTTGAGTAAACAAATCTGAGGTCCTGCAAAAATCCAGGTTGTGCACAGAGCCACTGGACTCAGTATGACTACTGCCTCCTTTCAGGTCAATGCACAGCATTAACGTACAGTAAATTCAGTGACATTTGGTTGACATGATATTTAATAAGGCTGTTCATGAGTGCAGATTTCCAGTGAGTGTAAGAAGGAAGCCTTGAAGTACATTATTAACACTAACTCCCAACAGAACAAACTAACTCTCCTAGCGCCTTCACTGCTGGGAGCTCAGCTCATTGGTAGCCATGGTGATGCAACCTGCCTGAGAGGAATGACTGAGGGATTAGATGAAGGGAGAGAAAGAAAAGACTTGAGACTATATTTATCAGTGTGCAGCTTGGACAAGCCTTGTACTGTGACTTGAAAAAGGCGGTTACTAAAACGTGACGTTTCCCAGTTTTGGGGCTATAAACACAGCTAACCTTTAACTGCTAACCCTCAATAAGAGTTAGCTGGCGAAGGCTGCGTTGGCTTTAGTAATCTTGTCACATGTTGAGAAATAAGCAAATTTGTTTTCTTGTTGGTGTTTTAGAAGTGAAATGCTGGATGCAAAACTATAACCAGGAGATGGTTAGCTTTGCTTGCCTGCTTTCTATTAAAGTATGTTTTCCATGCTCTTATTGGAAAATGTAACTGAATTATACATTAGGGCTGTGCGATATGACCAAAATCTCATATCCCGATATAGGACATCTATCGTCCGATAACGATATAAATCACAAAATGTTTACATTTTCTGTAAATTCTGTGAATATGGGCAGCTGGACTTGCGTGAAGTGTTTCCAGCTGCAAGTTGTGTACCTGGAGTCAAGTGTTTTAACTGATGCATAAAACGATACATTTTTAGACATAAGTTGTAAAGGCCGCTGTTGTCTTTGTGTATTTATTACACAGCGTGCTGCGGGGAAAAGCCTGTTCTAACGTTTGAGTCTAAGTCTTAATTTTTAGCATCTGACGGCTCTTTTTTTGCTTCTCATCCATAAATACTCAGCATAATCTTTCACGTGATTCAGTTTATTTTGAAGTCTCAACAGGATCTTGAGCTTTATTGTGAAAGGTTTATGTGGAACATAAACAAGCGGACACCCGATGGTTTTATCACTGTCTTTGCTAACCACAAGGCATAAAAACAGGCGCTTATCCATCTGTAGTGTGGCTATATTAAATATAAGAGAAAGAACTTTAAGAAATTAATATGGCCACTACAGTGACATCAAAACGATGAAACAATATTGCTGTAAACAATTTATTTTGCGACACAAATGATGGCGTAAAATGAAACGATAGACGTATCGAACAGCCCTATTATACAATTTAAAAACACTTGCTTCGAAAATTAAGGGAGATTTAAAATGTTTCCGACTTTAGGGAACTTAATTTTGGTAACTCATCAACTTTGGTAGCATCTTTAGCTAGTTGGCTAAAGATGCTAATGTTTTTAGCTCTGAGCTAAAAAAAAAGGGGGGGGGGGGGGGAGGATTTCCACCCATAAGTCCAAAGTTTACATTCTCTAAAATTTGTCTTATTTATGGCTATAATTTTTTTTCCTTCTCTTTCCAGTGGCATAAACAAACTTCCGCAGTGTTAATTTATTGTGGTGTCCAGAATCTGTTTAGCATATGCATGATTGATTCTTTGCCTACAGGTAAATGACAATTAACCTAGTCAAATGTTCTACATGGTAATAGGCCAGCATAATTAGGGCTATCAGTCAGTTTATATCAATGTTCAGCCAACATCTCAGTTCAGTTTTATTCATATAGTGCCAAGTCACTGCAACAGTTGCCTCAAAAGGCTTTATTTTGTAAGGTAAACCTTAAAATAATATAATGTGGGTTATAATATAAATCTCACAAAAATTAAGCTTACTTTTAAATCCCATATTGGATCTTGATAAATGAAATATCTGTCCTTTACTCTTTGACAATCCCTGTTTAATTTGTTGAGAGCAAAATGGTGTCTGAACATCAAAAGGAAAAAAATTTCTCCCTTAAATCTGTGCAAAAGGCTGCAAGTGGTGCTGGTAGGAAAGTGGTTTTGGCTTTGCCTAATTTTAATGGTGAGCTAAGCTAACAGTCTCCTTTTTTAAATTTTATGCTTGGCATATAAACATGACAAACATTTCTCATAAGCCAAACTGTTGCTATTAATACACATTCTAGGCCAAAAATAAAATGAGGACCACATTTATTAGTCCAGACATGTATGTTTCTCTCTCTCCTTTAATACAAGTTGTCTAGTAATAATGCATAAATCAAGAGTTAATTGTACTTTGTTCAAAATGTATTTTAAATGTTTTACATGACACTGAACTGCATTACCATTTTTGTCACTTTTCTCATAAGTTAACTTTTTTTTCCAGTGTCATATTAAAAATCTCTATTCACGCATCACTTCACATTATGCTTTGTTTCATTTAAAGGATTTATTATTTTTTCCTTGTTTGTCTCACCTCACTTCTCTGTTCATTGCTTGCAGCCACTGTGCGAAGGTCGTTTGGAAGTCGAGGTAGACGCGGGCTCCGTGTTTTGAGTAGCTGTAGTAGTGAGTACAGTGTTACTAGAACCCCTGTGAAACCCTAGTTTGGTTCAACCTCTTTTCTACATAGTCTGCATTAGCCCTATTCACACGACCATTCAGACTCACACCAGATATAAAATAGGTTCTTATGAAGAATTTCTGTGATTAATACATAAAGTAGGCTTTTAACTCTATGTTAGACACTTAATGACTAATATCTGGTTTAAAAGACCCTTAAAAATATCCACTGAGCATAAAACCTGAGTGTTAAAATGGGTATGAAATGCTCCAACGATGAGTCGGTATGTAAAAGAAAGTAGTGCCTGAGTGAGGGAGGGAGGTAGTGTCCCAGACAGTTTGCTTCGTACCAAAAAGGAATTGAAAGGAGCTCAAATTAGTGAGAATGGGGCAAGGAAGTTTCCTAGGAGTTGAAGTGGAACGTGTGTGTGTGTGTGTGTGTGTGTGTGTGTGTGTGTGTGTGTGTGTGTGTGTGTGTGTGGACTAAGCCTTACATTATTCGCTAAATCACGGTAGCAACTAAAGCAGCTTTATAGGCATGGAGAACTGTAGGTCTCTTAAGTTAAACACACAGTGGGGGAAAAAAAAAGCATACAGTATGTTTGGACTTGCCAAGTTTGTTAACTGTCATTATTTCCTGATATGTTTGCCTTTAATTTGCTCGTTATGCTTGACCTGACAATGAGTGTTCGAGAAACCACTTATAGGAACACAAACCTGTTTGAGCCTACCTCTAATTATTTTAAGCATGATGAATTAAGTGTCAGATTGCCAGCAAAGTAAAACAAGACTAACACAAGCCCTTTTAGTTTAACGAATGAAGTTTATTTAACATGCTCAGTGGATGTTTTTAATCGGGTGCAATTATTTTTCTCAGCTTTGAAGCAGAGTCAGCGTCTCTTTCTTGAACACTGAAAAAATAATGTAGTGTCCCCAAAGCCCTTAAAAAACAAACAAACCCAAAAGTACAAAAAAATAATGGGAGTTGACTTGATTTTATATTATATTTTTTTTCTGGCCTTGGAGAACATGTATTAAGTTAATATTTTATATTTCCATATTGAACAAAGTGTAGTTGTACTAATTGGAGTCTTGTTAATCTGCCTTGGATATCTGCTCATAGAAGTAAATATTTCATAAACTGCAGACTTAACCATTTTTATAGTATACACTCACTGGCCACTTTATTAAGTACACCTTGCTAGTACTGAATTGGACCCATTTTTGCCTTCAGTACTACCTTAATTCTCCATGGCATTCAACAAGGTGCTGGAAACCCTTCTCAGATTTTTGGATCATGTTGACATGATGGTACCATACAGGCTTCACACGCACAACGATCTCCTGTTCAGCCACAGACCAAAGGTTGGATTGGGATCTGGTGACTACAGTGAACTCATCATCATGCTTTGTGATGTGGTGCAATATGATCAAGGGATGGACGTGGTTAGCAGGTTAGCAAAAATACTACTTGGTTTGGTTTTTTTTTTTTGTTTTTTTTTTTTTTTTTTTTATTTATTTTTTTTTTTTAACGATGCTTGTTTGGAGCAAAAGTGTGCCAAGCCATTATACCTGTTTTGATATTTGGGCTAAATTATGACCCTACCATGTGGATGTTGCAGATGAAATTGAGACCCATCAGGTCACCCCCACCCCAAGTCTTCTGAGCGTATGTAAGTTGTCTTAGCTGACAGGAGTGGCACGCAGTAGCTATAGTGCTGCTTAAGTTTTAATATAAGATCCAGATATGCTCTTCTGCATACCTTGGTTGTAACAAATTGCGTTATTTGAGTTACCGTTGTAACATTATGTTCTCTGTAAACTCTGTTGATAACTTTGTGGGAGAATCCCAGTGGATCAGCAGTTTCTGAAATGCTCAGACCAGACTATCTGGCACCAAAAACCGTTACACTAACACTTAAATCACCTTTCTTCCAAGTTCTGATGCTCAGTTTGGACTTCAGCAGATCGTTTTGACCATGTCTTCATACACTAAATGCACTGGATTGCTGCTATTTGCATTAACAAACAGTTAAATAGGTGTACCTCATAAAGTTGCCAGTGAGTTTAAACATCCAGAATGTATCCTGATAATCTGAAGCCTTTTAAGGGGGGGGGGGGGAGAAATGGTAGGTTTCTGCATTATACTGTCTAAAGGTCTGGACAGGATGGAAAAAGAAAAGGTCAGTTTTTCTTTGCAATGACTTGTCAGTTTTTGCCTTTGGCTCTGCTCCCTCTGCAGATCCACAAATCAACACACAAACACGCTTTGCTTCAGGCATCTGCTCTGTGGGCCTTGTTTGCTCACACCTTATGTGCTGACCAGAACCTGAGTCAGAGTGCCTGCATGACACGCACGTGCAGTCTTTGCAGGATATAAAGACCTTCAGCACCATTCGTTTAAGTATGAAGGCTTTTCTTTACATTTTTTTTTCTTTGCCAGACTTGTCATCCACTGACTCTGCTTGTCTTTAATAAGACCATGCCATCTTCATTTCCATCATTAGCCTGAGATTTTCATCGTAACATCATAGCAAAATGTTTAACTTCACCTATGTTAAATAAATTCAGGTAGAAAAAACTGTGGTGAACAAAGCTCTATAGTTTGTGGTCAGTCAGATCTGACCTCGTAGAGGTGCACCATCAGTGTTCACTGATACATCTGAGAACCCAGCATGGCTACACATCACATCAGTGTGTTTGCTGTTCTGCTGCTGCTTTTCCCTCAGCTGCCCCTCCTTACTTTTTTTGCTGAAGTGGTGCTTTCAAATCGTTTTCCTGTGTTTTGCTTACCTGAGGAGTGTTTGATTTAATTTTTTAGGTCCTCGGAAACGGAGCGGAAATGCTGGCTTGCAAACAGAGATAAATCCAGCACTCCTCGCTTCCCCTGTCCCTCAAAAACGTGAAGCAATATATTAATTTTTGCGTGCTCTGACGTCAGTTTGCTGGCTTTAAGTGTGGTGACGATGTTTTGTTTGACAGACCCTGCTTGTGTCTGTGATGTGATCTCGTGTAACCGTGTTGCTGCCTTGTTCTGATGCTGCCGCATCAGTAACAAGCACAATGTTGTGAGACTCTTGAAAGCAATGTCGCTTTAAGAGATGTGCTATGTGAAAAGTGTTCCTGCATTGAACTGGACATGTCAGTTGCTTGAAATTTTTATTGAAAGCTTATTTTCTTTGTCTTACAGTGCACTTTAGTTAAAATTGCTTGTTTTTTATTTTTGTTTAAATCATGTGGTTTGTTTTTCATCTTTATTTTGCCAATCACCCATTTAAGGGAAATTGAATTATTTCCTTTGTCCAGATCATTGTGAGCACTTAAAATACTCTTCCTTCATGTAGTAAGTGTTGAATGAAATGCATTTCTTATTAAGACTGTGTATAAGCTCCAAGGATGCTGACTTTCCTGCCAAACGTCACTCCTTAACCTGTTCCAGTACCCTTGATGGTCTTTCTTTGTGGACTTTTTTTTTTTTTCCCCCTGACAGCTGCTGGGTGTATTGCCCCAATACAGCCATGCCTCAATTGTGCAGCTGTCACTGTGGAAATGAAGCACAAAGAGAGACATGCTGAGGCTCTATTTGTGAATTTGCTTTTCAAAACGAATCTATTTGTCTTTAAACTGTGCTGGAACCTCTTGAAAGCTGTTAATTGACTGTAATTAGAAATCAGAGGACATTGTTCTTCACATAATAAAATAGGGCCTCAGGCAAGACTGGAAAATGGGTGTCCCGAGGCTGTGACTCTATATTCCTGACACTCATTTCAGTGCTCTGCCCTCGTTGCTCTCCTCCAGGTTCAATCTCCTCTCCGGGATGGCGCAGAGGATCTGTGACTCCCCGGGTCACCGCCATCCCGTGCCCAGGCTGCCAGCATGACATAGATCTGGGCGAACGCGGCATCAGCATGTTGTTCCGAAACTTCACCCTGGAGAGCATCGTGGAGCGCTACCGGCAGGCTGCCCGCGCAGCCGTCGCCATCATGTGCAACATCTGCAAGCCTCCACAGCAGGAGGCAACAAAGAGCTGCATGGACTGCAAGGCGAGCTACTGTAACGAGTGTTTTAAGCTGCACCACCCCTGGGGCACACCCAAAGCCCAGCACGAGTATGTTGGTCCCACGACGAATTTTAGGCCCAAGGTGAGTGTGGCTCAGTAGCTGTCAGTTTGTTCTCACGAAGTAATAAACGATAAACAAAACAACTTTGAACTATGAACAGTTAACAAGATATGTTATCACAGAGTTAAACATTAGTTGATAGATTTCTGCTTACTTGATTGAATGGCGGTATGAGAGTTGCATGTCATGCATGGTGAATTTTACCAGCTGTGTTGGTTTTCTAATCATTGCTATACAGAAAGTTTGGCTTAAAACTTAACTTTGCTGATCAAACTATATTTAATCACTTTCTGAAGCTCAGAAAGGTCAGTGACGCATGGTGTAACTCAGAAACAGAATCAAATATACTTTACTCTCAGCAGAACTATAAAATTGGTTCCTGTGTCATATACTAGTCAAAAACAGAAGTGCAAGTTTTATCTTTTTTACATGTGAAAACCCAAACAAATTCTGTAATTAGTCTTCAATTCTTGTTGTTTGGTTTTAGTCTGGGGATTGGTAATTTGTTTGCTGAACACAAACTCGCGTGATTAAGTGAAGTTGGCCGAGGCCAGGTTATTGCCACGCTGGATGCTGGCATCTGTCCGAGCTGTTGCTGCAGACTTCCATGTCCACGAGAGCACCATCTCTGATCTGCTTGTTCTCAGTGGGAATCTGACTGGACAGAGGACCTAAGATGATGTGCTCCTACCTGTACTTATGCCCTGTGGATGTTTGTTTTGTTTTTTTTGGAGTTTTTCTTTTTTAATAGTGGGACCGTGCCAGAGTAGCATAGACCTTTCTGGATCAGGACATATCTACAGACTTCCCTGGCTAGCATTTAGACCCCATATGTCTCCTGTTAAATGTGACCTGGACATTCTGGGTTAATGTATTCATCGGAGCAAGCTGCAATCATCCAGGAAAGGGGAACAGTTCCTCAGCAATAGAGCTGGAGTCCTGTTTGGGTCAAGCCAGAGCTTGTTTCAAATGTCTATACATTCCTATTGTGTAGTGTTTGTCTAGAATGTCCATTGGAAACACAAACTTTTCTCTTTTTGGTTTTTGTGTATTTGTTGCATTCCATGTTCATTGAGGAGTGGTGTATCTGCTGTTTTGGCCTCTGATGAGGATCTTGGCATTTGGAGCGCTGATTTGAGTTCTATTTTAAGACCCATCAGGAAATGGTTCATCGAGCTGTCTACCACCTTTTTTTTTTTTTTTTTTTTTTTTTTTTAAATGGCTTTAGCTCATCTTCCTGTTTCACTTCATTTGTCAACATTTTATCAACACTGTGTAGCTCTATGCAGTCTAACACAGTGCAGTTTAATGTGTACATGCGTTCTTTGGATTAATTTTAAGTCCTTGTTTTTCAGAGCTTATGTAACTGGGACTTAAGTGGTACTTGTGACAAAGTGAGTCCTCGGGGGCGATAATTTATGTTTTCTCCTTAATCTCGCAGGTTCTCATGTGCCCAGAGCACGAGATGGAGAAGGTGAACATGTACTGTGAGGTCTGCAGGCGTCCCGTGTGTCACTTGTGCAAGCTTGGAGGATCCCATGCTAACCACAAAGTCACCTCCATGGGCAGTGCATACAAGATCCTCAAGGTAACACATTCAGACCTTTTTTTTTTTTTTTTTTTTTTTTTTTTTTTTTTTTTTTCTCTTCTCTCCCCCACACAGTCAGTACACTTTAAATTGTATTATTTAAAAACTGGTAATGACTAGGTAAACTGTAGTGAAAGATAAAACTAATGATTTGAGGTTTTGAGAATCCTTTAAGGGCAGATTGTTGTGCAGAAGTTTGGTGCTAGCATAACTGGACTCAAGTAAAAGCCTTTTGTCCACGCTCCCCGTCATCGCTGAAGTATGCAACAAAAGAAGTTCAGAGGCAGCTTTTTTCTGTAGTGGGCCACACACCGACTTGTTCCTGGATTTCATCTCCTCTGCTGTTGTAATATTAATGCTTGACCTGTTCCAGTGCTAGCAAGCACACTGTAGATGTCAGTCACTGTTTGGAAACTTAAACCCAGGCTGGCTAATTGAGTTCAAACTCCTCTTGAGAGCTTTCCCTTTCACCATGATTACCTTTAATTCATTTTAGTGTTTTGTTTAGTTCACGTGGAGACGAAAATGTCATGAGATTGTGTTGGCAGCTGCTGTCACAGCAACCACACACTCCTAAAGCACAATGAGGCTATCAGCAGAATAGGTTTTAATTAAAATGCATTTAATAGTAATTGTTTTGTTGGCCTGAACGTCATCCTGCTTAGAGGGATTTATTTAACAGGGCTTAGCAAGTCGAGGCAGATTTTGTGAAATTCTATATGCTGGTTTTTGTGGATACAAACATATTGGTGTTTAATATTTAATGAGACCATTTGTTCCATGTGATTTTTGTGTGCTCTGCCTTTGAGTTCTTGGGAGGAGTATCAGATGTCCTGATCAGTCCCAGAAACCTATGTCAGTTATAATTTCTTTGAACAGAAGTGCAGCGTCACTGTGTCCGGAGATGTCCATCAGTAATAAACTGATATATTGGACCCCTGTTTTTGATGAACGTCTCAAACTACAAAACCTTTTCTTTTTAAAGTGGTGCCTGTTACGGTTTTCTTTCCCAGAAAATGTATTTTAAGGTTGTGTTATTAGTCTCATGCCTTGTGTATGTGCCAGCAAGTATAAGGCTCTGTGAAGCTCACTGTAAATACTGAAATGCTGCTCACTTTTTCTTTTTTTTTTTCTCTCCTTCCTCCCTCCCCAGGAGAAGCTGGCCAAGAGTATCCATTACCTCATCAGCAAAGAGGACCAGGTCAGGACTCAGATTACTGAGCTTGAGGTGCTCATCAATAAGACTGAGGTGAGAGAGCTGACTCATGCTGCTGTATCTCTCACATCCTTTGATGTTACTGTATGCTCTGCAGACTTTTTTTTTTTTTTTCCCTTAATCATCAGTTGTAGTCAGAGGCAAAAGACCTGATTTGATTTAGTTTAACTTGGACTCGAAAGACCTGGAATTGGGTTATGGTTATTGCATCATCTGAGGTTCTTTGACCGTCAAAGTGCACACAAAATGTCCATATCAACAATTCCGACTTTATCATCTTCTGCAAAATCCCTGGACGGTGTTAAATCTAGAAGGAGCAGAAGGTGGCTACATGGTGCAGTGGTTGACTCACTCACTTACTTACTTGTTAAAGATGCTGGGAGGAGAGGAGAACAAATTTGGATCCTGGATAAATTGGCAAAGTTGCATCAGGAAGGCCATATGGTGTAAAATCTGTGACAAGTCAAACATGTAGATCTGGCCACTGTGGTGACCCAATGAGGAAGCAGCTGAAAGAATCTGTAACTCAGGATGGAATAAAAGGGCCGGTTATCACTATACTGCTTTTTATCACATTTATGAAGGTATTATGAACTTTGTTCACACTTTTAGCATTCCTCTAATCAGTTTGTGCCAATAAAGCTGCTCCTCCTTCTTGAGGAGAAGGATCAGCTTTATTCTGTCTAAACCTTTTTGAATCTAGTCAAATTGATAATGAGATGGTGCAAAACAAATGCATCTGTTAATTCCCGTTGATAGCTGCAGAAAAGAAATTTTAATACGGCTCAGTAGAAAGCAGCCTGAGTCGAACAGTTACAGTCTTTGTAAGAGTAAGCAGCATCATTGAACAAGCAGTATGCAAACCACACAAACAAGGAAACGCAGGATTTGGTTCCCTCACGCAAGTCGGGGTTTTTAGTGTCTCAGCTGGTTCCTCTTTTACTTTGATGTTGGTCATAGATGGCGAGCGCTCAACATACCCACGCTTTCAGTTTTGTAAAGGGCACTGGGTGTGTGAGCAATAGGTGATTGTTATGCTTTTAATTTTTCATTTTGCAATTGATGCTTCTGTCTCATTGAGTATAAATGGGAGTGACTTTTTTGTTGTTCAAAACTAAACAGAGGCCTTAATTCATTCATGTTTGCTACTTATGTGTCGAACAATGGCTTAGATGAGATGAGTTTAAAATGTTGAATGTCTGCAGCTGAATTACAATAAAATGAAATGCGTACCGTCAAGGTTCATTCAACAGTCTCGAGTGGAAAAAGTGAGGAATCGATGCCCACTGCTTTGTTTTAAATGATCATAGTGGCAATGACTTGCACTCTGGCTGGCTTAAAGAAATGTCTGCTTATTGCATCTAATGAATACTGTTAGTTTAAGATGATGAGAAACTTGTCTTTTTCTTAAAGGAAAATGGCCAGTTAGCAGAGCGTCAAGCCAACGAGCACTTTGAGCGTCTGTTTGAGACTCTGCAAGAGAGAAAATCTGAGATGCTGAGGTCAATCGAGCAGTCTCGTAACCGTCGCATGGAGCAGCTCAGAGGCCAGGTGAGACTTTGATTTCTCTATCTCATGCGTCATATTTGCATGAAGTCCATAATAAGTACTTTGAACTTTTCTAGATGTTTAAAAACTAGCCTGACTTCTCAAGATGCTGTCACAATTGTAACAAACACTTATAACTGACTTATAAATGGTATTGCCCAGGTGGAAGAGTACCAAGGTATGCTGGAGAACAGTGGGTTGGTGGGCTATGCTCAGGAGGTGCTGAAGGAAACCGATCAATCCTGTTTTGTGCAGACTGCGAAGCAGCTGCATGTCAGGTATGCAAATTGGTGAGATATACATCTATATTTCATCTGTAGAGAGATTCACGTCCCTCAGCAGGTGCACATGGAAAGGTTCAGAAACCAGAAAACTATAATCTTCACTACAGTCATCTGTTTAAAATGATAACATTTAGGATAAAAGTACAATAATAGAAATGATTGATAATGTAACAAAGCTTAGAGATGCAAATGGTGAGCAGTAAAAGCTGCCCGTATATAATCATCTGTATTATTCGTGAGGAAAGCTGCACTTTTGTGAAGGAATAGTTGAGCAGTGCACTTAAAGCAAATATGAGCTACAGAATTATGACGTTAAATACTGTCAAAGTGACAATTTATGAATAAAGTAACCAAGTATACATTCATTTTAAAAAATGAAGCTAAATATGATTGTTAGGGCTGTCCAACGATTACAATATTGAGTCGCATGACTGTGCATAGTTAATTAATCGCAGAAACTACAAATAACTTTAGCCTTTAGAGTTTGAAATCTGAACTGAATCATTAGTTTTTATTATTCTCTGGATGCCATAAGCAGGATTTTGTCTATGTTAGATTTGGTTTATTTTTGTGCTGCATTCAATCAGATTAAATGTTTGACTAAAATGTGTCACAAAGCCACGTGTTACTGAACCACAGGTTACCAAACTCAAGGACAGTTTAAAGAAGACTTGTGCCACAGTGCCAAGTCAGTGCTGTGTATCTCAGTATCCTCTCCTTTAAGCTCACTAATTGATCTCCTTGAGCAGCTTTTGTAAGCTAGAACCTTTTTCTCTTACAGTCATGATAGGATGGTTTGTCCAGTTTACTCTTGACAAAGATTCAGCCTTTAATCCTTCATTGTGCTTATGAGAGACTGTATTAAAAATAGCCAGATGACCCCAGAGTACAGGACTGATTGAAAATACATTAGGGCAATGGAGGCACTCTATCTGCTGTGAATAGTGTTGCTGTTTTGTGTCCTTACAGAAGTCTATAATTAAAAATCTTACCTTAATGATGAGGGTTTTTTTTATTTTATTTTTTTATTATTATGTTTTAGGATCCAGAAAGCCACAGAGTCTCTGAGGACCTTTCACCCTGCAGCTGACCCCTGCTTTGATGAGTTTGTCCTGGACACATCCAGAGAAGAAATGCTGCTTAAAGAGATGTGCTTTGGTGGAGGTAAATGATTTCAGAGTAAAGGCAACACTTGGGTTGGCAGAAATGTCATTTATTGAATCATTTCTGACTTAAACCCTGTTTCAGTTGACTTTGATGCACTAAAAGGTGAATCTGTTTACAGGATGGTTTGCAAATATTGTTTTCAGGGGTTTGGTGTGCTCAGTCAAACTCATTTCTGGAAAAACTGTGGTAAACAGCGAGCTTCTTTATCGTCCTCAGCTGGAAAAAGTGATCCCATCAGTTCATGAAAGAAAACATGGTGACATTTATGCTTCTATTCATCTGTGAGCATGAAGACCGGCTTTGTTTGTGGCTCGTCCAGATCATGACAAAATGTGGCAATATGATGTAGAGCCCTGCTGTTGTATTTCCTTACAAATCAAGTTGGTTAAAACTTGAATAAGTTATTTTTTGTTGTTGCATGCAGAGCCATTCAAACTGTGCTATGCTAAGAGGTCAGAGGTCATTTGTAGGCAACCAAAATGAGAGCCGTGACTACACAGATTGTGGATGTTGGTGGTTTGTTCTGGTCTGCTGATTTATAAAGGCGTTTACTCTGTCAGAAAGCTGCTCAGGTAGAAGTTTCCCAGGGCTGAGAATATATATGCTTTCTTCAACCTGCATTATTCTGACCTATTTCAGGTTTGTCTTCCCACAGCCTCAAAATAATGAGCAAACAGTAAGTCATAGCAGACTGATCTCAAAGCAAGACCATAAAGCGCTCAAACAAAAAATGTCTTAAATATCTGATCAAGGTACGTAACTGTTCATTATCTAACAAGCTATGTGTACTTAACCTCTCTATATTGATTTGACAGATTTGTTTTTAAATCTGTTCACCCGTTTTGAGACTCAAAGGTCTGTGAAGGAGTGACCTGGATTATTTAAAGTGCATCCAGGTTATTGTGCAGGTTGCAAAAATGTCCTGCTAAGGAACTGCAAGTCATCACAAGCTCACTGAAAGGCCGGTCAGAGGCAACGCTAGAACCTTAAAAGATGATGCTCTTTGACATTTATCTGACACACAATATGTGAAGAAAAACTGGAGAAGCTACTCCGGCCTCAACTGCTACATCGAATCGCACTCCAAACTCAAATTCTGGTTCAACCCCATACGTTTCAGTCAGTCGTCCTAATTTATACAATTTACATCAGTATATCCAGAGATTTGAAAAAGCAAAGGGGACATCTTTGGCTTCAATGCCTCCCTCGAACTGTCACTAAAACTGAAGGAATGGAAAAGTGACACGGGTGTCACCTAGGAACCCAGTCTCCTGTTTATAAGAAGGCCCAGCTCCAGGCATTTGGCTCCAATCATAGACATGCCCAGGGAGACTAGTTGTATAATTGAAACAGCCTGTGTATCTGAGCAGTAAATGGTTAATAGACTGGTACTTGTATAACACTGTTTTACTCGTACTGAAGACTAGAAGCACTGCAAACTTGCATTCTTTCGAATGACCTCTGGTTGGGCAGAAAAAGTACTTCATACGCTGCAGGAAGGAGCGCTTTCGCAGATCATTCATCCCAACAGCAGTTACTCTATAACTCCTCAATCACAATGTCATAAGTCACTGGACATTGTGGAGATCCACAGTCACCACTTCATGCATAATGGACCTTCTATGTGTCTGGACATGTGCAGGTATATTTAGTGTGTAAGTGTGTGTACATGTCTGTACTTATACATATCAAATCACTTTTATTGTCACATCACATGTGCAGGTACATTGGTACAGCACGTGAGTGAAATTCTTGTGTGCGAGCTTCACAAGCAACAGAGTTGTGCAAAATACAATAATGTAAACAAGCAAAATACAAGAATGGCTACATCTGAAACTAATAAATATATGTACAATATATAATAGTATATGCATTTCTGGATGTGTATACTAAATATTTTTCTGTGTGTGTACACATATTTTACAAATTAAATAGAGTAAACAATAAATAAAATATATAAAATAAATTAAATAAAATATACAGAGTGAGACATGTGCAAAACAGTGGCATTACTGTACAATATCTATGACTTCCATAGGAATAGTAGTGGTAGAATAGTTAACTTTATAGTTTGTCTTGCATATTTCCACAACCATATCCATAATCACATACTGGATGGTGTGTGTGGTGCATTATCTTACTTATTTTATATTTATTGGTATTTTATTTGTATGTTCCTTCTATCTATACCTGAGCTGAGTTAATGCAAAAATTTCCCCACTGTGGGATCAATAAAGTCTTGTCTTATACCTGATTTCTCAGAAACATACTTAATAGTTTTTGTATGCATATAATCATCTCTGGTTCTGTCAACTTTACAACTAGCCACATTTTATTTATTTAAAAGGAGAGGAAAAAAAAAGCAGCCATCAAAGTGCTCAGACTGCACAGACCAATAGCTGTCGTCATGGTAGCCAGCTCAGACGTTGTCTGACTTTCCTTAATAATCAAATTGGAGTTCAACACAGCCATGTTGTGACTCATGCTTTGACATTTGGCTCTGTTTGGGAGAGGCTCATTCCTCATGCGCTTTACTTTCTTTAATCTAACTTGACAACTTAATACGTATTAGTGACTGAGAGAAGGTGGTATTGATATTCTCCACCGCATATAGTGATGGTTAGTTGTGACAGGACTTTCAGTCATAGTTATGCAGTGACACTTGATTGGTGTTTGAGGCCATCCTGAAAACTGATAGCAGTTATTTGACAAGCTGCTTCGGTGGCAGTAAAGGCTTTAGCTCTGTCAGATGTTCTTTCAGACAAAGCGCTAGATGGTAAATATCGAGGGATTGAATGTTGATATTTATAGACAGCACTGAGGTCTCTCGGTGCTGTTCAGTGAAACGGCAACCGAACATTATTATTTAGTGCAACTAAATAGCTGGCATTTGTTCCAGTGACCGTTGGTGACATGAATTTGTGATTATGGGCTTTTGTTACTGCACTGAAGAGCAGCCCCGCTCGGTTTGTTGAAAATCAGTGATGTGAGACGTCTCAAAGGCTACCGCTGGCTCGGTGTAGACACTGAAGGAAAATGGTCTGTTTTTCTGTGACTCACGAAGAACGGTTGGATAACGATCTAGTTATTATCTCCTCTATAATCTGATTACAGGCCATCTTTAATTTACTGTGGTTAAAAACGATGGATACATAAAAATGTGTAGGAAAAGCTTTCTGTACAAAGGCCACAAGAGCAGAGAGCTGTGGATTCTGTTTTTTACAGGAGTAAAGGGGGGGAAGGTAATGCTGCTGGAAAACCTTTTTTCTTTTTGAATAGTCAATGAAGCTGTTTAAAGACTTAAGCGAGTTTATATTTTTAAAGAAGTTACTTGCTTAGTCCTCGGCTTGATTTAAAAACGTCCTTTAAATTTCAGATTTGACTTTCTTTGTATAAAGTGCTGCATGCAGCAGTTTGGCGGCAGCCTTTTAATCTAAAGGCCTGCAGGAGCCAGCTTAGTCCAAGCCTATGAGATAATAAGCTGTGAGTGCGCCTGTATACTGCAGTAATTACATTTAAGGAGGTTTAAAAATGACTGCATTATTGGTGGATCCTCTCCTTCATCCTTGTACTGTACTTGACTGCGTTTTTAAAAACTTGAGACTGACAAGTGTTTTTTGTTCAGTGCTTGTGTCTTGTCCATGTTTTCTAGTGCACTCGTCATCCTTTGGATAACGATGCGTTTGTGCTCACTCCTTTTAACCCAGCTATGGCCATACTGTGGCGTATGAACCCCCCCCAAAGGGAAAAAAGCTCTGCTTAAGAGGATGTGAAAGACTGCTTTGTCTCAAGTGTAAATGCCCGTTTGTGGTCAGCTTCAAACTGGAGTTTCTGCTAAACATCAGACTATGATCAGAGGTCTCAACATTTCATGTCTCTTAAAGGATGTTTTTCATGTCAAAGCTTAAAGATTTTGAAGTGGGAGCTGTTGAAAGTCCAGTGCAGGGAGCAGGGGAATGATAAAGAATATGAGTCGGAGCAGCTCCCTGCAGTGTAAGCTGTAATGTACATGATCAATAGTGTTTCTTCCGAATCACTGAACGAGGGCTTCCTGCTGAGTCGGATGGCTGACTGCCCCGTTTGGTCCTCACTTGTTTGAACAGGTGAAAACATAAAATTTTATTTGTCAGGGTAGCAGATGGCTTTGATTTTTAAAAAAAAAAAAAGAAAAAAAAAGAGGGCCTGTGGTGGTTACTCTTTACTTTCCCTAGTTAATGCTAATCTACATTAAGAATGCTTAATACATTGTGCTTTAAGATTACACAAGCTCATAAAGGAGAGCTGCCTGGGAGAAGTAAATTGGGGACTCGGGATTAGCAAAGTGACTTTGAAAGCTTAACAGCAGTGGTGACACTGGTCAGTGAGGGGGATCTACTATTGTGGGGAAAAGATGACAAAAATGGGAAGGATTGAAAACTAGAAGGGGGAAAAATATAACCAAAGGGATGAGGGGAACTCTCACTGGGAGGATGATGGAAGTATACAGAGAAATGCTTTGATCTTGGAGAGGAGCTGTGACCTACATGGATGCAGTAATTTGATTGTTTCTGGAGGAAATAAATTAGCTGAGGAGTGTAACTGAGGGAATCCTTCAAGGGGTTTGTCCTCTAGCATAAGCCAGAGGCAGTATATATGTAGGTGAATGTAAAGCCATGGAGAGATGGGTTAACAACACAAGCAGGAAATTGAAATGACTGTTGAGAAAATGGATGGGGGAAAAACAAAGTGCAGTAAGGGAAAGAAGCTGAGTTGGGTGTAAGTGCATTTCCTGGCTGTGAGTCTGGGAAAAACTCTTAAGCTTCATTATGCAAGATAGTCCATTGTCCTGAGTGGATAGTCTTGATCCCGACAAAGCTAATCTTAGCTATACTTGCATTGCTTCATTTGCTTAAGCCCAAGCTATGTAGCTGAAATACAGGGCTCAGCGTGATTAGAATGAAAGTAATTTGGCTGCTATTGCTGTGTATTTTTATTTTCTTAAATTCATATGCGTCTTTCATCTCTTTAGGTGACTGTAAGTTGCTGTTATCTAAATAAAATTGAATGGTCTGTTGTCTTGCAAATCCTAAATCTTCCAGAACTACGGTCTGCCATGTGAGATTTGTTTTTAAATTTGGACAAAACAAGCTCTTCCCCAGATTTGTCATTGTTTTGAAAATCTTCATAACAGATGTTAAATGCTATATTTTACAGGCTTTCCTGGTTGCAGTTTGTTTACTTGTTGTTTGGCCTTAGTTGTTGTTTCACCTGATTATACTGACTGGTTCCTTTGCTCTATTCTTTACACTTTCTTCCTCTTCTCCAGTTCCAGACCCACCTCTGATTGACCTGTCCAATAGCAGAGTCTATAATGAGGCCTCAATCTGCTGGAGGCTCTCTGATGACCACCTACCTACTGATCACCACATGCTTGAGTACCGCAGGTGAGTGCAAGCATGACTTTGGGAGTAGAGGGATGTGTAGCGCCACGGATGAGTTGCAGATACTTGAAGGAGAAATATAATTTTTCTCCAGACTTGGAGGCCCAGGCCAGTCCCCATCCCAGGAAGATGGTGAGGACAATGGTGTCTGGAGGGCCACAGACAGAGTGTACGGCCCCAGCACCGTGGTGTGTGACCTGGAGCCTGACAGTCTGTACTCCTTCAGAGTACGAAGCTGCAGGAACTCCATGTTCAGCCCCTACAGTCCTGAGGTCACCTTCCACACGCCACCTGCACCCGGTAAGCCTGAGACGCATGATTTATTCCAATTAGTTAAAAATTAGTTGCATTTCCCCTTCAATCCTGTGTTGGTTCTTCTGCTGGAGACGGAAGAGTAAAAGTGTTAAAGAATGTGGTGACTTACTCAATTCAAGCTGTTTGCTGTTGATGCCGAGCTCATTAATGACTTGCCACGCTGACTACTGGAGGACCAACCCCTGTTATTGGGCCTCTTTCTGGCAGCAGCTAAGCTTTTTCTATCCCCTCTAGTTCTCAAAGCACGTCTGTGCTGAATGCTGTGCTCGACTTTAGGGAGATTATAAAATGATGGATGCTCCACTGTTTTTAAAACATTTTTGAATTTCCTTACAGCATGCAGGATGGAGGTAATGAAGCAGAGTGGTGGTGCAGTTTATCACCATAGTAATGGCTTTTGTTTCAGATTGCTGAAACCAATATAGCTTTTGTCTGTGTGCGTGGGAGTGGATGGCATGTCAGCTTGGAGAAGAAACCTGCAGTTGCATCTGTTGCTGGCATTCTTAAGCTTTCCTCAAAGATGCAAGGTGGAATTCATTAAAAAGGATTATCATTTCCAGCCATCTGCTGGGCTTGAATTCAAATGGAGCCTTCCCAGTAAGGGACTGTATCACTTTGATTTACATCCTGCTTGGAAGGTGTTAGTCTCCTCACTTTGGGCTGTTTTCTCTGGGTGTATGCTATAATTTCAGGAGGTTTGCAGAGCCTTTTTTGTAATGAGTCATCCTTAAAATCTGATAATCTCCAGGCTCCACCACTCCGTCATGCCAGGAGCCTGTATCAAAATCAGCTGTAAACATGTTGCATCCCCCTGTGATCTGATAGGCCTGCGTTTTGATTTGCGGATAAGTGTTGTTATTTGTGGTGTTTTGTTGTGCGATCGGAGCGTCCACATTCCTGTGCTGTCTGGTTCGTGTGAGTCTGAATGGATGGACTCTGTGTGCGTCAGTAATGAGGTGGAATTTCAAGCAAGGGAGGCAAAAATGCAAAAGACAAAACCTACACCCTTGTAGCTCCTGCAAGGAGCTGTTTATGATGTAACAGCTTCAGTTTAAGACAGCCTGATGTTCCTATGAGATGCTAACACTCTGCCCCCAGCCAAGCAGGTGACTGACATGTCAAGCATTGACATGTCAGTCACCTGCTTGGCTTAAACTTGGCTTGGCTTAAACTTTGCCTGTTCTAAGTGCTCATAAGTTGATATTTACATGAATTTGATTTAAAATGATTATTAAAAAATGGTTACCTGGAAACTAATTTCAAGCGGCATAAATTGTATGAGCTATCGTTTCTTTAAAGATTTAATAAATGGATGGTAGCATCCATGTTTTATTAGGAATTTTGAATAATGCTTCCATCCAGTGTTGTTCCTATTTGCCCCCTGGCTGTGGCAAGAAAAATGCAGACGGGCCTGTCGGACATCTAGCTTCAGGAGCAAAAGCATAAAATATCTGTAAACCAATGACATGATTGTTGTTCTTAGCAAACCTGACTTGTCAGTATTTTTTACCTGGTTACTCATCAGTGTTGCATCATATTTTTAAAGAAGGATGAGCCATTGACACCAGTTACAGAACCTGTTTATTAATAAAAATTTACTTATGTTGATTTATGATTCAACTGTTTAGTGAGATCAGGGAAACCTTAGACCCACTGATACCCAGATCGATAACAAACATAATAATTGGTCATTGATTGGAAGTAGTAGAAATAAGTTTTTACATTTTTACTTAACTGAGTTTTCTAATTAAATCGACTTGGGGAAAAATAAGAAATCCAGTCTGAGACATGGGTTCTTGCACCTGCCTTATGTATCGAGGGAGTTGCAGCTGTTATGTTCTGCAATATTTCCTCCGTATCTTCCACTAAAACTGTACTTAATGAGGACAGCACAAACTGTTTCTTTAGAAATGGTATGGACAAGCACAAAGCATATTGGCCCTTTTTTTTCTTTTTTTTTCTTTTTTTTTTTTTTCCCCCTCCCCATTATGGGGTGCTGCATTCTTTAGGGCTGGAAGAACAGATGGTGGTTTCAGAATCTGGGTTAGAGAAGGTGTGGAGGAGGGGGGAGGGGGGGGGGAGGATTTGTACTAATGGTTAAAGATGACCATTTATGTCAGACAAATTCCTCAAACCCCCCCCCCCCCCCCCCACCCCCCCCAACAGCCTTATACTTCTGCATGATGTCACATTCATTGTTGACGTTACAGTACAAATAGTTGCTGAGGACTTGTAATACCGCAGTCAAATTTAACAGATGGTCTCCTGATGCTTCTGACTCATGCATCCAATGTCTGGAGGGAAAAGTCACCCTGTGTCACTGTGTATATGTGGAATCAGTAGTTCAAATGATGTCAGATGTAAATATCTGATATCGTGTGTGTGTGTGTGTGTGTGTGTGTGTGTGTGTGTGTGTGTGTGTGTAATGGATGTATAGTCTACAGACTGTCTTTAGTTTTTAACCCCTCAGCCATTAAAGGCTATGGTATTGCAGTCGGTGGATGGGTGGGAAACATGGACACTCAGGTTTGTGAATGCGATAACTTGAAAATGAAGCAACACAGAACCTTTTATAAGTTGATACCGTGGGCATTTCTATTGCAAGTCTTGGACAAATCTGCATCTCAGTGAACTTGAGGCTAAGGTCAGATGTTTAGAATCTGAAAGTTTAGTGAATGCGATAACTAGACAAGGATTTCACCTAGGGGTTTGAACTTTTGGTGTATAACCCTTTAGTGGAATTTCTTGGATGTCAGGGTGCACAGAGAATATTGAATTCTTTATATAAAATCTAAAGAATGGAAACAGCTCAGGTCACTTTGCATACATATTTCAACATCAGCGATACAAAGTTTATCATACTTGAAAATGGGAATCTACCAGCTTGTGTGCAATATTTGAAACAAATGCAAAGCTAAATAAGACTGCATAAAACTCCTGTCTCGTTGTCTTTTCACACGTTGGGTTAGCTTATACAAACATGATCATCATGCCCTAGTTGTTTAAAGGACTTCCCTAGACGCATGCTAATTAACTAGGTTTTCCCCAGTGTAGGCCTCAGATTGGAGAGAATGGCTGAGTGAACCGGCATAATCATGTTAGCTTGTATGTATCCTGGTGCATGGTAATCATGGCCTTTGGCCTTCAGACTATTTATAGAATACATTTGCAGCCAGATGAGAAATATAGGACATGGTTTCATTAGACTTCTCTGTCATGGTGTTATGATGATGGTGGTACTTGTAGTTCTTTATGTACATTTTAAGATTGTATTATAGCACCCTCTTGTGTCAGTCTTTGTCACTTACCCAGTAACAGAATAGAGAAAATATTCCCTTTTACGTGAGCTAAATGCTCAATAAGGACTCTTCTTCTGAAACTGGGTCTGTTTGTCCCATTCATATTTCTGATTTCCATGTACTCCTCTTTGTTCACCCTTTTTATGTCCCGCTTATCTAATTCTTCTATTCTGTCTTTTTGCATGCAGTGTTTGGTTTCCTGTTCAGTGACAAGTGTGGATTCAGCACGGAGAGGCTCATTCTAAATAAGAGACGGGATACTGTGGAGAGCGTAGCCGGCATGGCCTTCCTGCTCGCAGCTGAACGTGTGCAGACAGGCAGCTACATTGGACTAGATTACATAATTGGGGACACGGGCATCTCTCAGGGAAGGTATGCAAAACACAAACAACCAACACTGGGACTTGATACAAAAATCTCACTGAGCAGTAGATTTTGTTTCGTCAGTGCAAAGTAGGTTTAATTGCAAAATCTTCTGCCAGTTCCCAGGTTTGGTACAAATGAGCCCATTAGTGAATGAATGGGCAAACTGGTCATCATAACCTCCTCTTTCTGAGGTGAAAAAATTGCATTTTTATTTTTTTTGCAGACATTACTGGGCCTTTAAGGTGGAACCATACTCCTACATGGTTAAAGTTGGCGTGGCCTCCGACACAAAGCTGATTGAATGGTTTCACAATCCGAGAGATACAAGCAGCCCAAGGTATGTGCAGCCATATCCCCCCCCCCCCCCCCCCCCTATGTTTCTATAATCTATAGGCATGTGGTCTACAGGTGACAAATCTAACCATAACAAATGCAGTATAGCGCCAAGTGTATTTGAGCCATACCTAATCCTGTGACGCAAGAGAACCAGTATAAACTCTTAAAGAGCTTATTGAGACGAAGCTTGGCCTTTTCAGCAAATTAGCCCATGTAAAGGAGAACATTACATAATGCAAATAAATTTGACTTCTATGGTAATTATGTGACGCATGCAAATTGATAAGGACCAGGCAGTGTTCAGACAATGCTTAGATGTTTCCTCCAGATCAGTTGCCTGAAATTCATAAGTTCATCTAATAAAGTTCTGCATAAACTTTCCAAGTGCAAAACAAATCTTTACCGGTACCTTCCTTTTACCAGGTATGACCACGACAGCGGGCACGACAGCGGCAGTGAAGATGCATGCTATGAGCTCTCCCAGCCCTTCACCCTCGTCACCTTGGGCATGGGCAAACTCATCATCCCGAAGTCTTCTTCAACGTCTAGCTCTTCCACAGCAAACGCACAGTCAGCTGACCCCGGCAGCCGCATCCTTCCTATGCCCCAGCGCTTGGGCATATGCCTTGATTATGACGCGTGCCGAGTGTATTTTTACGACGCCGACACTATGAGGTGCCTTTACGAGAGGCAGGTGGATTGTTCGGGAACAATGTATCCGGCTTTTGGCCTCATGGGCAGCGGCAAGGTTCAGCTGGAAGAGTTCCTAGCCAGTAAGAGACTGGCCTTCTAAGGAGTGCATTAAGCCTGGAATCCATTTCATCTTTAGTGTGTTCTGGGAAGAACAGGTTTTATTGACAGGGTGATGGAATACAATTCAGACCATTTTTGAAGGTCAAATCAGGCAGATGTGATTAGGGCACTTGGTCCTAATGTGGAAATGGGATCCCTGCCAGGGACTGGCCCCTGCCCCCCCCCCCCGTATTGGCATGTATAATGTATTACCCACACGAAGATAATTACGCTGAGTATCAGTGTCTGCATACAGAGGTCTTCGGTAGTCCGTATAGATGTAAAAGGTCTTCTCCATATACCAAAGTCTCTGGATCTGGTAATTGTATTGGACCTGGTTTTATGATGAACTGCTCAAACTGAGTCTTTTAACATTAAACGCCTTCGATCTTCCTTTCCTTATTTATTTTTTTTCTTTTTTCAGGTTTCGGTTTAAATAGTGTTTGTTTCAATTAGTGGGTGGTTTGTATTTGCTTGTTTTCTGTAACCATTTACGTTAAGGTAGCAGCATAGGTGTAGATATATTAGTGGACCTGAGAGCCTGGTAGCTAACTGAAGCTAGCGCCTTTGTGCCTTTTTTTTTTTTTTTTTGAAATGGATGAATTAGTTCTCTCTAGCAACCAGATGTTGACATTAAATACTGGATGTGAGGATTTGGTGTCGGTACAGTTGGATCAGACACTGGCCTCGTAGATATTAGAACTTATTTACTCTTTGTCACAAACGCTACTCCTCCTCACACTTATGTTTAGCTGTTTTTGCACAATAAAATGAGTCTTGCACAATAAATTTTAGTCTTCACAGCTGGATCACTACTTAGCGTAAACGTTGCCGATATACAGCTATCAGTACACTCTCACAGCTACCTTCACTAACAGATATAAACCCTGGAGTATTTACTGTGATTTGAGACTTTTTGTGTTTCTTGTTTTGTTTTTGTTTTTTGTTTTTTTTTGCTTTCACTTCTGCTGCACAGCACAATTTGACTTTAAACACCATAAAACTGTCAAGGTATCAGAACACCAGGTGCTTACTGTTTGACAGCTGCAAAGTCACAAATGGCTCTTCACCACTGATGCAGTGCCAGTTCTACTTTGGTGCTTTTGAGAACCAGCATAAGCTTTGACATGTTTGATGCAAATGTTGCATGGCATTACATAAAAGTTGGGTCTTTTTTTTCAGCCTACATCTGTGAATCACCTAACTTTCTTGCAGTAGTGCCTTTTGTAGCCACTTACTATGAATCCAAACTTGGGGCTAGCTTTTAGGACCCAGTAGTGCTGTCTAATTCAAAGGCATGGAGCTAGTTGTAGACTAGGCACTGCTTTGGTGGAAATAAAGCATATTAGCCAAAGCTTTTTTTTGGTTCTGGTGCTGACTTGATTGCAACCCACATCTTTGTGGCCTCACAGCCTTTAGTTTCAGAAAAAAAAAAAAAAGACCTAGCTCTTCAGGTTCTTACAAAAAGTGCTATCACAAATTGCACTGTTTAGTAGCTATGCTGTGTAGCATGTGTCGCTATCAGATGCCAGAGTGGCTGATTGGTTTTTGTTTTTTTTCAACGAGCACACTAGACTGTTCAATAGGAAACCACATTTGTTTTTTGTATACACGCATACTGTATGTGGTTGCACCTGGGTTTGCTTGTACATGTGTATATATATTTTGATTTCTGGAGGGTTAGGGTCGTCGGTGTGTGTGCGTTTTCTCAGGTTTCTGGCCTCGATTGAGGCTCAATGCTACCTACCTCTGTCCATCAGGCCTGGAAAACCTTAACTACTGTACCTTTCCTTACAGAAACTAGTTTGATTTGATTTACAGCTGTCCACCTAACAGTGCAGTATCTGCCTTCTTTCATGTCACGTAATAAGCTGATTGCTTGTGTTTGCTTTTTAATTCCATGTACAGTTTAATCAAGAGTATATTATTTTGGGTGAAATTAAGTACACAAATGTTCATATAATCGGTTGGTGTTTTGCTTGTAGATCACTTTTGATGGAAATTACTGTAAGCAGATGTTACCTGGTTCAGTTGCCTTTTTTGGGAGACATTCTTGTTTTGGGTCTTAAAAACATGAAATTTGCTGTTAATTTTATCTGGATAGAAATTTTTAGTCTCAAGGTGAAATATTTAATTTCTCTTATGGTGCAAAGTTTTATATATATATATATTTTTTTTTAAATTCCCCCCCTTAAATGTTTATTTTCACTTGAGTCCTCAACATCTTTGTAAAACACTTCTATGCATTTATGAATTGGCAGTGCAGCTTTTATGTTTTATTTCCATCACAGAATGTATTCTTAATCACAGAACAAACTGAATGTCTTCAGGTTCTTAATTTTTCCTGAGTATGTAGTTGTTCCACTTGAGGGTCACAGCACACTCATGTAGTTTATAGCATCCTGATACAAGACCTGTAATCGCAATACCACAGCTGACTCTACATTAAACTGCATCCTAAATAAGATTTTTTTTTTGTTTTGTTTTTTTTTGTTTTTGTTCTTTTTGCTTGCAAATTTAGAACCAAATATTTTTGAAGGCTGGCTCTCAATCTAATTCCAAGCTAGCACTTTAAAAATCTGTAGCATGTCAGCAAATGTTTGGCTCTGCAGGTGTGTGTGTGTGTGTGTGTGTGTGTGTGTGTGTGTGTGTGTGTGTATAATGGGTGTGCAATATTATTGGGCTGCAGAACTGAAGAGAACACTAAAATTTGCACTGCTAACATTTTCTAGGTTTTGTGGTTTTAAGAAATTGGGCTTTAGCTTGATGCAAAGTAAATGTTGAAACTTTCTTTTGTAAGTGCAACACTGAGATTTTCTATCCTGTATATCGGTGACAGTGCATTTCTTTAGAGAACTGTATGTGGTGTGTAAATGGTGGATTTCTGTGTGTACCACGTTAAAGATTTGTCATACTTTGCTCTGATTCATGTAAAGGCTACACTTTAATTTCTTGTGTGGGGATTTCATGAAATAAAGGCTGTTTTTAAAAGCAGATTTTCTTGTGATCTTTATGTATTTATACAGCTGTGTGGTTACTTTTGTGCGTATTACAACTGCTGAATGAATCGAACATTGTTCCAGTTACCAGACTTAAAATGTTCTTCAGCATCATCACAAGTCCGGTTACAGTTAAGTCTTCATACTTTACAATCATACTGCAAACAAGATTTTATGTTAATCTAGATATAGTATGCATTGCAATCAACATTTGAGACTGAACCACAGAATTTGGATAGTACGGCCAGAATATGACAAACTTGAAACTATGGATCCATCATGCTCGTTGTGTTGGGGTTTCTCGGTCCACTTTGGGCCCTTAGTATCAGCTAAACATCACTTAGACACCAGTCTTATCAGAGTGTTATTGCTGACAATCTTTATGGCCACATTTTAACCATTTTCTGATGTGTACATTTAATTTGAGCTTTGTGACAGAAACTTCGATGAAACTGGTTTCTTGAATGTGAAAATGAGGTAGCTGTACTCGAATGGCCTCCAGTCTCCAGATCTGTCCAACAGAGCGCCTTTGGAACGGGAGATTAACATCATACATGTGCAGCCGACAGATCTGCAGCAACTGTGCGCTGCTGTCATGTCAGTATGGACCAAAATCTCTCAAGGAACGTTTCCAGCACCTTGTTGAAGGTACACCACAAGAAATTAAAGCTCAGGTGTGTTTATTTTAAAAAAAAAAAAAAAAGAAAAAAAAAGTAACCCAGTACTAGCAAGGTATGTGTCAGAGCCAGCATGTGTGAATCCTTTTGATAACCTGCACACTTTGGCCCACCCCTGATGATGATAATAATAACTGATCAGCTCATTCTCCAGTATCTAACAGTTTCACTTCTGAATTTTCAAGCAGGGCTGTATCCAAAGATGTACTGAAAATATATTTTTAGTGGCCTTTACCCTCATTTCGAAATGCTTTATTTTGTAAACGTCGTGCATTTCTCTTTTTTTCAGTCTTTTCTTTTGTCTTATCTGTGCAATGATACTTCAATTCCCATGTGTTAGCAATAATAAAATTGAAAAAAACAAAACATAGCCTTCACATTTTAGCACACAAAAAATAACAAGTAGTCATTTAGGAAACCAGAACCCTGCAATCCTGGTATTTAGTGGTTTCTGACTATAAGGGCACACATCAGGATTCTTTTCTCTTTTTCTTGTGGTTGAATTCGCCAAAGAAAGACTGAATCGTCCAATCATCCACCTGCAGGAGGATGCTGGTCTGTGAGGGTATTGGAGGAGGAGGAGGAGGAGTACGGACGTCACGTTGTCCACGCTCGCTGCCCGTCGTCGCAACGCGGAAGCGACGAACGAGGAAAGGGCGAATCCACGTCACTGAGGTGTCATATTGGCGTCAGTGCAACACAAGGTGCTACCTATCCCAGATATTTTCATTCATGTAGGTTATAATAACTCGTATGACCACAAAGCGAAGGTATATCCATCTGTTTGTGCGCCGGAGGGGGGCCTCGGTGGAGACTCCGGGATTCCTCTGAAGGTAAAATACGCACATTTGTGTGTTTGTCCGCTACCTGCTAGCCAGCCTGACCGGAACCACCGGACGGAGCCTGCCGCTGTATTTCCTCCGGACACCGCTGACCATTGCGGAGTAGAGAAAGCGATTCCCACTGCTTTACCGATTCAGCGTCGTGGTGGCGATTAGCGCCAGCACTTCAGTGTCCCGGTCTCGGTTAGCTAGTCGGGATTTAAGGCTTCACAAGGCTTCAGAGCGTTGTTGACGTTTTCGGTTTGACAGTTGTCGGCGCCCCGCTGAGGACCTGCTGGCTTCACTCATTTACATCCACAATTCTTATCTTAATGCAAATAATTTACAATCAGAAGCAGCTGCAGGCTGATTCACGGGCACAATAATAAATGAGCAGGGTGCTCTGAGCAGTTGTGAGAAGTGCAGGTTAAACTGTAACTACAGACGCTGAGGCCCATTCATTGTTGTGATTTTGAGCCCATCATCATCAGCAGCAGCAGATCTAAGAAGCATGTAATTCAGCAGAAGCTTAAAGGACCACGGCATTCATTGCTGGAGCTCATGAAAGCAGTTGTGAAATGCCTCCTGTGGCCTCAGGGTTATCTAACATCGCTGCTTCACCTTAATAGAAGCTTTATTATTGTGCGTGGTTGGCACACAGCGATGGTCTGTGTTGGTAGATGGAAAAATCCTTATTTTGGCATGATGTGCAGCACTGTTTACAACAGTATTTTGTGATCATGGCTCCAGTGATCCCGGTGCAGTGTATCACACTCCTATAAAAATGTATGTAATAGAGTGTAAGTGTGTTGCGGCTGAACTGCTGGATATTACAGGGTTATTAAAGTGTTATAAGTTGCTTGTGAGTGACACAGTTATAACATCATTCTGTTGCTGTTCATTCAGTCGATTTGTTTGCTCACATATTACTTCTATGCTTCATTAATCCTTCAAGTTTCCTATATGTATCCTGTTTGCATTCTATCCACGATACACTCACATGTCTTCCCTATTTAAACATTTACTGTCCAAATATCAGGCTGACGTTTATATAACAAGTTGCTTAGTTTATGTTAGGATATGTTTGCAGACTGCACTTTACTAATCTTCCATTCACTCTAGCAATGGTGACGGATTACAGTTCTCAGTTCCATTCATGGTTAAATTGGCATCCTATCGCTTAAGATTGTTTTTTGTTTTCTCCACATGCCCTGGCTTGTGGGAAAGAGGTGTGTGCGTCTATTAAATATTATCAACAAAGACAGTCAGAAGAAGCTAGATGAGATAGACTGATAAAAGACTAGTTATAACCTTGGCTGTATCACTAGATTATTTGTAATGTAGCACTATAGCTTGTAGTTCAAATCCAGTAGTATTTATGTTTTTCAGCATGGAGGTATTTGCTAAAAAATATGGGAATGTTTTTCTTTGATAACACTGTCTACAGCAGCATTGCAGCCTGCTTACTCCTTCTATGAAAACACACGCTTTTCAAATAGCACTCCTTCCCTGCAATCTTTCATTACATTGAATAGAAGAGTATGGTTTGCATTAACTCTAACATGTGGTTATGGTTTTCAAAATTATCGCACCCAGAACCTGTTTTATAGGAAACACCCATTTTTCACACCCTATACACACCTATTATTTCAAACCGATGATCATGTAGAGTATCAGTGTAAAATTACTCTGAGATGGGAGGGTGTCTTTGTGGCATTGTCTGCTGATTGTTAACTATTGTTGTAGGGTGTGTCGATAAGATGCCAAAAACCACAGAGCGCTGCATGAGTAAAGTTCTTCATTCTGTTTTGGTTTATTTGAGGATTGTGATTTTAATGCATCACTATTGTTACATGGAGTGAAGGCCGCAATGACAGAAAACGTAACCTGTCATGTGTTTAATTTGGGAAAACTAGAGCTGGAGATCTAGAAACGTGCTTAGAAATCTTTCTTCTCCAATTCAAGTAATTCTTGATTTAAGTGAACATCTAAGCGGACAGTTATATAGAAGCAACGCCAGCTCACAGCAAAACGAACACTTTGCATTCAGCTCAGCAGCTCTCAGACTAATTGCAAAGCAAAGGGGAACTCAGATTAGGTGAAGTTTTGCTTCCTTTTTTGTAGGTAACCTCGCTTCATGAGCAGTTACTGATGAGTTTAGTCAAATGCCTGAGTGTCTGTTAGCTCTTTTGAGCCTATAATGTAATTTTATGTTAGATTATAGATGACAGCATGATTATAATAAAACAATGCTTCCAAAGGTAGTATTGAGTGAGTGTATATTTGACATTTTCAGCCCCTGTAAAGTCTGACAACAGGTTGTTTGCCCTTATTGTTAAATGAGAGAGGCGTTCTCAATCTGATTTAATCTGTCTAATTGGTTGTCTTAATCGGTTAGCCCAGAGTACTATGACCAGGTCAAATGGCTGTGTGGTGGGTTGAAAATCTAAAGCTACTAAACTGTTGGCTAATCTGAAAAGGAAGCGTTTGATACGGCTGGTGACCGCTCTGTCTTGACTTGCACGAACAGCTAGATGTGATCGAGGACAGACCCTAGCCTAATACGTGTGCGTGTGATATTAACGCCGTTGTTTGGCAGTACTATTTATTGACTTCCTCTCTCTCTTCCTTTTCTGTTTTATACGTTGCATTGAGTTAAATTGTAATTTAAAATTTGCATCACATTTAGAATATGAGAACATTTATTTTCAGGTAGGTGACACTAATAATACACCACTTCAGAGTGGAGAGTGTTAATGTAAGCTTATTAGGCAGAGATTGAAAACAAAACACTTCAGGAGCTCTTAGAGAGGTTGGCTCTTCAATAGTACAGGGACTGCATAGTCACTGTTACGCTTACTGAGTGCAAAAAAACAATGACAGGAGTATTTGCTCAAATGAAAGCCTTCCTTTATGACTCAAAAAGGGGAACTTTAGTCAGTTCCTACTAGCAGTGGGGCATTGTGTTTACTCAGAGACTCTCTTTGTAAGGTCATGTGAGGAACATTGTTGTAGGCTGACGCTCTAATTTTGTATTCTCAACAGCCAGTGCAGGTGAGAGGGTGAGC
Organism: Astatotilapia calliptera; assembly: GCF_964374335.1. Classification (NCBI taxonomy): domain Eukaryota; kingdom Metazoa; phylum Chordata; class Actinopteri; order Cichliformes; family Cichlidae; genus Astatotilapia; species Astatotilapia calliptera. Next base: position 24,285,451 of record NC_137433.1, read on the forward strand.
TATAGGCCAGGAAGTTATGGTTGGCCATGAGTTGTACTGGTGCTGTTATATTTTTTTTCCAAAATTCTGGTCTTTCCTATTTTGTTCTTTTCCATGTTGGGCTTTCAGTCAGTGGCTGATTTATTAGTGCTTGTGAAAGCTACATAGTAGTTTATAATGTATGGATAATCTGCACCACTGCAAACACATAGAGGTTCAGCGCGTAAAATCTATAAATCCATTACTGAATTTTTTTAGGGGCATTTTTTCCCCTTTATTTAATAGTGAGAGGAGAAAGACCAGGGGAACACACACACAGTGAACCACTAAAGAGCCACAGGTCATTTCAACCATATTGTGTATGGCTGAAGGTGATACTGGACGTCATTTCCTTACCCCTCCTAATTCAAGTGCAGAATCCTAGCTATGGTGGTCAATGTAGGATAAACAATTAAGTGAAGCTTGCTTCTGTGATACCGAGGTGAGCTTTGAGGATACGCTGAACTTTTCTGTTGTTAAGCGCAGAAAAACCTCTGTTAGCTGCTGTTAGCATCTGTTAGCTGCTGTTAGCATCTGTTAGCTGCTGTTAGTCTCTGTTAATGAAACATTTTTTAAAGTTGAGATACTTAGTGGATAAAGTCTCGTATAATGTGGGAACGTAATTAAATTGTTTATTAGAAGGAAAGTGTATATTTATGAGTACAACATTCTTTTTTCTATCAAATGACCTTAAAAAATGAACTTACTGTATCTGTAAATAACTGTGCTAAGATTTGATCTTTTTCTAGTACATCCATACAAAAAAACCCCCCTGAAAGAGCGCTTAGGATATTTTGTAACTCTCTCTTCTTCACTTCTTTCCATTCTGTGTTTGTCTGGCTCTCCCCTTGGGTTAGGTCTGTCTGCACAATTTAGTTGTCAAGTAAATGTTAATTGCAATGTGTGAAATGTTAAACAGAAATCAACCCTCCAGGTCTCATAGCAGATCTAATAATAGTCACGTAAAAACTTTCTTTACACATGCACTTCCAAGTGAAAATGACGTTTTGGGGCAATAAAGAGCCTTTTTTACTGTTTGATCTTATGAAATATGAGATGTATCAGAGCAGCAGTTTTTTTTGTGAGACACGCCAGATGACCTTAAAATAGGGATGCGCTAAAAGTGAAGTTCTCGGCTAGTATTGATGTTTTTAAAAAAACAATTTGTCCAGTAGCCGATGCCAAAACAGATGTTATTTTTTGGTTTTCTTGTTAGTTTAATCCACTTTTGTGCTAGAGAGAAACAAAGAAATTCTCATTATAAAAAAATAATTGAACTATTTTAAAGTCTTTCACCCCTTCATCCCTCCTGTCTTCAGACATTTAGCAAGCCCTGAATTGATGTGGCTCAACAGATGAACATCGACTGCTGCTAGCGCTGAATGTTATCTGACAGGCTGATGACAGACAAAAAGGCCTTTTACACCCAGAATACCTGCTTTACCGAATGAAAAATACTGCCTCTCATTCTGTGAGATCTCACACCTTTGTGAGAGTGTTAGATCCGTCTTTGTTCACATGTACTGATGTACAATATACAGAAGTACACTTCAGCTAAGCCCCTTCAGTATGCTGGGTGTATTCAGACTTGACAACCACTTTATTTGTATGGAATAAATGTGAAATCAGATTCTGTTTTTGCCTCTTTTGAGCTCTTTTGAGGCAGGTGTTTGATTAAATTTTTCCATTAGAGAAAGTTCACACATAGACAGTAGGAGAAATGGTGTAAACAACACTGTTTTGGTTTAAGGAGTCATTTCACATGCCCGATTTGGGAAAAATCTCTTAAGTATGACACTTTTTCCATATCAGAATGGGTAAAGATGCAGCAGGAACTTTAAGAGTGGGAAATGTGAGCAGTTTGTGCAGTTAAACTCCATTTTTGAAAAATAAAATTGTGCTCCAAGGGTTAATGGACCGGACTTTGAGAGTTCTTAGCCACATAAGGGTTTGGCACCAGAGAAGAAGTGGTGTATGCCATGCAGTATTCAGGAGTTGATGAATGGTTTATTTATTAAATGTTTCTGTCTGCTTGTTCTCTCAGAGTGGCCCACTGCCTCAGCTTTTAAATGGGTGAATCAGGCTCACGGCGATCAACTCTTGTTTCCCGCCTGCCAATCTTCCGCCGCAGCAGCAGCAAGAGGCAGGAGTCCCTTCCCTCCTCTCCATCTTCAGGCGGAGTGGGAAATGGCGTCCACACCTCCTCGCCTTCCAGCACCAACTCCAGCTCCGGCAGCACCGGGAAACGGCGGAGCCTGTTCCGCACGCCGTCTCTCAGCTTCGCAAGTAAACGGAACAGCGATCCACGTGTCCAGCCTATCAACCTCAACCTCACACCGCCGCTGACACAGGGCACCGATGCCAACGGAAATAATCAGCAGGCAATAAGCACGTCGGTGTCAACGGGGTTCAGCGATGGCGGCGGACGGCCCAAGTCACGCCACTCATTTGGATTTGGCAGCCACAAGCAAAAGAAAATCACACGCTCTCAGACTGAGGACTTTGACAAGGCTTCATCATCGTCCTCTACGACCAATCGAAATGTGTTCATCAACTGCATCAGCAGCTCGGGAACCAATGAGGGCGATGACTCCGGGATCCTCGATGACTACAGTGGCGGCAGTAACAACAACAGACGGTCATCACGCCAGAAGAAACAGCTGCTTCCGAAGTCTTTCTCAGCTCACCAACGCTTCTCCCGGACATCTGATCATCACAGGCCCCCTGAAGTGAAGCTGGAGCCTCCCAGCACCACCGCTACCATCACTCCAGGGGCAGGAGGGCTCACCCCAGGATCCTGGCCTGGTGAACTTGGTGCTGGTGGTGAGAGCTCACTCCAGTCCCCTATGATATCAGAGGATCGAACCACAGCGATCACTCCTTCCGAGTTCATTCCAATCACTGAAGACTCTGTATCTGAAGTAGATGCGCTGCCAGCTCCGAGCCCCGGATCGGGTTCAGCACCAGAACCGGCCTCTACACCAGGGGTAGATAAGGAAGCTGCTCCACCCGATCATCCACCTGTTCCAGAAAACTTCAGCGTGGCTGTCTCTACCTCCCAGGTATCATGTTTGTTTTGTTGAAGAAGGTTTAAAATCAAATGGGGTTAACCAGTATAGACTAACAATGAGTTTAATAACACATAACAGCTTTTATGATAAAAACACACCACATTTAAATACTAAGTAATCGGTCTGCATGTAACCAAATAGACTTAAAAAGATCAAAAAATGTTAGGGCTTCAGGAATACAGCTGCAGTTGCCGTTAAATGCAAAAACAAGAACACGCACAAAGGACGAGTATTTGTGACCACTGTTTGGAGTGTGTGAAATATGGAATAAAAGTTGAGCACCGGGCATAAAAAATCCTTTTATTGAAAGAGCTTAGGCATGAAAAAGAAGACTAGTGCATGTCTGAATTCTGCCCTTCCCATTTCACACCTTTACGCTCACAACTTTTCCTCCTTCAAAGCATTTATTCAGAGATATTATTCTGTTTTACTGCCAGCTGAGGGAACTTCAAAAAATGAAACCATTCACTTTCCTTTATGGCTTTAGAGTAGTAAAGACTGCATTATTTTGCCTTCTAAACATGTGCACTTTGGTGCATGAGAACACAAACATCCACCTTTTAAATGCTAGCTGAAGGGCAATCTTCTGTATGTAAACTGTTAGCTTTTTGCTTCATTATCTTGCCAGTGAGAAATTTGAACTTTGCACATACTAAATAAAATGCCTTCTCCTCAGGTTTTCTTCACTCCTGCCCAATCAAGCACTGAAAAACCCTTACTCCCGGACACCAGCACAGCCAACAACACGGACTATGAAACTGCCGTTTCCGTCTCGGAGCCTGAGACGGCCGTACCCTGCCTACCTCTGCGGGAACAGTCACTGGAGGAGAGGAAGGAGAGGGAGGAGGAAAGGAAGGAAGCGAGGAAAGAGTTGTCAGCAGAGAAGAGGGAGGACTTGGACTTAGAGAGGAAGACAGGTTACCACACAGAGACCACAAGTGAGAGCGAGGCGTGCGTCGTACGCAGTGAGGGCTGCCACTCTAACCCTGAGCAGTCAGAGAGGAGGGCAAGAACCACGCGATCTTTTCAAGAAAGAGGAAGCTTCTGCGGCTGCCATGAACCCAGACCCTCTCACTTGAGGAAACCACACACAGGTATCAAATTCAAGCAAATGCTTGCAGGTAAATAACATATTTACATGCAAAGCCAAAGCCACGGGCATACAAATGTATACAGCCTATGTGGTCAGTGTGAGTCATAGAGCTGGGCTGATCCCATGATGTAAGAAACACACACCAAGAAAAAAATGTACACACGTTACGTTTGCTGGAAACTAAGCCTTTAACTTCACACATACACTTAGTTCACTTTGACACTTTCATTGTCTTGTACTTCTTTCCACACTTTATGACTTAAACACACAGATTCACTGTACTGACTGGCATTTCCAAAACACCAGTGTAGGGTTTGGCAATAAAAGGCTCAAAACGATATCACAACATTTTAAGGGAACTTACGATCATGATTTTGATGACAGTTTACAAGATATAGAGAAAAAGCTACTGAACAACATTTTATCTGTAATTGCAGCGGCAGAGAGCAGCATTTATTACTGCAAACAAAATGAGGGCATTTTCTGTCCTCCTTTTCCAGCGAGTTACTGTCAGTGATGACAGACTACATAATTGAAAGTGTAAATCTGTTGCCACAAGGTGCCAGCAGAAGCAGCTTTACAGCGCAATAGTGGTGAGACAGCAAACCAAATCAGTAATTTCATTCCACTGTTTGCTCGTCCTGTCACACCGAGCCATGCTTGGGGGAGTCATTTGTTTACTATTGGTTGCACATGACCAGTTGCTAGTATCTCCACGTCGTGTGGATTCTGATGGTGTGTTTTGGCCTCAAGTGGCGAAACACATTTGGTACTAAATCATCATCGTGAGAAGCTGACACATGGCTCTTGCTGTCAGATATGCCTGGGCTTGTCTTGTTTGGAATTGCTGTATTGATTGATATCATTGATATCATGATATGACACTCATTTCATGAAGCTTTCTACATGCTGTTCTTGAGCTAATCTGAAGGTCACATTAAGTTTGTAGCAACTGACTCTGCGCACTACGCACCTCAGCAGTCACTGAGCCCACTCTGTGATTTTATGTCGCCTACCACTTTATATATAACCTTCACTTTGTTATAATACCACTAATAGTTGACTGTCGAATACCGGAGTTGTTGCACAGGCTGGAATTCACCGAGCTCCTGAGAGCGACCCATTCTTTCACAAAGGTATTCAGAAGCAGTGTGTATGTTAGGTGCTTGATTTGTACACCTGTGACTATAAAGGTTATTGAAACACCTGAACTCAGTTATTTGGGTGGGTGCATAAATACTTATGGCAGTATAGCATACATCATATCAGGTCTTATTACCATCTTGTAGCCCTTACCTTTGACTCTTGCTGCTATCCTCTATCACAACTCACCCCTAACACCTTTGTCCGCCTACTCCACCCTGGCTGCACTCTTTTCTTCACCTCTGTTAAGCACCATTTGTTGCTTCGGATTTGCATGAGACAGGCGAAAGTACTTAAACTCATCTGACTTCACCCCTTCTGCTCATTGAATGGTCACTGTTACACCTGTCTCCTTCTCGTTCACAGACGTGTATTCTAACTTTCATTCCTCCTTTCTAGAGCATACCTCCACCCCACCTGTTTCTCTTCCACCTGCTACTTACTCTCAGGGGCAATCGCAATGTCATCAAACGTTATAGTCGATAGAGAATTCTGCGCTACAACTACAAACGAGGGCTCATCAGGCCCAATCCCTGATGTAATCCTACCCCACCTTAAACTCATCTGTCACTCCTAACATACACCTCATCACTGTCTCACTGTCCTCAAACATGTCGTGGACCTGCGTCACATGCTGATGCATGCAAACATATTGAACGTGAATCATTGTCGGATTCTAAATTGTTGTTTTTCCATGAAAAAATTTATGGCAACAGTATTATTGTATTATTGGAGATGTTCATTTGTAAGTATGATCTGAACAAATTGCTGTTAATATAGTCACTGTTACGTTTTCATCAAAAAAGATCCACATTCATCTCTGCTGAAATGAGTTTGACAGTAAACATTTATTATGAAGTTAAAGTGATGCTATGCTCCTGCTACTTCAGTGTTGTTTGGTTTTATTACTTCCCTATGCGTGATTGTACAAGTGTGAATTAGAATGCCAATAAAAATCTTGAGAGTTCATTATCAAGCCTATCAAAGAGATTCTCCCAGGAAGCTGATAAGTGGAGGTGCTGTAAATTGGCATAATCGAGATTTAAAATGATATTATTCTCATGTCTCACAGCTTGTTCCCACTTGATGATTGCAGACTACAAGATGATTTGTATTGACATACGGAGCATAATGCCTTTGCATTGTTTGCTTCCAAATTGTTTGCTAATTCAAAGTTGGGAGTGAGAATGTTTCCAGACAATAAACGAATTAGGGCTGGAAATCGGCAACATGAATTTCAAATCAGATTTGAAACTCGTGTGGCTGTCAGTCCTTCTTGCAGCAGCTCAGGCAGTTAATCTGGAAAAATCCTTTCAGTATATTAAATTAGTGGCAGCTGTGGACTGACTGAAACAGTAAGTGTCACATTGAAAGTGTTTTTCTTAAATAAAGCTGATTTGTTAATGCTATCCTTAATTCACCTCCAGCTGCTGCAACACAATGCGCACTTTCTTCTTGCCAGACTTTCTCTGGTAACAACAAAAAATGCCTACAAAACGGCTCTCTTGAGCAGCTGAGTGCTCAAGAGAGGCGAAGAAGAAAGGGTTGAGCGGTTGGTGACGACTATTGGGGTGATTTGTGACAGAAGGAAGCTGCAAGAGTGAAAAGAAAGGTTTACAATATGGTACTGAGACCTACTATGATGTGTGGTTTGGCACTTACAACAAAGACAAGAAGCCGAGTTGAAGATGCTAAGATTTTTGTTAGGACTGACTGGAATGGAAAAGAAATGAGGAACAGCTGAGGTTGAGTGGTTTAGAGACAACGTTAGAGAGGCAAGGTTTAGACAGTTGGGACATGTGCAGAGGAAGTATAGTGGATATACTGGACACAGGATGCTGAATATGGAGCTCCCAGGCAGAAGGACAAGAGAAAGACCACAGAAGCGACAGAAGAGGATGTTAGAGATCGAGTGAGATGAAAGCAGACAATCTGCTGTGGCGAGCCCTAAAGGCACCAGGCGATAGAAGAAGAAAATTTGAATCATTCAAACATGAAGTCCAGGGTTTCACTGGGAGGACTGTCCAAACTGTTTGATGAGGAATCAGAGGTCAGTTGCATACCGGCAGTACAGGCACTTTTGGCTGCTCCCTTATTTTCTTCGCCACAGCAGATGGATCCACTCGTTTGATTTGGTTCACACAATTTTATGCCAGATGCCATTTCTGATGCAGTCCTCTCTTTTATCCGGGCTTAGTGCTGGCATTATGTCGCCTTCTGACTGGATTTGTGTTTCCTCACGGTCTTGAACTGAGGATCTTTCACTTGTGAGACAAATGTGTTAACCACTGTAGCGCTAAATTGTTGTTTTGTTACCTTCACAGTTGAAACTGAAGAGACTGATAAGAAACTTGATAATCCACCGAGGTTTAGTCATGTTCAAAACGTTTCCTGTATAAAATGTGGGCATTGATACACTTTGATGATGCTCCCGATTTGCCTTTTTTCCCCCTTCTGTTAGAAACTCTAGAAGGACTGTAACCTTGATTATTGCAACTGTTCAAGGCATGCTGTTGTGCAGTCGAAACATGGCTTGATTGAAGGACTGTCTGCAAGCGAACACGTAACATGGTATTAATGGCCTATTTTAGCAACACACAGACACACACAGCATGTTGCAATCCCTCCTGAAGGAAAATAGCTGAATATTGATTTACACTTTGAGTTTCTGGCTTCCAGGCAGTGAGAACTACTGACAGACTATCACTGAGACAAATAAGCTCATCTGTTGACTCTACAAAAAAGGAATTTTTTGTGCAAACATTTAAACAGTCTACAATAAGGGTCCCAATGTGTTGTAACTCCATGTGTAGTTACAGATGCAATCATGGCACTTCTTCAGTGTTCTCATGTCTGCTTAGTTCTTGCATGAAGACTACCGACTTACATGCCTGTTGTTTGCGCGTGTAAAGGTTCAGGTAACAGTGTGCAAGTGTAGCAAGAAATAAGGAAGATAAAATGGCTCATACAAAGTCTTGTTTTTGTGTGTCTGTGTGTCTCCTCTTGCTTAGTGACAGGATGTGGTATTGTCTCTCTGTTTTCACTTCAATCTTCTAGGAGATCAAAATAGAGCAATTATAACAATCTTTCATTTATCTGTCTAAGGAGTATTTCCCCTGAAAACAATAAATAGCATTTGACCAAAAGCAATATTGCTGAAAAGCTTTGTAAATGGAAGATTGAATGTCGTTTAAAATGCTGAATATATAAAACATTGTGATTTAGTTTCATGAAACAAAAGCCCCTTTCTAACAGGAAATAGGGCTGACTGCATTAGTAATACAATAAAACATGATTACATCTATGCTTGTGGAATCACTGTTATAACAGTTTCACCTGAATACATTATTTCTCTCCATCTGTCTGATTGTGTAATTCTCTTTGTTTCATTCTTTCCTCCAGCCTCACTGTGCAGCAGTGCCAGCCCCTACCACGAGGTGATGCGGATGGAAAGACGTCTGCGCTCCTCGTCCGAGGGGGCTGGTGGTCCTCGTATCCATGGGAACCACAGAGAAGCCCCCGGCATGGAGGGATGTGGTCTGCTCAAACACAGAAACAACTCCTCATCGTCTAAACTCGGGAGCCTGGTAGGGCTTAAGCTTTCTGTGTTTGTTTGTGTGTTTATTCGACAGCAGTGCCCTTTGATGATTATGTCATCAGTAGTTGTTTGTGCACATTTGCGGTAAACTATTTTTTATTTATGTATATATTTTACATCAGCTAGTCATATATTTTTGTGAGGTTATAATACATAATAAAGCACAAAAGTGTAAAGAAAAAAAAGTGTTTCTGTATATTTAAAGCACTTTTGTGCTTTATTATTTGTGTGGTATTGTGTTGCTTTATATCATGCATATATACTCATTTGTGTTGAGGTGTCTACGGGAGTTTTGCCTTTTTGGTCAGTGATGGAGGCACTTTATTAAATGCACGCATCTCAGATGAGATATTGGCCACACCACTCTGTTGGCCCTGCTTCAAAGAAATTCTCCTCAGAAACATAGCTAACATGAAGGGACAATTGATTTTATTGTGATAAATGCTGTAACAACCAATTGTGGAAACAGTGTTACAGGTATTTAAGGTGTTTTTATGCCTACGGTTTGTTTACTCTGGTATGGAGTTTGTGATTTTGTTTCTTTTCACACAGAAAATTCAAGCAAATCCAAAAGCATCACTACAAATCACGTGAACTAAATAAATACAGAAGGAGATAAAAAATGTAGTCCTTTGACCAAATTGTCAATAAGGCAACATACCAAGTGAGCTACTGGTTAATTTTGCAGGTAGTTGCTATAGTTTGTTCATGTCTATAATACTCTGCTGCATCCCAGAATGGGCCACATAGCTGGCTACAGGAAGGCGTTTAGCTCCAACTTTCAGCATACACACAGTAGTTGGATCGGATCAAAGTCGGATCACATTTATGCCAAAAACAAACCCCACTGGAGTTTATCTGGAACTGGACTCATACCACCTTCTCCAAAGCGTCTTGTTTTGATCCACACCTGAGTGGAATTACCACATTAACATCTGCACAAACAAACTACACTAAGGGTGGGGTATACTGGTGCTGAATAAAAGTTGTGCAGTTCTAAATGTAAAACGTTCACGCTGGCTAAAGTACCCTTAAAGAGGATACTTGTGGAAATGCTGCTGGGTTTGGTCACTTTCACTAACAACATCAAGTCATTATTAAAGTAGTGCTACGACTCTCTGACCTTACTTTTTGCCATTGCTGTGCAAACACAGCAATGGTGTAAACACTGTACTGCCTGTTCATACTGGCACGCCTACTCAGTGTACATGAAGGGTTATTTGAAATGCATTTACAGGCTTACTAGTACTACTTACTACTTAATTTTTAAAAAAAAATTAAGCCTTGTCTGGATGAAGATGGTTTGCTATTTAAAACCATGTTTTTAAATGATTACATTTAATTTCAACAATACACATAAAGATAATGAGGGGAAAAATACCCTCTTTAGTTGATTACTTGATTGTCATTTCAAGTATAAAATTGTGTCTCTTTTGAAAGGGAATAAAAAGAGAAGATGTAATTGGCCTCAATCATAGCCGACCACTAATGCAATGCCATTTAATATGTAATGTAATAAAGGATCCGGCCTAATCTCACTCAGTGCTCATGCCTCTGGCTATGCAAACACTAAATGTTCCAGCATGCCCTCAGCAATGCAGACATAGCTCTGTTTACTTTTTCAGCTTTGACTCAGAAAAAAAAGTTGTAAATTGTTGGTGTGATGGTATGTTGGTGGTGAGTAAGTGTCCTGATAATCTCAGGAAGTAACATTTTGAAATGAGACGCTGTTGAATCGACTGTAAATGAAATGGTGAATGCAGAAGTGTACACTGTAGAGGTGGAACAGTTTATTGAGGGTCACCACTTCTTGATTTTTTTTAGCTGTACTTAACAAACGGATTAGGGAAAAGTGGTTCATCAACTCACAGATTATTACTAAGGGATCTACATGCTCAGCAAAGCTGGTTGTGTCATTTAAATGATGTTCAATTGGTACCCAAATGAGGCCCAAAGTGGGACAATAAAATATCCCCCCAACTCTTGATACTAGGCAGGATGGATCCATGATTTCATGCCTCAGTTTCCTGCTCTTAAACTGACAGGAAGTGGCACCCGGAGTGGTCTTCTGCTGTTGTACATTCAGAGATGCTCTTCTGCATACCTGGCTTGTAACGAGTGTTTGTGTGAGTTACTGTTGCTTTCTTTATCAGCTAGAAGCAGTCCAGCTGATAAGAAGCCAGACGTCCTCTGACTTCTGGCATCAACAAGGCATTTTCACTCAGAGAACTGCATGCTCATTGGTTAGTTTCTCTTTTTTAGACCATTCTTTGTAAACACTATAGATGGCTGTATGGGAAATTGCCAATAGATCAGCAGTTTCACCGTGCCGATTTGAATATGGCAGGGTTACTGCACTCTAATTCTTGGTCGGTGAGTGCATGTCAGGTGTAGATGATGGTCTTGCAGTGTATTGCCAAATCCCTCATTGCTATGGTATTGTATCATACTATGAGGGATTGTGTGATTCCAACCCCTAATACAAGTCTTTTATACCTTACTCATTGCATCTGTCTCTGGACATGATGCACACTTCAGTAAAGATGAAGGAATGTCTTCTTTCCCTTTTCTTTGTATATAAAGGGCCCGTCAGGGGCCTGAGTCATGAAGGAAAGGTACGAGCCTGGGAGTGTGTATTATGCATCACCACTGTTACCGTCATGTAAATTTGTGGGGTAGCTGTTAGGTATATACCTAAGTGTGAGCTTTCTAATTAAATACAGAACTAAACTTAGTGAGGGCATGACTGGGATACAAATGGTTTGCTTATTGTTTATACGCATACTGTTTGGATGATTATGGTGGTAATGTGTTACAGAGCCTGTGGGATACAGTGATTATGCGACGCAAAACAGAGAACGGCTGAAGGATACAATACAAAAAACTAAAGATTTAGTTTGCAGTGACAAATGACTAATTTGTTAAATTTGCAAAGATAAACTGTGACGCGCCGCTGTGGACTGAAGCAAGCCGATGTTTGCTTGAGCCGTTTGGCGATTTCATTCCAGTAGTTATTGTTTTTTGATATCCCTCTGAGAAGCTGTGAGATATTTATTTTGTCACCATATTCAGTGTTGTTTGCTCATAAGTCTCTCAATGACAGCTGTGATAATACTGTGACAGTCTGACAATGATTACACTCAAAAGTGGCTGAAAAAAAACATTCTTGGGGAATTATCTCTTATCTCAGAGAACAAACAACTTTGAACATGGATTTTAGTTTGTAGTTTGATGGATATGTATATGGCAGAATTCACTTTACATTGACTGTTTTACTTATGTATATCAACTATCGACAGTCTCTTGATTGCTAGACAGTGTTGTAATACAGAGTGGCTCTTGTTTTCATATTTCTCAGTCTGATTGTTGCCTTGTGCAGGCTAGATAGCATAAATGGCACTTGTATTAATCATACACAGATAAGGATTCACTTCCTCTCCAAGACAGAATTTGTAATGACCACAAGCAGATGGTTTGGTTTGGGAATGAAAAACAGAGAGGATGTTCGCACATACTGGTGTTATATGCTCTCTTGGCCCCAAGACAGCACATAAAAGCAGTACCAATTATGATATACTTGAAAGTTCAAATCAAATGATTTTCTCTGAGGCTAATGCACAATGGTTATACTGCAGAGCCCTGACAGTAATGGTTTATGGAGAAAAGATCTTGCAACTTATACGCACCAATGACTAGATGAGCCAAAATGCTGCAAAATAAACACGAATTTAAGGTGGTTTTGAAGTATGCAGTTGTCACATTTAGTGTGTAGATTGTCGTGCAGAGGACCCGAGCACAGAACGCTGCAGGCAGAGCACTAAAGGAAATGTAAAACTTTATTGTGGATTATCAGAGTCCTAAACTACAAAACTGTGGACTGTAATTCAAGAAAGTACCAGGAAACACCTGAGCAAGCGAAGGACAGCTCACACGGACAGTCACTCAACAGGACAAAGGACATAAGGAGGACTAGAGTGTATATAAACACAAGGACTGTTAGGGATAAGGGACAGGTACACACAGTCAGGGCAATCATGGGAGTCAGACACTAAGCAACATTCAAGGCAAGACAATACAGAAAACATATGCCAAATGAAACCCAAACAAGGCAAAGACACATAACTAAATGTGGACGTAAGAAGACTTGGACTAAACAAGAGGACAGATACAAGGAAACACTAGAGGACAAAGTCATAAACTTAGAAAAACAAGACAACTACACTCATGAAAATTAACAAGCTCAAAAGAGAAATTGAAATTCAACAACTAAACATTATAACAGTAATTCATCTTAACGGGCATCCAGACTCCATAAACACTAAACAGTAACCAGAATAACCAGGAAGTCGTGCTCAAGATACTGGAAATATAATAGAAAAACCAGGAGACTATAAAGAGCAGCGCTCAAGCAATACAAAACAACTGGCAATCACTGAGAACGTGATCCAAAACACCGAATCCTAACAGAGAAAATGAATACCAAGAAAACCACGAGATGACAACAGGAATCAAAAACATCTGTAACATCACAAGAAATCAAAACAAGAATCGACTGTTTAACAAAACTCAGACTTGAATATATTCACTCAGATAAGATAGACAAGTACCTGAGATCAAGGCAGCAGTAAATTATTGCATCATCATTATTATTATTATTATAAGTAAGGTTATTGTTGTTAATTAATTAGGTTTTATTTAACTGGTTGTCAGCACTTGAGAGGCTTTGGTGCGCATATTTTATTGAGACTGTTCTAATGTGTTGTTCAGTTATTGTAGTAGTAACAAAAAAAACAGTAAAAAAATGTGGTAAAACTTAACATTTAGAATGATTAAAAATTATGTTGAAACAAGCAAATCTAGTCAGCTGAATAAAGACAAGAATTAATAATGAATTTAAAAGAAAAAGTAACAAATTGCAATAGCTTTCTTTATATGTAAGTCTGACAGCTAGCTCATGAAAATTCAAATATATTCTTTATTATTTATTGCAAATTGAGAATGAGTAGTCTGTAATAATAATAATGATAATAATAATGATAATAATAATGATAAAAGCTATTTATATGGAAACAAACTGATCCTTGAATTAGTGCTCCATGGCAATTTCCCCCGACTGTACACGTTGCAGACCATGAAGATTTGATACTGGAAATAAATATGTCTTCACTTGTTTCACTGTAAAGAGGATCTGAAAGCTGGTCTGATCGACACTTTTTCTCTGAGAAAGCCTCGTGTCAGAGTTGAAGTTGTTTTTTGTGTTGTTAAATTTGCCTGTGAGTTCCTGCTCTGACTTGTCAAAATGCTTGCAAACTTTCATCAGGCCTTCCAAGATGACCTGAAATAAATCTTAACCTGCAATATGTGATATCTTCTTAATCTTCTCGGAAAGATTTCATGCTTCCGAAGTTAGAAATGTAGCTCTGTCAGTCTAAGCCACGCGTTCGGAGCGAGTTTCTTACAGCGTCAGCGGTGCAAATATCTGGATTTGTTTCTCTTATCGAATCGCCCGTTGAATATGAAAACGTTTTACTCGGGTTGCTTCGGTCTTGGACGACTGGTGTTTCTGTATTGAGTGATGGCTGTTAGAAAATGTCAAATGTCAGGTGTTAAGTTGTGAAACAAGGTTTTTTTTCCCCTCAAGTAGGTGTTATTCAACGGAAGTTTCACTGGACGTTCAATCCTTCATGCCCTCAGGCGCACTGTAAACACAACTGGCTGCGAATCGTCGACTCAGACAGAAAGGAAGTCATTTTTTACTCCATAAATATCTGCAGCCATAATACCTGGCTGCAAAGCCAAATTGCTCTGCTGCGATACTAATGCATTCACCACATTAAAGAAGTGAATAAATGTAATTTTCATAGACTGTATATGTGGTATTTTTTACAGAGTGCGAATGGAAACCTCTGGCTTTTTATGGACAGAGAATCTCTTGCTTCCTCTTATCCCTGTTTTGGATGTCATTCTGCTAGGCATTTAAGAGATGGAGCCATTTTTTGATGAGAGCAGAATCTGATATTATCTCTATTAACTCAAGGATTATACTCATTCAACTCACATTAGTGATGTAAAAAAGGTGACATCTCAGGCTTGTAAAATCGTATTAACACATTTCTGTGGTTGGAGGGGCACATTAAAATGGGTAATTTTGCTTCAAATGAAGTCTGTGTGCAGTAGCATCACACAGTATGGCTCTTCATTTCTTTTCCCAATACCTTTTAGCTATTAGCTTTAATGCCTGAAATGAGGGCTTACGTGTTCAGGCGCATCACACTGAAATGCGTTCGGAGCTTTTTCTGATGTTTACCGCACCGCCATCCAGAGGGGGAAAGGAAAGGATAGAATTTTGACTGTTCATAAACACGTAACTGCTGCTTTGGAGAACATAAAGTCAACTGATTTGAAATTCAGAGGTGTGTTTAATGGTCAGGGATGCCACTGAGCTTTGAGGTTCAGATGGGAGGAGATCGATACAGAGTTGCTCGGAGGCAGTTTATGTCCAAACAACAGTGATGAGGGGTGAACAGAGATGGTTATTGGATTTTCTGATGCATTTTAATCTGTAGATGTTGTGCCAGACTGGTACTTGGTAGTTTGTGAATGCTGGTATTTCACTCTGGTTTTGGTTTGTAACTTTTTAGTGCACACAAGTTCAGGGAAGATATTTCTACCAGTACAACCAGGACAGGAATGCTACCCACTTACACTACATGTTGATGCAGAACTGCATTGACATGCAGGTTGTGATTTTCATTTGAGTCAACAGAGACCTGCTGATGATAAAAACATGTTCCCAGGGAGGTTGACATATATGAGTTTATGTAGAAGTGTCTCATAAATATTACATTAGCTGGTAAATAAAGCCTATAAGTACACTTCCTGTTAGGCAGGAATATGCAGTGTTTTAATACATGTATTTGCCACACTATACTTCTGTGTGTTTTTTTGCAGTGAATTTACCCATTTGTAACCATTGGATGGCAGTATTGACTTTTAAAATCCTGAACGTAAAGGAAACACATCTTACTGCGTCATTATAACCTCATAATGCCAAGAACATGGAAGCTTCTGCTGAAAGATTACAAGTGAATATCTGCTGTTAAGTGATGAAGCATGACTCACTGCGCTGCTGTGGCTATAGCTCATTTAAGAGACGAAGGATTAGGAAAATCTTATCAGTTATTTTCTGAAATTGAAAGAGTTTGTAAGAAATTTTAAAACCGTAACGTCAGTGAAGATAATGTTGATATTTCAAGGCCACCCAAGGTGGAGGGAGGTTTTCTTGTTGGATTATTATTGTTGACGTTTGGACAACACTGGTTTTTACATAAGAGAATTAATTTAAACTCAGTAATCAGAAGGCACTGGCTCGTTTTTTGTCATGATTTCTAGTTGTTTTTTCCCCTTGTTTATTCATCAGCAATTTTTAGCCTGTGAAGCATGGTAAAAGCTGACAGTGGCTGCACCAAACTACAGCCTCATTGAGCACTTTCTCGCTTTCTCAAACTAAACCCTTTATTAATCGTCCCTGCATAACAAGAAGAGCAATTTGTTCTCGATAGTTTGGATGTAATGATGAAGAACTAAATATCTTATTAAATGCAAGCAGAATGGGGGAAGAAATACAGTGCACTATTAAAAAGAACTGCATTATTATCATTTCTAATATTTATAACGTTTAATTTCTTCAGCTAAGTGATTCTTCTTCTGATTGTTCTGACCCACCTGGATTACTTTGATGAGAATCGTTTCATAATTTTTTGTAAAGTTGTCACATAGTAATTAGTATTCTGCGTTTCAGCGTTTGTTTTCGGAACCTTTTTGATTAATGACTACCTCGCTGAAATTGTATTAAAACGATCTATCATAAGAACATCAGGCAAAAAATTCTCTTTTATTTTTGTTCATTTTACAAAAGCAGGAAAAAAACCACCAGCGTGTATTATGTTATTGTGAGGATAATAATTAGTCGTTGCTTTATCGCTCACCTTTTCAGAGTTTGTTTCATGTTTGTGTTTTTGCTCTTTCTCATCAGGATGTTCTGAACAACCTGGGTTCCTCGGAGCTGGATGAAGACGACCTCATGTTAGATCTGGATCTCTCCGATGATCAGCGACACCGACATGGTAACGTTTTTTCTGCTGTTTCCGCCATAATAAACATTTGCATATTTTGCGGTGACATTGTAGGAAATCGGTGAGAGAATTCTGCAACCATTTTTTATCTTTTTAACCAGTTCTTAGCAGATTTCACTGATGATTCTGTACATGCAAAGTTCATTTAGATAATACTTCAAAATAGCTTTTCAAGATGCCTCCTATGCAGCGGGACTTGTTTCTAGAAGAACTCTGTGTAGGGGAGTTAATGGACATGTGACTGGATGATGAACAATTGCATCATAAGTTAAAACCCTGAGATATCTTTTGGAATTAAACAAGTTCTTTTACTCTTTATGATTCATGATTTGCACTCCCATTTACTACAATGACAAAAGACTTCATTGCGACTTTTACACTTTGGTAATCCATCCAGTCTGGGGGGCCAGATTGGACCCTCTTTGAGGACAGTTCTGACCCCCCAGACTCATGTTTGTAGGTTACATTACTCATGTCCTTTATATCTGTATCTCTTTTAATTAAAGGGAATATCTCCTCTCTCACCTTCCTCTCTGGTGTCACAGTCGCTCCCCTGTCTGGTTTTGCTTCAATCTTTGCCTCTCTTTTTCCTTTATTAGTACACTTCTCCCTCATCACCTTAAAGCATGAAACCAGTGTTCTCCCTGCTTCTTTCAACACGTGCTGGGACTTTGATGCGGCTGCCTCATTTACACCAATTCATCTCCTTTGTTCTGGCATTTCCATCACACTTCTCCTGACATGCGTCACAGTTGAAAAGTGTCTGTCGGAGGAAAATCGTTGCTCGTGCCCTGCCACGGTAGAGCATAGGAGTGCCAAACACCCTGAACCCCAGCTTCCTCTCATACAACACATAAGAATAGTATTGCGCTGAAAAAGTGCAGTGTAACCACCAAACATACAAATCTGTTAAGAGAAACTCTGTGTGTGCTCATGTATTGGCTTTTATTGCATCCATGTCTTAAAAATGGGATTTTTCTGTTATGAGTCAATGTTACAGTGAAATCGTTAGCTTTTAACCAGCAGTGCTGTTTTTTTGCGCAGACATAACTGAGCAAAATCGAAAGCTCTTGCAGTTACTGTCTGTACTGATTATATTTCTGACCTGTGCTTGCAAAGGTTTAGTTCGTATTAATATGCGTCAAACCAGACAGATATACATAGTTGATGTGTGGTAGAGTGCAACACACGAAGAAAATGACTCAACGAGGTAAACATGAGCTTGTGATCATACTCCATTTCTGTGCTTCATGTTGCTCAGACACAGGGACTACAACAATGCAGCGACGGGGTGCGTTTATGTCAGCTCGACTAGCTTTGTCTCTTATCAACAGATCTATCGGTGAAATTATATGTTAATGTGAGGTTGGATTCATCTATTTCTAGGCCATATTTAAGTCCCAGATGGGCTCCTAGAATATTGCAGTTGCAGTCAAATAAAGTAAAATGCTCAGCAGCACTGAGAAGTAAAGAATACAATGGAAGCTTCAGCGCTAATAAACAGAATTTCCTATGCTTATGGGGTTTGAAGAGCATTGGGAGGCTGGGTGGTTCACTCACACAGCCAGTCAAAACACACACACACACACACACACACACACACACACACACACACACACACACACACACACACACACACACACACACACACACACACACACACACACACAGGAAAGATCTCTACAGGCACTGGCTGATGCAGAGCTAAGGGAGGCACCATCATTAATATACACACTAGCACACAAGCGTGCATGCTTAGTCATTAGACCTAATGGTTTGCAGACTGTAGCATGAAATTAAAGGTTTGATGAATTGTTCTCATAAAGTCAAGGGACTAAGACTCTGTGCTGGCATTAGAAGAGTAAGGTTCTTCCACAAACTCAAATTACAGGAACTCATTTAAACACACCGTAACAGACATTCACGCAGAATACACAATACAGACACGCGCAGATCCATGCACAGGTTCATATAAAGATGTA
Organism: Astatotilapia calliptera; assembly: GCF_964374335.1. Lineage (NCBI taxonomy): Eukaryota > Metazoa > Chordata > Actinopteri > Cichliformes > Cichlidae > Astatotilapia > Astatotilapia calliptera. The sequence goes on from NC_137433.1 coordinate 24,304,491, forward strand.
TATGATGTATACGTACACAATTTGATGCACACCCATCTCACAATCCCTTACGCCCACGCACTCATCGGTACTCCTCATTTTGACCTCTCTCAGGTGGCTTGTTGAAGCCGTTATTAAAAAGCAAGCAGTTTCACAGCAATTTATGGCCCACAGGGCTCTGCGTTCTCACTCCTATGGTGACTCATGCCCTGTGGAATCACACAGGGACAGTGTGAGAGACAGAGACCTTTGCAAAGACATAAAGAAATACCAAATCTTGGCTTTATATCCAACTTTTATTTCACTGTCTTTTATATTGGCCTGTTAAATGTGCCATTGAATATTTAGGCATAATTGTAAAGAAACACAAAAAACAACAACTGATGGTATGATGATCCCAACGGATCACTACTGAATTTTAATAACCTCTTTGATCCAAGTTTTATAGCTCTAATTCATCTCAAAAGAAGATTTAAACAGAGAGCTGTGAATTCTTCTTAGGCTAACATGTTGTCAGTCAGATTGTCACCTGGGGTTAGAGAAAACAACTTCAATCCATTACATGTCTGTTTGGTTGTGTGCACAGTGTCCAGAGAAGACTCCAGCCAGTCTCTAGCTTCCTGTCTGAACCTGCTGCCCTCACCTTTGGACCCATCTGGAGATCGCGTTTTGGGAAAAGAAAATATTCAGAGGTAATAAATACGTGTGTTTTTATTGTAGTGCTTTTCTGTGCTTTGTGTTATACATATGTTTATAGGGACTGTCTTAAAAATTCTTAAGTCCATTTAGTGTAATTTTATAAAGAGCAGAGTTGTTTGGCTTCTTAAAAAAAGGGAAAACAGCAGCTAGTTTTTAAAACACATGGGCCACTTTATTAGGTATACCCATTCTTTTACTCGTTAACAGAAATATCTAATTAGTCAATCACATGGCAGCAACTCAATATACTTAAGCATGTAGGCATCCAGACCTGTTGGAAGTTCAAAAACAGCATCAGAATGGGGAAGAAAGGTGACTTTGAATGTGACATGGTTGTTGGGCTGGTCTGAGTATTTCAACAACTTAGATTTGACCATATCTGAGATTTACAGAAAATGGTCCAACAAAGACAAAATATCCAATGAATGGGAGTTTTCTGGGTGAAAATGACTTGCTGATGCCAGAGGAGAAAGGCCAGACTGCTTCAAGTTGATAGCAAGTCAACAGTAAGTTAAACAATCACGTGTGTCAACCAAAGTGTGCAGAAGAGCATCTCTGAGTGCACAGCCCTGAAGCACATGGGCTGCAGTGGCAGAAGATCAGTCAGCTAAGAACAGGAAGCTGAGGCTACATTGTACACACGCTCAACAAAATTGGACAATAGAAGATCCAACCAGTGTTGCCTGGTCTAAAGAGTCTTGAGTTCTGCTGCTAATTGGATGCTAGGTTCAAAATTTGGTGTAAACAACATGAAAACATGAATCCATCCTGCTCACTATCAACGATTTAGGCTGATGGTGATGATGTAATGATGTTGGGGCCCCGTTGTACCAGTTGAGCACCATTTAAACTCCAAAGCCTTCCTTGCTGACCATGTCCCTTTATGACCACAGTGTAGCTATCTTCTGATGGGTACTTTAAGTAACATAACAAAGATTACATCATTTCAAACTCTTGTTCCTTTAACAATGGATTCATCAGACTCAAACGGCCTCCACAGTCAACTCATTCCAAATAATGGACCAAAATATCTGAGGAGTGTTTCTATTACCTTGTTGAATCTGTGCCATGAAGAATTAAGGCAGTTCTGAAGGCAAAAGGGTGTCCAACAAAGGGATGGCAAGGTGTAACCAATGAAGTGGCCAGTGAGTGTATTATTACCCTGAACAATGCACGCTGAAGTAAGGTGAGGACACTTTTGAAATAAAAAATAATACCACAGTGTTACTGTTTTGCAACGACCTGTAAGTGCAGTACACAAAAGTAAAAATATGCCCAAATCATCAGTGAGTGAGTCAAGTTATTGGAGGTGAACTTGCACACAGTTTTTTAAAGGTATTTGGAAGGTAGGGTGTTCCCAGCACCTTAGAGAACTTGTCAAAATTCTCTTTCTCACTTTCTGTTAACATGTCTGTTAATGAAATCCCAGTCTCACTTGGATGTTTTTTAAACCAGGACTATATCGGACTGGGATAATAGAACCAGAATCACATAAAAAATGTCGCCATGCACAGTGTGTGTGTGTGTGTGTGTGTGTGTGTGTGTGTGTGTGTGTGTTTTTTTCATTTTACCTTATAAAATCCATGTTAGAAGAGAGCGAGAAAGCTGGGCGGTTACTGTCTATTCTGGGACTTGCTGATGTTGAATGTTCTGTGTAAATGCATGCAAACATGTTTTATATCTTTTCCTCTCTTAGAGATGAGACAGCAAGAAGGAATATAAATAAATTAATTCTGATTGAATAAATATGCAAGCTGTCCTCCTCTCCTCTGTCCCTTTGTAGCCAGCGACTGAAACAAAACACTTAAGAGTTTCTGTTTACACATGTGCTCCACTGCCAAGGACAGTTCAAAATCAGATTAGATTTGCCCACTTGTTGCTTCTTTTTGCCCAGAACCAGGACAAGTCTTACTGGACGCACACAAACCTGCATGCAAAGCCATTTGTCTGCATAAAGATACACAAGCACAAACACACACAGTGCAGCTTTTCAGATGGGGCTTATTTGGGTTTTATGGAGCCAACTGAGTAATAAAGGGGTTGTAGCACCATTGGCTAGATAAAGATGATTATTGCTTTACCTTTCAGTATTGCTTTCTCCACTCACTAGTTGAATTTATCTCTGCTGGAACCCACAGAGTAATTGTGTCTGTCTAAATGTGTTTTTCCTTGAATAAACTAGCTCTGATCTTCTGTTTGTGGAGACAGTGCAGATCAACTTGTGTGAGTGGTTTTAAAGTAGAGATTTATACTATACCATTGAGTCACTGGACTTAACCGGGGCCTCTTTTTTTTTTTTATCACGCTTCTAACGCTTCTCTTTGAAAGTTTCAATGAATAGAGAGACATTCTGTGTCTAGACAGTGTCAGTGAATCATGCAAGTCGGGAGTCAACCTTTTCAAATCATCCAAGGTTTTTGTCAGACTCATTGGTTGTTTCATTTATAGTGAAGTCTCACTTATCATTGAAAAGCAGTGGAGGAGCTTTCATATCAGACGCACACATAGAGACACGCTCAAAAATATTTACATTATTGCCTTCTGTGTACAAGGTCATGGCAAAAATAACATTCTGCTGAAACCTTCTTTGGCTTGATTGAGCTTGTCTGAACTGAGCCAGCGATGTTTAGCCTGGAAATGTCAAAACTTGAGGAACTGGTTCGATCCCTCTTGATCAAAACAGTGACATGACTTGGTGTTTTGACAGGATCCCTTTAGCAGAGAAAGCAGATGAATGAACCAAAGCATGAATAGATGAATACGCTGGTGCTTTTAGCTAAAAATGTAAGGTCTCAGTCACACAAGCCTAGAGATCAATCCGTGAACCCTGGGTAACTAACAGTTGTAAGGGAAAATGTGTTTCACCAGACTGGTTGCCAATTTAGTTGACACAATGCATGGAAGATGCCAACTTATCAGCAGACATTCACCATTTAATCTCCACGCCGTAGTGAAACTTTAAAATGGTAAATGGCCTGTATTTGTATAGCGCTTAACACGTTCAGTCATCCACCCATTCACACACGTGATGGTAAGCTACATTGTAGCCACAGCCACCCTGGGTCGCACTGACAGAGGCGAGGCTGCCGGGCACTAGCGCCACCGGGCCCTCTGACCACCACTAGGCAACGGGTGAAGTGTCTTGCCCAAGTACGCAACAACAGAGACTGTCCGAGCCGGGGCTCGAACCGGCAACCTTCCGATTACAAGATGCCCTGCCAACTCTTGAGCCACAATCGCACATCGCCATTTCTAAAGGTTCAGCTTTGAAGGTGAATATTCTCAGTTTTCTGTTTGTGTTGCACTCTTTACAGCAATGACTGTAGAAAACATGGACGATGCGACAGCGCCTCCACCCATTGTGCAAAAATGAAGCCAAAATATCCAGCTTGTGGAGGCTGCCATCTTGCATTGTTGGAGCCAGAGTCTGCGCAGTAGTGACTTGAGGTGGAGGTGTAAAGCTAGTTAGCGATGCTACACACCTGTTACTTTAATAGTCTGTATTATTGAAGGATTCAGCACTGCTTAGGTTTTGTTTCAATTTTTAGACAGTGATGAGATCAGCTGCACACTCCACAGAGGCTACAGTCCTGTAGAAAGTTATATATTTAAAAATATATGATCCTCTCTGGTTACTCTGGTATGAATAACTCTGTATCACTTTATGGTAAATGACACACTATCTGCAAAAAACTGAAAGAATTCCAGATGACAAGTTTGCAGTTAAACATCCAAGTGGCGACCTTTGACCTTCATCAGGTTTTATTTAATTGTGTCAGAGAAAATCAAATGTGCTCTTCATGCAGCTGAGTACATAAAGTATTTAAAACGGAAGCTGTACAGGTCTGAGATGAGCAGCTTTGTAAAACACCAAACTGAGGTCCTGTTAATGCTGATATATACTGGCACTGCTGGTGATGAATCCTTTTGACTTTTTGTCTTTAACTTTATCAATAAACAGCTGCAGCCTTCACTGACAGCACATGTGGTACTTTAACCTTTGTACTGTTTTCATCAGTTAATTTTGCAGTTGACATGTGAACATGTTGGATGATCTGTCTGCTGTCACTGGGTGGTGCTGAGGTCTGAATCTGAGGGCAGCTCCTGTAATCACAAAGAGAACAGAACCATAACAAACTGAAATATAAAGTTTCTCTCAAGTCTGAAATAAAGCTGATCCTTCTCTGTCCCACACACTCAGGATCTGAAGCTCTTCTCTTACATTTTTTTCAGTTCTACAGTTTAATCCACAGTTACTGATTAATGAGGAGTTACTGAAGTACAAGCTTTTAAAAAAAAATGGTGTTACCGTCTTTAAAGATGTGGCAAGAGACAGAAAACATGCTGTTGTTTGCACATATTTAATAATCAGCTCCGCACAGGAGCTGAAGTAGTGTACAACCTGTTGCTTTTACAGTATAACACTTGTAATAAAAGTACAGTAACGATAATTAGTGACTGAGCAGCCCGGAGCGTTTCTCTTGATTTCTTTAGTCAGGGTAAATTCATTCACCTGCACGGGTTAGCTAACGAACGAAAACAAGTTTCCCCGACAGCTAAGTGCTCATCTTAGCTAGCTAGGTCTCAGGACCGAGCTAAGGACGGTAGTTACGGATTAGCTTACAAACACGTTTAACTTACCGAAAAAGTGCAGCAGGGCCTCGGGTCCTTCTGTCGGTAGTCCAGTTTACTGAAGAACACCTCAGGCTGTCAGGCTAAAACAGTCGATCGTGTTTTCGTAACGTAAACGCTGGCCCTCCTCTCAGAGCCTACGCTCTATCTGCTATTCCCGAACAGAGATACGCAAGTTTCTCCGTGACTGCAGCTGCCAGTCAAAGCTGCTGTGATGACATTACATCGCAATTTAACATCTCCGTGGACATAAATCAGCGTGGTGAGAACTATTGATAACAAAAGAAAGAATCTTTGGGGAAAAATTGTTAATTTATTCTAGTCTGATCCCCGTCCCATCCGCTAACATGGAGGAGGCGGGGTTTATGACCTATACTGCAGCCAGACAACAGGGGGCGATAGAGACGTTTTGGCTTCATTTTCGAAAAGCTGTCGCGTCGTCCATGGTTTCTATAGTCATTGCTTTACAGTGAGGTGATATGGTCTGGAATTAGAGAAAAGCATCACAAAAGCTAACAGTAAACAGCTAATAGCAAACATGTATCTGAATCATGTGATTAAGGCACACATTACTTACAGATTTGGTTCCCTTGCAACACTGATGAACGCTCTGCTTCTTTTAAGTCTATCTTAGTGCTCTTAAAACATTTAGATTTCTGTCGTTTCCAAACATTTTTGTGTTTCCAGAAACAATTTCTGTTTATTTAGTCAACTTCTGTTGCTTTGTGTGTTTTTGGAGCATTTGTCTATTTGCTGGCATTTCCTTAAGTTGCAGTCCTTTGACCTTTCAGGGCCATTGTAGTTTGCAGACAAATTGATGCCTTTCGTGCAAACTATAGGTGACTGGGGCAAGGTGCTAGTTGCTAAAGAAAGCGCAAGAAGCACCATTTACCTCTTTATGACCAATTTCTTACCAGCAGCTTCCAGTAACATCCAGCAATCACTCATAGCTGGATGGAGAATATATATTTTTATTTTTGCAACCAGTGATTTTCGGATTGTTGCCGTCTGGTCTCTCCGCTATGTGACTGGGGCCTAACATCACCATGTTAACACAGCGATGTGTAGCAGCTGTTACAATAATGGTTCATATACCATGTTCTCATCTTGATTTACTTTTTTATGTTTAAATTAACTCTAAATGCAAGTCTGTTAGAAGTGGTTAGTTGTGGGAAAATAAACATTTTATCTGGTGATAGGGAATATGTTGGTACACCTCAAAGTGTTTATTCATCCTGGGTGGAGGTGTGGGTGCAGCGGGGCGTGAATATGTGTGCCAAATGTCAAGACGATCCATCCAGGACTTGCTGAGATACATATTTTATTTTGGACCAAGGTGGTAGACTAATTGACCATCAGACTGACATTTCCATCCTAGGAGTCATGCTGCTATCGTGGCTAAAAGTGTATGCAGTAATTTTACATTCAAGTCATGTTGCGTCTGAGTAATGGCTTATATGCCAACCTTTATAACAACTCGACAGTCCGCGCTGAAGTCTTGAACCTTGTACTCCAGAATGACTTAAGCCTCCAAAACTGTAGACACATTACACAATTTAACAGTGAGTGTGCTCCTGACAGCCAGACAGTGATATGATATAGTGGGATTAGAGAGAAGTGTGTGTTGAGGTAACTTCTCCACAGCAAAGGAGCAGTTCTTTTAGCTGAAGTGCAGAGAAGCAGAACAGCTTCAGTAAACACTAAAAAAGACTAGAGGAAACTGCAGGCTTGTGGACTCGACTTGTTTTGGATTCAGAGTAAATTTAGATTCTGTTTCATTTCAGAAAGCATCATTTTAAAATGCAGGAAATCAGGTGCTAGTGTCACAGTTTTAACATACTGTTTTGGCTTCGGAAACACCGGAGCTGGTTAGATAATGAAACCAGGTGTATGATTCTTAGCCTGACCAGGATGTAGGCTGCTGGCAGGTGTTAATTTCCTACAGTTTGAGTTCACCATCCTCGCTGATTTCTTCCAACAAAATATTTTCACCCAAATGTTTAAGTCTGCGAGTGAAGAACCTGAGATTGGAACTAGGGGAAGAGAGCAAAATCTGTTTGCCCAGGGCTTCCTCTCTCTCTCTCTCTCTCTCTCACACACCGTCTTTCTTTCTCTTGGAGTTGCTTTTGCTCTTTGTCTCAGGTTCCACATTCCCTCGAGGGGACATTGATTTGCTGGAGGCAAAGCAAGCTCCTTTCTGTTCACACACAACACACGCACGCACACACATGCACGCACGCATTTGTGTTTCCATCACTTCAGAGGACATTACACCAACTTACATTGAAGACTTATTGGAATGCTAACCACAGCTGTAACTTACCTAACCCTCCATGACTCTAAACCTAACTTAATCTAAAATCAAGGCTTTGTAATAAAACTGAATTTCCATTTTTACTTTGTTTTTTTGTCCCCTGTAGCCACAGCCGGTCCCCAGAATATGACTGTGTAAACAGATTTATGTCCCCACAGTATGAGTAACACAGGATCATGCACACACACACCTGTCAGTCAGTCAGGCTGTCCAGAGAGAGTATCAGCTGCAGGATACTGCTGGCTGTCTGACAGGCTGCACAGAACATCTGCTGCATGCACGCACACACAAACACACACTCGCACACACAGGCGTGCAGGCACAGCTCCAACCTCTTTGATGTATGGCAGTTGAATGATTTTGATGGCAGGGTTTTAATTGTCTATGTTTATGACTTTGTACACATTAATATCGCAGTAACAAAGCCATGTCAGCGAACAGCCAGGTGCTCAAAATCTATTTCCATTCTTTGCAGCTGCATAGGTGTTTAGAGACAGAGAGAGTGGGGTGGGGGGGCTGACACATCAGTCAGTGTCACAGCATCCAATATCACCCTATATGTATACCTTGCGTAGCAGCTTTCAGCAACGTAGAATACAGTATTTATTGTTGTTTTTAGTTATTGATGAGAATGAGGGAGAGTACAATACAAAGTTTAGAGATGCAACTTTAGATAGATTTCCAGCTCTGAAATCGGTTAAATTCATTATAGATTCATCCAGTTTTCTGAACAAATTTGCCACACCAAACAACAACAACTCCAAACAAAAAGATAGCTCTACTGTCACAGAAAATCAAGAAAAGCAGAATAATCCCCCCCATTTCCACAGCTTAAACCTGCACATGGCTTACATTCTGGCTTAACAAAAATATTTGACTAATCGATTAATACCCAGGTGCCTCGGCTCTAGACATTTCCGCCCGAGTGACTTTGTCCTTGCCTCGCAGTGCACCAGAAGACCTCCCTTGGAGTATAATAGGTTTGGGTCAGTGTGATATTATGTCTTTGAACTTCTATCATGTTTACATTTGCCTTGAAATCTAAAATAAAATAAGACAGATCTCTTCAGTGCATTCTTTTTTTTGCCAGTAGCATGACAATACCAAATGTCCCTCAGAGACTTTTGGTTCCATTTGTGATGTATCTTTATTGTCTGTTTTCTTTTAAGACGTGAACTGCTCCCGTCTCTTATACAAAAAGATGCAGAGGAAATTAAATTTTGACAGTTGGGATAAAGCTTGCCTGTTTCTATGGTAACTGCAGCCTGCCTGTTGAGTGTTCCCCTGCCATTCTTCTCTTCATTTTCCCCTTTCTCTGTTTTCATTGCTGATTACTATGCGGAAGACGGGCAATCTGAGCAGAGGACACGCAAACACAGAGGTGTCCTTATCTGTCAGTATGCAGCGGACGATCACAAAAGTCTCAATTCCCATATCTCCGCTTCTCAATTGAAGATTAAACGTGTAGGTATTACACTCACATGCTCTTGCGGCGGCATAATGAGGCGCATCAGAAAAATGTCAACATTCGTGCGCAGGTCCCAATTCACCCTGTTGACCCTTATTCGTATATAGAGGTTAAAAATCTTTTTTGCTCTGGTTGAATGTGTTGAGAAAGGAGTTAGCTGGGTCTGCTCGTGAACTGAATGCTGTGTAAATGGCAGCAGTGAGATGGCGGTAGAAAAGACAGCCTACTCATAGCTGTCTTCATTGAGGCAGCTGGGTATTAAGATACTGCTGAGCAGAAAGACCAAGTGTTGAGAAAGTGTCTTGTAATTCAGAGAAAAACCAGTTCTCTCACATTTGGTTGGAATGCTACATAGCGATATACTCTCCTGTATATATCCTGTAGTCTCAAACGGAGGCCTGTAATCTGTAATTTTATAGAATTTTCTCGCATATGCACAAAAACAGGAAGGAACACATTTATTTAATGTTAATACGACTCACAAAGTATATCGACCATGTTGTAATCGAATCCCTCCAGACTTAATATAGTCTGCAAAAGTAGCACACGCATCTCCTTCTACCGTAAGTCACATACTCACAAACATTTAAGCGCATGCACATTCATAAAAATAGACAAGCATAAAGAATCCAGTTTAAGGAGTGGAGCTGAGGACAGACGAAATTCCCTGCAACATGATTTTCAGACACAGAGAAACACAGCATACAGTGGGAGTTGAAGGGAACACAAAGTAGACCCCCCCCCCCCCCCCCCCCTCTTTTTTTTCAGTTCCTGGTGTATAACGATGCAGAATTTGTTAATCCAACAAGCAGCGACAAGACTCGGTCTTTTATCTTGTTTTTATCTGTTGTTTTTCAGTGGAGAAGCTTTGGCTACATGCCTTGACAAATTTTAATTTTTAAAACTCTAAACTTGTTAAAAGCGTTATAGTGTGCATGTGTTGGCATGTGCATTTCTTTTGTCAATTGTTGTTTAGCTTGTAATTCACATCACCCTATAGGGTTTATTAAATGTTCAGCATGAGGAGACTAATTAGTATTGGCTTTCATTTTTATCCCACTTGCTTCGAGCGGGAACTTGTTGTCCTGATTTGTAACGCAAAGAAAAACAGTAGATTGGCAATAAATAAGACATCCCTGTGCTTCCAATAACCTTTTTCTTAATCAACTAGTGTGTTCCAGAAATAAAAGGGAGTGCTGAAGTGGTGTTCACTGTAAATCGTACGGCAACAGATTGTAAGACACATGGCATTAGTGCCACCGTTTCCAGCATTTCAAGACTTTTTTTATCATAAATATAGCAATGCACTTTTGTCTTTGGCTCTCTTTATCTTGTCTCAATTTGTTGCAGACCACAGTATAGTATATGCAAATGTTAAATCTATTTTAATACAACAGGATGAGATTAGAGACTGTTTCCAAGAAGATATTTCCCGCCCCGTTTTGTTGCTTTTTCAAACACATTCCTTCTGCTGTTGTCAGTGATAAAAAATGTTTTGTGAATGCTGAATATTTCCCACGAGAATATGTTACTGTTGTATTTGTTCTTCTTGATGTTTGGTCTTTGTAGCTGTCTGGTGCACCTCGCTTTAAGAAGGATACCCCCCCCCCCCCTAAAAAAAAAAGTTTGAAATAGAAAACCTCTTTACACGAGTCTTGATGCTTGATGCAATCATCCAGGTAAGGAAAGGACTCTTTACAATGGGTATTAGTGAATGTTTTAGTCAAAGGTTGCTATCCAAGGACTGGAGAGAGGTTATGAAACTAAGTCAACCCATGTTGCTTTGGTAAGAATCAAGAGAGTAAATTGCGCTTGTTAAATGATCATCAGCATTTAGGTGTGCTAACAAAATGCTGCAATCTTTTCAGGAGTGGACATCACAGCTAATCACAGCAAAAAAGCAACTGCAAAGAAGCCATGAGTCAGACTCTACAGGCTTAAGTTAGCATGTTAAATGTTAAAGTTGATGAAAGTCCAATTAGAGAAAAACTGAGCAAGTCGAGTCTAGTCAAGGAACATGGCAGCACAGCTTATGTTGGCAAATTTGCATCTTAACAAACCAACAGACTTCTGGAGAATTTGATTTAGAAAGAGGAGTCCAATGTGTGTGGCCTTAAAGGACCGCACCATGTTTGGAGAAAACACCGCATATCAGCTCAGACTACCTCATCCATACATGGGGCGACCGTGGCTCAGGGGGTTGGGAAGCGTATCTGTAACCGGAAGGTCGCCGGTTCGATCCCTGGGCTCTCTGTCCTGGTCGTTGTGTCCTTGGGCAAGACACTTTACCCTACCGCCTACTGGTGTTGGCCAGAGGGGCCGATGGCGCGATATGGCAGCCTCGGTTCTGTCAGTCTGCCCCAGGGCAACTGTGGCTACAACCTTAGCTTGCCTCCACCAGTGTGTGAATGCGAGAGTGAATGCACCCAAAGCATTATAAAGTGCTTTGGGTGCCTTGAAAAGCGCTATATAAATCCAATCCATTATACATACCATCAAACACGGTGGTGGAGGAGTTAGGATTTGGGCTTGGGCAATCTCAGGATCTGGGCACCTTGCAATCTCTGAGACTCCTCTCTATTGAGGAGGAGAGTGTTGTATAGTCAAGTGCAAGGCCATTTGTCTGATAGCTAAGGCTTGGCCTATATTGGGTCTTTCAGTGGAACATTGGGGCAAGCATGCTAGTAAATCTACAATAGAATTGCTGAAAAATAAAGAAAAGAACCTCAACCTGATTAAATGCTTGGGCAGGATCTTGAGAGAGGTGTGCAAAAAGAAACGCCTGCAAACCTCAAAGAGCAGAAGCAACACTGTGAAGAAGAGAGGGCCAACATTGCTCCACAATGATGTGAAAGACTGATAAAATAAACTAAAGTACTTCAAGGTATTGCTGCTGAAGGTGGCTTTACAAGCTATTGAATCATGGGGATTACTGATATTTTCACAGGACTGCAGAGAGTCCTACAAAAACTTTTTTCCCATTACTGCCAAGTGCTTGTTTTTTGTTAGATGAAATTTAGATGGCAAGCTGAGATTATCTGAACTCAGCTTGCCATATATTATATTTAGGCTGGGCTCAAAAAAGTGGTAGCTTGGCTTGGTGCAGAAAGGTGAAAAAAAGAGGTTCAGTGGGAGTGCTGTAACTATGTCAAACAACAGCTGGATGCAGTGACTGTTCACTCTCTCTAAAGGTTAATGTTTTATCCAAATATTGAACTATTTGGAGACTCATTTGTCTTCCAGCGTCTGGCTTCGAACTTTTATCCCTCATAAAAAAACGTAATAAAATTAAAAAACACAAAACTGTAAATATCTTTAACTTAGGTGCGTGATAATTTTGTCACACAGTGTTGCAGATATACAGTCAAATCAGACAGAAACACAGTGTTGGTCACTATGAAAGCACCAGAGTCTGAAAAAGATATAAAGCCCAAGTGCCATTGTTCATATTCAGCGACCAAAATGAAAATCTTAACACACTTGACCACATTAGGAAAACTGAAGATGCTATACATAAGCACTTGGGCAGATTGTGTATCCAAAATACAATTTCAGTGTGGAACTCTTGATAAAACAGTAGATATTACGTGTTAATTGGTGATGTCTTCGCCGTTTTCCCAGCATGGGTAAATCATGTTTCAAACAAACAGATCTAATACTTGCAGACTCTGTTGTCAACTTGCGTAAGTCTCCACAAAATTACACGAAGAGTGCAAAATCAAAGCAAAATTGTCGCTTTCTGTGTGCATAATATCTTATTAGGCACCTCATAGTCTTATTTCACTACTGCCATGACAACGGCTTTTAAAGAAATGAGGATGATGGCCATATGTGCTTTTTAATGTTCTTGATCGGAGAGGATTATCTGTGGTACCTTTTTATATATGTTTTCTTATTTAATAAGGATCAGAGCTTTTGCAGGTGATTACAGACGAAGAAATATGTTTATGTCGGCAGTCTCGATAAGATTAGGCCTAAAATGAGGGATCGATGAGGGGAATGCTGAGAAACATTTATTTAGAAATGATGTCAACAAGAATATGGGAAGTGTGGGCAGTCGACGTGAATCTGATCTAAGTGCAGAGATTGTTGCAATAAACATGCAGGCACAATAATTGTCATTTAAATGTTTCCTTTGCATGAGTCAGTATGGAAACTTGTTCTTAGGTGCTATTATTTTGTCATTGCGATGACAACAGTGCCACCGCAAAAATCACAACAAATCAAAACTGTGACTCATCTTAAACAATATATGGCTTTCTGAAAGGAAAGTGGGCAGTTTGACAGTGACAAGAGGAAATTTAGATGAAAAGGAGAGAGGCAACATTTACATTTCTTGTGATGCTGTTACTCTCTGTCATAAAATATCACTTGTGTTTGTCTCAAACAACATGTGTTATACTGGGAATTTACAACACAAGCTTGCTCCTCCGTGTCTTATTGTCTTATTAATATGAGCTTTGAGTCACACATTGGCAGCTAAGATCACATTAATTTGCACTTATTACATTTCTGGTCAAAATCTTATCTGAAATTCGATGCTTTTGTTTTTTTTTTTATGACTGCGGGATCAGCAGAAGATAATCAGGCTGTGCAGTGGCAACACGGTTATAAGGTCATTGAAATTCTGGTCCTTTATTATCAGGGATTTAGAATAAATAATGCAAAAATTATCATGTCCTTAAGTAATGAACAGACTGGATAAGCATTAATGTGTCCTCTAAATAAAAACTCCCTTTGGGTGCAGAATTTGCATTTTAAACATGGATTTGTTGGCTGGAGTTAAAAAAAAAAAAAAAGATAAAATAAAAATCGGGCTTAGTCAACCAGTGGTTGCTTTTGTGATCAGCTGTCACCTGTGGCACTCGGGCATTTTTATGCGATTCTCGCTAAAAATTGCAACCTGACAGAGTTACTTTAAAACGTGAATCATAGAAGAAATCCCTTCATGCTTGCATAACAACATAAGTTCAAGAGAGAGAGAGAGAAATGTCTCGGATTCCCCTTGGGCAATACATTTTGGTAGTGGACTCGCAGCAGGGTTTCTGTGCTAAAAATTGAAACTGTTCCACTTTAATGGAATATTGCTTGGAGGCTTTTATACAGGGTAAGATTTGGCAACTTGGCATGACAATATTCACGGAAAATGAAAAATGTAATGCGACACATGGGACCGATATTAAATAGATCTCTATGAGCAACAATAAGTTGTGATAGTAATTAGTGCAAGTATGTTCTGATAACTCCCCAAAGGTTCCCCCACCACCACCATCCACAAAGAGCTAATGTGGTGGTTCCCATCCTTTTATGGATTAACCTCACAGATGCCAAGGAAGCGGTGAGTGGGCAGTGGCAGACAGCAATAGATCGAGGTTAGAGAAGTCAGGGGGAGTGAAACAAGCAAGAGTCAAGCAAAAGCACGGATTTCTTGCAAACGAAGCACACATTCAGAGTGCAGAGTGCAAAGGGAAGCAGAAAGGACAGTTGGGTTAATCAGAAAGTTACCCCTGCCATATTACATTAGTTTTATATTCTCCCCCTTTCTGTGTCTGAAGAGTTGAATTCACCATTAGATTCACTGCCTGGAGCCTGGCTTGCGCTCACTCTTTAGTCACAGATGCACTTTATGTCGGAGATGAGTTTAATGGTAGCATTAAACATCCGTAGCCTCAGGTGCTGAATGCAGATGAGTACACAGTGTCTGTCAGGTGGAAAGCAGTGACAAATGATGGTGATCACTCTCTTTTAGCTGTGGTATACAGTTGTACTTCACATGTGCAGACAAGCAAGCACACATGACGTACAGATGGCTGCAGTACACACACACACACACACATACACACACGCAGCCGTAGACACTCATATATATTGGATTGTTCCCATAAACATGTTCTTTGTCGTCAGTAAAAATTTAATGATGGAAAAGTTGGCAGTGGGGACTGACTGGCTTTCTCGCCGTATCTCAGCGCTGAAGTGTCCTTTACTATTATTATTCCTGAGACAATGCCGTCTCTATATATTGCTGATTGACAAGGGTACAGCCCACCGCTTCTCACGGCTGCTCAAGATGATGTACTTGAATCCCACGTGATTTATTTGACCGGGAGTCATTATTCGTCACTTGACACACAAACCGAACACCGTGTAAACACAGACATCTAAATCTTCATATACATGCTTCTCAGGTCTCTCCTCGCCTGTGTGCGTGTATTGTTTGCTGCATGTGTGGATGTGGATAACGTGTGTGTGTGTGTGTGTGTGCAGGTATGTACAAGATGCTGGTAGTCAACAACCCAGTCATAAAACCCCGTGTGAGTGCTAAAATAATGAAAGTCATAAAAACGCAGATAATTGGCTTTTTTCGGGTCGGTGAAATGGATCACTTCTAACGCTGCTGTTGAGAAATGGCTTCTTAGAGCAGAGGGGAATGTCAGAAGGATGGAGAGGAGTAAGTGAGAGGGAGGAGAAAAAAACAAAGGAGAAAGAGAGGAGGTGAGCGAGGGGGGAGGATATGGATTATAAAGGAATGAAAGTGAGGAGAGAAAGTAGGAGAAATGACTTAACAGAAGGCACAAAGAAAACAAGAGCATAATGCAAAGGAGGGGGGGGCAGTTTTCATACTCTACCAGTGTTTTCCTTTTCTGTTTAATTACTCCGAAAAGACAGTAGAGGGAAAATCTCTTTGGAAACATTTAATTGTGCTTTAATCCATATATTTGTTTGTAATCATCTTCCCATTTACATGCCCTATTTGACGATGCAGTGCCATTGTCTACCACTAGCTGGTGTAATACTACATCTTTATCAATTCAAATTAGAACTTGGTCCACTTGGGTAATCTTCTAATTGACTGCTATCACACGGTCCCATTCTCTGCACTCACATACATATAAGCTGTTCAGAGGGGCAGTGTGTGTTTGCGCGTGTGTGCCTGTGTGTGTGTGTGTGTGTGTGTGTGTGTGTGTGTGAAAGAGAGAGAGAGAGTTATAAAAAAGGGAAATAGAGTGAGAGTGTCGGGCTATCAGCTCATGACAGTGAAAAGACAGATGACCCTGAGTAGAGGAACGGCCTCCCTGCCTGTGTAACATCTATCATCACTGAACAGACTTGTCTTCAACTGTGCCCTGCGCTTGCTCGTGAGCGTGTCTGTGTGTGTGTGTGCGCGTGCAGTAATTACCTGCAGGTGAGACTCATGCTTAGCTGGAAATGACTTTGTCTGGCCTGTAACTGCAGTTTAACTGCAGCAAAAGTATGCATTCTGACATGCTTATTCATCTGCGTTCCCACATACAGTGCCGTACAAAAGTCTTGAGCTTCCACTTATTTCGTCATATTTTGCTAGGAAAATGGGAAATAGGTGCAAAGACTTAATGGAAGCTGTGCAAAAACACATAGGCATACAGTTTGTAAGGCAAAAACTACTTCTACTTTTCAAGTGGTGTTCAGGAATCGTTCTCCAGGCTTCTTGGATACAACTTTTGTTTTTTCAATAGGAAGAGGGCCATGTGACACATCAAACTTATTGGTAATGTCACAAGAAAAACAATGGTGTGCTTGGTTTCAACGTAACTTTATTCTTTCATGAGTTATTTACAAGTTTCTGACCACTTATAAAATGTGTTCAATGTGCTTACCCATTGTGTTGGATTGTCAATGCAACCCTCTTCTCCCACTCTTCACACACTGATAGCAACACCGCAGGAGAAATGCCAGCACAGGCATCCAGTATCTGTAGTTTCAGGTGCTGCACATCTCGTATCTTCACACCATAGACAATTGCCTTCAGATGATCCCAAAGATAAAAGTCTAAGGGGGTCAGACCGGGAGACCTTGGGCGCCATTCAAGTGGCCCACGACGACCAATCCACTTTCCAGGAAACTGTTCATCTAGGAATGCTCGGACCTGGCACCCATAATGTGGTGGTGCACCATCTTGCTGGAAAAACTCAGGGAACGTGCAGCTTCAGTGCACAAAGAGGGAAACACATCATCATGTAGCAATTTCAAATATTCAGTGGCCTTGAGGTTTCCATTGCTGAAGAATGGACCCACTATCGTTGTACCCCATATACCACACCAAACCATCACTTTTATTGTTCCAACAGTCTTGGAGGGATCCATCCAATGTGGGTTAGTGTCAGACCAATAGCGGTGGTTTTGTTTGTTAACTTCACCATTCACATAAAAGTTTGCCTCATCACTGAACAAAATCTTCTGCGTGAACTGAGGGTCCTGTTCCAATTTTTGTTTTGCCCATTCTGCAAATTCTGTGCGCCGATCTGGGTCATCCTCGTTGAGATGCTGCAGTAGCTGGAGTTTGTAAGGGTGCCATTTGTGAGTAGCTAATATCCGCCGAAGGGATGTTCGACTAATGCCACTCTCCAGTGACATGCGGCGAGTGCTACGCTGTGGGCTCTTGCTGAATGAAGCTAGGACAGCCACTGATGTTTCTTCATTAGTGACAGTTTTCTTGCATCCACATTTTGGCAAATCCAACACTGAACCAGTTTTACGAAACTTAGCAAGCAGTTTGCTAACTGTAGCATGGGAGATGGGTGGTCTCGTAGGGTGTCTTGCATTGAAATCTGCTGCAATGACCCGGTTACTGCGTTCACCAGATATCAACACAATTTCGATCCGCTCGTCACGTGTTAACCTCTTCGACATGTCAATGGCTGTGAACAAAGAGAAACTTGTAAATAACTCATGAAAGAATAAAGTTATGTTGAAACCAAACACACCATTGTTTTTCTTGTGACATTACCAATAAGTTTGATGTGTCACATGGCCCTCTTCCTATGGAAAAAACAAAAGTTGTATCCAAGATGGCCGACTTCTAAATGGCCACCATGGTCACCACCCATCTTGAGGAGTTTGCCCCCTCACATATACTAATGTGCCACAAACAGGACTTTAATATCACCAACCATTCCCATGTTATTACGGTGTATCCATATAAATTGCCCACCCTGTACATCAAACATTGCATTTACAAAGCTTTTTGGAGATAAAATGTTTGTATAACTCCTGATGTCTACTAATTATATCAAAAACTTTCCTAAAGTATATATATTAATGTTTTTGGACCTGTCAGCATTACAAAGAGTGTAGACATGCACTGAAAGATATGCACATTTTTTTAAAAAGTGTTTAAAAAGTGTCCACAATGAAACGTGTTTACAGCCCTCAGCTGCTCAGTTCAAGCAGCAACTTCTAGTCCCCTGAAAGAGTAAAACTGTGCATACCTGCACCTGATGTGTGATTGTTGTTATGGGTGATTCAAGTGTTCTTTGAACCCTACTCCTACTCATTTTCCTGTCACTCTGTTTGAGCTATACCAAAAGAAAAATCCAAACCTGAAACCCTGGTGAAAGCTAGAGAAAGGGCAAGATTGTCAGGCATGGAGTAAGGCGCAGATGCAGAGAACCATAAAGAAAACGTCCTTGTGAAGACACCCCCCCCCCCCCCCCCCCTCAAAAATGTTGTTTTGGAACCGCACTGTGCCATTTGACACATCAGAGACACATCAGAGACTGCACGATTGATCATTTGTTGTTTATTTACCCCCTGTTCATCCTACCTGAATAGCAGAGTGGAGCCAGAAATAAATGGAGAAAGTTCACTCTTTTCAGAGATGCCAGGCAGGAACAAAAAGCTGCAAATAATTCAGTTTAAGAAAGAGGGGGGAAAAAAATCTCATCTGACTAGTTGACAGACAGCGCTCACCTGTCCTCAAAAGACAGCAGGCCTCCTCGACATTTGTATGAGGTACTCAGCAGTATCCCCAGGGGGACACCTAGGCTTTGATACTGCATCAGTTTAGTGTAGTGGTTGTCAGAGGAATACGTGAAAAAGATGAAGAGGCAAGGGCAGAGCTGTAGAGATGGAAGACGCAGACTCAGGTGAGGGGTATGGCGGGGGTGGGAAAGGGAAGGGCAGGGGAACAAAAGAGAAGTAACAGAGGTGGGAGCCTGGAGAGAGTGACGAAGGTTTGAAGAATAGAAAAAGCACGACAATGTGGGGTTAGACAGATATAGAGGAGGGGGAAGAAAGGCAAAAGAGGGGTGGGATGTTGAACAGTCAGAGAAGAAAGTACGAGGGTGCGATTCAGCCTGACCTTTTCACCGAGCTGTGTTCAGAATGGCTTATGTTGTTCGATATTTTTGTGATGTTTTTTATTTTAGAAAGAAAAGAGAATTAAAAAAAAGTAGATTTTTCTGGCTGACTTAATGCTCATGGCTGCTCTTTATTTGGTGATTTTCTTTTAGAACCTCCCTCTAAATCTGTGAAAGTGAACATGGGCTCTTGATGATTAAGAGCTTCTTGTTTCTGCTACCATGTCTGCCTTTCCACTGTCTTCCATCCCTCTTCTTTTCTTGTTATGCAGACTGTGAACTCTGAGGTTGTCTGTGTGGTTTTCAGACAAGAGGGTGGTATTTCTCGGCTCACCTTTTGAAAATGTCATAAAGAAGGTGAGATACACAATCCCCCTTTATGCACTTCTGTCAAAATATCACAACCTGGCGGAGAAATGTTAATGCAGGAATTTACTTTATTGAAACAAGTTTGATTATTCTAGTTGCTTTCCGGTGTTATTTCTCTGTGTGAAATACGTCAACTCTAGTTTAATAGTTGAAATAGTTTAAGTCTATTTTGCAAACAATCTAGCTCTGTGTAGTCGTGTTAATAGGAACTTTTAAGAGCGAAGACTTGGCGAAATGTCCAAGTCAGAGTCAGCGCCACATTTTTATTGATCAGAGACGTTTGTGACTGTTTGCCAGTGGATTGATGATGGCTTGCATTTTAAAAGGCAAAGAAGTGCATAAACAGAACAAAAGGTTTATCCACGGATCATGTTTATCTACGGATCATGTAACCCTTTAGGTTACAAAGTTATGCCCATGAATGCAGTTAGTGTTCCAGTGTGTTTTGTGGTTAATTGCTTGTGTAATTGCTGTTGTCTGAAAAGTAAATTGTTAACCTCAGGTAAGTGCTAATCCCAAAATGAGAATGCCGGGGAATTAAAATGTCTGTTTAGAAAATATATCTTTTTTTCTACCACTCAATAAAAAAGTATTTGAATTACAAACCACATCAGTAGCCCCACAGACATTCAATTACCGTCATGTTTGTGCAGAGCTATCATAAAGTAAACTGATGTGCTTTGTTTTCCTGATGCTTTTCACACACGGCCACAAAATAGAATAAAAACGTCTTGATCTTTGTTCGGAGACTGTTTTCATGTCTGGTGGACTATAGAGAAGTCTGACATCTCGAGCAGGGAAATGTGGCAAACTGGCAAAAGGAGTAAAGCAGACTCCAAGCAATTAATGACTATGTTAATATAAGAGCCCGAGGTGCATGGATTGAGCTTTAGGAAGGCAAAGAAAGATGCTCCAAGCAGGTCTGGCTCTTTGTAAGAATCCCTTCCAAATATCTGTCTCCTTTTTTCCTAAATGCTGTGACTTTCAGGTGAGACAAGGAATAGAGGCCACGCACCGGAGACCAAAGACATGCTGGTACAAAGACCTGTTTACTGTTTAATGGAGTGTGTTCCCAAATGGGACAGATAATTACAAGAAGGCTTTGGTTGAACTCCCCCCTGTTGTTTGTGTGTGTTTGAATCCAATCCTGTGCCATCACAACATTGCCTCTTTCGGAGGCTAATAGTTAATAGTCCAGCCTTAAACTGGGACTTTTAACAGCATCTACCTACGGTCAGCTCTGCTGCACGTAACATTCAAACTTTCTTGTGGACGTCCACAAATCTCTTGGTAGTGAAGTGTCCCCCTGACTTCATTATACAGGATGATAAGGTGGACCTTTTGTTTTGTGTGGTAGTTTGTTATCGCCTCACGTTGTTGATTTAAAACCTTCTCTAAAAAGAATTATTGTAGAAATGACTTGTCATTAAAATCGAGTCCTCGGTGGATCCTGTGGGGTAGCTGCTGTGTATTGTGACAGTCGGTTCTGACTGTCACTTTTTTTTTGGTTTAATTTTCCTTCTCTTGTTTTTTTCTGTCTTTCTCATTTTCTTTTCATTCTGTGTTTTTTAAAGCCAACTATTTTTTGCAGCAATGGACTATTTTTTTTATTCAATGACTCTGAAATAATAAAGATCAAAGATTCAAAATGTTCACATTGGGTTTCAATCAGACTAAAATACTGTGAATAACAGCTTTATGCTATGCAGCAAGGTTGTGTAGAAGGAGTAGTTTACTACGTTGCATCTAATTGCTACAAATTATTGTTTTGCATTCTGCCAAGTTATTGTTCGGACTATGTTTGTGCACTTTAGTTTGTTACACATGGTATCACACAGATTTCAAGGAATTACTGGGGTATTGAGAAGCAGCTGGCATCTTCACTTTACTGTGTAATGGGTCAGCTATATAATCGCTAACCAGCGAAGGCAATGATGAGATTCCACAAGTGGAGAACAGTGGGGAAGACGTGTTTATGATCAAGTTTTCATGCTGACTCATAGACAAAAAAATGTACTATTCTCTTTTTGTTCATCCCTCCTCTCCTCTAGGGAACCCTGCCGTCCAACCAGCCTGCTGCCTGCTGAGTGGAGCGCCGGGTTGGGCACGGGGAAGGAAGATGACCCTTTACCTCTGGGACTGGAAACCCTTCCACTAAGACTCATGCAGCAGGAGTGCACTGCTGTCAAAACCCTGCTTCTAAGGCTGAGACGGACACTGCAGGAGGTGAGATAATGCACATGGCTAACAGTCAGCAGCACACAAGCTCTTCTCGACAAGGACATACAAACAAATGAAGGAAGATTAGCTTTACATTTAGTGAGTCTGGCATATTTGGCTTCTACAGAGCACATAAGGTAGACCACACCGACAGCCCTTATCAAGTTTGAAACGCATCAAATTGTTTTAAACCAGTGAGGATAAGGGTCTAGCAAACAATAAAAAGCAATTTCATCTGGAACCACTGTGCACCACGCTGCTCTTACAAATTTTTCACCCCCTATTTTAATCAGGCTCTATTTCAGTTCCATGAAATCTGGTCAAAGTGGTTGCTTTCCCGTCTCTAAAAGGTCCATTTAATCACTTTGTTTTGTTAATTTAATCAGATTCTACATTTAGAGGGGGAAACTGGGAGACTTTAAGTATCTGCCAGTTTATGCTTTACATGTACACAAACACACACATATTATCCCTCCTGTTTCAGGCTATAAATCTCCTCTTTAAATGTTTTAGCCTGGTTAAAGCTAACGTTTCACCCCAGGCTATGTGTGTGTCTCAGTGTGAATGTTTGGAACCAACTTAAATTACATCCAAACCATTCTGGACATGATTAGCTGAAACAGTCACTTAGTAAAGCACTGACACGTTGGAATACCTTTACAAGGTCTAACAATATAAACCAGGAAGCCACATTATCTGCCATCCTCTGCACTTACATATCCTCTTTAGATGCGAGACTCCACACGTTTTTGAGGGGTCTCGGGTAATTACAAGATGCAGATGCAAATTTTTGTTTTACATTTTAGTCCAAATCAGGATCCAGAAAGATCATAACACTTTGCTTGAAAATGACAGATGCCTAAATGATTGTTTTCTGAAGTTTTGCGAGCACAGTGTCAGTAGGAGTCATTTGGAAGGGGATGTTGATGGTGTTTAATATATACGGTGAATGTTTTGTTTTAGAGTGAAAGTGCTAATATTTTCACTAATACCCTTTGGCAGTGTATAATACATGGCAACATACCAATAAGGGATGTTAGCAATAGCATAAGCTTAGAAAGAACATCCATTAGCTTTGATTGTCTGATGCTTTGGTTTTTTTTTTTTAAATCTACATGGGTGACTGACCCCAACCATATATGGAAGTATTATACAGACCCATACTCAAAATACAAATACACAAAAAGATAAAAGGGTGACCAGACCTTCCCTAAAACCACACCATTAGTATCTCTAAACTAAGATCAAAGCCTGCTGTGAATTACAGTCCACAGAGGCATATATATAGCTTTCTCCTGATTTCTTTCCTGCTTATATCTCTGTTTTTCTCCCAGGACCTCTGTGAGAGAGACATGAGACATGTAAATGAAATAATAATTTGTAGAGAGAGAGGTAAACTAAAGTGGTGGTGGAAAAAAACTAAAGGAGTGCAACAGAGAGAGAGGGTACACAGCAGCAGAACATGAATATGAAAGAGGCGTTTCTTTGCCCTCTTTGCTTGCTCTGTTGTGTCATTAACTTGCAAATTTTGTTACCTTCCAAAAGCAGACATAAACCATTCTGCAACAAGGGGAGGGTGACTCGACATGTCTGTTTTCTTTGCATTTCATTTGCTTGACCTTCTGGTATTGAGCCCCGGTCTTTGGCTTTGTTTAACTTAACTTATAGCCTCTTGCGTTCACCTTTGCCGTTGTACACTTGTGTCTGCTTTTGCAAGCTTTTGCCAATCAATAGCAGGTGCCAACACTTTTCACTGTCAAACACTTTTGTCCACTTCAAACGTCCTATCACTGGGCCGAAGCTCAGCCAAGTAGACAGGGTCATAACTCTGCAGTATGTGGAACCTTGCATGTGAAACTTTGGGATTAGAATTCCTGCTGTCAGTCCTCTGTGTGTGCAAAGGTGCACGGACTGTAATTTGTTCACTTTTTACTTTATTTATTGGAAATTCTACTTCAAATCAAATCATTATTACATACTGTATTACATGCATTACGTGCATCAAGGTCACATAGAGATTCTTTTATCTAATGTCTAATCTAACCTACATCTGGTGATTGAGAAGACCTCCCCGTTGCTGTGTCACCCTATCAGAGGTTATGAAATCAAAAGACACTTTATGGTGGTGATTGTCCACAGGCTACTGTTACGCCCCAGTCTAGGGGTACAGGAACGCAACATAAGTTTGAAAAGACTGCCCCGCCCTGGTCCCCAAAACCATACACAGAGGGAAACCAATTCCTTAGTGAATCGTGTTTTATTATCTACACTGCAAAAATGAAGCTCCAGGGTGAACAAAGGCCAAAATAACAAACAAAACAAGCTAAGTCAGGAGGAGGTGCTATCTAAAACCCTATGTGAAATCAAACATCAAACAAAAGACAAGCGCTACACCTAACTCCCTAACTGAAATAAACAGGAGAAAACAGTGCAAGGAAAAACAATACGGCAGCTCACCCCTTCTGTTGCAGTGCTATTTACAATGTGCTATGTACAATGAAAGCTAATATACACACTATATACAAAACTCAGAGAAGCCGCACAAATCACAAGCACAAAAGTCTCAAGTTTTGGAGGCCAGGGTCAGGTCTGCTGCTGCTGTCAGTGGCTGCCCCGGGACAACTGCTGGTGAGGGATTTGAAGAAGATCACATGGCCAGGGGACCAATCAGCAGCCGTCAGCTCATCCACTCCGGGACCTGCAAAGACTTAAAGGAACAGACAACAACAGCCACCAAAACAGATTATGGACAGGGCCATAACATACCCAAAGATTTTGTCTTTCACCTAATTATGCTTATTGACTTGCAAGCTTTCAGTGCAGACCTGTGAATTCTCCCCTCTGAAGTAACACACTAGTTAATCAATTTAGGGGACTTTTGAGGCTCAATAAGAACCCTAAATTGAGCTTAAGTCACCAATGAATTGAAATATAGCTAATCAAAATTCACTTACTTCACTTATGTTAAAAAATTAGTCCCAAATTTTGAGCATTTCATCAGTCTGGGTTGAAAATTATAATTTTTATTTTTCAACTATCCATAGGTTTGTGATTGTTGAAAAGGACTTTGGTCATTATTTTCAGCTGCTTTGAGGTACTGAAGCTCAGATGTGTTGTTCCGCACTCATGTTAGAGTGATACTATCATGGGTTTACATCTCTACAGTGTCTTCTTTGAATTGCAAATAAATGGAAAGTTATGGAAATTCACTTATAATGTATTTCAAACCGAAAACCTCAAGTCCCCAAAACCATAGCCTGAAATTCTGGAAAATCTTTACAGTTACTTAACGTTGACCATATAATTCAGATTACTGTGTTTTTGACTTCTGTCTAATTTCCATTGTTTTTTCAAGTGCCCCAAAAACATGCAAAACCACTCGATTTAGGTGCTTTCAGAGATTACTTGAGTTGAAATTCTCTGCAGAACTAAACTTATAGACTTATGAACTAAACTTTAATGATTTGAAAGAAAGAGAACTCGCCACGTCTTAACTTTATGTCAAAGTTATGGCAGGTGGAAACAAAACACAGAATTCCCTGTGGTTCAGCTCCCAAGGCTCTAGAGACATCAAACAGATTTCACTTGGGTTCCCAGGAGACTGGAGACACTATTGCATATCTTCTTCCCTGCCATGCGCGAGTTTTTGCAAGAATAATTTTTCCCCCCAAAAAAGAAGGCTCATCAGTAGGCCTCAGTGGTCCACTGCAGAAACCTTACTGAAGAACCTAGTTGATACATCGCAACAATTCATGGAAGATGGAGGGTGAGATTAACAGAGCAGACTCTCAAAGCCCCAGAGACCGACATATTTAGATATCAACTCCCAAACAGTAAGATCTTTGGAGAGCTTATCAAAAAGCCCAACATTGAAAGTACATTAAAAGATTTGAATGTGAGAGCATCACGTCTCAGAAAAAATAGATTTGCATAATTGAAAGTTTACATTGACACCTAACATTGACCTTTTAATCCAGAATCCAGCCTTGATTTTTGCGACAGCCTATCTGTGAGCGATCTACACCTTTGAATTCAGGAGCTTGTAAAAGTTATCAAGACACGACTGGGCTGCACACAGCTGTTGTGAGCTTATTTGATGTAAATTGATGCAGTTTCCCATTCTTTATAAACATATAGACTATAATATCTGTAGAACAGGATTAACAACTGTTTTAAAAGAATTTTCTTTTCATCAGTTAGTTAAGAGGAACGTATTTTCCAGTGGGGTTGGATAAAAATTTCTTATGGCACCAAAAATTCAAAAAATTGAGGAAAAACAATTTATATAGCTTCCGATTTCAAATTGAAATGATACAAACGATACTAATAAAAATCAAAATACTAGCACAAGCAGTAAGATTTGATGTCAAAAATAATAACAAAGGATTGTCCTATACAAATAAAAGATGCTTATCATTATGCAGACACAAACAATTTGAACCATGAACACTCCTTTCAGATATATATTTTTTTAACAGTGTTTTCTGTCGGCTGCATGGATGAACATTTGTAAAATGCCACTGTCTGTGTCCAGAAATGTTTCCTATGGTGATCTCCATTTGTCAGTGTCAGCGATGGATTCTAGGAAGACCGTGACTGACTTTTTGTTACGGCTTACACTCAGACTGCTTCCTCCACCACGTTGTTAGAATGCGGATATAACAGAATGACATTGAAAATGGTGTTTCTTGCAGTTCCGATTGTGCCATCCAAATCTGTTAAAACAGTTTTTGGAAAGAACAGTGTCATTCAGAATCATCAGCATTTCCAAAAGTTCTGATGAACTTCTACAAATAAATTTGTGTTGGATTGTACAGATAGGTGTGGAACACAGCAAAGCGGAGTAATTCAATGTCCTCGCTTAATCGCATGAGAGTATTTTAAAGCAATTTCTATAAAAAAGACGAATGTCTGTCAGAGAGCGAGGTGGTATGAATGCCCTGTGAGTTATTTGAAGGTTTTCATTTCTTGATTTAACTCATGTGTGGATGTGATTAAAGGTGCGCATCAAACTACAAAACCTGCTTTCCTTTCTTAGGCCATTCATCATCTGTAGACATTTAGTTTCAGTGTAGTGCCAGTCATTAAATCCATGGCTCCCCGGCAGCCAATTCCTAAATCTAAGAGCCTTTTTACTGAGCCACGTCTAATTGTGGGGACAGTTGTGTGTTAAGGCCTGTGGGACAGGGGTGACCTTAAAGAGGATGGGTATGTGTTAGAAGGAGACAGAGTGAGAGTGTGTATGTGTGTTTAGGGGGGTGTCACTGAGTACACGCCTGTCTGTCTACATAGGAAAAGGCATTGATCACCAATGACACATTGAGGGCCTGACGCCACAGCACACCTATAACTCTGATAGGGAGGCATGCTTCTTTAAAAGGTCAGCCAAACCAATAAAGCATCAAGTTTATGCTGTGCAAAGATTTGGGCTCAAGTGTTTCTCAGAACCTCCTTCAAAACCAATGAGACAGCTGGAATCTTGTGAGTTTCGCAAGATCACAATCGCAAGGAAATTGATCTTGTCAGGCTTCAAGCTAAGTGTCTGATCCTGAGTTGATCAGACCAAGTCAGCATCTTAGGAGGAAACATTGGCAGCTGTGCCGAGAGACTTGCAGACTACAAGTAACCATAACTTTAATCTAACCTTACTCTAAGATTATCATTAAATGAATTTAACCGCAATCCCAACCTAACCTTGTAACAGTGAAGTGGGCATGTCATGTTTTGTAGTGGCTGTGCTGTGCATCTGCAGGCAGACCAACTTGGCTTTTTAAGTGTGATTGTTTAGGAGATTAGTGTAACCGCTTCTATAGCATGTGTGTTGTCAAAAGTGGAGATTATCTTAATTAAGAGAAGAGCAAAGAATGCAAGCCAAGTGCTTTCTATCTTTCAAAGATCTTTAGAGAGCAGGATGTTGTGTTTCCTCTTTGATGCTCTCTTACTTCCTCATATGATTCAGTAATGTGATCTAAAATGTCATGATAGGGAGACACTCACCAAATCACCTGCCAAGTATGGTTTTTTTTTTTTTTAAGTATTTGCCCTTTTTAAAATGAAAGCCACGGACAACATCATCTCAGAATGTTTGTGAAAGAAACCATCTGTCAAATTAGGTTATTTAAAAGCTGAAAGTAGGCTAACACTATGCACATATGATTAAACTTCAGCCTAAAAATCCAATTTTTATAGACTTCTTACTGTATCTGGTCATTTCGCCTAAATCTCCTAAAGGGCAAAATATGGCAAGGAATAGACTTCACTGAATATTCAAGTGGAGATAATGTTTTATTTTTTTGGATGATACTTATTTTTACCTTTCCTCTTTCCTTCTCTTGTTATATCATGTATCTTGTCATATCTTCCATCTGTGTACTGTCATGTCCCTACCATGCAAAAGTACACCAATAGCAGCAGTCCTAGCTTGAGACACGATTTTCCTCTCTGCTTTCCCATATGACCCATCAGGAGCCCTCAGCAGTGATCTATATACCCGCATATGCTCTTCTTAAGGGACGGTGTTTCTGTGCACCTGTGTGCAGATTGTACGTGATTGCACATGCTCCTTTTGTCACATGAAAACAGGCTGTGTGTTTGTGTGTACGCGTGTGCATTTTGGATCCCCTTCTGGCTGCCTCTGCTCTCTGCCCACTAGATAACTGTGCTGAGAAGCAGTGCCAAAAAGCGTCAAATCACAACTGTCATCAGAAAAAAAGAGCTTTTGTAAGAAATCAGGTGAAAATAATGCAGCTGGCAACATGAAATTGTTCTGATACAGACATGTTACCTACATTTACATTTTTGATGTCATTCAAATATAGATGAATCAGATTTTCTGTAAAAAAAAAAAAAAAAAAAGGAAAGTCGAGGATGAAAATGAGCACCTGTCTTCAGAACTAATGTTTTTTTTATACCTTCGTCTGTTTTCACACTGAATGTTTAGCGAGGCTTTTGTAATACTGCCTAACTGTGAATATATTTAGCAGAAAAAGAAGAGTAAAAACAAAATTCCTTAATGTTGTAATGTTGTCATTTTAAGCATCTGACTGGTTTATCTTCAGCACAGTACAGCACGCAGACCTCATCGTGATGTTCTGGTTATAGCCGTGTTTTTGTCTTTTTGCAGAGCACAGAGACAAGTCCTGCCAGCAGCCTTCAGTCTCTACCCATCAGCCCTTGCAGTGAAAAATCTCTTCCGTTTAAGGTAACACGGAGCAGTCTGTTTTATACTAAATTTAGCTATTTGTTCAGTGAGAACGGCTGTATTACAAGCATCAAATTTACAGATGCATTAAAAGTGTGAGGCAATGAAAAATATTAATAAAAATGTCCTCCCAGCTTTATATCTTACAAAAACAGAGCTTATGCTTTCACTTAATACATGCACAGTAAAGTTGTAGTGCTCACTTGTTATTCTTTTTCCATAGCCAACCCTTCACTTCAATTAGCCAGCTAGTTTAATTAAAAGAACACAGCAGGCTCGGTGTGATCAAAAATATAAAACTGAATCTTCCTTTGATCCATGTGTCTCGTTCAGTTTTACCCATATCAGAACAATTAACACTTTTTTTTCACATCAGCTTCTAATGAATCACGAAAAGATCAAATAGGAAGAAAGAGAGCAGAGCAGCAAGGAAGGCAGAGTGAAGGAGAGAGAGAGAAAGAGTTGGAAAAAGGATGATTAAAAGCAGGAGAGTTGCAGATATAGAATGGGAGAGGGGCAACGTGTTTTGATTGTCTTGACAGGCTCCAGATGCCCTCTGTCAACCTTGTCCTTCTCAGCCGTGCGATCTGGATGAGATTTATTAATCTCTGTAGGGAGCATGTGCATCATTGCTCAAGTGCATGCTTGTGTGTGAGCGGGATTTAAGTTTGCCATGGGAGGTCTTTTGTCGAGCTTTCCCCCTGGATTTAGTTGGGTCACATCAGAGGTCTTGTTAGCCTGTTGGAGGAGGGAGGCGTAGTAGAGCCATCAGCTCTGTGGTTCTCATCTTTGATGTGTGTGTGTGTTTTTTTTTTAACTGCAACATAATGAAGTTCCCTTTACATACATGAATGTACACACTGGTAAAGGTCTTTTAAAATACAGTCTAGTGATACTTACCCACAAAATACTGACACACTGCCAACAAATACTGCGTTTGGTTGTCACTAAGGGCACCTGTATGTGTGCACCACTTAATCTTAGGGCTGTATATAGACTTTGTGTTTGTATAGTTGTCACAGCGTGTTAGTGTTTCACAAAGAGTGGATGTTTGTGTGAGTGTATGCCCTCTTTATTGACCTACATGCTGTATCAGTGGCAGCTGGACGATAAGGAAAAATTAAAAATGTAGGATGGGACACTGCATGCTGACAGCAGCTCTGGCTGAAAAGTACAGATGGACAGACAGGGAACATGGACCCATTGAAAAGAAGGGATCAAATGGGGTAGAAAAGAGTAGGAAATGGTTTCAGTAAACTATCCAAAACAGACTTGGAGACAGGCAATTGACTATAATCAAAAGATTATTTGACTGGACAGGGGAAACCTGAAATTTCTTTTTGGGGGTAATTTTATCTGATGTGACAGTGGATGTTGAGGAGGCAGAGAAGAATGTCACAAATGTCACTGGATTGAATTGAACCGTGGACATTTGGATTATGTGACATGTACTTTAACCATCTGGCTTAGGCTTTCAATCCTAAAAGCTGTAATTTCCCGTCTGTGGAAAAAGGTTGGAGTGCTACTATGTACAGATCAATCAGAGTACTGTAGATTTGTGTTAGAATGTCTACGTTTGATTTTATCTCGACTTTGGAAGTGTGTATCGTGCCTCAGTTAAAAACAGAACATTTCCAGTTAATCCCAGTTTTTCATCAAGAGGAATGGATATTTACACTTTTTTGGACCATTCTCTGCAAAACCAAGAGATGGTTGTGTGGGAAGATCCCATTGGATCGGTAATAGACCAACAACTATAGCACATTCAAAGCCCCTTAAATCACCTTTCTTCCCCATTGTGATGCTTGGTTTGAAGTCCAGCATCTCTACATCCCTAAATGCACTAAGTTGCTGGCAGGTGATCGGCTGATTAGATAAGTGCGTTTATGAGCAGTTGAACAGGTGTACTTAATGAAGTGGCCACGAGCATGTGTGTATAGATTGGGAGAGAGCCAAAGAGAGAGATGAAACACTCATTCAGCAGATCTTCTGTGCTTGTCATCAGATGAGGAGAGTTTTCTTAAAGGAGGAAAGGGTCACGATCGATAGAGATAAAAACAAATCAGGGAGAAAGCAGCAAGAATTGCAGGAAATGAGTTTAACTTGAAGATGGGACAGAGGTAGATGATTGAGAGAAGTGTATATATAGGAGAGAGGTAGGTGGTAAAGGCCGAGCTTTTCACAGAGCTAGATGAATTGAAAACAACATAAATACAGAGAGGGTATATCGCCTGAGTAGAAGCTTCATATGAGGAAAAAATTTCAATGTTGAGAAAAGGACATTGTATTTCTTACTTTGGGACAGACTGAAGAAAAGAGATGAGGGAGAAAAGCTGCTGGGAAAAGTGTGGGAGCTATAGCTGAAGTGTAGCCATTCAAGAGCAAAGCATTCGGTTTGATGACATTAACTTGATAAGGAAAAGGGGAGGAAATAAACACCGGAGTGCAAGAGGTGGAGGCGAGACCAAGCGATGAATGAGAGATAGAGAAGAAGCCGGTGTTTGAGAAATACTGCGTGAAGATGGAAGAAGAACAAGAGGGAGGGCTGAGAAGAAGAGAATTTGCCCTGGCACTCTAGAAAACGACTCGGCATGTGTAAAAATAATCTACGGTATCCACCTGAGAGGCTGCAGTGTCACAGTGCGACCTAGTTTAATTTAGACCCAATGCATATGACATGATTTTTACCAGATTTTGTCCCAGTTAAAGTATTCTACTGTATCTTAGAAGAAAGTAGCAGAAAAAAGAAATCACGCTAGAGTTGCCGCTAGAGGTGTACTCCACCAGTGTGTTCATTAAAGAAAAAAATGTCAAGGGCAGCAAGTTTTGCACCTGATGAAATGTTGTTTTGTGTACACTCACCTTTGCTTCAGCAGCACGGTGAACTTCTTTTTATAGTGGAACACTTATCATCATGTCAGAGGCAGCGTAATTAGAAATTAATAATGCATAATTCTGATGACTGTGAATTTATAATTACCGACTTTTCCCCACAGTGATGCCCTAATCACTGCGAGAGGGTTAAAAGGATGCATGCTTTGAGGAAAGCACGGAGATATGCGGCTATGTGCGTTATACACACCTTTCTGACACAGACAACACGCAGCTATATCGAGATGCACAAAATGTCATTTCTTTAAGCCGCAGCACAGAACAGACTGCCACTCTCATCTCCCCGTTTCATCCTTTGTCTCATTTTTGAATCTCTCTTTCCAGATAACCTTTTATCTCTGTTACACTACGTGAGAAACTTCGCGTTTAGTAATTGTTGTGAGGCTCAGGCATCAAATTCCACTTTTTTTTCTTCTTCAAATTTTGCTCCTCTGCATCAGTGGTCCTGTGATATGAGTTCTCGGGTTAAAATCAAAACCGTTATTAGTGAAATTGTAACTCGCCTTTTTACATCTCAAATTATTCATTACGTTTTAGCTGTCAGAAAAAAAATACAAATTAGACCATTCTACTGTGTGCTATGATAAAGCCTGAAAAGTTTGCCACCCTGCCCCTGGGCTACCTTAGAACTAGACAGCTGTGTTTCTGATTCCACGACACCTGCTGATAGGA
The DNA here is from genome assembly GCF_964374335.1 of Astatotilapia calliptera. NCBI lineage: Eukaryota > Metazoa > Chordata > Actinopteri > Cichliformes > Cichlidae > Astatotilapia > Astatotilapia calliptera. The sequence continues at coordinate 24,337,052 of NC_137433.1, forward strand.
GGAAACCATGGCTCATTATTTGTGATTTGCTAATAGGGTCAGAGATCGAGAAGTGATATTTTAGAGACAGCTTTAAACCTCGGAAGTACAGATACTGTATATATTATATTATTTCTATCACCACAGCACTCAACTTTTGGACTGCACAGGAAAACATTTTAATGATTTGAAAATTTCCCTACAAGCCAAATGTTTTCTTTCAGCTTTAATGGATGTGGAGTTCTTACTTTACACAGATATGAACTCACTGGATGCTTTATTAGCCAAACCTTGCTAGTACAGCGTTGGACCCCCTTTTGTCCTCAAAACTGACTTAATGATTTGTGGCACTGATTCAACAAGGTGCTCGAAACATTGCACAGAGATTCTGGTGCATATTGACACAATAGCATCAAACAGTTGCTTCATCCATGATGTGAATCTCCCCTTCTGGTACTCTGTTGGACTGACATCACAGTCATGTTCAAGACACCAGTTTGAGATGATCTGAGCTTTGAGACATGCTTAGCTATCGGGCTGGAATAAGCCATCGATACTGGGGAACAGTGTGATTGTAAAGGGGAGGATATGATCAGCAACAGTTCTCAGGTAGACTGGGACATTTAAACAGTCCTTGCTTGGTACTAAGAGGCCTAAAGTGTGCCAAGACAGTATCCCCTACACCATTACACCACCACAAGCCTGAACTGTTGATACAGGCAAGATGGATCCATCCTTTTCCATGTTGTTTTCTGCCAAATTCTGAGCCTACCATCTGAAAGTTGAAATAGAACTTGAGACTCATCAGACCAGGCAACATATTTCAAATCCTCTGTGGGCAGTTTTTGTGAGTCCGTGTAAATTAAAGCCTCAGTTTTCTATTCTTAGCTGACAGGAGGGACACATGGTGTAGTCTTCTACTGCTGTAGCCCATCTGCTACAAGACTCAACATGATGTGCGTTTAGAGATGCTTTTCATACCTTGGTTTTAACAAGTCGTTAGTTTAGTCGCCTCCCTATTAGTGTGAAGCAGTTTGGCCAGTCTTCCTGCCGTATGGCATCAAAATGGCTTTTTACCCCAGAGAAAAGCTTCTTGCTGGATGGTCTTTTTTGGGCTATTCTCTGTAAACCCTAGAGATGATCGTGTGGGAAAATTCTCAGTGGAACAACCGTTTCTGAATTACTTAGACGAGTCCATGCAAAATTCAAAGTTAAATCACCTTTCTTCTCTATTCTGATTCGTTCAGCTTGGTCTGAATATCAGGAGGTTGTCTTGATCATGTCCCAAAGCCTAAGTGCATTAAGTTTCTACCACGTGTTTGGCTTGTTAAAGACAGCATGAACAAGCAGTCGATCCGGTGTAGTAAGTATATTTACAACCCCTGAACCATGTACCGGTACTGGTCCATGAGTCGTTTGGTGCCGGGCTGCGAGAGTTGAGGCTCGCGTGTGAAATTTATGGGTTTCAGTGTTTTTAGGGTTTTTTAGTGTTTTTATCTATTAAAATTTTTTTTTTTATAACTCTGATTCCCTGGGTCTTTTTTGGTACTGGTACTGGTTTTATTTTGATGTATTCATCCACAACACCTTAAAGGCCGGTCCGTGAAAATATTGTCGGACATAAACCGGTCCATGGCGCAAAAAAGGTTGGAGACTCCTGTTTTAGATGTCTACTAAGCACATTTCTTGTCTTTTTTCAGACTTGGATTTAGTTAACTTTTTTTATGTTGCTATTTGTTGTGAAGCACTTTGTGATCCTTGTCTTGAAAGGTGCTATATAAATAAAATTTGACTTTACTTTACAGATATATCCATTGTGTATGGGCGTGTCCAGAGCCACTTAAATCAATTTTAAAAGCTACTGACATTATGGTGACCTGCTATTGACAGTTAATTTAATTTGAAAAGACAGCTGACCGAGGTCAGAGTAACCTGTTATCCTTTCTTGATAAGACTTGATAATGTGATGCAGATCACACATTTTGAATCACCTCTTCTCTGTTTTAAACTTAACCTCCTAGGACCTGGCCTCCACATATGTGGACATCACATTTGGGGTTATTTAGACCAAAATACTCAATTTTGCTCTACAAGGAACTGTCCACTCATGAGGACATTATGCTGCTACTGTTCTATCAAAATTTTAAATGAATATCCTCATATGTGGCTCTCATTTTTCTCAGAAACAAAAATTAGGCCAAAAAAAAAAAATCTGGTAATTCTTTGTTTTCACATTCATCAGGTCCCAATGTGCCCAAATATAAAAGGGAAATTAAAAATGCATGCCGTGGAGGAGTTCGGGTGTTAGGAGGTTAAACGGAAAAGTTCACAACAAAATCAAATCTACATATTTTTCATCTAATCTGTAGGGCTGTTGATATAAGCTTTTTCTCTTGCCCTTTTCAATGTGCATAAATAAGCTATTAATATAGTTACCAAGGCAGACATAAAGTAGATAAACAGAGACAGCCAGCAGATAGAAATGAAGATGGATTCAGATACAGGGTGAATATTAAATACGTGAGGCAAGCAACTTTATGCTGGATCAGTTTGCACATTTGTCTTTGTGATATCATTTTTTTTTTTTTTTTTTGGTGACGAAATGAAAAGTGAGGTTGGACAAACTGTACTGGACTCTCCAAGAAGCCATATGTGAGATGCCTGAATTATATTTGGTCTTGGTACACTGTGCCATATCACTTTTATAGACCGTTCATTTGTGTTGAGGAGTCCACATTGTGCTGCATGTCTTTGTCGCTTTTTTCTGGGGGGGCTTCCACACAGCGTAGCTAAGTACACAGTTTTTATGCAAATGATTTACCAACAGAAAGCATTTGATATGTGGACATAAATCATGGAGTCTTAAGCTGGCATTCAGTGTACTTAATTTTGTAATTTTTCAGCTGTGACCATATCAGACTCTCAAAACGTGATCAGAACTTCCACAGATGTACTTTTTAGTAAGAAACAAGGAGTCATTTGCGTAATTAAGATTTATTTTAAAAACTTGCATGGATGTAATATGTATAAAGGAAAGAATTTTTCCTTTTTCATCCTGTTTAACCTTCAGGTTTAAAATGATAAAACCGAATGTTCAGTCCATCTCTCACGAGAAATCGCGTGTATCTCAGAGACTACATCTCGGCTTTTCAGTGATAGATTCACAATTTAGTTCATGTCTTTCTTTGTGATGACACATTAGGCTTTCTCCGTGCGTTACCTGCATCAAGAAGTCGGTTTGTGACTGAGACTCCATTTAAAGAATCCATTTAAAGCTAAAGGGTGGCTGAGCATTTGAAACAGCTGCCGAGAATACGGGAAGTGCCTCCCTGCGGGTTTAAGATTTATGGACGCTTCTGAAACGTTTAAGTCAAATCAGATTAGCTGTTATTGTTTTGTGTTTTGTTTTTGTCTGTACTAAAAGCAAAGTTTAATAAATTAGGGTTTCTGAGTCCCTTCCCAACATGTGTATGCTGCAGTGCTGCTAAAAGTAAAATTGTCCGGGAGACCCTCTAACTGTGGTGCGATTGTAAGACTCCAGGTGTGGTCAATTATTATTATTACATTTTACATTTTAGCTAGTTTAATTCTCCAACACTCATAGTTAAAGTGCAAGGTTAGGGTTAAATGCTGGATAAATTGGTATAAAGATAACACGGAGAAGGCATTTTGTCATGTTGTTCTTGCTTACACCCATTTCATCAATATCAAGAAAAATCCAATTTGTTAAAGAAATTGAAGAAAATTGGATGTTGACTAATTGACAAACAACCAGCACATTTTCTCAATGATGTTTCCCAAAAAAAAAAAGAAGAAAAAAGTTGAATCATTTCTCGTAACAAGAGGAATAAAATTCATCCCCATACCCTCTTCAAATGACTGCTGATTACATGCATAGAGAGCCTCAAACGCTTTACAAAATCACATCTCTTTGCAAAAGTGGATGCACTCCAATGATTTTGATCAGATTTAGCCCCACTGAGGCTGTTCTGTTCACATTAGAAATAAATTTGTATGCCCCACTTTTCTGCCATGGGTTCTCCATTCTATTCTGCCTTGAAAAATTGGTTTGAATGCCACCTGATGGGTGACTGAATGCACTTTATGGCGCTTCTTTCAGCGAGCAGAATAAAATTTCTCATTTTAGCTTTAAATGTGTTCATCACATTGAGATCTTATTTGTATGTGCACTGCCCTGGCATTGCTTGGCTCTGCATGTCCAGGGGCCGTGGATAAAAATTGCATTGCATTGTAATTCCTCAGGGATTAATGCAATATTTCTGTTCAAGTAAAGCTGAGGTCTGCCTTCCAGTAGAAGTACAGAGAAGAATTGTGACAACTGTATAACTGTTCAAAAATGACCAAACCAAACTATAAAGGTAGTAGATACAAATTGGATGATTTGATCAACCAAACATATGGCCTGTATGAACTATGCCATGCCATCACCTTCACCACACCAAGACATAAAATGAAAATAGATTTTTTATTTTGTTTTACTATAAAGAAGTTTAAAAGGGGAATAAAGAAACAGGAAGATAATATTGCATAAACATATTTCACATGTTCAGCCAATAGCCATCCACTTATGTCCACGAATTATTGTAGACTAAATCAATTTATTGCTGCATTTATAAGTGCAATATACACTTACCAGACATTTTATTAGGTACATTTTGCCAGTACTGGGTTGGACCCCTTTTGTCTTAAGAAATGCATTCATTCTAGTGGCTTATAATCAACAATGTGATGAAAACATTCTTCAGAGATCTTGGTTCAGTAAAGTGTCCCTGGATTTAATCATAAGCCTGTTCTCATCAATAACTCCTTTCTTCTGTTTATACTCGCAAGGTGTTTTTTGTCCTGTAAAGAAACCCATTAGGTCAATAAAGCATTGGATTTAGTCTCAACACTGACGTCACCACGACGATAGCATCGCACAGTTGCTGCAGATTTGTCTGCTGCACATCTGCGATGCAAATTTCCTGTTCCACTTCATCCCTTGGATTGTATATTGAATTCAGATCTGGTGACTGTGCTGGCCATTTGAGTACGGACATGACACATTAAATACATTTGAATATCAAACCATCTTTTCAGACTGTCATGTCTGTTGTTACACTCATTCATGGCCTGAACTGAAAAGGCAGATCTTCTTAGAGGAACTCTCCACGCGCGTTTGACTTTAATGCTCTGGTCACCTCTTTGCGAGCAGAGCATTCTACGGCTCTTTTCAGCGGTTAAGATGCAATATCGTGAGAGTTTTGAAACAGATTATATTAAGCTGCTGTATTTCTTTATCACTCGCTTTATCTTTCTCTAACATACCCTCTCGCATGTCTTTCTTCAGTTTATACTCCTAAGGTGTTTTCTGGGTCGTAAACAAACCGACGAAGTCAATAAAGTGTCCCTGGATTTAGTCATTAGCCTGTTCTCAGCATTTCATATAACTACTCTTATACATGCACTTTTAAAAGCTGCAGATAAGCCACATAGAAATGCACACACAAGACAATGAGGGATACCAACTGTGCCGTTGTAGCCAGACAGCTCATTTAGTGCAGCCTTCAGTCCTGTTCGGGTGAGATTAATTTTAGAGGCTGACTAATGTAGTAATTGTCACAGCATGTTAGTGATTTTTCAGTCCCATCCAAATCTCATGTTAGTAATTTGTGTGTGTGTGTATGTGTGTTCTTTAGTAGGAAAATAATATCCTTATTATCTATAAATACTGTTATCTCCCCTGCAAAGGCAGGGAAACAGAGTGCATTCTGATTTAACACCACTGGGTTTTGTTTTTGTTAATTGTTTTTCTATTTCCTGGTGGAAAATGTATTCTTTTATAGGTTTTATTACCGTGGAAGCACTTAGTGAAGCTTTTAGTTATGTCCTCCTTGACCATTATCGTGTGCCAAGGTAAGGGCCCCTGCATACACTTCAACATCAATTAGACTTGCAAAATAAAGAAGCCGTTAAAAAATAAAAACCACCTTAAAAACTTTGCAGACAGTGTGAAACCTTCTCACCGCCTCTGTAACTGTAAGCTTAGATCAAACAACATCTGATTTCCCCCCACTTTGCTTAATTGCCAAAATTGGTGGGACTCAACCTCTCATGATTGGCCAAGTTTTTATAATTGAAGAAGCAAGAATGCTGTGAAATTTCTTTTTGTTTTGTTTTGTTCACCACAATTTCTGGCACTTTTCAATGGGAAACACCTCAAGGGAACACCGTGAATGGTTACCTGAAAAGATTAACAGCATTTGGTACGATCCTTTTGTTTAAAGATTTATCACATTTCAATAGTTTTAGTTTTTTTTCCCTTTTACTATTATTTTCCTTTTATATTTTCTTTAATTTTGTTTTAGCAGCCTAGTCTTCTCCCTCCTTATGCCCTCACGTACATCCACTGACACATACATCACCCATCTACATACAACACCTCGCGTACATCATAATATCCTTAACTTTATTCACTGTGCAATAGCACAAATTGTGCTTAGTCTGGCACTTCTACCATTGCTAGTTCAGTTTTGTGTTATAGCCAATCAGAAAAACAGACTGGCTAAGATAACATGCCAGTTTTTTCTTTTCTGCACTACTGCAAGAATATTATCTGGATGTCGAAACAAAACATTACATAGTAAACTTTATATTAACATTAAATTATTTCCCTTTTTAAAGATATGGTGTTGAAAATTCCTTTATATTACCCTGAACCAGAAATTATTGCCAGAAAACCATAAACCATGAAGCCAAAACAATCAGATATTATACATACTTTAAAAAAACTTTATAGACGACACTGATACAGCACACTCATTCATTTATTTTTAAAATGTCTGTCAGCCAAAAATCAATCCATCCATCCATCTAGCTTCCCCTTGATTAAGTCACAATTGTCTCAAAGGGTCAACCAAAGCTACTGAATGAATAAGTGTCAACATGTACAATACAAAACTTTGTACTCTACAGTGATCAGGCAGATTACAACCTCCTCATGGTTTACACGTAAAGGGTGAGAAAGTTGAATCTTTACAGTTTCACAATCCCTTTTCTCACACAGACTCAGACTTACAGAAATAATTTTTTCTAGCCCTCGATCCCCGGGGGTGTTCTGTACTGATTCACCGTACAGGTTCCATATTTACTTCTCTGAATTTTGAAGTGACTTGAAGAAAATTGTCAGGCTCGATGGGTCTTTTTTGCATCACAGAGGTCATTTAAAGGACGACGATGTAGCTATATGGTTCCCTGTGGTCTCCCTCTGACTCTGCGTGTCCTTTAGCTAGATGGCTCCCTGTGGTTTCAGACCATCATGCTCAGCCTCGGGGCCTCTCTGTCCTCTCCTCTATCAATGTCCCCCTTTTCTCACATTTCCCCCTCATTTTCCTCCTGTTATCTTGCCCCTCGTTTCCTCTTCTGCTTTTATGTCCTTGAAGAGGTAATGACAATCTGCCTGTCATTTTGCACTCTCTATCTTATTGCTCGTTTCCTCCCACTTCCTTATCCCCTTTCTCTTGTTCCCTCTCTCTTCACATTGCGTCGCTCTTTGTCCACATTTTAACTAACTGACTGTTGCAGACTTAACTTGAATATTTTTAGCGAAGACTGTTGTGCCTTATATCTTATTTCTGACTTCCCCATGAGCCATCCTCTCAAAGCTCTCTGTTGACTGCAGGCAGGGTCTGAAGATGACTAGGCATTTGAAAACACTGACAGTGAAAAGGAGGCGCCACGCTTACATTTTTGCTTTAAAAAAAAAAGATTCCACGTCAACTAATTTTACGTGACAAAAATTGTTTTTATTTATTTATTTTTTTTACTTTTGCACTGGATAAATGAGACTAACACTGTTAAATGAGGACAGCGGCACAATTCTAACATAAATATCAACCAGATTTTAATGTAAGACATGTTCGCAACCACTTAGAATTTCTTTTTTTTTGCCCTTAAGCATTTTGTAAATTGTTTTTAAAGGTGCCATAAGAATAAAGTTGTTTTCATTAGTTTAATTATTTTCTATGTCTTCTGGAGCTTCTCTTCATCTTCCCTGCAAAAAAAAAAAAACATCCCCTGACAACACAAGGTCAAATAAAAACTGCTGTGTGCTCTGGGGCGCTGCCACAGGACACAACGAGTTTATCGCTGTGATGTAGAGAGAAGAGGAGATCACAGTCGTGCAGAACGCACCGCATGACAACTTTATTACACAAACACAGGGCTCAGCAAGAATCGCAACACTCAACAGACTCATAAGTACATGTGAAAGACCTGCAGATACACACACAGAAACTCTCAGAGAATCACATACAAAGACAAACGCACAGAAGCATCCCTGTAATGTACTTTTGGCTGCATGCATTGCTTTGGTGGCTTTATGGTCCCTTAGATAAAACTGTAATGTTAAACATGGTTTGTTGTTTCTTGTGTTCAGGATCCCAGCAGAGAGGAAGCCTTGCTGCAACAACTGAGAGAGAAAGATGAGCTGATTATGAAACTCCAGAGCGAACTGGTAAGATCTTAGTTCTAAAAGTAATTCAAATCATTATGTAGACTTTTGATGATAATGATGCCCGAGTTCCTTCTTTTGCAATGTGGCATGTTTTTTTTTTCCCTTTCTTTTTTGCACAAGAAAAAAGTAAAATAAAATGACAGTAAGTGACAGCTTCTGATGAATCCCTTAGTAAATATAAATGAATCCAGTGAGGTGAAATATTTATTTTTCCCTTCCAAAAAATACTCTGTCTTTGTAGGTGATAAGAGAAGCAACTCAAAGTTTGAGACATGGAAGGTTTGCTCATATATTGTGTTTTATCTCTATCACAGTGTCTTTTTCTTCATCTTTGTCTTTTGGAACTTTGATATGAATAATTAAAACAGCTTGAGTGTGTTTGAATTATTTGTTTTAAGGATATAAATTAAAGACAAATTTTCTTTGAAGCACATTTTAAGGGTTCAGACTTTTAAAAGAAATGTTAACTAAAAAAAACAACAAACCAAAACACATGGATTTCAAAGGACTAGAAAGTGTAACTTTTGTTAAAATCGCTTTGTCAGTTTATCATCTTCTTAAGATCTTCTAGAAAAGATTGACCATAAAAGAGAGAGTACATTATGTGAGAATGGTTTTATAGTTGGCTTGAAGTCACAGCATCAACAGCAGAAAGCCTGTCTTCGTTAATGTAAACTGCTCGTTCACGCCAGCTTAATGTAATGACAAAAAATTATTGGGACTCCCGCCAAACGAGAGGTATAAGATGCGAAGCAACGACTTTTCCATTTTAAATGTGCTCACCATTTATTTGAAATATAGAGATGTAAATGCAAAATGTATCGTCTTGACAGTGTTTTCCTTTTTTTTTCCTTCTCGTCCTCTGGAGCGTGATTGTTGGATCATCTGCAGAAATGCCATTAAAATGTCTGCAATTTGTCACCTATTCTGTCGATGTAATGCAATGCAGACATTGTGCCAGGCTTTAGTAGAATAATGTGCCAAAGTTGTAGCGGTATTGTAAGAGATGCCAGTCTAACCCAGACTTGAGTCTCATGTGGCATCTGTTTGTTTGATCATTCTCTGGAACATGCGTCTATTCCCCCCCAACTCTTTCTCTCTTTGACTCCCGTCCTTTCGCGTTCTGCCGTTCTGTCAGCAGCACCTATCTCCCTCTCTTCTCTTTCTCACTGTGCTGTTTTCAGTGCTGTGCGCATCTAATGTCGAATTAATGTCAAAATTGAGCAATTTTCAGGCAGCCTGGCTGGCAGGCAGGCAGACAGGCAGTAGGCTACATGTAACGTCAATGTTCCTCTCTGAAATTCGTGTTGATGGGCAGTGTAACAGACTTAACACTCACACATTAAAACACCTTTTTAAGCCTTTTCACATTGCAGCTTCTAAATAAAACACATTTATTCACAGGTCTCTCTTCTGTGCATCAGTGTTTCACACTCCCTCTCCCATACATTATTTTTGGACCAACCCTATTATTGAATGCCTTTGCACTGGGATCTACATCCTCCTTCATATCCCCCCCTCTGTCATGATAATGGGACAACTGACCTCAATAAATTAGAGTTTAACTGTTTGGTCAAATGTTTGCTGCTTACAAAAAAATTTATATTACCAAAATGAGTCTGTTCCCCTACAGCTAAGATGTGTTATGATTAAATAGATCAAATAAGTAGATAAATAAAAAAAACCTTTTGGTAAATCTTGTACTCTAGATTGTTTATAGGTTTAATTGTTCGTGATGTAGCAAAAGGGGGTCTGTTTTTTCACTCTGCGTGTTAGTTGTTCCACATGTTGATATTGCCAATGTATCATGGCGTTGATATCCTCTTCTGTTTTGGCCATATGTAGTGCTGTGATTTATGGTTAAACATCTCCACTGTTGTTCCAGATACAGTGGGGCAAAAAAGTATTTAGTCAGCCACCGATTGTGCAAGTTCCCCCACTTAAAATGATGACAGAGGTCAGTAATTTGCACCAGAGGTACACTTCAACTGTGAGAGACAGAATGTGAAAAAAAATCCATGAATTCACATGGTAGGATTTGTAAAGAATTTATTCGTAAATTATGGTGGAAAATAAGTATTTGGTCACCTCAAACAAGGAAGATCTCTGGCTCTCACAGACCTGTAACGTCTTCTGTAAGAAGCTTTTCTGTCCCCCACTCGTTACCTGTATGAATGGCACCTGTTTGAACTCATCATCTGTATAAAAGACACCTGTCCACAGCCTCAAACAGTCAGACTCCAAACTCCGCCATGGCCAAGACCAAAGAGCTTTCGAAGGACACCAGGAAAAGTATTGTAGACCTGCACCAGACTGGGAAGAGTGAATCTACAATAGGCAAGCAGCTTGGTGTGAAAAAATCAACTGTGGGAGCAATCATCAGAAAATGGAAGACATACAAGACCACTGATAATCTCCCTCGATCTGGGGCTCCACGCAAGATCTCATCCCGTGGGGTCAAAATGATCATGAGAACGGTGAGCAAAGATCCCAGAACCACACGGGGGGACCTGGTGAATGACCTGCAGAGAGCTGGGACCAAAGTAACAAAGGTCACCATCAGTAACACACTACAACGGCAGGGAATCAAATCCCGCAGCGCCAGACGTGTTCCGCTGCTGAAGCCAGTGCATGTCCAGGCCCGTCTGAAGTTTGCCAGAGAGCACATGGATGATACAGCAGAGGATTGGGAGAATGTCATGTGGTCAGATGAAACCAAAGTAGAACTTTTTGGTATAAACTCAACTCGTCGTGTTTGGAGGAAGAAGAATATTGAGTTGCATCCCAAGAACACCATACCTACTGTGAAGCATGGGGGTGGAAAGATCATGCTATGGGGCTGTTTTTCTGCCAAGGGGACAGGACGACTGATCTGTGTTAAGGACAGAATGAATGGGGCCATGTATCGTGAGATTTTGAGCCAAAACCTCCTTCCATCAGTGAGAACTTTGAAGATGAAACGAGGCTGGGTCTTCCAACATGACAATGATCCAAAACACACCGCCCGGGCAACAAAGGAGTGGCTCCGTAAGAAGCATTTGAAAGTCCTGGAGTGGCCTAGCCAGTCTCCAGACCTCAACCCCATAGAAAATCTGTGGCGGGAGTTGAAAGTCCGTGTTGCTCGGCGACAGCCCCAAAACATCACTGCTCTCGAGAAGATCTGCATGGAGGAATGGGCCAAAATACCAGCTACTGTGTGTGCAAACCTGGTAAAGACCTATAGTAAACGTTTGACCTCTGTTATTGCCAACAAAGGTTATGTCACAAAGTATTGAGTTGTATTTTTGTTATTGACCAAATACTTATTTTCCACCCTGATTTACAAATAAATTCTTTACAAATCCTACCATGTGGATTCATGGATTTTTTTTCACATTCTGTCTCTCACAGTTGAAGTGTACCTCTGGTGCAAATTACTGACCTCTGTCATCATTTTAGGAGGGGGAACTTGCACAATCGGTGGCTGACTAAATACTTTTTTGCCCCACTGTATCTTCTGAGTCGTTCAGATGCAACTTCGCAGAACAATCCTTCCACACAAGTCATACGTCTAGTCTTTCTCAAATTGTGCTGACTGGTTTAAAAGTAGGCCGGAGCAGGAAATGGAGTAGAAGAAGACTTCAGCTTAAACGGAAGTAGTGTGAAAAACAGCAAATATTAAAATAAACAGCATGGCAAAGTCAGTGTCTGCAGTGGACTTTTCAGCTCTTTGTGTAAAGCAAGAGTAGTCCACAAACCAGTTGTTTGTGACGCTGATCACTGGTAACAGCTACCACACGTAGACAATGGTCTCCAAAGCTGTGTATAGGCACAAACGGACACAAACACAATACCATAAATCCACCTTAAGATGTAACTCTCGGGTGTTTATTTTATTTTATTTTTTTAGCACAGCAGGTCTGACCTTGGGGTGGATGCACTGAGATGACCACTTGGGAAGATTGACAGCTGACTTGAATGTTTTCCACTTGTGAATAATCTTTCTAACTGTAGAATGATGGACTTTAAACTGTTTGGAAATGACCTTATAACTCTTCCTAGATTGATGGGCAGTAACAATTGCCTCCTCCAAGATCACTGCTGATGTTTTTCCTTCTTGGCATCATGTTAAAGCACCTGAATGCTGCAGACCAGAAAACAGGCAAAACTGGTGCTTTTATAGAGGTGATGATCAGTTAATCAGGTGCCTTTGATTAGCAGCACCTGGGTGCTACTTACCCTCATAATTCCTTTTGAAGGAGTACATAGTTTTTCACATGCTTAATTTTCTGAATAAATAATCACACAGTGTAATATTCAACGTGCTTTTATTCATCTGAGGTTGTACTTACCAAATTTTAAGACCCGGCAAAGAAATTACCCTATGCTAACTTCACGATCTGCTACTGAAACACTCCCGCTGTGACTTAAACGTGTGCAAAAGTTTGAGGTCTCAACTTGGGTAAAGTTTTACTTGAGTTTTACTTATCATACTAACGGAAATATAGAATATCACCTGACCTATTCATAAAACAGTCCAAGTCTTTATCTAATTTAATCACATTCCTCTTGTATTTACTTTACACCTGAATCTATAATTATGGTTCTTTTCTGCTTGTTTTTTCACTCTTTGTCTCTCTCTCTCTTTCCTTTGCTTCTACATGGGGACATTTTCCTGCTGGGATTATCAAAATTCTTCTCTTTCATTCTCATTTTATTCTCCTAGATCACACATGGTTCTATCACTCAGAGTTTAGGGTATGCAGTTGCTTTTGCATGCTCGGACACACACAGATGCTGATCACCGCTGACAGTGTGTATTCATCTGCTTGGCACTTCTCACTGACAGAGATGTTTTGGCTCCCACAACCAGCTGGATACGATTTCCAAACATATACAGCTTGTGTGATGTCACGAGAACAAGTCTGCGTGTTTGTTTGCATAATAATAATCTAACTCTAGGCCTCATCCGCACTGCATCCACAGCCTAGCCCTGTTTTATCTGCCCCATACGCCCTTGGGCATTGGCATTGCTTCACATTTATGAAGTTGTGCAGTTTGTGTGCGTGAACATTACAGAGGATCTGTACCTGTCTTTGTGTAAGAGAGTCTAAAAGGGAAACCTTTCCTGCTGCAGCTAAGTTAAAGTGCAGCATTTGAAGGAAAGGGCAGCTCATAGCCAAAGCTCTCCTCGCTCTGCCTCCGTCTGTAAATCTGCCAGTGAAAACCTATTAATTATCTCCTAGAACGACCTGCTAGCTGGCTGGCCATCACTAGCTGTCACTTTTTTCTCTGCTGGTGCATTTTGTTGAAGGACCGTGTTCCAACTGCAGCATTTAGCTGCAGAAAGCCTTCCTTTTCTTTTTATGCATTTGAAGGCATGATTAATGAAAACTGATTTTTAACTCAATCTGTCAGCTTACTTGTGCTCACTCTGAAGTAGACAGTATATATTTGAGTTAAGAACTATAACATAAATTCATTTTATTCTAGAGTACTTACCATGAACCCGTCCTTACGCCTAGTCCTAATTTGGTTGATGAATTTTAATCAAGGTTAATGAATTTCTCAATATTTCATAGCCACTGCACCTTTCAAACCGTTCTCTTCTGTAACCCATGAGCAGCGTAGGGCAGAGATGTCAGAATGATTAGTGACATCGTCATAAAGTGCTCCCGGTGGAAGTAGTGCTCAGCTCTTTTCATTCAGAGGACTCGCATCCTGCTTTTTTCAAAATAATCATACAGGGGTAACACCAGAGTTGTTGGCAGCCTCCCGGTCAAGGTAAAAGTTCTGCATTTAAAGAAAAAGAGCCAAAGCTTTTCTCTCTATCCTTTGATTGTAAATCTGCCAGAGGAAACCTATTAATTATCCAGTAGAAGGACCTTTTTAGTGAGCTGGACAGTGCTACCTGTCAATTTTTATGAATTCTTCTCTGAGGGTACACTTTGTGGAAGGTCCATGCTCCGATATTTGGCTGGAGAAAAGTTTTCCTGCAATTCAGCCCATTTTTACGACCTCTTTGATTTCCAGAAAATGCAGCCAAAGGAAAGAAATGGTTAAGGCTGTTCAGAGATGCAGTTTTTCTTTTTCTTTTGATAGCTAACTAAGCATGCAAGCCAGCTGTACCAACTGTTGCGAGTGGAGGAAATGGCGTAAGTCTGCTGGGAGAGTACTTGTTCTCATTTATATATATTTGATGTTTCTCTCGCTTATTTTTTTTGTGAAATTTTGGACACGGCTGATGGGTGTGTGTTTGTTTTCTGTGCAGGAGAGTGCCAAAGCTGCCCTGAAGATGAAAGACTGCCAAATGACTGACCGCACAACACAGACTGAACACATGGGGCCAGAGGTGAGTCACTCACAGACAGTAGGCACACTTTAGCTTTGTGAGGCTCTGTCACACAAACAGGGCTTTGTACACTATCTTTTAAGACACCTGAGTCACAAAATTAGGCTCAGTTTTTAACTTTCCAGTGCAAACTCGTTCCTTCCCTATTTTTCTATCCTCATATGTATATCATTGCATTTTATGCTGCGTCACAGCAGCTGTCTCTCTGCCCCTCCTTTTTTTCCCATCTCTTAAAAACCATCTTTTCATGTTGAACTAAATCTATAATCCATCTTACTTTTTTCTGAAGATATTTTCCTGCAGTGACAGTCATATTATAGTCCACTACCTGCTCCGCCCCTTCTTCCTCCAATTCCCACAGTGCTCAGAGTGCTGTGATGCATCCTACCTGCCTGCTGCCTAACGCCTTCAGCTGACATGGCCTCTTTGGCTTCACTAGGGGCTGACAGTATGGGAACATAGCAGACTTAATGGATGACTGTCTAAAAATGGCTGCCTGTGGAAACAGGAGCAGAGTTTTGGGGTCTGTTTCTTTGTCACTCTTTTCTTTCTTTTAAAACACTTTTTTCCCTCGTCTTCTTTGCTGCTCTCAAGGTTCCTTTATGTCTTTAATCCTGCTGTGTATAAAGTTGGCAAGAAACACTGTTAAAGAGAGAAAGCTTTGCATTTGTGTGAGTGAGTAGGTGCACAGTATTCCCACCAACGCACTGACTTCCCAACACACACTGGCACAGGATAGTGTTTGAGAGCAAATCAAATACATTATTTGGACATTGTAACAGAAACAACAGTTTTGCATGAGCAGCAGTGTCCCTTCATCTCCACGTATTCAGCAACAGAAAAAAATATCATGCAGAGCTATCAGTTTTAAAGCAGTTGATTTTTATTAAGTTTTATTGTCACTTACTACACATGGCAGTCATAGAGATGAGAGCCGGAAGCAGAGACCTCAGAGAGTGGAATGTTAATTGAAAAATCTACTTGTTAAATCAAGGCTAAAAATAATAAATAACACACAGTGGAGTGCAGACTCTTGAGTCACTTGCTGTAGCTATAAAGTCAACAAACACAGTTAAATCAACAGATATGGTTTTGCACCACTACCTAATATCAACCTAAGAAGCTTTGCATCAAAAGTCTGTCATGTTTACCCTGTTCTCTCGAAGCCTCTGTAGAATATTACAATATTAAAGTAGTCAGATTTATGAAATTTATTTCGACTTTGTAACATCTTGGCATCGGCGGATCAAGATCCTGTTTGTGCTTGGACGATATATTTTTTGCCCGTTACAGTGGTCGCAGTGTCAGATTTTGTGATTATAGAATCATAAAATCTTGAATCTGTTGATAGAGATACTGCTCCTCACTCAGTCCTGCTTTCCCTCTTTCTTGACACTTATAATGTGATCTGGAAGAAGGCACTAGCTGGTGATTTGGGATAAGACTTTAAACAGATAGTGGCAACCAAGGCTTTATGTGTTTACCACACAGCTAAACGTGCTAGTTACGATAGCTGGTGAACCTTATACTAGAACTTCAAAGAAGCCACAGAGCTGCGTGTTTTAATTTTTGTATGTCTTTGGTATACAACTTCACTTTTCTATGACATAAAATGGTTCATTGTCTTGCTTGATCCCCATTTTCCTGCCTAACCCAAATCAACACCCCGCACAGTTCAGACCGGGCTACCTGGTCAGATTATTGTGTCGATACAGTGTAGTCCAACAAAAACACAAAGCATTCATAATTTGTGCATCTGTGCTTTAACAATGTCATTACTCAAATTAGAGATTGAACACACATGCCTACTTTTTATGCCAGCTGAGTAAAGTAATCAGGTAATTGGATACGCCTTTAATCAAAATAACTGGTGAGAACCTTAATATTTACTTTACCCGACTGGAAACCGAGCTGTTTTGGGCTATGAACATGTAGTGCTAGTAGATGTTTCTGTTGTCGGGAGAATGGAAAGTAAATGTGAAACAGACAAGACAAATATGCCTTTTTTCACACAGGGTTTTGAAAGGTCTGTCACACACATTAGCTATCGAAAATAGCACAGATCTACAGTAGCTGCAGTGCACTTCTGACCAGGTCCACACAGGCAGGCTTAAGAGAAGAAAAATTCTGTGAATCTTGACACCAAAATTGCAGTGTAGTGCAGGATTGCTAGTGACACTCCCCCTACTTTGTTTCTCTGTGATGCACAGTGAGTCACCAAAACAGGTGCAGGCAAGGCAGGGACCTTGCTGTGCCTCAGAAAAATGCTACTTTGCTGCTACATATGTATGATGATACAATCCTGAAGCCTATAATTTTACCATACCTGCAATCATTCTCCCTATCAGTTGTTTTTCGTATACATCTGTTGGTTACTTCACTTCAATTTTTTTTTTTTACACACACTGACACTGTTTGTTGGCTTCATTTGCAATTACTGGCTAATGGACTTCTCAAAACGTAGTCTGAAGTAGCTATGTGCAGTTTTTTGGTGCTCAAGGCTAAAGTAAATAAAGGTGTGGCGCTCTGTTTGCAGTTGTATTGGTGTGCAAATTTGTATGCATGCCCATGTGTCTGCCTATGCAAGTGTGTATGTGTGTATGGTTGTTTTGCGAAGTAGCCATTAGTCCTGGCCTTGGACAGCGGTGTCAATAAAATGCTGTTGGAAGTGTCAGAGTAACTTCAGTAAAATAGGTTGCGTTATGCCTCATACAGTATAATTCACTCATTAATGCTGCTGTTTGTGTGTTTTATGTGTTGTCAGTATCAGTATGGCCATGCCATTAACGGGACATGACTTTAGTTGAATTATTACTCATTGTTTGTCCTGACGAAGGGACTGCATATTGAGCAGTTACTGTTGTTTGATACCCTAAGTTCTAATATTTTTTTCCTCCCTGACTTTCTGATTGCTTTTAATTCTTTTCATTAAAACTAATTTCAGACAATCACTTTGATTTGCCTCACCAGGACCACCAGGTAGTGAAAAATATGTTCGGCTGCGATGTAGTGCATATAAAGAGAGATTCAAGCTCTAAAGATTCACTCAGTTATATCCACTCTCTGAGGTGAAGTGGTTTGATTAATTGGTGGGTAATCATTTTAATTCAAGAAGTGCCACTAATTGTCTCATCTGCTCCGCAGGTGGAAAACAGTGATGTTAGCATGCTGTATTGGTCTGTTTAACAGCAGTAGGACAAAAGTCTTATGGGCGTTGAAGGTGCTCATTGAAGTATCGAAGGTACTTTGGACGTATGCAGTTTTCCAAAAAACTCTTTTACCACGCTGTAAAGGAAGGAATATAGGCGTGGATCATATAGCGATCTCTTCATCTTAATAGAGTCCATCCAGCTTTAAGAAGTCTGGTCAGTACTCCAGAGTATGGCTTTGGTGTCTATTATAAGAATATTACCTGGCTATACAGCCTTCCATATGTTCAAGCCCCTCGAGAAGATGGTCCCTTAATTAGAGGAGCAGCTGGTTGCCCGCTAGCAAGCTAGGCTAGCAATGCAGGTGACTTAACTCAGCAGTAGATTTCAGCATGTGTGGCCTGATTTTATGCCGTGCTCCACCCCACCCCCCACCATGTGTGCATAAAAGCGAGGGGAAGAGTAACAGAGTGCATTGCTACAGCATGGAGCAAGCCTATATAGGTTAGCTACCCCAGTGCATCAAGGACAGTCTGCTAGCAACAGAAAGTGTGTCTACAAGTGGGGCAGCTATTTCTACTGCCTCTACCACTTTCGCGGGGTCGACCATCTCACTCTCTCCGTTTCTCTCTCTCTACCTCACGCTCCCTATTTTCTGGAACGTCCTCTTGCTTTTCCTCACTTGGTTTTCGTCCTTTCTTTCTTCCATCCTGCTTTTGATCGCTGACCCCCCGAAAGCACAGAAGTTAGCTTTCAGAAGCTCTCCTCTCCGAGCTCAGGAAATTCATGTGGGATTGTCCTGCCCTGGTTTCCCTGCCTCTGACACTCTGTCCCAGGGACAGCTCCTGGCCCCGTACTCAACAGATCTACAACTTCAGGCTGACATTTCACATTATACCACTTGTATTCTACTTTTCTGACCTTCTACTAAGGTCAGAAAGAGAAGAGCTACTTGAATTTCACGTGCGTATGCCTCACTTCTCACTGACAAGTACAGGGTGTCCTTTCAGGTGATTGATTGCATAAATTTTGAGTCCAATTAGATTAAAGATACTCATCTTGTTACTTTCCTACTGTTGTAGCTGGAAAAACGAGCAAAGTTAGGCAAATTTAATATGCTGTAATAATAATTTTTTAAAAAACAAGACCCTTAATCAAGCACATTTTAGTCCAGTGACCTTTTTCAGCTGATTTAAGCTTTGGTGTGACGACAGATTGCCAGAATAAATTGGCAAGAATAATGGGAAAACTGAGACCTCGGTAAAAGAGTAAAAGTGCAATAAAAATGTGAATTTGATGTGTAACTAATGAAATAAAAATCTGTCTGCATATATGATATGTTTATTCATTAAGTGGCTATGGTCCAGTTGCCTTTTTTGTATTGCAATCTGTGTGATTTTGGATTCTGTGTACTAAAACAGATTTAGACATGTGTCATATAGTTGGTATTCTGGATCCTTATCACAAGAGCTATGAAAGAAAGTCTCACAACCCAGCAGCCAACTTGGAATGAATCGAGACAGTTACTTTGAAGCCTCTATCTATCTACAGTAAAGCGTCATAACTTTATTTACAGTGGTAACTAGAACACATGGAATCAGCATTCAAATCCAGCACGCACCATTTAAAAACTCTGGTGACTGTTTTCCCCATCATGTAAACAGTTCACAACAGATTCAGTAACAGCTTAGTTCAAACAGTGTCTCTGATTGTCTCACAAGAGCTTCGAAACAAGGCCGTGCTGTGGATGCAGTGAGACTCTTCTTCTTCTTCTTCTTTTGGATGCTCGCTTTAGGGTTTGCCACAGCAGATCATCTGCCTCCATCTCACCCTATCCCTAGCATCCTCTTCTGTCACGTCACCCCTCTGTGTGTCCTCCTTCACTACATCCATAAACCTCTGAGGTCTTCCTCTTTTCCTCCTGCCTGGCAGCTCTAGCCGACCCAGCCACAGGGTAGGCCATGAGCCAGTGTACTCCGAGTGCTGCTCCAAGCAGGGATAAAACAGGGGGGTTGGGTCAGGAAGAGCATCCGGGGCAAAATTGTGGCCGAATCAAACATGCGGATACAGTAAATTTAAAAAAGTTAAAATGCACCGGCACTGCTTTTTCAATATGGACATACACTTTTGCTGACAAAGCGGAAACGGTCATCACTGTCTACTGTGTGAATGTGTCAGCACAGCATGATTGATTACAGTGTTTTAGTTTTAGATGTTGACCTGGCTTTAGCATTTCAGAATTCCCCCGTTGATTTCTATGCATCCTTAAGCTGACAAGTAGCATCCTAGCTTTAGTCAAACACAAACTGGAAAGTGTCAACTGACCCCATTTTTTCTATTGTACACTTAAAGATTTCTCTTTCTGTGATTGTGCCAATGTTGAGTTGGCAGGTAAGGTGAAAGGGAAACTGAGAAAGAGTACAAAAAAGAAGGTGCCTGGAGAAAAAGGCGAGGAGCTATTTTATGTCCGCGGAGACTCTTAAGAGCTGGAGATGTGGTGGCTGTTTGAAAGTTTCTTAGAGCGGATTCAGTCAATTGAGATTGCTTTCTTTCACCAAGCTAATTTCATGGGCATTCTTAAAAGGAACGTTTTATGGATGGGATCAAAAGCTCTTGATAGTTAGCTCACTCTTTCCTGTTCCCTTTCTTACTTTGTCCCCCTCACTCCTTTACTCCGTCGTATTGTATTCTCAGTAGATTTGTGCAACTTTCCTTTTTTTTGCCTCCTACTTCTTTCTCCTTTTCTCCCCTTGCTCTATTCCCACCCATCTCCTCATCCCCTATCGCCTCAGTGGCATCTAAAAAGAATGACAGGAGCGCCTCGTTTATGGTCTGTTTGTGGGCCATTACATTTGAATAAAGAAACATTTAAGAAGATCATGCAGATTCTTTCCTCTTTGTCTATCATTCTGGTTTACTGTCTCAAAAGCAGTACACTGTGCTACGGAGTACATTTTTCTCCCACGTTTAATGAGGAGAAGGAGCATCTTTTTGAGTTTGGTGGGTCATTTCGAATGAAAATGTGCCGGCGTTTTTTTTTTTGAGTGAATGTTGAAACTCACAGACTAACACCACCTGACAGGTCATCATGATAAAACACAATCATTTATACATATTTAGGTTTAGAAAATAAAAGTGTTAGTGCTTATAGTTGGTGGCTGTTGTTAAAAGCCAAAGTGATTGTAAACAACACATTTAATAAGAGTTTAATTTACCTTATGATGGAAGCGAAACCCATATATTCTTACTCGATACTTTCATTTCTAGAAATTGCTACTACAGTGTTGAACCTCCTCTTGCCTCCAATTTTGCGAGTTTCTTCTTATTAAAAGCGATTCCCACTGTCGCTAAGTGCTTGCGCTACAGAGGCTGTTTGATTGTTGGAGTCTTCTTTGTATTGTTGTAGGGTCTCTGTCATATGGGTGTGTGTGTGTATATATATATATATATAAGTGCTTTGAGGCAACTGCTGTTGTTGTGACTGGATCTTGTATAAATGAAACTGAATTGAACCAGCTTGAGATGATTTGAGCCTTATTTATGACATGGTGTGCTATCCTGCTGGAAGCAGCCATCAGAAGATGGGTACACTGTGGTCATGAAGGGATGGACATAGCAGAACTGCTAAGGCAGACTGTCGCGTCATGTGGTATCAAGTGTGCCATTTCTGATCCAAGCGTTGCACCAGAAATCGAGAATCATCTGACCAGCCTATGCAGGAAGATCCCAGATCAGCAGTTTCTGAAATACCAGACCAGCCAGTTTGGCACCAACAAACACTCCACGTGCAAAGTCAAATAAATCACCTTTATTCCACATTCTGATAGTTGGGTCGAACTTTAGCGTGGCATCTCGTTTGTGTCTACATGTTTAAGTTCATTGAGTTGCTACAATGTGATTGGCCGATTAGGTATTTACAGCAACAAACAGTTGAACAGGTGTACCTAATGAAATTGGTCCATGAGTTTAAATGGGTCACAAAGCATAACAAGCCTGTATTTTTATGAGTTAGACTTAGGTTTGAAATCACTCTGCTTTCAAAATAGCATACTTTCCAGTTTCTGTGGTTTCACTGCTGCTCAAGACTAGCAGATAAATGTTTAGACATAATTAGATGTGTTGAATAACTAAAACTCTGACAGCTAATGTCAGTGCAGGGCAGCAAAAACAGAAATAGATATTTATATATGTCTGTGCATAACCCCGAAGCAAAGGACAAGTTTATTCTGCTGACACGTCTCCCTGTGGGGACAGCCCTTTAAAGTTCTTTCTGAGAAAACAATTTTGTGGAGAAAAGCAGCATGTATAGTCTCCTGTACCGTTTAAGTTTTAAAGTACAGATTGATATTTTTTTTTCAGCGGCTGTGTATCATGGTTGGGGCAGAGATTTCTTCTTCTTCTGTGACCTCACCAACCGAGCAGACAATATTTTCTTCATTGTTGTTCTCTTTCAGCTTGTGGTTGAATTACAACATTAAGACATTCACAGCAACTACTTCAAGGATCTTTGTTTGCATATCATCACATTTCCACAAAAATGTGTTCAAAACTTTAGGTTGTTTTTCTCCATGTCAGCTCTTTAATAGTAGACTGATTGTAAAAAAAAAAAAAGGTCCCCAGTTAACTGATCAGTTGCAGTAATGATGCTTGCAAACTGGAGCCACCTTTTAGCCAAGTGAAATGATTGCCCCGACACTTGTACGAACTAAAGCATCCTTTTTCTTTGCCTTTGTTCTGGGGATGTTTTTGTCTAGAGTTATTGATCAATCGAGTCCGGTGGGAAAAGAAGCCTTTAGTGTAGTATTCCTGTACTTATAGCCACCTATTACTGCTATGGTTACACAGATCATGTTCAGCGAACCCCCCGTTTTCAATGCGAGCTCCTAAAAATCACAGCTAACTTATCCATCCGTGTCTTCCTGGAGCTGGGGATCCTGAATCAGTATTTAATACAGATCTCCAGCATTAGTGCTCTCCACGTCTGTGCCAGTTTAAGCCAGAGGATGGAGGGTCCAGTGATGATTGTGACTATGTAGGTCTCCGACTCCTATTCCTGTAAAGTAGATCATTTTGTACAGCCTAGTCCTTACTGAGTAATGGTGCTGCTAAAAGAGAAAAGGAAGGAAGCGAGAACGAGGAGGAGCGTGAGAGATGCAGCTTTCTGTCCTACTTATAGTTTTCATAAATTCTTCTCTTTTTATTACTTTATATCCAACTCACGTCGTGTCCTTTCATATTCTTTCTTACTTACTTGTCTGAAATTTAATTGTTTCTTCCTTGTTTGTGCCCCTTCATTGCTTTTGGTTTTCCTATTCCTACATTCATCACTTTTCTTCAGTCTGATCTGTCCATAAACTTCCAAGCATTTCTTTTGCCTTTATTTACTCTTTTCTTTCCATCCTCTTCACATTTCTCATCCATTCCTTAATATCCTTTTATTCTTCCTCTGTTCTCATCTTTATTATCAGCCTTTCCACCCATGTACCCCTCTGTTCACAGTCCGTCCCTCTCCCTCGTCTCTCTCAACTCCTTTATTACCGTTACGCTGTCACCCTGCCTTGGCCTTCCTCGTCGCTATTCATGCTGTCTTACAGGTTTCTTCTGGTCTCCATCCCACAGCATCACACCTTTAGGGCCAACTTTTCACAGTGTTCCTCTTTTATTCCACTTTAACTGGGCTGCATTACGTATTGCTGAGTTTTAGGGAGGTATGCACAAAACAGGTCAGCTGCAACCCACAGGTAGCTCTGCATGGAACAAGGAAGGCCCCCACTGGCACCGGGCACAGAAAACACTGAACAATGAACGAATTGTGAGGCATAACAGTGAGGTGATAGACAGTAGCTCTGATAATACTGAGGGACAAGCTGTGGAGAAAAATATAAGCAGTAGGCAGACAGAACCGTGCGCTAGATAGAAAGTCTGACAACCGAGGCTGAAAAAACAGCAAATCAAGTGAATCAAACACCAGAAATGTTGAAAATATACACGTGGAAATCTTAGAAGATGACTTCCTGTCTCAGTGCTCTGATATTGTCTCAAAAATAAGATCAGTAGTCATATTCACCCGAGGAGATCGGTAATTTCCTAGAAAATGGCAGACAGTTTGTTATATTTCTTTTGTAAAGATTAGAAAGCTGGCTAGTCAAGAACAGCCAACTCAAAAGAAACTGTTTAGCCTAAAAGAGATGCTTCAGACAGCAAATAAATTGGTTAAAACAAAGTAAATATAGAGAAGAAAAATGGCTTAACTAAGTAGCATGTACCTGAGGCTGAGTTGGTAATAACTCAAAGACTTGCTTTTTAGGAAAACGGGTACCTCTTGTAATCCTTTCATCATACCTATCAGTTCACTGGACTGGTTAGCATTCAGAGCCTTTTGTCTTCAAACTGCACAAGAGTTTCTTCACCTTAAGCAACAGGTCTGGATTAAATAAAAAGAAAAAAGGATCTGGTCTGGTTCCTCTATCCCCGGCTGATGTAGACACTCAACAGACCTCCTCTTTAACCAGTCAGTCCTCCATACTTTAAATTCTGTTTTCAACTCAGACAGCGTTTTAAACTCTGTGGTACTGTTGGGAGTAACTTTTGTTTTACCCACTGACTTTGAGGATTCTCAGTTCTAACCATGTGCTGATAATCCTCAGACCAGCTGGCCAGGCAGGCTAAGAAACTTTAAATGTCAGTGTCTTCTGGAGAAGATTCTGTAGGAGGTGAAGTGTGGTCATCCTGGTCTTTTTACGGAGCAACCCAAGGATCAAAATACCAGACTTCTTCAAAGAAGAAGGCCTTAGAAAGCTTCTCTCTCATTTAGCAGGTGTTCACGAATCAAGGTGGTTTTGTTTTGTTGTTTTTTGTTTTACAAGGTTTCTAGAGGAGGCTTGAAGTTGCTGTGCAAAACTCCCAGAAGAGAACTGCAGAAGAGGCTACATGTAGGCATACAGTACAGGGCATAATGACCATGAAGCAAGAAGTCTTTGTGTGTTTTACTAAGCTGATGAAAGTCTGAGCTCTCCAAGACTGGTACCCTTTTCTCAGTACTGCAGGCAGTTTGTTGGTTTAGGGTCTTATAGGTGTTAGAGGACAGGCCTTATATTTCTGGTTCCTGATATTCTGCTGCACAGTGCAGGCATATTTGTCTAGTGATTTTATTTGTATTCTTTTTTTTATTTTTTTGGGATCAAGCTGAACAGATGAAGACAAACAAAATCATGATGGGTGCATGTGTTCGGAGGTTGGCTGGCTGCACGTCTTAGAGTAGAGGTCAGCTGATATATTGACAGGGCTGACATTAAATATTTGCCAGTACACGGGTATCGCATTTATAACTTCCAGTTAAAAATGTTGTAGCTATTGATGTTGCATATTTTGTCCACCTGAGGTCACGCTACAGCTTTTGGTAACGCGCGACGAACAAAAATTTGGGCAAATTTGAAAAAAAGTAATCCATGAAAGATTGATATTTTTTTAGTCAATCCATCCATTTTCTTCTGCTTATCTGGGGCCTGGTCGCGGGGGCAGCAGCCCAAGCAGAGAAGCCCAGACCTCCCTCTCCCCAGCCACCTCTTCCAGCTTGTCCGGGGGAACACCCAGGCGTTCCCAGGCCAGCTGAGCAATATAATCCTGGCGGAGCGATCCCTGGCTACCAAGACTGGCAATATTTATTTATTTTTTGTTATATTCTGTTATTATATTATCTTGGTAATGAATCATAAGTAAACACACACAAAACTGTTAGGGAATCAGTTTATACTTCAAGCGTTTGAAAGATAAAAAAAATCACAAGAATATCGGTATCGATATCGAACTTTAAAATCAGATATCAGTCAGGCTCTAGTATGGGGTTTGTATATAATAAAATCCTGTCATACCTCTAAGAGGTTGATTTGCTTATTAAGTTGAAGAGATTGTGTGCAGCAGCTCAGTAATAATAAATGCACAGTACAAGCAGCCATTTATTTATTTAGTTTATATGTTTTATTTTGGGGGTCGTAAAGGAAGGGTTTAATAGTCGCAGAGGTCGGGTGTCTGTGCCTTCTTTTTTCGTATGTGTGAGGTAAATTTGATAGAGCAGGTCATCTGCTGATCAGAAGGTTGGTGGTTCGATTCCTGGCTCCCTCAGTCTGCATGCCAAATATCCTTGGGCAAGATACTAACCCACACTTGCTCTCCGATGCATCCATCAGAGTATGAATG
The DNA here is from genome assembly GCF_964374335.1 of Astatotilapia calliptera. Classification (NCBI taxonomy): domain Eukaryota; kingdom Metazoa; phylum Chordata; class Actinopteri; order Cichliformes; family Cichlidae; genus Astatotilapia; species Astatotilapia calliptera. The sequence continues at coordinate 24,363,222 of NC_137433.1, forward strand.
TGTACGAATGTATGTTAGTTAAAAAGCACTGACAAAGCATAGAGTGGTTGTGTGAATGGGTGTGTATGGGTGAATGTGGCGTGTTGTATAGAGTGCTTTGAGTACTCCAGGAGAGTAGAAAAGCGCTATATAAAAATCAGTCCATTTACCATTTACCATCTAAAATGCTATATAGCTCATCTGCTGTCTTCATAATGTTTTGAAATGCAGTAAAATAAAGGGAACAATAAAACAATTTAGAATCAGCTTTGGTGAGGCTAACACTTTACTGGCACCATTAAGGCCTCCTTAACAGTCGAAAGTCTTGTTAACAGGAGATTATGTAACATTTTACCACTACAAAGCCTGGACGCATTAAGTAGTCCATTTGGGGCTCCTGAGCTGACCATTATATTAAGTAGTAATGATATGCAGTCAGCAAAACCGAAAACACGTTGGGCTCTATTTAAAAAAATTACTGTAGCGTGACAAAAAAATAACAAACTTTAAGATTATGTTATAAATAGACAGTGTTTTTCCTCTGGTATCTTAAGAGAAGTGTTAACTAATCATATTTATTCATACATTTTGTTTCACAGTGTAAAAATTCAAATAATTATAGTAACAGGAATATAACCTTGCCAGCTGGGACATCATTAATATGGATAACGGAGGTAACTGCGGAGGGAAAAAGCCATGGAAATGCTGTTAGCTGGGTATTGTTCCTACATGTTTACACAATTGCCCAAAAATGATGTCCTTGTCTGTTGGCTTTAAACACATTGTTGTGGAATTGCTATAACATTTGTAGTTTTTGGCAAGTGAATTTCTGTGTGGGTACAGGAAAGAACAAGCATGTGTGGGAACATGAAGAACAAAGCACCAGTATTTATAAACCCTCTACTTTGCTGTGGTGTCACCCACTAGCTCTATTTTCTTCTTCTGCTCATCAAAAACCAATGTCATTGACGGAAAACGCCACACAGTTCTTCAGTAGTATAAAAAGGAAGCGAGTGTGCAGTCGTTTCGCATTGCCGAGTCGTCGGAAAGAAAGTATCAGGTGCGCATGTATAGAGTCGCTATGAGTGAGTGAGATATGAACAAATGAACTGTAGTGCAAGACATGATGCGGTCCAACAGAAGGAACAAGGATTCAGCTTTCTAAGCATTGTAAGCTTCTTTGCATCAATGACTATTCCTGTTCAGTTTGGAAAGACCTGTTAGCGGTGTTTAGACGTAATGAGAAGTTACAGTCATGCATATTAAGCTGGCAGGAAGTGTTAGAGGCTCCTTTAGGATTGCTGTGAAGTTGAAAACTATGTTTCCCTCTTCTGATCTAAATACAATTCCTCTTTGTCTCCGACCCCTTCTTCTTCTTCTTTTCTTTTTCTTTTTGGCTGCTTGTTCTTTTGTGTCATCATCTCTTTTGTTTACAGGGCATCAAGGCCCATGGAAGCACTACTTTGTCAACAAGGAGACAACTGAGTGAGTGTCTCTGTTCTGCTATCACCTGACTGAACGTGACTGTGTCTATGTAGTGGTCTATCTTGATGTACTAGATGGAAGCACAGGGGGTCTTGGTACTAGGGCTTGATTCATCTGTACGGCTCTACTCTGATCTTCACTTGTTTTGCTTCACAAAATGAGCTAATCCAGTTCTTGACATCCACTGTTAGAACTGATTACATTCTTTGATTAACCTGACTTTACTCACGTAACTGTTCAGTTATATTATGAGCACTCCACATCTGGAATGACTGTCTCACTACAGACTGAAGTAGATCGGAGAATGGATGCTGGTTTTGTGAAGTAAAATCATGGCAAATAGTACATTGAGCCAGTTGTAAGAATCAATCAAGCCCCAGTGTGGAGACCCTCCGTGCGATAATGAATGCCACCTGCACTGCCTTGTCCTGTAACGTAGACAAGAATGCTGCCTATTTATTATACCTATGTGAATCAATCCTGCCTAAAAGGGATGGTGACCGAGAAAGATCTTGGCTCCAAGATCATCTCTTTTCTTGTTTAAATCAATGTAACTGAGCTGCTCTGTCTGTTGGAGTTCACTGAAAAAGCCAATGTAATATTTTCTGTGGTTTATGTCAGAGTGGGAAAAATCTGTTCAAGCAGAAGACAGTGGTACAGATAATTTCTCTTATACTGCAATTCGATGGTGCAGATCATCTCTGTTATAAGCCGGTGAGCTTGACAAATGGCATGGTTTCAGATATTGAACAGTGTGCAGTGTAGTCTCCGTTTCTAAGTTCACAAAGCATTCAAGTGCCAAATCATGAGTTTAGCCCATTTGAAGAAATCTAAATCTATATCTTTTCTCGGTATCCACATGTTATTTACAGGGTCTTATTTTCCCTGTTAAGCGCTTTAAAGAATGGGACGTGCCATCCCAACAAATTAACAACCCAGAAGGTGTCCACAAAGTGAAACTGTTCAAAGTGGACCACTTTATCAAATATTCTTTAAGTGTTTTCACTTCAAAAGATTCATCAACTTCATTTCAACTTCCACGCGAGCTGTATGAAAAGTTTACATGCTGTGAAGTCAGTCGCTGCACAGAAAATATTATGTTGTAGGGAAGTTCAGGAACTTCCCAAGGTGAAAATTCCTCTGGGGACCTAAAGAAAGTAGTTTTTTTTGTGTGTTTTGTTTTTTAAAGTGTATTCCCTGCCTACCTTCCTGCACTGTACTAAAGTCGAGCATGCTTTAGGATTCAGAGCACCAGTGCTTGAATGTAGTGTCCCGGTCTCTCTTCTCCTGCTCTTGTGTGAACTTTAACCCTCCCCGTCATTGCACTATGAACTGCGATCCCAGCTGTCACAATATGCAAGCCTTTTATTGACGCCTGTGACCTGTGACCTTCCCCAGACAGGCTTCATCCTTCCCTCCCCTCTCTACTCAGCCCACCCTGGCATTACATAACATACACACAAGCCTTGATAGACACAGGCATTGATTCAGTATAACGCTTGCACATGAAGACCTTCGAGTTTTCAAGGACACGTCTTATGTTAACCATCAATTACAAAGGAACCATTTTTGTTGCTTCTGAGGTAAATAACCTCCGTGTTTGAAGGTTAAAGCACAAAGAGACTGTAAAAGCCATCGGTGCCCCATTTACGCAAGGGCACCTACACACTTCCACGTCTTTGTATGTGCATACGGTTGTTTGCCTCTGTGTGTGGAGTTGAGTTATTTTTACCCAAACATACAGGTTTGCTGCAAGAATACCTCATCATTTTTGTGTGTGCCTGTGTGCTAATGTGCATGTGGTGATGATTCTTTTTTTTCTCATTAAACTCCTCAAGGACTGACAGTAATGCTGTGATGTTGAATTATTAGTCACTTCTGGACCTGTTGCAGTGAAAACAACATAATGAGCTAAACCTCATTTGCAAGGTCAAACCAAGTGGAAACCAAAACGGAGGAGGCTAAAGGCACAGATTCCTCTTAACGCAGTTCTCATAATGTCCACTTTGGTGGAAAAGACCTTAAATTTTTGGGAGGCAGGTCTTGCAAAAACGTCCTAGTGTAATTATACAACTTCACAGTAAGTGAGCTTTCCTTAACTTTAAGTTAAACTGATTTAATATTCCTGAGGTTCGCTGATATATAATCATCTGCAATTATGAAAAATGTAATTTAACTGCAATAAAGGCAAGAAAGCACAAGTAGAGTAATAAATCTATCTAAATATTGTTATTTGTTAGGATAGCAAACTAAGTTAAAGTTTTTATACCCAAATTTGAGCCGGCACACTGGACTTCTCTGAGAAGTCTGAAATTAATCACTCAAAGCATTCAACCACTAAAACTAATTTTTCTGTTCAAGGCTGCAAGTAAATAAATGCAATTTGGCACCTTAACCCCAAAATAATAGGATGCTTTATTATTTTATTTATTATTTTCAGATTTTTTTGTAAAAAAGAGTACACAATGTTCATATTTATGTGTTGGTAGTTGGAGATCTAACTTTTTTGGTTCCTGTTCAACTGAACATCTACACTACAGAACTGTCTATGCTCAAGTACTTAACAAACGGCGTGTCAACTAAAAATGTAAATAAACCTACACGACTAACATAAATTGAGTCACGCTGCACAGTATTTATTACCCTATTTAATATAGGTAAGGAAATGTTTCTATTTACAGTTTGAATGTTTTAGCAAATGTTAGAAAGGATCCTGTGTATTGGTTCCCACTCATTCGCCACTCACTCTGAGCTCCTTTCATGCTCTAAGATGTGAATTTTTTATCCTCCAAACAAATAACAGCATGGCACTGAGTGATAAACCTGAAGCAGAGGCAAAATAAAACTGGAGATGATGTCAGAAGCACTATATCAAATGCGCAGTCTTAAAGTTCTGACTGAAGTTGTAAACCATGACATTAGGATGAAATGTTTTGCAGCGTCTCATAAAGGCTTGAGCAAAAGAGTCTACAGGAGAAACAATGCTTCCATGACTTCATTTGAATTGTAAATACATTGAATCTTTGTGATTAAGTGCCTTGTAAAACATACATCTGCATTTACTAGTCAACTAGCAGAGTGAAAGCGATGGAGAGAGAGTGCATGAATGTGCGTGGGGGTGTTCGAGCCTGCCCGCCTGCCCAGTGGCAGTCACATTAAGATGAAAGGTTTCTCTACCCTGGTGGAGGTTGCATGTTGGAGGAAGTGTTGTCTTTGTGGAGTATGTGTGTGAGTTTGTCAAACCACCTATATGAACAAAGTGACGGCTGACTGGTTTAAAGGTTGGCGACAACTAAAAATCCTCTACACTTCTCATCTGGTGTTTTTTAAAACTTGCTTTCTGTTCAAAATTACCAGCAGCGACATCACAAATATGAACAAAAGTGCATAAAGTACATATCTGAGTGGTAGCAGACAGCTACATAGGAAGACTGCATTTTTGTAGCACCAACAACACAGTACGCGGGTGCCTTCAGCTGTCCCGAGGTTAAAAGAAGAAAAGTCCCTTTTTTGAGTGTTTCATAGCGTTTGCACGCATACGTGGCTGTGTCACATCTTTGATCCACTATTCTGGGCTCCTATTGCATGTCCCTTTTTGACTACCTAAAATGAGAAAGGGAGATGAGAAAGCGCAGGTGGGTTGGTGTATCTGTGGATGTGGTTTCCAGCTAGCGACACATATTGTCAAGCTAAAACTGGATACTTCCAAGTGGCCCCGTCCATGCGCAGGTGGTACTTTTCAGAGACGGCAGAAGCCCCCAACCACCAACCACACAGCACTTCTAAAGAAGTGGGGGCTGTCTTTGTGCATGCTTGTGTGTGTGCGCACGCATGAGCTAATCTCCAATGCTGGCTAGCTGCCAGAGCACTTATCTAACTGTGATCCACAGTGCTACTCACTGTGACTCCTAATTATAGACAGAGGCACTCAAACAGACACATATACACACAGTTTCTACATGCTCTCCTGTGTACCATTCACGCTAATGAAGCACTCTCCCTGAGGAAGTAGCCACACTCCTCTCTCCTCCTTAATGGAGGCCACCAAGACCACCTCCTCTTGCAGCCTACCTCTCAGCTTTCTACTCATACAGAAAGTTACCAACATGTGTACGCCATTTGTCAGACAGAAGTGGGAATGAAAAGAAAACGAATAATACAAATGCAGTGATAACTATAGAAATGCAGTGAGATGTGGAGCAAAACGGAGGGGATGATCGAAAGCTGCCATGGGGAGTGCAGGGGAAGACTGAGAACGTCTGCCAAGAAGTGGAGAAGCCAACAGATAGAGATCATGTTGAGGGAACGGACAGCGGGGGACTTGGAACTGCTTGCGAGAAGAGCAGAGAAGGAGGAGAAGAGATGGAGAACATTTGTTCTGTTTACTTATTGAGATCCAAGATGCATGATCACAATCCTTTTACAGTCCCAGAGGCTTTTCTCTTTGTCCCTCTATCTTTACATCTCCTTTCCTCTCATTGTTTCCTCATTTATCCCTCTCGGTCGTTTTCATTCCTCTCTCATTGTGCTCCTCCTCCTCCCCCATTCTGTCATGTTACAGCAGAGTGAGAATGGCACGCAGTCAAATCCTTAAATCCTTCGAGACTGGGTTAGGATACATTAACATATGATAAGTCACTGTGCCATATGATATATTCGATAAAAACTCTGAAGGCTTTGTGCCAGTTTGTCTGGGTGAAGGCAACTTACAGTTGGGCGACATATTAAAGAAGAAAATCAAACCCTTAAACCTTACACACACTGATGTTATCTGATTGTTATGTTATCCTGTGAAGGGCATTTTGGTGCCATGTTTTGGGTACACTTGCTCCGTAGAGGGAAGTGCAAATCAATATGATGCTGTCCTGAGAGCTCACCTTTATCCTGTGACTTGTCGAGAGGCCTAGTAAAATCAATCACAGAATGCACTGAAGTCGTTCTTGGCCTTTCTTACTTTGTGTTGTTTTTTTCTCCCCTGTAGTTTGTCACCCACATAACTTCCTGTGTCTGTGCATTAAGGAGCTATTTGCAGTTTCCCAGCACAGCTTTCTTAAAAGTATTCCAAGAGCAGGAGGCAACAATACAATTAATTTAACTTGCTTTGTATGCCCCTCAAAGCTTGATGAAAGATTCCCAGGCGATGCATAGTTAGTTCACTTATGTGCCTTAACTGCGCCTTCCTCTCGCGTCCTCTAAATAACTTTATCAAGGTAACACCGCTGCTACCACCACCACCTCTCTCTATACATAGTGCTGACAGAAGGGAACAAAGCAAGCAGGACGGGACAGAAGGGACTGTGGTGGCTACTGCTGCGTGCCTCTCATCCAGGCTAACCCCACCTGGCCCCAGGGGCAGTGCAGGGGAGAGTGGGGGCTGACAGCAGAAGGTGTGCTTGTGTGTGGGACTGTGCATCTAAGAAAGAGGAACAGAGACAGAGAGAGTGTGCTTGTGTTTGTGTGGGAGTCTCTGATCTGTGTCCTCATGTATGGCTTTCTCCCCCCGGGCAGGGCATAACAGCACAGGGAGGCGGGCACCTAACTGGGCACAGATGGCAGCGACAGACAGACAGGGGCGGTGGTGATATAAACACGTTAATAAATAATTATCTGTACAATGACACTGGGTACAGCGGAGTTGACGGGAGGGGGAACTGCAGGACAGGAGGGGAGAAGGAGACGGGTGGGGGTGGACGTGAAGAAAATGGACAAAGAAGGATTTGAGAAGACCGGGAGAAAGAGTGACAGAGGAGGTAAAGGAAGGAGGCAGGATAAAAGGGTGCGAGAGAGGATGAAGAGTAAAGAAAACCAGGAGAATCTGTCAAGTAAAGGACAAAGGAAATGAAGAAAGAATATGAAATTACGAAGAAAAGTGATAGAAGACTAAAGTGTGTGTTTGAGTGTTTGTGTTTGAGAGCTCCAGTAAATATTAACAACGGTTGATATTGATATTTATTTAAAAATGTATAAGTTAACACAGTTTGAGCAAGTGAATCTAAAGCTGCCGTTTCACTATCTAGAGATTTTAAGCCGTAGTAGCTGGAGTGCCAGAGTTTAAAAGCTAAAACCTCACAGGCAAAATCGTTTTTAGTTTTGCGTCTATAACTCCATAAAGGAGTTATGGTGGAAAACAAAATAGAGAGATGAAAAGCCAGGTATGAATCCGTGTGAAGGAAATAAGAGGTGGAGAGAGCAGTGGGAAAGGATTCAACATCAGACAAGAAAAAGAGACAAGACGGGAGCGAGGGTAAAGACGAAGTGGGATGAAAATTGAGGAAACATGACAGGAAAAGAGGGAGTCAGTTACTCTACGTTGAAAGGCAGATGAAAGCAATACTCTGCTGTTCAGTGACAAGTCAGAGGGGAGGCTTTAGGTGGACAAAGCATCTAGTGGTGTGTGTGAGTGTGTGTTTCTTGCCCAGTGTGTGCCACATCATGCATGCAATCCTGCATGCGTGTGTCGTCCGCTGACCTATAACTGCTTTTATCTGTAATGAATGACAAGAGGGCCTCTTGGCTCTTTCTCTCCTCCTCATATGCCGTCTTCCCCTCCATCTCGCTCTCTTTTTCTAGTACCTGTTTCGCTTCACCTCTGTCGCTTTAGTCTCCCCATCATTTTTCTCTTTTCTCTCTCCTTCCGGCACCTCCCCGCTCTCCAAGCTTTCCGCCGCAAACACCCTATCTGTGGTCACTTATTAATATATTTGAGTAGCAGGTTAACATAATTAGGGGTGTAGAGTTTGACTGCAGAAGGCTCGTGGGTGGATGCCGGTGCTCCTGCTGGCTCTCATCGACATTAGATAAGTTCTAAAAGGTCGAGACCAAATTAACATTTTAACTTTGGGCGTCGAGATGCAATCCTCCCTTTCCTTCCTTGACTTCTTAGCTCCTTGCTCATTTCCATTTTTCTCTTTTAGCTACAGGAAGTCACATTTTGCATATATAGTGTTTCCTATAATAGATGATACAGCCACAGCCAGTGCATTGACAGTCACAGCCACGGCGCATTACTGTATTGTAAGTTAGCTATATGCCATATTTTTATTTCCCATGTTGCTTTCTACAGCCCTCTTAGCATTCACTTTGAATTCATCATTAATTCATAACATCTCCCATCCTCATTGGCTATTCTTCAGCTCGAAACGATCAAAGAAACAAGGATTGTCGGGAAATGGCCGCATATGTAGCGAGTCTCCAACTTGAGATACAATTGTATCTATGTCTTTTACGTTATGCCAGCTCTTCCAGCTGGTAGATAATCAGTACATGTTAAAGGGCATTTGGCTTTCTTGCACATAGGTGTATTGAAAAGGGCACACTTTTATTTGGTGTGTAAAGCTAAAAGGAGCCTTGGCTTCTCCGCTAGAAAAAAACAGAGAAATTGCAACAGTTTGTGTTCACACACACACAGAAGCAATGTCAAGTAAGAGGGACGGTGTCCCACATGAGAGTTACTTGCTTTCAAATGACAGGGAATATAATCTTGTCTGACAAAAAGCTATGTTTTCAGTATCAGACGTTTGTTATCTTTAAAGTAAAGTATAAAGGTTTTAGCTTTCTCTGTTGAGCAAGACAGCAGCTGCAGTCTGTTTGGCGTTCCAACACTTGCAATGGATCACAGCCCTAACCCAGTTCTGCAGGTATAAAAATACCCATAGAAGCCAGTACAGTGTTTTTTTTCCCTTGGTTTTTTTTTTTCTTTTTAAATTTGTTCATCCACTTTTCATCTTCATGCTCTTAGGGTTGTAAGCGCTGATCATTTCTAAAAATTTCCCTTCATTAATATTTTTTGTGTTGATATTTGTTGTTGACAAACCAACTTAAGCAGACATGTTTCCGTCTATTTTTAACATAACGCTTGGCAGTATGTTTTGGCATGGTATAGCCACGTTCGAGCCCAGGCGCCATGATTTTTGCGCCAGCAGTGTACAGCACGACAAAACTGATAAAGAAAATATTGGCTACTGTACCATTTGCAAGTTTAAAATACTGATAAAAACAGCCTTCACCTATAGAATAGGTTGCGAGGGCATTTTCTTAAATCCTAATTTAAACTGGCACCTTCATTCCTTATCCCTTTGTCCTCTTCTTTGATCCTCCTCTCATCTTCCTCCATTCGCCACTGTCCCTTTTCCAGACCTCCTACTGTCTTGGCATCCTCTTCAGGTGCTGCTGCCTTTCATGGTTCCTCTATCTCTGTGTGTCTACCTCCCTTTTCATTCCCCCCCCCCCTTCATTTTTAGGCCCTCATTACTTCTACTGACACAGTTTTCTTATCTTATGGTGCATTTTGAATGAGTGTTTGTCGTGTGAACGTGCTGTGTGCTTGCATGTTTTCTTAGTGGATGTGTTGTTGTGTATTGTAGAAAAAGGTTTGCATCTGCTAAGGCCAGCTTTATTGCAGTTGTGAGAGCATATATGTTTATTTATGGACTCATGTGTTGCTTTGATGGACCTTTGGTGTTATCTTGCTTTACTACACTTTAATATCAGTGCATAATCTACATGTAAAGGATCTGATTAGAGTAAAGGAGCTGATCTGATCTGATCCTCAGTACATGAAGAGGACTATAATATTCAGCTTTGCACTGGGACCACATTCACACATGCTGTTTCCTATCCCCTCACGCTCATCTCTGTTTCTTCTCCGTGCACCTCCCTGCCTACGTTCATTCGTGTTCTTGCATTCATTTGTGTGTATCCCATGTTCATATTCAACTACATTCGTCTCACTACACCATGTCTTTTGTGTCTTCTCTTATGTTGTCCATCCATACGCGTCTACCTCCATTTGTCCGGAAGCAGTAAGCAGCATGGTATGACGGAGGAATGCAACAGGTATGGGTGCGTGAGTTGGGTGACACCACAATCCTGGGTCTGAAAATTGCTTTGCCCCAATACTATTTGTTTTTATTGCATTCCAGCTATAAATTCAAGATTTTATACCACATCTGTTGTGAAGGGCACCAACATATAAAAAAAAGACATGAAATCTATGTGGATATCTCACTCCTTTTTTTTTTTATCTTTCCATTATTTTTTGTAATTGATTGATCTCATCTGGCAGGCCACAGACTATGTAATGGTCTGTTCGCCCTCTAGGCAGAGATAAGCTCACAACTGGCCCAGGTTTGTGTGTGCCATCTGCCATCTATCCATCATTTCTCTAACCGTTCATTGCTTAGCCTGTTTCTCTCTCCAATCAAGACAGCTGAACATTTGATTTACCTTCGTTATAGTAAATGTGACCTCATGGGTGTACTCCAAAGCCTTCTAATTCTATGTAGGTCTCAGTGCTCTCAAGTGGCTCTCTTAGCCCTGCCAAGTCTCCTCTCCACCTCCACTCTCAAAGATGGAAATCAAATTCCATCTGTTAGTCTAACAGCATCTGTGAGAATTCAGGAAAAGGGGAAAAAAAGAAGACAGTGATTGATTGTAGCAGGACGACCACTTCAGACTGCTGAGACATTATTTTCACTATTCATTGACTTGAGATCAATTTAACAGGATAGTTTCTAACTGTAACACAATAAAAGAAGTAACTTCTTTAATTTCGCATGATGATTTCTGGCATAATTTTCTCTTTGACAAGCTCTGTACTAATATGAGCAAATTAAAAGATATCTCTCTCCAGCTTGAAAAGATTTACAGGACAATTTATTAACTCCGACACCAGTTTCATTACCCATCTCTCATAATGGCATGTGAGAATGATGATTTGATAATCCTATTATGTCAAGTTTGATGTCCCTAAAATAGCCATAAAATTCAACATTCATTATCTCCTTTTCTTGTTTAATCAGCCTTTTTTTAAAATCTTGTTGTACACTCTACATGATTCTTGTTTGAGCTATAAAAAAATCAACCAGTTTGACTTACTATTGATTTGCATGCCCAAACTACCTGTCGCCAAGTAATTTATGCCGAGGGAAGCTACCGGTTGGCCATTTTGATTGATGGCTGGTGATTTGCATAGCTGTGATTGCATTGCATTTTTTGACTGACTTAAGTGTCAAGACTCATCTCAAATCAAATTTGTCACATAATCGAACTGCGTTATACACATCGCACAGCATGTATATGCTTATTTGATATACCTGAAGGCACAAATGAATCATAGGAATGAAGTTTTGTTCCTGTGGAAGTGGACATGGATGTCTTTGTTTTCCTTTACCGGTTGGATTCTTCTTCCATCTATTGTTTTGGCCTAAGATGCTTTGTTTTTAGTGTAGATCCCTGTTTAAACAGAGGTACATTATAAAAGGTCAGTCTGTGGCTTTTATACAAAAGCAACGCTGACATCTAACTAAATATTTCTTCTCTGTATTTGTGTGTCGTCTATTAGATCCAGAGCTATTTGTGATGATATTTTCATCAGCTCACAGAGACAGTGTTCAGCAATGAGCCTAGGCAGATAACAGCGTCCTCTCTGTGCATTACCCTGTATTGGACAAAATAGTCAGAGTTAGTCTGATTTGATTTTTAAATTGGCCAGTACGGACAAGGCTGAGCAAATGGTCTAATGAAGAGAAAACGCGGAGGCTTGTTAGCGTAATCAGTTTGGAGCTGACTGAATCGGCCTCTGAAAGAAATTCAGTATTTCACCACTGAGTGGAAGGCCACGACGCTCAGTTTGTCTCTAGTGTTTTATCAGGGAGAAGTTAACATTTTGTCTGCCCTTTTCTAATGATGTGACATGTTTTTCCACAGCTGATGATTTCAAGAGGTGTTTCTGTCTGACTGTGATAAATATGAAACATTAACAGAACAGTGTTTAGCGTCAAGCACAAAAACAATGGTAGGCAGCTTGGAGACCTTAAAGCTAGTTATTCTCCCTTTGAAAGTGGAGTGGGGTCCTTCATTTCCTTCCTTTAGTGGTTCACAGGGAGGCAAAAACGAAGAGGCCAGCTGTGTGAAGTTGAGAGCGCGGTGGCCCTTGGAGCCCTCCAATTCCCATGTCTCTTCACCTTCCCCTGCCCCGTTCTCCAGAGTTCACTGGCTGATTGATTTGTTTTGGACAGGCAGTATTTTGGACATTAAAAATTGATTAACTGATCTGTAGTAGTGGTAGTAGAAGAAGCAGAAGATCGGTAGCTTTAAAAAGATAATTCCCATGACTGAGTATTAAAAAGTGGATAGGAACACGTGCGGTTATGCTACACAAATCTGTATTTGAGGAAGAGTGGTGATGAGAGCTTTTGTGAACAGCTGGTATGTCTCAGCACATGGGAATCTCAATGGGGAAAAGACATGAGAGCACAACAGGAAGCTACTTAAATTCTCCTTGAAACTAACCAAGCACTTCCTTTAGCTACCGTACTCTTTCATGGGCATGAGGGGATTCACACTGTGCTTCAGCCTCAGGTAAACGCTCTATTTCTTTGCGTAATTTATGGACAGCTGAGCGGTAAAAATCCTTTCCAGCATTTCATGTGTGACTTAACGTATGGCACGATATCTGTGTTTTTAACCAATATTGACTTTTAAAAAAACAGTAGCCTATGGAAAAACTTTGATAACATCACGTAACAGTCTGTGTGTGTTTTGTGAGGTTATGTGTTCCTGATGTAATACAATGTGTTCTCGCTCGTAGTATGACGCGGACAAATATGTTAAATATTATCCATTTGTATGCGTCCTCACCCCGTCTATTGTGCACGCTTGCTCATTCCTTCATTATCATGGTAGAGCAGGTCTTTATTAATGAAGGGACATCTGTTTCATTAAAGCAGAAAGATGCCTGGGAGAGGGAGGGATGGAAGCGGTCTAAAGAGGAGCACATGCTGAGAGCCAGAATGAGACAGGACCAGACATGCAGAGATGCTTTGTGGTTACAGGGGGTTTGAGGCTGAGTAAAGTGGAAATAAAAGGCAACCTGAAATAGAAATGTAAGAAAAAAAATTAGGAAGAGATGTCAGACCCTTAGGCAGGAATGCTCCTACTGAGACTGAATGAGTCCAGCTTTTACACCCATATACATACTTCTACAGATCGCATCAGGTATCATCGTAAAAACACGAATTAACTCAGAAATACATGTAACTAGAACTAATGCTGGGCCTGGAGGTTGCAGGCTGATGCTGGTCGCAAAGACGGCGCTGCACCAAAAACCTCATTGATTGTAGTTTGCATGGAACACGCCGACACTTGATAACTACTCGCTAAAACCCTTAGTGTCTGCTGGAACTTCTCCTTAAAATGTGTCGGTTTCACTGTTACCAAACACCTTTTATTCTGCTTACCGCTCTGTGGTTAGTAAGTGATTGTTTGCAGACAAGTTGGCATCTTCCATGCATATTGTGGGTGACCACATAAATCTGCTAGTGATCAAAGCATTCACGAGAAGGTTTTTGGTACAGCACACGTCTTGTGACTGAGTTCACCCAGTAACAGCCAAGAATTCCCCAGTTAGTTATTGGAGAATACATATTTTTTGCTAGCGACCAGTGGTTGCCAGGGGTTCCTGGAGCCACTAAGGGGTGGCTGTAGCTCAGGTGGTAGAGCAGGTCATCTGCTAATCAGAAGGATGGTGGTTCAGTCCCTGGCTGCTCCAGGCTAAAAGATGCTAACCCAAAGAAAAAAACAGTTAGAGGTCAAGCACTCACAAACACTTCAATAAAAGATGGAATTTAAGTGGTAAATAATATTTGAGGTACATAAAGTGCAGGCAGCCAAAAGACGTGGTGTGTAAGGACAATGTAAATCCCATTGCTTTAATTATCTGTGTCAGGCGTAATATATCTCACCAAATGATAACACAACACATATCTTCTTTTTCAAAAAGAAGTAATAAACAAATGTGAGAAATAAACAGTTTGAATGTGTGAGTATGCGACCACAGGTCCACAGCCAAAGGCAAACAATTCTTCTTTGTCTCTTGAATTTATATTTGTTAAGACACCAAAAGTCTGCTCACTATTTTTAATGTTTATAATGGCGCATGGCTTTCTTTTCTCCACTTTGTTACTGTATAGCCACTTTTTGGAAATAAGAAACATATAAATATGTGAGTAAACTGCTGAAATGTGTGTTATGTGTTGTTGTATCGGTATACTTTCAAAATATAACGTTTGCTCATATAGAATACAGTATGATTGAATATATTGGATATTTATCTAATATAACGGCATATTGTAGCTGAAAATGACAGAAGGAGATACAGTTATAGAGAGCAGAAATTTAACTTTAAATTTAACTAGCTAGAAAACCAGTTTACCTAATAGAGTTTATTCTTCTCAGAGTGATAAACATTCAATAATCTTTCAGTGACTTTGTGTTCATGTGCATAATTAAAATAGCCACAGATGTTCACCATAGGAAGTATTGCTCCACCTTATCAGAATCAGAATCAGAATGGGGTTTATTGCCAAATGTTGAGCAGGTTTACAACATTAGGAAATTGCTGGCTTCTGAGTAATAGTCATTCTTGGAGCAACCATTTAGCTCATGGCTACTCTTTAGGGAAGGTTAAATCAAATGCGTTTACTCTCATTTGGCATCACGACTCCACACTGCTTTCACAGAACAGATGAGGTGACATCTTCTATGTCATTTATATGAACATGTCTCCTGTAGCAGCACTACCTTCATGTAAAAACAGCAAACAAATTTCCAAGGTAGGCTATGTGGCCTGGCGTACAGTTTGTATGCTGATGTTAACACCAGTGGAGGTTTGGAACTTACTCAACAGTCAGTGGCTCAACTGATTCGCCTTGCTTCCTAAATACTGCCGCTCTCCAATAATAACTACTTATAGCAATAAATTTCACATATTGATGTGTTTCAGTGGTGGTGTCAAACTTTTGTCATGTTACACAGTTATTGTGACACATGTTTTTACCTTCCTGACAGATTAGGCTTTACTTTGACTTTTACCTTTAAATATTCAAATTTGGACCCTGGCAGCAGTCTAATAATGAGTTTGATTAGTTTTGTAGATTTTAGGTTGTAATGTTTGTCTAGTATATATATTTTAAAACAACTTAGTCACCAAAATAACTGCACCAACTGAAAAACACAAAGACAATTTGCACTTTTAATGATAAAAAAAAAGATAAAGCTCATACTTGTTGCACATAAATAGGTTCAGAGCAACTCCCATTGCCTAGCAGAGAGTGTGTTATATTTGCTTTTTATTTGATCGAGTAAAATGGAATTGAACTGGTGGTCGACAACTTCAGATCTAGTGTCGTCTTAAAACTGAAAGAATAAAACATTAGACGTTTGTGGACTGGTCATGAAATAGTAAAGTTAAATTGCATGTTGTTTTCTCACAATGGGGCGATTTATGTGTGTGGTGCCAGGTAAAGTATAAAAGGGTGAGAACGGTCCAAAAAACTAGTGTAAGTGTTACCAAGTGGGAGGTGGTTAGAAGGGAAACAAACAGACACAAACTGAAAGAGAGAATTTAAAATGAGTGAAAACGGGGGCAACATGTGCAGTGTTGAGGTCAGATATGGCAACAGCGGTATTACACACATGCACACACAGTCAATAGCCAAGGTCAGATCGAGTCACAGTAGGATCACAAAGTCCCTGCAGAGGACCAGGTTAGAACTGACAACTATAATTAGCCTAATTAGTGCAACAAAACCATCATCACAGTGGGTAATGACCTGGGCAGGCCAGCGAGGGTGATGGATGGAAGGATAGATGGATGAGGCAGAGAAAGAGAAACAGGTAGATAAAGAGTATTAATTAGGGTAAGACTAAGGGGAACAATGGGTGAATTAGTGAGAGCATGATGGAGAGACAGATAGACCGCATTTACAATATATATAAGAAAGGCCTTAGAGGTATGGGTGTCAGACAGGTTCACTGTTAGACACCCTTACTCAGTCTCGAATAGCCTGTTGTGCTGCCTCAGATTTTGTTCAGTTTTAAGCACAACACTCAGTATGCATTCAACTTGCGTTTGCAAGTCTCTAATCTCAAACTAGCCACACTTGCTAGATCTGAACTGATTACCTAGTTATTCCAACAGCAAATGCGCTAATTAATTAGCTGTAACAGTAGCCATTCAAGACAAATGCTAATATTGTCTGGTTCTACCTTTTTCAGCTGAGCTTCTTTCTACAGTTTTCTTGATATTTTTCCAGCCAAGCAATTAATTTAATAAATGATGCAACAGTTACTGGGTTATGCCAGTGTGATGAAAAATGAAATTGAAAGAAAGTTTGAAGTTAAAAACAAGTGTCTATTTATATGATGATCTAACATGTTAGAACTGAAGAAGCTTCTTGGATGAGAAGTGGAACATCTTCACGAAATGTAAAGAAGTCGCTTTCTTTCCAAGCTCCTTAGGCTAACTTGTTAGTTGGTTTTAAAGAAATTGTGTCAGCAGTGTTTTAAGTGCAAAAATCAACCACAAATGCAGCACCTTTATAAATAGTCTTAAGCTAAATTTGCAACTACTCAAACTGCACCGTGAAGTCAAGTGACTCACTCGCCCCCAGCCTGACTTCATATGGAATTAAATTTGATAGAACTAAAGAACATGAAAGAACATGACATGTGAGTGAAAGACTGTGACGCGCAGACACAAGGGAGAAGAAATGGCGGAATAGAAGGAATTGTGAAATAGAGTGCAAGAACAAGAGATGGAGAAAAGGAAGAGCCATAAGTTTTTACACAGGACATAAACGTACATCATTTAATAAATGGTCGGTGCAGCCGCATGTGCCAGCTGACCTTTAACTGATGTAAAGGCACATTCACTGCATGTATTACCATCTAGGGTCCTTTCATATTAAGTCTGAAGTGGAAGCTCACTGACTGAATTAAAACTGTCACAAGTAGGAACTGATGATTTGATGCTTCAACAAAGTTGATGCAAATGTTGTTTTTCTTTCATGGGGAGATGCATGCAAATAATGTATGCATATTTACAACATCTGACAAATAACATTAAAATGACGCTTTTTTTCTCTCTTGCTTAAATCTAAGAGGGGTCTAAAACAGAGTTGTAAACTAATCCTTGAACAGGCAGTTGCTTCAGTTAAAGAAGTGATGTCAAGCTGCTCTGCATCGCTCTCTGAAAATGCAACATGAAGTCTGTTAGTCATTCTTCTTAGTCGCTTTTAAACTTTTTTTCTTTTTTTCTCACGGGGGAGGATTTAGGTGGGTGGATGGATTAGCTATATAATATTGGTGCAGCTTTGCTTAAGATAAGTAAGCCAGCTATGCCGGACTATGTGTGACTAATGGAAAAGTAGAGAATAAAAAATATATATATATTTTAGGTATGCATTAAGTTTGTAGTTGTGTATTGTGGCTTTAGGGTCAAGGTTAGTAACATTCAAATTGACACATTCAGAATTTCTGTCAATTTTCTGCAAACTGACCGTACAGAAGTTAGCCAGTGTGTCTTACTAGCCAGCTCTTAACTGTGTTTTTATGCACGAACAGATGAAAAGCTGTAAAACCGGAGACAAGTAAAAAAAAAAAAAACCAGGCAAATATTAAATATTATGCAATGTTAATCAATGCAATAACACTGCCCATATCTTTGTTTGTCCACAATTATGCCACAGTCACCTTGGTAGCTTAAACTTTATTGGAATCGTCACAGAACAAAAACCATCCAGCTCTGCCTTCTAGCTTGCTGTGTAGCTGATAGACAATAGTTGATGCTCTGCCTAAACTTTCTAGGGTTCCCAGAGTTCACTGGACTTTATATACTATTTTGCATTACGTCGCCATGGTTATTATATACAGACCTGTCCACACATCAGGAAGTCTATTTTAAAAGTCGTGTTGATCCATCTGAGTCACCTAATAATTTTCTAATGAGCGTTATACGTGGTGTGACCTTGTCTATCGAGTTCATTGAGTCTTTTTTCTTTTCATGCAGTAACTTTGATGCAAATCAGTATAATAAAGCAACGAGGGAGACTTGCCTAATAGAGGAGGTGAGACACTTCTGCTTAAATGAGAAAACTATGAGAGGTGATGAATAAAAAATCTTGCTGTGCTAATCTTTCCCAGTCAGAATTCCTAAAATAGTCACTATGGCCTTAAAAAATGTATTCCTCTGTAGCATATATCCATTTACAGCTTCATATTGCCATGTGGAAAGATGGATGCTTTTAAATTTGCATGATTTGGGATTTATTTGCGTGACTCAAAATGATGAAATTTTTTACTACAATGAGTCAGTTCTCTGTGTTTTAGATCGGCTGCTGTCGGTCTCTGTATATTAAGCTCAAATGGGCCTCAACAGCTTTAATGAGTTTTTCATTGTTCCATAATGGACAAAGAAAAATGCAAAAGGTCAGCTCATCACTGCTATTGTTATTAAAAAAGCAGCCCTAGATAGCTGCCCTTTAAAAAGCTATACTACTATGTCATCATCATACTATGCCTGAATTAGCAACCAACGTAATACTGAGAAATAGTGTACCTCACATTCCAGCTTTGATAAATTCAAAAGTGTATATGTTTATTGAAATAATGGTGAATATGGCGAGCAAATATTTGATTTGGATGCATTTTATTCTATTTAAAGCAAAGCCTGTATTTGCTAATAAGTAAAAAATGGACCCCTGCAGAAGTGCATCCAGATATTTTAGGTTTAGCTTTAACTGCATGTATTGCAGACAGCGAGGCGTGTGTGTGTGTGTGTGTGTGTGTGTGTGTGTGTGTGTGATACATCAGCAGCATCTGATTATCTTTAGGATAACTGGACACATGTGACTTTCCGATGCATTTTATGTTTTACCGTAGAGTTTTCCAAAGATGGCCGTGGCTCCTCATGTCTGACACATTCATTGACTTTTAGCGTGGGGGTGCATTTATTCGAAATAAAATACAGTAGCAGTGGAGGTAATTTAACAGTTTGTCAGGAAGGAAGAGAATTTAGGACATTTCTTTAGAAGGAGCTGGAGAATTGGGACATAGATAGAATATCTCAGAGTTGCCATGGGTACCAACAGAGAGGAAACAGGAGTCCCTGCAGTGTAAGCATACAGTGCTTGTAAAATTCTCCAAGGCGTTTAACCTGAAGGCCGTCAGGAACACTTCCTCCAGTAGGCACTGCAATGTGCAACAATACAGATAATGATAGGAGCCACTGAATGTACTGTTACATCACTTCACAGTTTCCCGAATGAGTCAGTGTTAATTGGACGTGTTTACTTAAAATGTTAGCCCTGATAGTTTCACTGTGCACTGCTAGATTTTCGCCCAATTTTTGTTACCTTAATGAGGAATAAACTAGAAAATTGCTTGAATTCATTAATCCGCATTTTGAGGAATTTGCCGTTAATTGTTGGAAGCAGGCTTATTTAGAAAGCCAGGAAAGGGTGATGCAGCAATGTAATTTGTGTGTAACCATGTTAAATGCTTTGAGGTCAAGATGTCCTTTGTCCATCCTTTAAATCAGCATCAGTAATGGTATCAGTGCACATGAAGGCGTGACTGATGGCTGTATCACATCATTGTGAGTCAAGTGTATCGTGGAATAGCCCAAACAAGTGAAAAGCAGCGAGTAGCCATCCACAACTGTGAGGTTGAACGGGCAGATTCAGACCCTCGTGGTCATTTAGAGTGTCTTTGACTTAAAAGGGTAGCGTTTGTTCATTGAGCAAAAAAGGAGCAAAATGTGTTGAACTTTTCCTAAAAATAAACTTTGGAAAAGTCTAGTTAGAAAATATGGACAGGTGTGGCTGCAGGATTGTGCCCTTGAGAAATTTTGGTTTTCTATCTACATCTACAAACTATTTAGTGAAGAATTTAGGCCAATATTTAGACTAAAATGAGAATGCAATGATTTGCAAGTCTTTTTAACCCTATATTTCATTAAACCAGTCCAAAGAAAACAAGAGATATACATTCACTGGTTGCTTCATTAGGTATACCTGTTTAAATGCTTTATAAAACAAATATCTAATGAGCCAATCACACAGCAGCAACTTCCTGCATGTACAGTAGGCTTTTATCAAGATGACCTGCTAAAGTTCAAATCAGGTGTCAAAATGACAGAGAAAGGTGACTGAACATGCCGTGTTTGATGGTGTCAAAACGGAATACTCAGACCAGTGGTCTGTAACTGGTCTGTAACTGCTGATCTGCTGGGATTTCCCCACACAACCATATCAAGGGTTTAAAGTGAACGGTCTGGAAAAGAGAAAAAATCCATTGAGTGAAAAATGCAGAGGAGAATAGCCAGACTGAAACTGAGGCGACCATTTCCACAGACTCATCAAAATTGTAAAACAGAAAAGTATTGAGAAGTTGCCTGGGCTCAATTTCTGCTCTGCCATTCAGTTGTTAGATTCAGAATTTGACTTAATCCTGACAACATGGCTTCTATCGACAGTTCAAGGTGGTGGTGTAATGTATTGTCGTGTTTCAGTGAGTTCACTGTACCCCAATGCTATGCACAGTCACCAGATCTCAGTCTAATACAAGATCTTTGGGATATGGTGGAGTTGGACATCGTCTGTGACACTGTCATTTGTATATAGACCAAAATCTCTGAGGAAAGCTTGCCACAAAGAATTAGGGCATTTCTGAAGGCAACACGGGGTCCAACACAGTACTAGTAAGGTGTAGATAATGAAGTGGCCAGTGTGTGTATATTCTAATTTTATTTATATTTTCTACATAGAGTCTCTACAATGCATTATATCAATGTTATACGGTACAGTGTAACACTTTATCACTTTACGTCATTTTTACTTTCATACTACCTGAAGAATATTTCAAAGCAGTCTTTTACTGATCATCAAAGGAAGGTAGAAAGAAATACAGGGTTGAATGACTCATAAGCAGAAAGAGAAATTGATGGTCTATGTAATGGAGAGACAGAAGAAACGATGACTGACAATGAGAAACTGACAGACGTGGTATGATACAGCAAAATGGAAGCTGTCATCACTGTAACGTGGACTCATAAAAAAGGTCCGACACATTGATGGCACACACACACTTATTATTATGGGCATAAAAGTAGACAGATGGCCTATATGTGGAAGACGGATAGGTGTTTCATTTTTAAAAAGACAAATACTTATCAATTAATTATCTTATGTTTTCTATTTGTTTTTCTCATTGACTTAACTTGTATATTTTTGTCTGTGAAGGTTCTCGGTCATCCAGGTCATCGTAGTCAAAGGAGCTTGCAAAGAAAAGTGTCTGGACTTCTTTAAGTTGCTTGAAGACATTTCACCTCTCATCCGAGAAGCTTCTTCAGTTCTAAGGTCAAATGGTGGGGAGTCCCAGATTTAAACCTAGTGGGAGTATCCCCCCACAGAGGGACAAAAGGACCTGGCCCCACCTTATCATTTCGCATGATAAGGTGGGGCCAGGTTTCACAATGAGCTCACCCGAAACCCTGGCTGATTGGGACCCACACCCAGTTTCACACCTTGGCTCAGGCGATTAGAGGATCATCAGGGGGTCCTTTTGTCCCACTGTGGGGGGAAACTCCCACTAGGTTTAAATCTGGGACTCCCCACCATTTGACCTTAGAACTGAAGAAGCTTCTCGGATGAGAGGTGAAACGTCTTCAAGCAACTTAAAGAAGTCCAGACACTTTTCTTTGCAAGCTCCTTTGACTTGTATATTTTTTGTTTCCACAACATAAAGACTCTTTTTTTTTTTAATGTTTTTTTTTTTGTTAAAGCCTATAATTACACTCCCTGTGATTAAGTTTTAAACAGTAACATAGAAAAAAAGTCCAAAGGGGATGAATACTTCTTTTTTTAGGAACCGTGTCTGTTCGTGAGTGTATGCCTGCCCAGAAATGCTTGTGAAATTCAGCAGCTGAGATGAAAGGTCATTTTCCTTTGAAGAGAGGCCCATATCAGATATCTTCACTTCTCTGCATACTGCTTAAAACCATATTCATCTTTCCTTTTGTCATTTAAAAAGAAATTTGGCTTAATTAAAAAAAAAAATATATATATATATATATATATATATATTCATTCTTACTTTAGAAGGATATTGCCTTGTGCGTCATTGTCCTGGTGCATGTTGTACTGGTGCAAATGTTATTTTTTACATAAATACTTCACTTCCAGCTAGCTAAACTATAATTATTCAAGTGCTGTATTGTTATTGAAATGTAGATACATGCGCTAAGACAAGTAACCAATTTTATATTTCCCTAAAGAGTTGTAAAGAACACAAAAATGATTGGAATAATTATTCAGCTTTATTTCATCCAACAGATGATATATAGACATGCCCAAGAGTTACATTCAATAACATTAAAAATGTGGGAAAACAAAAACTATATTTTCCCACGTTAGTCCTTGCAATAAGGTAAATGAATGATGGAAACATCTCAGTGAGGCTTGAGACCAACATCAAATATCTTTATTGATAAGAAGAGAAAAACGTTTGCAGAACGCTCCTCATCGCATCGCTCTACGAATGCCCGTGTGCACAGCTATACAGTCAAATACGCATGGGGACGCACACTGGCACACAATAAACCATGATCCAAGCTATTAAAAAAGCAATTAGTTCCTGGCTTCATACGTGAGAATCAAGTAGATTATAGAATGAGAGGTCTGCAGAGGGTTGTGAAGGAGAGAGGGGAAAATATAGCCTCTACAGCTTTGAGCTGTGAAGATTGTGCCACTATATGTGGAAAGAAGAGGAAGATAATAAAAACAGGAGGCTGTGTTATTGGAAAGGACAGAGATATAAGATATTTATTTAATCCATATATAAAATACATAGAGGAATGTAAATGGGCTGTTATTGCTAAATAGAGTCAGATCCAGTTTTCCGAACTGGAAGCTTTTTATAGACAAACAATAAAGGACAAGTATTTGTATTTCGTGCTTTTCACATGTTGATCATAACTGCCTTGCAGCATAAAATTAAGGTCACATTTCTTCTTTCTGGTGGCCAAAGGACAATTTAGATATGCTTAAATTGTTAAAAGACTGAATTGATAATGTAGTAGTAAATTTAATTAAATCAATATTTAGTGGATGTAGTGAATAAGTTATAATGACAGCGTTTAGATCATTTGTCACCTGCAAGCACATCTACCTCTACAGTGCCTGTAATGTGGGAGGAGAAATTGTTATTCATTTATCCATTTTTACCCTTCATTTTTCTTTTCTTTTTTTAAATACAGGGTTCATGGAGTCTAATTAGATGTAATTACATTTCTATTATCGTTCAATAAGTGCCAAACACTTTTGGGATTACAAAGAAAGTTGCTACCTGGAAGCACTCTTTTCAGTGATTATGTCTCTCCACATTCGGTTTTGTCTATTTTTACTCTGAATTCTAATAGAAGCAGGTAGCAGAGCAGTTTGGTTATAACAGAAGCATGTGTAAATGGAACATAAGGAATTATTTATTGTAGTATTTTTATGGTAATTATGACTTCCATAAATTTTCACGTCACTTTGAAGTTATTAGGCTGAGGGAAATTGGTGCAAATGTAAAAACATCAGCCGCTATTACCTCATTAGGATCAGTTTTCCCCTTTGATGTTACCCTGTACCATTTACAATCCAAATACTGATATTATACTATTATTCTCGTGACAGGTTTTCATATTTTTTACCAGACTATTGCTATATTGGCAAATATTTTCTAGCTTTATTAATAAATAAATTGTCATCATTAATAACAAGCTAATACCTGGTTATTACTGTGTAATTACTTGGAAATGCTTAATGAAAAGGTAATAATTAAGTAGTTACTACTTTATTAATCTAATTATCATTGTTTTACTACTATCATTACAATATTACCAAGCTGAATGTAAGCCAGATAAGGTTCAGTTAGTATTAACTCTGAATTTGCACTGTACATTTTTACATATATCTAAAATACGAGTAAAGCCAGTAAGAGTGAAGCTCACCTAAGACACAAACTGAAAATCCCAGTTGTGCAAAAAAAAAGTCCAAGCAGTAATGCAGTATAGAACAACCAGACGTATTTCAAATATCTTAACATCACTGTCTGCAAATATCTCTCAAAGGTACATCAAAAATGTTTATTAAATAGTTTCTGTTGCATAAAGTGCATACATTTTTTGGGGCAAACTATTTTCTGCCAAATCTTCATCTGGGAAAAATTCTCATCTTTTAGAGAAAACCCTGCTCAGCACAGTCACACACACCACACACCTGTCAGCCACAGAAATTTACCGCCTTTCTGATGCTAGCAACTTTTTGGTCTCTAGCCTGTGGCAAGAATTCTGTTTGGATTGTAAACCTAGTGGATTTTTGTCAGATGTTTAATCATTTACAAACATGCTAAAAGTGAGTCTGTCTAAAGTATTGTCTAAACCTTAATAATTAATGAACGGACACAGTTCGACATCAAGAAACCTCAGAAAGTAAACACAGATGGATAAATCAAATCTGTTTTTTCCAAGTGAATTGGGAAGTTTTAAAAATTTAAGAAAACAAAAGAACTGAAACAATGAAATTTTTTGACTTCAGCATGAACAGCGTGAACGTCAGCACCGTGCCTCACCTCACTTGTTTGTTTTAATGATAATTAATTTGTTCTTTAGGAGATTTGATGGTGAAAGTTGCTTTAACTGTGTCTCTTTTTAGACTATTTTGCAGACACATATGCAGTGCTGATGTAGACTTGTATGAATCCATAGTGTGTTCTTTATCCATCCATCCATCCATCCATCCATCCATCCATCCATCCATCCATCCATCCATCCATCCATCCATCCATCCATCCATCCATCCATCCATCTGTCCTCTTAAAGCTGGAGCCTTTCCCAGGTGTCACTTGGCTAGAGGCATGTTACACTCTGGACAGGCCACCAGTCCATCACAGGGCTAAGGGTCAGTTTTTCTTTGTCCCATGTTTGGATAGTGGGAACAAGCCGGCGTACCAGGAGAAAAAACCCAGGACCTCTCAAATCAAAGAATTTTCAAACATTTATATAAAGTAGAATGTCAGGTGAAAGCTTTTCTCTTGGAGAAACGATAAAAAATGTTACCTTGGCAACTTTTAGATACCTCACTTTATACATTTTACATAATACTGTCAAAAAAACTTGTATTTTTTTGTTACAGTCTCTTCTTCCACTTTTCTCCTGTTCCCTACCCACACATCCCTGCATTGGTAGGGAAAATAAATGAAAATTGCTAATGGTAATTAGCATTTTCTACAATAGCAACTTGGCTCTAGCACTGTGAGACAGTTACATCGACTTTACTCAGAGAATGAACTGTAAAAACCAGGCCAACATTAGGCCAATGTTATCTCCGAGCGATTATATCTAAACATATGGTCATACATTCATTTGTTATGTTTCTTTCTTGGAGGATCGCACCCTCATGTAGCACACTGAAAGCCATTAATGACTCCTGCTTACTCATAGTTGTCTCCTGTGAGCATATTTAATCATGCATAAGTGGCAGGAGGATAGAGATTAAACATGATAACACATAGGCTGAGACATGTAAAGGGTCTAGATATTGCTTACCCAGAGAATCAGAATGAGATTTGAACTATGAGCTAGTGTCTATGCCCATCTTATTGCTATTACCCAGAAAACTTGGTTGAAACCCAGACGCTCTCTCCTTGGATGCCAAAAACCCGACTGTTAATGGATGGATGTCGATGGTTAGACAGTCTCCTACAAAGTGAGAAATATAGATCATACTTTTGCAAAGTAGGAATTACGAGCATTTGTCTTTGTTTAAAAAAAGAAAAGACAAATAATATTTCAGCTTTAATCTTGGAACTATTTTTCAGCAATGACTAGATGTCAAGTAAAAACCGCCAGGCAATGGTTTTTCAACGTCAAAACATTTGCTGGATGTTCACATCACAAGGACGTGTCTGCTGTTTGATGTATTCCCTCTTTCTCTTGATGTTAGACAATTGTACAATTTTGTTTCCAAACAGCGTGTATGTTTGTGGCACCGCAACTTTAAATTTGCCGTTTTAGGTTGTACAACAATCTGTCGTCAGATGATACATGACCGTTCTGCGCAAGAGTGTGTGCGCGCATGTGTTTCTCACTGACACATGTCGCTGTGAAGTCAAATGACTAGAAGGTGCAGGGGTTCGTTGAACACAGGCAGGGCAATGAGATCACACACGCAACTACAGCGTACAGTAGAGAGAGCATATTAAATCAAGTGCACATTCAGTGTCGCGCTGGCTCAAACACACATCAAGATGTTTCACATGCTTACACCCATGCCAGAAAAAATAAAAGTGCACTCACTCCGAGCACAGGGTGGTCTAACCGGGCCTCCGGTGATTCAGGACAGATTCGGGACACTTCAGGTTCATTAGTCAGACCAAAGTAGGACAGATACCTTTAGAACTTAACTCTCCTCTGTTCTTCTCTCTTTCCTTCTTCCTCCCTCCTACTCATTCTCTCCTCCTCTCTTTTACACTCTTCTGTTTTGTCTCTTTCTTCCTTTGACCTCCCACTTTTTTCTTCTCTTTCTCCCCTCATGTGTATGATCTTTTCCCCTTCTTTTTTCAAAGTTTCCTTTTCATCTGCTGGAAACATAGGGCCATCTGTAGCAGCTCCAGCCCTCTCTTTGTTCTCTCCAGCTCCATCCCCCTCTGATAACTCTCTCACTTCACTCTTTTTCCTTCTCAGTCTGTGAGATACACTAGTGGACGCATATACAAGCCCTGAGTTTGATCTGAGACAATTTGCTGCAACATTAATGAAAGCATAAACTCACATGAATATTGATGAGCTATTCTTTTGCAATCTGCACATTCCGGATGGCCTGAAGGCAAAATTGTACGACACATCCACGCGTACACCCTCACAAACACACACACACATGCACAAACCCACAAAAGATGGAATATTTCACTGACAAATGTTGCAAATTAATATTTAGTGACATGGAATGTAAAGTTGTCAGGGTTTCTCATGTCTTCCAACTCTAAGTAAGGCCATTCTATCTACTTTAACACACATACACTCTTTTTAGTTGTAACCACACACGCATACGATAGCTACAGTTTGTGTTGTATTCGCACATAGCTGTCGTCTTTTTTTGTCCTTTAATGTCCCCTCCTTGTGTTTCCTGTTCTTTGTGTTGATTTTATTTGTCTGAAAGATCCATTCATCTGAAGAATCGTATTCAGTGAAAAGTTAGGTGTTAGTGTCAGCTGTAGTGTTTTTGACCGCTTTTTTGGGGGGCTTTTTTCAGCTTTATTTGATAGATACAGTGAACAGAGGACAGACGGTGGCAGACATGCGGCAAAGGGCCGCGGGTTGGACTCGAACCTGGGCTGGCTGCTCTTTGTACGGCATGTAGTCGACTGCTCAACACACTGAGCTAAACCGGCACCCTGCTGTAGTGTTTGTAATATAAAAAAAATTAAGTGAACAATGGTGCTGTTAATTGTGATTAACTGCTTCTTTTGTCTTCAAATTTTGTACATCTAAAATCATACAGTTAGCAACCTGTAGCCACCTGACCAGTCACTCAGCAACCTGCTGCTTAAAGCAAGGTGCTATAGAGAAAAATGTATATCTCATAACCGGTTGGCAAGTGTTTGCTATACCAAAATAATTGACATTGCCTTGGGTCCCAACCTTCAAAGTAAAGTTTGCTCATTTTGAAACATGTTGGTCGCAGAGGTAAGGTATAACTTTTACTTGGAAATGGATGGTGATGTGCCAGCAACCAAAGCAATCAGAAGGAGATCTTTAGTGCAGCCCTGTCTTTGTCATTTAGTTCACTTTGAGACAGCCATAAATTACTTGTTGACACAAGTAGTTGCTGACAGATCTGTGTGACTGAAACCAAATGTAGATTTAAAGATTTATATCTTCTATTATCCCTAAATCTAATAATGTTTTCCCCTGAATGTGCAGTGGGTTTTGTTTTTTTTGAC
The DNA here is from genome assembly GCF_964374335.1 of Astatotilapia calliptera. Lineage (NCBI taxonomy): Eukaryota > Metazoa > Chordata > Actinopteri > Cichliformes > Cichlidae > Astatotilapia > Astatotilapia calliptera. The sequence goes on from NC_137433.1 coordinate 24,391,512, forward strand.
AGTGCAGCTAATTTAATACTGAATCAATGTTGAGTTTCAGTTTATGATTTCCATCTGGAATTAGTTCAAAACTGTGACTAAATGTTATCTGAAAGACTGATGTTAGATAGAAGGTGGCATCCAGTCCGTGTGTTATCTGAAGTTAGTTTGCAGTTTGGTGTTGGAGTTTGGAGGTTATAACCTTCATGGCCTGTCTGCATTCATAAGAACATAACTAATAACAGGCTAAAGCTCTAGAAGTAGAGATAGCCAAGACAAAGATCAGGATGTGCTCTGCCCTGCAAGCAAGACTGGAGCATAATGCACTGCAAGCTAGCTAAATGCAGGTGTTGCTCTCTTTTGTCTCGTGTTTCCATATTTTACCAGAAAGATTGTTGTAAGCATTGGTCCAAGAACCCTACACAACTTGTATTTGTATCAGCTTTACCCAGAAGTAATAAAAAGAACTGCTGCATTATTAGCCCCCCCCAACCACCACCACCACAATACTCAATTAATGTGTGATTTATCTATTTCTTTTATTTATTTCTTTTGTTTTACGGCACAAAGACACTCCAATTTGTGTAATTCTCTCTCTTCCATTTTATTCTAGGTACGCTCACACGGCTGTTTGTTTTCTTTTTTAATTATTCACACACACATGATATTTGACAATTGATGTTTTGTGAAGCGTGCTTATTGACTTTCTTGGTTAAAATTAGATGAAAAAGATCAATACCACTTTCATGTCTGTTTGCTCACATAAGCGGCCCACCTGCTTCCCAGCACCTTTAAATCTCACTAATTAACTCATTTTGTCATGTTTATTTAATCTGAACAAAAAGCAAAGAGCAAAAGTGGCACGGCGGGGTTTTAAACGGGACTTTTTCCGATGATGCAGTGATGTTTTCACCATTAGGTTGCCAAGGCAGCGGCACATTTTCCGAAAATGCAGAGCTGTTACCTGAATATCGACCATTTTTATCTGGGCTTTATTATGTTTGTGTTCATATGTATACAGACAACCGTAAGTGATGGAAGTTTCATTACATAGTTAATTTGGTGCTTGTCAAAGAAATAAGTAGAAAGAAGGGTGCTCCATCAAACAACTGTGGCTGTGTGAATGTTTCCTTTCTGTGTGTGTGTGTGTGTGTGTGTGTGTGTGTGTTTTTCTATTTGATGGCAGTTGCAAATGTGGGAAATTGTCTTTCTGTGCTGCAGGCTGTTTTAGCCTTCACATATCAAACTTTTAAAGCCTTTTTAAAACTCCAGGGCAGTCTCATCAAAAATCAAATATGGGTCTAATTTGTTTTCATAAAAGATTACAGAATTCAAACTCTAGTTGTAGAGCGAGAAAGTGAAAGTGTTTACACACAGCCTGTAGTTAATAACTTCATAAACCGAGAGGCAGTCCACCTCAGTTAAAATGTAATTTTAGCCCTGTCCTCATAACTTCAGGGGAATCTAACGACCTTTCAGAAACACTGTTGTTCAAACTTTGCTCGATTGTATGTTTGTGTATGTCAGTCGGTGTCTCTGTGCGTGCCTCTGGTTCTCTTTCCTCAGCGCTTTTTGAGAATACAATGAGGATAATTAATCACAGAATGAATCTCTGTCCTTTCATTCCTTTGTTCTTTTTCTTACACCAGTAACGTTGTATTCACGGACAGCCATTCCCTTTCAAGTCCTCTATTGTCCTCTGCTTGTGTCGTCCCTCTGCCTCTTTCCTCATTCTGTGTTCTCTTTGCTGCTCTTTCTCCTTATGTTTAATAATTAAGGAGAGACGTACAGTGTTGGATTTGAGGCCCTCAGGTACTCGGAGCGATATGACAAGACCTTTTTCTGATGCACGAACCGGCAAACATACTTAGCCTCCACAGCGCAGACTCACGATTGCACAAATCTAATGCAGAACTTTCACGATTAATACATGAACACCAGGAGTCACTGAAGGCCACATGTGTTTTTCTTCTCTCAGTCGTCTCCCCTCACTTTTTCTTTGTATCCACTGAGATATTTGATATGCGATAATAAATTGATTAACCATCCAGCTGTCAGCTTCCTTCAGTTTTGCAGATATTTCTAAAATATAGCTCTGTTTCCATTTTCTTTTCAAATAAGGTTATTTCTGAGCCAAATGGCATTTTTTGAGGCAGCAAATAAACGGTGCAATTTTTAAAATGTATTTATTTATTTTTGTGCTCGGTCTTTTCACATTTGTATAAATAGAGTGCATTTTATGTTTTCTAGCTGCTTCAAATTCAGCTCTTGTTTTCCTCAAATTTAGGGTTGGTGTACTGTGGCTCCCTGCAGATAATCTTCCCAGTGAGGCTGGTTGGTCTAACTGCTATGGAATGGGTAGTGATTTAAATAGTGCCTTTTAATGTATCTGCTGATAACAAGACTAAAAATGGGACACGGTGCAGAAACAATGACAACACCAATGTAGAATGTAGGCTAATGATTTCTGTGGCTTTTATAGGAGAAAAGATTCAATTATTCAGAACAAAAATAGTTCATTAAAACATAATTAGAACAAAATAACTTTTGCAAACTCATTTTCTGTGCCCAACCTCATTTGGAAAATGTGTCTCATTTGGAAAAATTATGTCTTTCTGGATTCTTTCCAGGAGCTCTGGAATTGCAATTCTGCTCCGCTTATCCTGCTAAGAGTTCCTTTGCAGACGCAAATTTCTACCACAAATCTCTTCTCAAAAATCGGTAGCATTAATTATTTACTTTCCTGTCGGTGTGGCCACATTCCCACATCTGCCAGTGAAACAATATTTGGTTCTCTGCCAGCGTGTGGCTGCTCCAGCTCGTCAGGCACAGTACGCCAGTCTGTGGCATCTGTCTTTAACAATCAAAAAAAGCACGGGTGTTCACTGCACAGTTATAAAGCTTTTATTATCCTTTGAAGCTCCGCGTGCTAATAATCTGCCTCCTTATTCTGCATTTTTTGGCAAATGTGATAAGTAGCTAAGTAACCTTTGTAAATATGTGATGGGAGAACGCTCGATCGCCCTCCTTTTTCCTTCTCTCTCATCGAGTGGAGTGTGGGAGCAGCAGGGCAGTCAGTTGTTTTCAACGTGATGACACAGGTGGCAGATGCACTGTTATCATCAGGCCTCCCAGACATTTAATGGAAAATCTACCTGTTTCTTCTTCCTGTTTGGAATTCTCTTCATCCATCATTTTTCCCCCTCACCCTCACCTTTCCGATTTCCTGTATTCTTTCAGCCCACCTGGGTTGTCACACAGAGCAAGATGAGAAACTGGGAAAGGAACTCAGCAGCAGCAGCAACTGACAGAAGGGTGGGAGGGTGTGTGTGTGTGTGTGTGTGTTTGTGTGAGTGTGGCTTGGTGCACACCTCTGCCATCATCTTCATACTCCATTACTGCCCACAATTGTGTTGCAGGCCACTCTGCGGCCTCACACAATATTTATAAAGGTGCACATCTCTGTAAAGATGTCCAGACTCACACACTTTCAGCACCACCGCTAAGTTCTCCCACATGATGTATCGCTCTGACAGTCCTCAGCACACTGTCATTATTACAGTCTTCATTATTTTCCTTACTGTCACTCTTTGATCTATTCTGCTAAGCTGTCAAGCCACCATTCTTTATTGCAGACTTTAGAACTCATATTTCTGTTTGTCTACATTCATCACATGCACAATGAGTCATTGATAAATGACTCCTGGAAAAATTAAAACCAACCACTTTGCCAGGTCTCCCATGCATAAATTACATTATTGGAGTAAAAGACGAGAGACGCTTTGCTTTTATGCTAAATCGAAGCATTGCCAGCGTTGCCAAATAGGTCGATAGTATATGTAATTGAAGCAGCACTAACGCTCTTTTGATCCAGTGACTGTTGAGTGAAACTGGGAGAGGATGGATGCTCTGTAAATGCTGAAGGAAATGACATATAAGTGAGCATTTAGGCAGATAGGTGTTTATGTCTGTGTGATTTGGCCGGAGGAGGAAATATTCTAGCCTGATGACATTTTGAGAATTTAAATCTGCCGTCCTGAAGATGCTTCTTGTGCGGATGTAAGGGTGTGAAATAGCCAAGTTTAAACGCTTACAGAGCTTACTGAGCAGTGCAATGAAATGTGTAGTGATTAATCGCCATGCACGCAGGCTCTTTAAGGGTAACAGTACAAGCCTTGGGCATATAGGAAGACAGTACGGCTTTCACACCCCCGCAGCCTCGAGGGTGAGACTGATAGAAGAATGATAAGCCTACAGTGCTAGCCTGATTAAGGTGGAATAATCCCAGGTCTTCTGCCAGGTCTCAGCGAGGGGCCAACAGAAGGGACACTGCCAAGAGTCCAGCTTTAGGTATGGCCAGGGATCCTCATTTTGAGGAAAGCCCCTGGTAATGCAATGCTGTCAACTTAGTTTGACAACCGGATAGAAGTTCAGTGAAATGCAGTTTGGGAATAGTGGGTTAGCACTGACAGCGAAGTACACAGTCAGTAAGTATTGTGCACTTACAGAGTGAGCAGTAGTGACAGCTTACAGGAACGTATTAGGCACAGAGTAATGGTGCATAGATCACAGTCTCTGCAATAATTAGACAGCATCAGGGGGGACCATGTTGACACCCGGAGGGGGCAGCCAAGTGCAGCAATCAATCCAACTGGAGAGCATAAGGAGAGATACTTTCATATACAGGAGAGAAACTAAAAATCAGTCAGTTGTGGATTTTTTGGTTGGTTTTTTTTTTGCTTGCAACCAAAAAGGTAACAAAATAATCCTCCCTGAGCCACAATTAATAGCAGCAGCACATGACGAGCATGCATGCCCCAGCAATTATTTCAAATATAATTGTGCTCTTGTTTAGACTAAAACCACTACTTACCACCACATGATATATGTTGAGGTGTTGGTGTACACGGGCTAGCCTTTATGACTTTTACTGAAGCATTTCATTGGGAAATAAAGCCTTTTATTTGTGTGGATACCAATGGGAACTAGAAATTGGCATTCACACATAATTCCTGTTGAGGAGTGAATGTTCTGCTCCACCACGTTGCTTTCTTGCCTCATATCGATGCCACTGTTCTAACATTGACCATGTCTCTGCATTTCCTAATTATCTCAATTGTCTTCTGTAACTTTGGGTCAGTGCTGGCACCTTTTATTCTCACTTTGTCCCCTAGAGTACCTCTCATCCATCTGACCCATCTACACTTTGGCCTCTTCTCTGTTTCTTTGTTGTTTCACCACCTGTTTTAGCACTGTGTCATCCCCTTTTTTCTATGACCCCTCTTTTCTCCATATTTTAGCTCCTTATTCTATCTTTGTCTTTTACCTTTTCCTCGCACATTTTTGTCCTCGTTTCCCCTCTACATCTCCTCCTCCACTCTACCCTTTCAGTCCACTTCACTGTTTCATTTTCATTTCTTCACCCCCACTTTTCCCCCTCACTCGTTTCCTCCCCTCATCTTTACTTGTTCACTCCCTTTGCTTTTACATCCCACTCCTCTTGCTTGTGGTTCTGGGCAGTGTTCACCAAGCATATTGGCACATGCTGGTGGTCGATGAGTTTTGCCATGATTACACACACACACACGCAAGACACATGCCTATGTGCCTGCACGCACAGACCTGTTGGAGATGGTGGTTGATGAGCAATGCCAGACTCTCAGCATCCGTGCCTATCAGAGCTGCTCAAGAAACCTCATTAGGCCTCCTGTCCGCAGCATGGTACTGGCTTCGGTACTCGCCAACCCGCTTCTTTTTTCTTTTTTTGCCCTGAGAGGAATTTGAAGACCTAGCGCTATGCACTTTTCAACACCCACAATCATAAGTAGTGACATAGAATCACTGATCAGACGCTTGTTCAGCAACTCCAGTATTTGACCGTGATCACATCGGAGGTCTTTAAACTGATGTGAATGTTGATGGTCCCATTCCCCGCAGTGATCCCGATCACTTAATCAGTGAGATGAGCCCTTCTGTTGCCAGGCAACACATAATGTCAGTCAGTCAACTATTACAAGCAGCGGCATTTCCTAACAATACCATAAACAAACGAATCTAAAAATCCATCCAATTGGTGCATTCATGAAAAGTTTCTCTCTCTGTAGCATTTCTATCAATGTTTCTAGTTGCTTTAAACGGTTTATGGCTACTCCTGCTCTCTCCAGCTGATTAACATCAATTTTTTAGATCAGATAAGCAAACTTTCTTTGTGTGCATTAACACTATAATAATGACAAGCAAGCCAGTGGACAGACAATCTTGAATATTACAGAGGCATCAAGCTAGTAGTTGTGTACTTGTAATGGTTTATGGGGCATTCAGATATGGTTACAAGTTGCAACTTTTCCCTGAAGCCAAGTTTGTTTTCTTTCCCAAATTTGCAAATAGGCAACTGATGACTAAGCTTTAGACACTGTAATATATTCAGGCCTTCAGCCACACTGATATGCAGTGAAGCTGCCCTGCCTAAGATATTGTAAATCTAAATATTTATCAAGTTACCGACAGACAACCCTCTTTGATATGGGCTGCAGTGTGTCGGGATGCTGTTACTCAATATAACATCAGCCTAAAGTCGATAATTTTACAAAAGCACTGTGACGGCATTGAAGATTGGTGGCACTGTGAGCCGATTAGCTGTGCAGTGCATCACATTAGTGGTCTGCCTCTCAGTATGCGCCTCTGTTGGGAAGGTCCAGGATGTGACATTCAGCCAACTGGTTGGCAGTGTGCTGCAGTGTGGGTTGGAGTGACAGCTCAACTTTAGTCCCCTCTTATTCTCCATCTTTCTTCATCATCTCAGCCCCATACCCACCCCAACTGTCACCACCTAGAAGGGGGAGAAAACTTTTCCTACCTCCAATCTCTCTCTGTCGCTGTGGTCTCCAGACTGCTGTAGCAAACCATCAGTCCTCCGGCTGTCAAGTCCTATTCAGCCTGGCTGCCACTGGCACTCTTAACCAGCAAGTTACATAACAAAAGAAAGAGAGAAAAGAAGGGACAAAAGAAAGGACAGAGTGGGTAATAAGGTGAGAAATAAGAGAAGAAGGGAGGTCAAGAGGGGGGACAAAAGGTGAGAGACAAGTAAAGAATAACAATGCGTGGAAAGAGAGCATATTTGGCGGTTATTATCATGCATCCTGGGATGGTCCACAAACTCTGTGTATTTTGCCAGCAGTCCAGAGCAAGCTGTCAGAGAGGTAACCTCCAAAATGCAAATAATCGCACAGTTGAAAGCATTAGCATTCACTGAATGAGAAATTAAACTGAAACGTGGGCCTGAGCAGGCACTGGCAAAGAGTCAAATGCTGGGTAAACCTATTAAATGTTCAACTGTTAAAACTTATAGCTTAATTAAAAGACTCCAACAACAGAAAAATTCCATTCCTGTTTTATGATTCGTCTGAAATAATTTCAACGAAAGCGATATACCTATAAAATCTTATTTACTCGTTTTGCCATGTCCACTGCTGTTCTTACTGCTATGATTATGTGGATTTACTGCCCAACTTTTGAATAAAAGTTCAAGAGAGGTGAGCTGCAGAGCGAGTGAGCAGTTCGAAATTGGTAAAGTTGTATAGAGAACTGGTGCAGAGAGACGAGGATCAGAGGTGAGACAAAGAAAGAAGACTAATCTGAGTGAGGGAAAGCAAGGCTTTCTCTTGCCGCTACAAGCTGTGCAAGAGATTCACCTCCTTAGGGGGGTGTGTATTGATGAAAACCAGCATCTTCAAAGTAAAGGTAGGCTATGGCCTTGAGACACCAGCCCAGGCTTAGTTTCACCCCTCGTTTGATTGTTGATTATTTATCCAGCAAAGTGCCCGCGGAGACTCTTCTTGCACACACCTTGTCTGTGAATATTCAATATTTCTATCAGGGCATAGGAAATGCTAGTTAGGGCTTTGTGGGATTTCACGAGTGCTGACATCATGTTTCTCAGCTTGTCTGACCTGCTTCTATTACTACTCCACTTTCAAACATGGTTGTAAACCTGTGGGTAGTACTGTTAGTGCATGAGGACTGGTTTGTTGTAAGCCTCGGTGCACTTTATTTCGCTTTCTAAAATCCCATAATAAGGATCCATTTGACTGTTTTTTGCACGTTTCCAACTCTACTTTTCCATCACGCTGGACATAAATATTCAAGCAAATATATATGAGACTGTCGAGCATGCAGCACAGGAAAGGTTGGATGGTTTCGGCTACTGTATCACAATTGGAGAATGTATTTGGTTATAGTCTAAATAGGATTTAGAGTACCATCTATGTGGGTGTACTGCACTGTTTTTGTATCTGTACCAAACACCCCAGCGTTTCACACATCCAAAGAACCACAGGATTACTTTGTTCAAAGTATGTGGGTGTCACAGAATATACAGAAATCACAGTGACAAAGTTTTGCCTCTCTTATCTCAAGCTGCAAAGTTTTGGGGTCCGATGCATTTCATCCCCCTGGACCTTCATTAGAGTTAGGCGTGTGGGTGTCGGGATACTGGGCCGTGGTGTGTGATTGATGGCAATTACATGGGAGTATTTTCCTCACATTGGGCCTGTGTTACACCTGAATTTAGCTTTTACTTTGCTGCGCTGCAAGGCAAGCAAAAGTCATAAAATAAATCTCCCGCACTGGCTCTTCTCCCAATATAAAAATTACCAAGACAGGAGATAGCAAACATTGTATAGGGTTGTTTTAGGGTTTTAAGGAAGTCTTTTATGCAAACTTGGCCCTTACAACATTGCTCCATTCTTCACTGCCCAATAAAAACCGAGCCCGCAGGAGAGGGCCCCCTTTAAATCACTCTGATTTACCAATGACTAGTGTACGTGTGCGTGTGGGTGTATGTATGTGTATTTTTAGGACAGTGTGTGAAAGAAAGACTCTCCAGAGTGTTTGCGCGCACACAGGCTGTTCTGTCAGTGGCAAAGAGGTAGCTTGCTTGCCGCAGAGCGTGTACTTGAGAAAGGACACCTGAGTTTGTAAATCTATCCTGTTCACTTTCTCTGTGCACTTTCCTGTCCACTCGACTTTTGGTCTCATTTTTCTTTATCTCTGTTTTCAATCACCTTCTCATTTCTTCCCTTTCCTTCCTTTTGTTTACTTTTTTGCTTGACCTTTCCCCCCCCCTCCGTGCATGTCCCTCCTGTACACTCACATACAGCCAACTTTTACCAGTTTGCTTTTATTTGAGTCATTGTCATTGATTATCTCTAAAGTGTCTGTCCTTCTAATTTGGATAAGAAAAGTCTCTTTGATAGAGAGCATATGTCTCTACAACTAACTCTTGTACTGTGCCTGGTAATTATTTCCTTTAAAGTTGCCTGCCAATTTGTATCTTACTGTTCTCGCTTTACCTTCTGTTGTTTTCTCAAATGACTGAGGGTGGAATAACACTACAGATTTTTTTTTATAAGATTGGCGATTTAGCCCTAATTAAGTCGTCCCACATAAACCTGCAACACCACAGTAGAGATTCAACGCTGTTGCAATTCCCTCATGTTTTTCACAGCGCCCCGTGTAGAAAATTTGGCTGGAATGAAAATTCTCACTCTTAATTAGATCAAGGAATTCACAAGGAGTCTTGTACTATTTATCCACCCATTAAAGCCCATTAGAAAGCTGCGATCCACTCCCAAAGCTCTTTAAGTAAGTTGTATAGACAATGACAGCGTCTGACATTTTGGCTGAGCGTTGTTGTAGTTTTTTTTCACCATTGGACATGAAAGCATATAGACGGAACCGTTAAAATGGAGATTGCTTGGCTTCAGTTCCAATTTTTGATTTCTGAACCCAGTGAGTCTGTCAGCTACTGCTTTTATGTTTCTGTATACTGTAGGTGGAGCATTACAAGCATTAGAGACAGGCCGCATGGACAGATTAAGAGTGTAACAGTCTTTTTGTAGTCAACATTTTTTATCAAGCTGTGACTCTTTCCCCAGAATTTAATTGAAAGTTGTTAAAAAAAAATCAACTGAAACTGACAAAATCTATTGTTTGTTATTGGTTTGCACTGCTTTCATTTAATATAGTGATTTAATTCAATTCAGTTTGATTTATATAGCCCCAACTCACAACACTTGCCTCAAGATGCTTTGTATTCTAAGGTAAAGTGCCTTAATTGAGACAAAACCCCAAGAACCCACTATAAGCAATCATTTGGCAACAGTGGGAAGGAAAAACTCCTTTTTAAGAGGAAGAAACCTCCAGCAGAACCAAGCTCAGGAGAGTAGTCAGTACGAAAGACAAACTGTGATTGAAATGTGTGATTTAAAGATTTTCACATTTTTACATGCTGTTTGTTTTCAAGCATCCCATCTATTCTGAAAGCAGTGGCTGTGTCACATTTGTTATGTATATGCAAGTAAAATTAAATTATTATTAAAACCAAAAAAGGAAAGAAATTCACTTTACATTATCTTCAAGTTCCAGTGTTGAAAATCAGTAGCAAGAACAAACACGTTCAAAGAAAGGTCGACTTCAGTTTTGTTCAGTTTCCCCCCCTCAGGAATTTGTTTTCTTATCATATTTAACCCACATCATACTCTACACCCCCTCAGACTAAATTAGTGCCAAGCACAGTCACAACTAAATCCTCATAGAATACTTTGAAATTTAAAAAAGAAGCTAGATATAGCACCTTAGTAAGTAAGATATTAAAAATCTGGTGATGTTCAGTAGCTGGAGGCTTTCACATGCCATTTCACCAGCTGAAATTTCCAACAACATATTGTAATCAGGGCTATTTCATTTTTTTGCTGTTATAAAAGGGCTACTTCATTAATTATGTCTCTCTAAATACTCATTAAATGTATGTACCATGTGCTAAAAGGTTTGGATTTTTTAAACTAATGACCCAACATGTGCTTTTAGTAAAGCCAGTGCCTTAATTTGTATTTGAGTTGACATCAGCACTACAATAATATGTTATTTTAGTGAAAATCACACACTTTTGCTTTATTGGATGTAAATTGACACCAATGGCACACTGTGGACACACAGTGGTCAAATGTGTGGGGAGTAAATTTGATTAAAATTGCTGCTCTGCTGGATCGTCGATGCATGTCAGTGCTGGAAAATAGGACAGTGGGACTGACCTGAAAGGCTTTGTGTTGACACTGCTGGTGAGTGGCCTTTGGCATGTGTTACCTTTTGCCCCAGCGTGTGTAAGAATCATAATAGTACATTTAGATTACGATCATCTCCTAAATTTGATTAAGGACTTACATTTTAATTTGGCTGGAGTTTGCTAAGACACAGCTATAAACCTACACAGACTCCTCATTTCACAGTTTTTACTCATTCTTTCGTTCTATACTCTATAACCAACAGCGGCCTAATAAGCACAATTTGTAACACGGACCTCCATCTTCTCACTTTCTTAGAAAGTACTCCACTTTCGCTCCCCCTTAATTTTTAAAAATTTCATTTCAGGCCGTATTAGCTCATGAATGAAAACTGTTTCATTGAATTAGCGTTTCCATTGTTATACCGCATTTATTCGGTTAGCTATGTTCTGGCTAATTGCATTTCTACCTTTCACCCCAAATTTATGTCGACAACCTCGGCGCAGTAATTACATTTCTTTTAGTGTTAATTTGCGTGTGTGGTTGCGTGGAAATATGAGGAAAGCACATGCACGTCATGTTGCGCAGGCATACGTGCGCACGTGCACACGCTCATGCATATGCATGCCATACACAGGAAAAACACACACACACACACACAACCATCGTGTTGGCAAATGTCAACTCTGCTTACTTTCTCCTGAGGTTCAGTGTCGGATGAGATTGCATTTCTATAGTGAACATTGCGCACTTAGTCCCAGTGTTATTTTAGTAATGTGTGTGTGAGAGAGAGAGTTTGAGAGAGAAAGAAGGGGGCAGTGATGAGATATGTTGCATAAGGGGCTGCAGTGGAGTGTGAAAGAAAACAGGTGGCTTCTGTTTCTGCCATCTAACTTTATGTGCCATCTTCCCCATTGAGCTTGTGTGTGTGTGTGTGTGTGTGTGTGTGTGTGTGTGTGTGTGTGTGTGTGTGTGTGTGTGTGTGTGTGTGTGTGTGTACGTGTGATAGAAAGACAATGGCACCACATTGCTTCGTGAGTGGGGATTTGCACATACCTCGAGTGGATATCTCCATGCGTCCACACGTTACCGCGTCCTGTTTGTGTGCTAATGTGTGCGTGTCTCTCAGTGGTATTTGTGAGTCTGTTCTTCACTTTTTTTAGTGAGCAGGGTTCCGGTTCGTTTAGAAACAATTAGATGAAGCTGCAGGAACCCAAAGACATCATTCGCCAAATGTCACCCAATTAACAATCTATACTGAGCACACAGCAGCACTCTCCTTGTCTCGTGTTCCCTGACTCACTATTTGTCTCTGTCTGTCTGTGTTTTTACTCGCTGCTTCTCCTTTGCACTCGAGACATGCTCAGTAAATAATTTTTGGAAAATGGCAGATTCACATCACACGTTCCCTGACAGAGTAAATTATAAAGTCTGTTTAACTTCTGCCCTTTCCCTTTTTTTCTGCTTCTCTCTCAGATCAATCATCCAGGCCGGTGGTCAGGACTCGGCAACAGCAGCAGCACCAGTCTGGCCCCAAGGGACCGAAGGGTGGTACGGGGTGCACTCGTAGGGGACCTCTCTAACCAGCACTTCCCACAACACTATCCACCTCTGCATAGCCGGCCTTCTGCTTCTGAGCGGCACACTGCCAGGGAGGAGCGCCATCACCAGGGGGTCTTGGCACAGTCGGTGGCCCGTAACCCTGTTCTATACCTGGCTCCAGGCTCCTCTAACCTGTCCTCTGCCACTTCTGCAGCGTCGGCCCAAAGCTCGTCTACCACACCGGCCCAGCTCCAAGTTTCACACCCGGGCCTCAGTCAGAATCAATGCCCAGTGTCCAATTCGGTGGCCGGTACTCATTCTCCAGTTACATCACTGTCCTCCAAGCTACTGGAGGGGGTATCCTCTTCTTCTGCAGAGTCCTTAACTCCAGGAGGAGGAGGAGGAGCAAGTCTGCCAGGTGGAGGGAGGAGAGGAGGAGGAGCAGGAGGAGGAGATCACCATCCCCCCAGCCAGATCCCTCGTGCAGTCGGGGCCAGTGCTTCTTCAAGTCTCCACAGTCTTGTGAGCAGAGGGAGCCCCTCTGCTAGCATCTCTTCATCTGAGCAAGTCTCCCCTCCGCCTCCTACTCCTTCCTCCACCTCCTCTTCTTCCTCCTCATCCTCCACGTTTACCGGCCGTTTGGGACAACCACCTCGAGGCCCGCTGTCTCTGCATAGCTACAGTCGCAAAAATGTCTTCCTCCAACATTCCCTACATACTGCCGAACTGCAAGCTCTGACACAGAGAGACAGTTGAGAGCACACAGTCACACTATTCCACCTATAAGCAGCCATATCATCAACCTAAGTGACAACATAGTGACTTAAAAGCAAAACTGCTGCTCCTTCAGTACGAGTTGTCCATGTTTCACTGCCTCAGTATCGCCCTCAATCACGAACCGTGCGCGCTTACAATCACATTTGTCTCTCTTTGCAATCCAGACGAGCCCTTTGCTGACATTTTGTTCACAAATTTGCTCTGATAAACAAACACTTAGCTACAAGTGCACACACACACACACACACACGCGCACACACACACACATCTAGCTGTGAGTATGAAAAAGGCACTCACCCGTCTGTCAGACCTCCCACGTTGTGTCATGCTGACAGTTTAGATGTGCTTACGCCCACAGACACACAAAGTGCACACAAACTCACAACCTCAAATCCATGCACACATACGCAAATCTTGTCATGCACACATTAAAATACACACTCCTCACACAGAGACATCATCTGTGATATCTCCGCTTCACTATCTGCACACATAAGAGGGTGGTGAACGCGAACAGAGATGAGATGTGTGCATTGTTGAGATTGTATTTTTTATCCATTTATCTAACCTTTTTTTTTTTTTTAAGTGAAAACCATCTGCTGCTTAAGGAACTATGGGACTTGCCATGAATTGCGCTTCTAAGTATATATATATATATATATATATATATATATATATATATATATATTCTCACATTGCCAAATCCTGCATCAGATCAAATCCTCATTGCGTGACGTCCACTTAAGGTCCAGATTAAGGAACATGTTTAGACGAACAGATGCGACCCTTTTACTGCATGCTTTCTAAGATTTATGAAACGATACAGGTGAGCATTTTGTACCGCAACAAAACCGGGATTGGGGCGACTTTTTAAAGTCTTTTCATAACAATTTCTTGGTGTGGAGATTGATGTCGGTGTTTAAAGAAGTGAATCATAACCAATAAGAGCCCCGTTTGTATAGAAAGAAACGTCACTCCTTTTGCTCACATAAATAATTAGATTTACTCTGTGCTTCAATCTGGACCACTGTTGTTTTTGTGCAAATACCATGCTGCGATGTTACTTGCATTATATACAAGAATCAACATGTACCTACAATGTTAGATTAGTAGAGTGCAAAAGCTGAAATGAAGGGTTTCATTTAAAAACGAAATGCCTGCGACATGAACAATATGACACCTATATAAAGTTCGCAAAATCCCAGCGAGGTCTTCAAACAGAGCACGGTTTTTCAATTTGGCACAAGCGATTTGATGCATTTCTTCAAATAATGAGAGGGAAGAAGGTGTCAGTTTTTGGAATGAAACCCTTCAAGTCTTCTTCAGGGCTGGGTATTAAACTTACTGGTGCTTTCTCAGTTTTTGGGGATTCAGGAAGAAAAACTACATCACTGATGGAATCAAACAGTCTGATTATTTTTTAGAGAAGCAGATAAGGAAACAAATGTGGTGTTGAAGTGTATATACTTGATCAAGTGAAGAAAGGAAAGAAACAAAAATCAGTTTTACAAACTCATTTGTCAGAAGCACGAGCACCGGGTTTTTCCTCTGATACCCAGCCCTCATATGTTAGCCTTGTTAGATCTTCCTGATCTCAGTTCTGTTGCTTACACTTTAAAGAACTGACCTAATGAGATGGCATTTTTGGTATAACGGCAGTTTAGCTGTTTTGAACAATGCGACACACACATTTTGTTTTGAAATTGATATTAATTGAAACCTCCTTGACCTGCTGAGTCATACATTATTCACAGTTTGGGGACAAGACATGTAACTTTTAATAAGTGATGAAACTTTTTACAACTGCACTGCATAACGACCTGTTCCGTCTGCCGCTGGTGCATATATTTGCTCTGCCGGCAAGACTTATCAAACAGCCCTGCCACTCCCGACAGGTTTGGAGTACACAATGTTAGCCGGGCGGTGGGAGCCTGCACATCTGCCGAGTGCAGACGGTTAGTTCACCGCTCCCAGCGTCTACAGATTTCAGAGAAGTTCTTGACCTTGTCTGTTCCTGTCCCAGCACCAGGCTGTAGAGTAGCTGTATAAATCATGTGTGTGTTGTAATGTACACCTCATGAGTCAAGGGGCTGGTAGAGGTGAAGAAAAGCCTAAAGGATGGCAGCTCTGCTCCCAGCCAGGAAGCTACAACTCTCCTTCCTGTCTGTTTTTTTTCTTCTCCTTTTTTTTCCAACCTTCTACATATTTTCTTATTTTGTCATGTATGCAATCTGCTTATTCTCCTCCGTCCCTCTCGTGAAGCATGTGATCTGTAGCTGCTTTTATTTCTCTGTTCCTTTCATCCTCCTTGCCCCTCTGTCGCACCCCTGGTCTCTCCACTCTAGCTCGCTCCTCTAGCCCAGCTTGTATTGTCATACAGCGTGTCTGTTACAGACTCTGTTGCAGTGGCATTCAGTCCTGAGCTTTGGGACCCGCGGCGCTGCCGATTTTCATTCCAGTTTCCTAGTTGGGAAGTAATTTTACACATGGTAAATGCAATTAACTACCTGGTAGGATAGACAGGCGGCAGTAATATGGCTCCTGAGGACTCGGGACTGAAAAACCGCAGCTGTAATGCGATCTAAACACTCCCTGCTCGGTTTGTTTACAGGTGGAGGGGAACAATGTTTTGTCGCTGGCTGACCTCTTAAGAAATTCTATTTACATCCCTCATCTATGCATGGATCATAATTTAGCTGAGGGCATGTGAAACGTCTTAGGAGAGTGTTTAACCCCGTTTCCACTGCCCACTCAGGTGTTATTTTTTTCCACACACAGCTGCGCTCATTTCCACCGTGTTTGAATTTAAAACTTGCCACAGAGGTACTCTGCTGTTTAATGTCATATGTCAATGCCTGAAAACACAAGACAGCAGTTGAAATGTGGCGTGGGCCTGTCTTATGTGAAGACATTTTTCCTTTTCAGATTAAAAGAATAAACTGTTAGGAAACTAGAATCAGCAAAAGTGGTACCTCTAAATATCTTTTTCTTTTCACCTAGCAGCATGTTGTGGATTTAAGACACTACAAACATTTGTTGTGCAGTAATTTATTGTTTTGGGTATTTTTGCCTTATTTATCTGTTTATCACCATAGGAGCAGTTTAATAAGAAGTGTCTTGGCACTAATAAATAAAGATATTAGTGAAGATAATAACCACAACGGACATTACAGTAATAATAAAACTGTCCTTGTTAGAATTTTATTGAATTAAAGAGTTTTTATGCTGTCCTAGCTCTTCAATGTGCTTATTGTATTTAAATCATGTTTTGTTTTTTTCTTTTTGAATGAATAATTGTACATAAATTAGTGATTTGTCACGAACAGTTTGTGTTCTCATATGATCACTATTGATAACAGGGGTCAAATGTGTTGTTTGCTGTCACACAGAAGATTAAAATATAACAAAAACTGTTTGTTTTTTTTTGTTTTTGTTTTTACATTAACGAGAGGTAATTAGAGGTTACTATTGGTTACACGCCAGAAAGCAAATGTGACAGTTTTAATAAGTGTGAAGGCCATTCTACTTTCTCTCTCCCTGCTTCAGCCTTTTGCTCCAGAAAGTGAACGATGATAATCTGTTAAAACTGCTTTTTCCTCTTCAGGTCCACATGTATGTCTTAAGTGTACAAAACTCTCGGGTAGACACGTGCTGTGAACCCCTGACCAGTTAGTCCACCAATTTATTAGAAATAATCCACCCACATGGATGTGGAAGAAGAAAAAGAAACTCTTCAGAGTTTGCTTGATCCTTCTTTAAAGTTTAGGAATTTTATCTCTCTAACAAGGACTTCTTTTAAAGGACTAACTGGCGGTCGGTATGCTTTGCTGTATATGTTTACCCAAAGTATTTTTCTTCCCCCCACACCCTCACATTTCTTTCTTCATATGAGAACTATTTTTTGTCCACTGTGTCCTTATTGTTAATATTTAATATAATTAAAATTGCCGAGTAAAAAGAAATGGTGGAATCTGTTACTGTTTTATGTTTTCATTCCATTTTCTATTACCAGTGGTGCAAAGTCAGTTGTATCTGAAGAAAGGTTGGGATGCACTTGAGCTGTGAGAATGAGTGATGGATTCTGCTTCCATTAAAAAGTGCATCTCAATAAAGCAATAAATCTCAGGGACCTATGTTCCCTCTCTCAGACTGGGTAGACTGTGCTGCACAAATCTCTAAAGAAAAGAATGAATGAAATCAAAGACTGAAAGTAGAACATACAACAAAGCAATGAATAAAGAATCTTAGGGGCCATCGCTCGCCAAGATTGACTGAGGAAAAACTTTTCCAGCAACAACATTTGAGTGGACTTTTAAAGAGTTGTGCACGGCAGTGGGTGCAGACAGAAGTAATTCTACCTCATTTGACATCAGCCTCCAACCTATCTGAGTAAGTTTTCATTTGACAGTGACCGTAAAGTATGGAAGTGTTTAGAAAATCAATTACATTAGCACAAGTTTGTGTGTGTGTGTGGGTTTGTTTTTTTTTATTTTGGGGGGGGGGGGGGGGGGGAATGTAGGCTTTTACTGTTTACCCCTTAGGGAGGACCTGTGCACGCTCCTCATTTCTGGACTCACTCAATTAGTGTTGGTAATGTTATGACTGGTTGAGGAGTATACACACACACACACACACACACACACACACACACACACACACACACACACACACACACACACACACACACACACAAGACAGCAGTTCTGATACTAACTTGCTGTAATTGATAGGACAGGAGGTCAGCACATCAGTAAACAGGCTACTGATTAACAGAGCTTTGAAGTCCAAAGAGCTCACATAATTGACAGGATGTGTATCTGTGCGGCTGCTGCTGAATCCTCCGGAGGCTGTGCAATAAGCCTTTCTGGTGTTTGATATTCAGTTCAAAAAATTTAGATGACTGATCTTACCGAAAAGCTGAAAATGAATCATCTGCTAATATTGACAACTGATAACCCCTTAAATATGTCTTGCTTGTTTTCTTAGCCATGTGCCAAAGCACATAAATCTAAGACACTTGTATTCTGATTAGTTAGTGTGTGTGTGTGTGTGTGTGTGTGTGTGTGTGTGTGTGTGTGTGTGTGTGAGCGGGCGGCTTGTGGCGGTCAGTGCCGTTTCCTGACAGCAAGAATGTTCATTCCTGTTGGCGGGCAGCCTTTCTGTGTGGACCTCTCTCTTAGACTGCGTGGGTTTCTTTTAGGTACTCCACTTTCCTCCCACGTATGCATTTCTGTGTGCGGAAATGGGCTGTAGGTATGCATGTGGGCATGAATGGCTGTCTGTCTCTCTGTGTTGGCTCTCTGATGGACTGGTGATCTGTCCAGGCTGCAAACTGTCTGACGTAACACTAGTTGGATTAAGCTATTAGGAAAATATGGATTATAGTTGCATCAGACATATTAACATGATTAACAGAAGATGTAAAAGTTAAACTATGGTTCCTGACATTCTTGTTGACTTCGCTTGAATTTTTCTGCAGTATTTCCACAAAAACATTAACGTATAACATGATAGATGGCTTATAAAGAGTAGTCTAATGTAACTGAACCTTAAGCTCTGATAAATGTGTCTTTTTTAAACATTTAAATGACTTCCATTCCATCCTTCCATCCATCCATCCATTTTCTTCTATTTATCCAGTTCAGGGTCACGGGGTGGTTCGAGCCTATCCCAATCTATCACAGGGCAAAGGTTGTTCATGAATTCGTTTATTCATTCACTCACTCCATCCTCACAACTGAAGTATATGTGGGATGTTTTGGACAGTGTCACCTGTAAGATATCCAGAGTATAATTCAATTATATGGATTCACTTACCCTAAAACTGGCGATCACAAAAATGGCTATAAAGTAAACCAGGGTTTCTTCTGCTCATCGGTATCTTCTGACCAATCACAGCTCTACTGGCAACAAAGTGAATAATTTAATTGGAGCAAGAAGTCGCTTAGCGTCCCAGCGGCCGGCGTGAGTAACGGACAGAACAATTACATTCTTTTCCACTAGAGGGCGATACAACTTATTGTTCCAATTAAATGTATCGCTAACTGCCAGTATAACAAGAAGACGAAGAAGAATTTATCCCGTCATGCTGCGAGTGAGACAACGCAGCGCGAAATAGTAATAGATTTTTTTGTAAGTAGTCAGTCTGACCTGGAGAAAATTTCGAGCCAGATGAAAGCCCAATCATGAGTAGTAGTCAGAGGAAAGCAAAAAATGTATATTGGGGACAAATCCAGCCAATTCCGCTCTGCCTGGTGCACAGGGGAAAATGATCAATATGATTTTAGTGACATTTTTGTTTGGTGGTGTGCCCTGTGATTTTTCTAATGTGAAATATGTGCCGCGGCTCCAAAAAGTTGGGAAACACTGGGTTAGAGTACCAATGAGGTGACATCAGATAATCTTCACTGGTCTGAGGAATCTTCTAGGAATGGTGACGCTATTTTCTGGAGAATTTATTGGTGAGTAGGCTGTCATTTTTACCTGTTGATTGCTAATCTAAAATGTAACATATGGCAATATACTGCGTGTCTATACTTTTTTGTTCTCTGTTTATACTTTGAAATACGGAAAAGCCAGGATTAAACTTGACCTTACGTGGATAATATAAAATCCTGCTTCAAAGCACAGACTTACCAATCCAAAAAGACACATTAAATACCAACCAATAAATAATTATCTGATCGTACCATACTGATCTTATGTTGTTTTGAAGCTAGCGTTTTTTTGTTTTTCCCTTTTAAAGTTAAATACGCACCCACACCACTGTCTTACACAGACTTAGTGTTCATATTAATTAAGGTATTGATCTGTTCTGTGTTTTGTGTATGTCTCTGTTTAACTGGAGCAAACAACTGTGAGATGAGGTCTGTCTAAAATGCACTGGAAACTGTGAATTAAATCAAATACAGGATAATAATCTGTGCAAAAGCACACAGCAGCTGGTGAAACTATTAAATAAATAAATGACTGGCCTGCATTACATGCACTGTTGGCCTGCAGGTAACCAAGAATCTCCTTTTTCTTTACAATTATAATCCACTTAAAGCGCGGTGTGTGCACACGTTGTACTGTCTTTACTAGTTCTGGTAATTTTTAGTAGTTTTTCTTTTCGCACTGAAAACTTCTGTGCAGATGTACAGTCAATGTCACAGTTGTTGGAAAGACGCCATGGACCAAATACACATCCACAAATGCCATGTGATCAAAATTCCTCACACCTTATTGTAGGTAATGACCACTGAAGGGTGTGGACATACTTCAGACCAGGAGCATATGGTATTATACCCACACACAAGTCAGATACTCAGCCCAGCACTCACACCAAGAAGATTCTGGGTGATACTTCTGCTTCCTCCCATATGTCGAAGACTTTACATTATGTTAATCTTGATTCTAACTTGGTATTAGGTGTGAGTGTGAATGGTTTTCTATGTATTAGCCCTGCAACAGATTGCTGATCTGTCCAGGGTGTACCCCTGAACTCTGGGACAGGCTCCAGCCCCCCTTGTGATCCTGAACTGAACAAACAGTTAAGAAGATGAATGGAAAAGCAACAAGGATACACGCACAGGCGGCTAAACTAATCCTGCAGTTTTATTCACTGTTGCCTCCCACTTCACAAACCTGTGAGTCGCTGATCAGGACTCACGAAAACAACTTTCCAGGCCATCACACTTTATCCACCAGTCAAAACAAAAAGAAACTCAGAATATCAGCCCAACTTGTAAGAGACAAAAGACTTTAGAGGTTGCCAAGAACACAATGCACCCATGCTTTTATGAAATTAGGCCAGGAACAAACTGATCTGACTGACAGAACTGCTGGGAAGCCTGGAAAAATATAAAACTCCATTAGGCAATATTTTTTTTAAAAACAAATAAACAAAAAACCCACTGCAGACTTTTCCACCCAGTGGATATCCACCCAGGTATATTTAACTATTAGCCCACATGACACAAATCAGTTAAAGTATGAGCATGTGTTAAAGATATAAAGCCTAGTTTATAAACTTCAGGCAAAACTACATTTATTGTATTTAGCATTCCTTTAGGCTGCAATAATGCTGTCCAGAATGTTAGACTAATGTTTGGCCAGGGTATGTCTTTCATTTCACACATTCGAAAAATCTCTGGAGCTCCTTTTTTCATATGTGCCAAAATTAGGAACATAGTATCTAAAAGAAATTAAGTGATTGTGATATAGCTAGTCCATACTCCTTATTATGTGATTCTCTTTCACCTCACCGCCAGCCTGGCTGACTCTCCCTGAGCCTGGTTCAGATGGAGGTCACTTTGTGTTAAAAGGAAGTTCGTTCTTCCTACTGCTCGCAATAGATCTGATGTGAGAAAGTCATCTAATAGGGAAATAAACTCTTGATCAGGGGTGTCAAAATCAGGCCACCAAAGACTCTAATCTGGCCCACTGGACACAACTAAAAAATGTGAAGGATATACATTTTAGACTTTTACCTGAATTCAAAGGTTTTACAGTTTTTCTTACTGATAAAGACTGATTTTGAACATTTATTTTTTTGTAAATAAATAAATAAATATAATCTATATGTGATCTAATATAGTCAGACTCTATGTAATACTTTTATTTGTGTGTAATTAATCTTACATCAGCGTGTCTTTTATATGGTTCTTTTCTTTTCTTTTTTTTTTTAACCTTCAACATATATATTCTAGTGTAAAGTGAACAAAATGAACAGACCTGTCAAGGACTGAGGTTTTATCTCCGACATCAGCAATGAAAGAAAAAACAAGAAAACGTCAGAAGATGCCTGCTGTTTTGTTCACTTTGTAGTCATCACATGTCCATCATACATCATACAGTAGTAGCATGTGCTCAGGAGCAGCATTTGATGTTAACTAGTCAAGTCTTTTGCATTTCTCAATATAACTTGACTTCTAGACAGATCAATAACAGCATTTGAAGCGCTGCCAGACCACTCAGTCAGACTGTCGCTTCTAGCTGTTGGCTTAGTATGCTGTGACAGGCATGCTTCCCTTATGTCTGCAAGCCTGCAGTGAAAGGGTAAAAGAGGTGGGTGGTGTTTGTGTATGTGTTGGTATATATGTGTGTGACTCAGACTGCTCTCAATTATTTGCTACTTGAATCGGTTTTATTTTTTCTGGCTGAACTTATTTGGATTCTAACCACTGCCACTGTGACACGCGACTATTGATGCCTGTAGTTGTGACAGAGAGCGCGTGTGTCTTGCAGTCGCCTCACTCTGTCACTCTGCCATTTGTCAGAATCAGTGGGGATGTGTTGGATCCATTTAGCTTTGTCCCCCATCTGTCTCTTGCTCGCTCTTCTGCTCCTTCTTCCTCCATCTTGTCTGTGTGCAACAACCCCCCCCCCCCCCCCCCCTCTCTCTTTTTGTCTGTCTGTGCAAATAACTCGGGTTGTCCCCCAAAACTGTCTAAAGCAAACTTTATTATTGTATTTCATGGCCAAAAGACTTTTAGACTTGAGACACAAAGGCACTGAGACATGCACTGACTGCAGCGTGCAGCCAGTCACATTTGGTGTTCAGTCACAACCTTCTTCCCTGAAGTTACAGAGATTATGCACACATACATACACGTGTGTGCGTACAAAACAACACATCTTTTCAGCTCCCTTATTTTCAAATCAAGCTTATTTCTTGTCTAGTTTGCTGCCCATAAATTAGAGAACTAAAATCAGACACAGTTCACACCAATGCACTGTACCGTAGGTGACAGTCTTAAAAAAAGAAAAGGAAAAATAGGCTCACAGAGATTAATCATACACTATAAATACACAGCATTTAGAACCATTCATTTACACATACACTGTCTGTCTATCTGTCTGTATATCTATCTATCTGTCTGTCTGTCTATCTATCTATCTATCTATCTATCTGTCTGTCTGTCTGTCTGTCTGTCTGTCTAAAAAAAAAACCCCTCACAATGAACATTCACTGAATGTCATGTCCTTAAGAAATGGAGAGAAAAATGCAGCAAAAACCTGTCACACAACCTGAGAGATGCATCTGAACCATCTGCTGTCCACTGAAACCTCATCAGAAATGCTCTCAGTGGAAGGGCGGCTGTCAAGAAGCCATTCTTGACTGAGGTATGCCAAATTACACAAGAATTGGACTGAAGCTCAGTGGCAACAGATTTTATGGAGTGATGAATCCAAATTTGCGATTTTTGGTTCAAATTGTTGTGAGTATGTACAGAGGACGTCGGGAGAGAGGTACAACACTGAGTGCCTACAGCCATCTGCAAAGCACACTGGAGACTCCAGCGTGCTGTCATGGTTTGGAGTGGTGTTGAGGATCTTGTCAAAATTCATGGAGTTATGAACACAGAAAAGCACAGTCAGATTTTGATCCAACATGAAATACCATCTGGAAAGTTTCTCCTTCTTAATGGCTTAATTTTTCATGTCCTTCAAGAAGCCTGGATAACTATTCCTGAAGCCTCTCCATTTGTCTTATTCATTTAGGGTTTAGGTTGCTTTGAAACAAAAATATTGGTAAAGAACGACTTCATATATCTGCTGTAGCTGTGTCCTGGTCCATTTAGATTAGAGGAGAAAAGCCCAAAAGAATTTGAAAATGAGCTTAATAATTTTCAAAATCACTTTGTCTTTTTCCCTTTTAAGCTTTGACTCACAATTTGTTTTGCTTAAAATTTTGCTCACTGGCCATTTGGTCGTAGAGAGCTGCCTTTTTTCTGTCAGTCACAAACAGGAGGAGATGCCCATCTGTAAGCTCTTGGCTAAGTTTTCTGATCCAAGACGAAGATGAAGTGTGAATGATTATTTTGTCCTTAACGTGCCTATTGTGGAGCTGGATGATTGCAGTCCACATGAGTAATCTTGGCTGTTTTACACGTGCAAGCCACAGCGATCCATCAGTCTTGCGAGACAAAAGCGTGCTACGCTGAGCCAAGATCTCACTGATGTTCAAGACAGATGATTCATAGACAGACATCTAAATATAATGGTGATTATTGGAACAGTTTCCCCATCATTTCAGTCATTATTGGCCATATAAAAATTACCATGCAGTGCATAAAGGAAAAGTGTTTTTCAGAGTTTTCTACAGAAATCATTCCTTCTGCATCCAGTGGGAACACATGCAGAGGAGCTTTTACAGAGTTGTGTAGCAATTTGGAAGCTTTTCTTTTCCTTTTTTCCCTCATTTTTTTCCCTTTCTCGCCATCACTTACTTTTGTGCTATCAGCAGAATATTTTTCTTACCAACGTCATGGTCAAATTAGTTTTGCTTTTGGTTTCATTTTATGACAAATTAATTTAAACATCCCTGCTGCTCTTCATCTAATGACAGTGGGTAATGGGCAAAATTAATGTTACAAATCTTGTCTCTGCTTTTAAATTCCAGAGAAACATTGATTAAAGAGCTTCTTTCCATCCATTTGAATATCAGTGAAATTCCTCAGAAGGTGTCCTTGAAGCACAGGCAGATGCCCAATCCCCCT
This sequence comes from Astatotilapia calliptera, assembly GCF_964374335.1. Taxonomy (NCBI): domain Eukaryota; kingdom Metazoa; phylum Chordata; class Actinopteri; order Cichliformes; family Cichlidae; genus Astatotilapia; species Astatotilapia calliptera. The sequence goes on from NC_137433.1 coordinate 24,416,353, forward strand.
CAACTGGCTCCTTTTGATGTGGAGGACTAACTAGTGGGTCTTCTGTGTTACTCCACCCACTGGAGCAACCTGCTGCTTGTATCTGTGATCGTATTCTTTTAGAGCCACAGGTGAGTTTAGGAGCACTGATAAATTAACAGCGTTGATTTAGAGCTCATCTGTCAATCTCCAGCTTTACTCTCCTTCCACTTGTGAACAGGAAACTAGCATACTTGAACTCCTCCACTCAAGGCAACAACTCATCCCTAACCTGGAGCACAGAGTCCACCCTTTTCTTCTGCTGACAACTGGAAACTCCAAACTCTGAGGTGTTAATTCTCCCTCCTTACTGCTTCACACTTGGCTGCAAATTGCCTCAGTGTGAGCTGGAGCTCATTACTCAATGAAGCCAGCAGCACTGCATTGTCCATAAAAAGCTGAGATAATATCCTGAGACCACTGAACCCTCCACCATTCGCCCTTTACAGTTCACTCTCCATCCTTTTGGCTGCTCCTAAAAGATTTTGAACCAATTCGGTGACAATGGACAGTCCTTGTCCTCGCAAATCTAAGATCCACAGCTAATGATTATTACTTATTTAAATATTACTTATTTAATATTATTAACCAAGAATTCACTACAGTTTTATGGATCAAAAAGCCGTGAAGGATGTAATTGAATACCTTCTCTTAGTCCACAAAAACATGTGTTACACAGTGGCATTTGTTTTTGCAGAACAGAGAGTGAGTGAGTAGAACACCAGTGGAAGTGGGACCAATGTCCCTTCTGGTAATAATGACGTTGTTGTAATTTTATGCTTTCTGCCCCCGGCTATTGTTGTCCAGGCACACAGCACCACTGCCTCAAGAATCTTTGCTGGGTTGTGGCTCAAATGTTGAGATGAGTGAAAATGTTGGGTCGACTCAGTTCAATGAGTAATTGTAATAGTCCTGAAAGCGTGTTGAATACTGTTTAACACTGTTATCTATCCTCCTTTCCTCAGTTACATACAGTGATTGTTGTTGCATAATGTACTCTCCAGATAGTTTGGGAATGGATTCACATGCAGTGGGTTTTGTTTGTTTTGCTTTTTTTTGCTTCTAGTGGAGAGCCTCACCAAAAGCAACTAGAGGTTTCAGATTCAGTGCCCCACACAGCCATTTCTAGAAGACCTTAACCTACCCAGTAGGAGTCAGTGGTTCAGTGACAAGGACACGATCCCTTATTGGCTGCTCACACTGGAACACTGCCAGTTTCTGTTTGTTGGACCACAGGACCAAGCTGAAGGCACAGATGTTGGGAAATGAACCCTGAACTCAAGTCTGCGGAGAATTTTGCTCCTGGGTCACTCGAGGTTCCCTACACAAATCTGTATCTCATACATACAGCACATAAACTCACTTGTACAACTACACAAATAGTACACAGGTTTGTAGACATCTGAAAATATATGTAAACTCCTGGAGGCCTTTATGCCTTGCTTAAGGTCACATGGAAGCTCAGCAATCCTTCACCAGCCTGAACGCTCAGTTTAGGGCATGTGCTGGCTTGCATCGTCCTCTAATCATGATTCACATTCACAGAGCCTGTCAGCCTGCAGTGGGTTTCTCTGAAATCCCTCTCTGGTCCTGCGTGTGAAGCCAGAGATTTTTCTGATATGGTTTGACTTCATAACACAGAAGCATCGTTTGACTCTCCACTACGCCGCTGTCTTCCCAAATAAAAATGAGCAGATAGTCGATTTCGATTTCAGCTGACATTTTTAGAATGGCTTTTTTGTGTTTGAACTAGGCAGTTGGCGTAACAGTTGGCTTAGCTTTATGCGAGCATACTCATCGGGGCTCATGTTGCCCACTCAGTGTCTCTCCGCTTTTCTGCTACCTGACTACCATGTGTACAACACAAGACAAATTTAGCCTGGGCTTTTACTGGAAGCAGATTGTATGGTATCATACTGGCGATACTGTTTGCCACTGATGACTCTTCAAGTGAGCCCACTCAGCATCTCTGCTCTTTTCCTCCTCCACCGAGATGCAAAATATCAAATATGACGGGCCTTTTTGGCTTGTAAGAGGAAATTCACTGAGATTAATTTTTCTACTGTTCTCTTTTAATTTCTTCCACTTTCCCTGTCCTCCTTCAGCCACACAGATCTCTATTGCTCCTTCATTTACCATCATGTGCTTGTGTTGTTTGGTTTCCATCTGCAGGAATTTTATGTAAGCAGCCAAAGAAAGAAGATGCAATCTTTATATATGAAATAAGAATCTAGATGAAACTCAGGCTTTCTTGGTCTCTTTCCCAGCTGTAGCCATAACTTAGAAAAAGTCATAATCCCCCACTCATCAAGAAGACTTCATTGTAAATGTCACCTTTCAACAGATACAGTCATTACTCACCACTCCAGTCTTCTGACCCTTTTAGCTTCTGAAATAAATGTAATTACCAGATTATTGATCAGTTGAATCTTCTAAGAAAGTTCCTGGATAAAAAAAACAACAACAACAAAGACCTTCCTACTAAACACCCAGTCATATTCAGGGCCACTAACATCACCTCAGCTCTTTTTCCTTGGTGAGTTGCAGTACTGAGTATTATGTATGTTACAGCTGACAGGAAGATGATCCTTCGGTAGATGACACTATTCCACCCCAGAGGTTTCCTCTGTGAATTTTGTCAAGTAAGCGTTTTGTTATAGTGTAATATTTTAATTTTATGATATATATTTCTTAACCCCGTGCTACGCAGAGGGGTGTGGTGTGAAAACAGCAGACATCACTCTGTTTTGACTGAACAGAGAACAACTTTAGTTTATTGGCCAATCTTTTACACACACACACACACACACACACACACACACACACACACACACACACACACAACACACACACAACACACAGCAACTTCCAAAATGGCCACCTATCCATCTCTCTAAGCTTTATATACTCTCTTACCACGCCTTCTCAATTCAAACTGGCCTATGACATAATTCTTCCAGAGAGGGAAAAGAAGAACAAAGAAGATTAGTTTTCACAATTAATCCTAACATTATCAATCACTTGTCAAAAATTGAAGCAGACATGTCATATACAATTTAATGCAATTTAAAGGTCATTTCACACTTCTAATTATTTTAAATTTCTGCAAAAAGCTGACCTACCAAATACCTACTCTTTCCAGCTCAGATCCTTTAAAAGAGCTGCATTTGAGGTGGATTCCTTTTTACCGGCAAGACAAGGTAGCTGCCACTGAGGTTTAAGCTGGGTAACTTACACCAAACATTTTGCTTCTATTTTGGCGAATAGTGAAGGACTTAGTGCTTCCTGACACTCGTTATAGTTTATGTACATTGTTGAGTGCTGTATGCTGTGATACCATCTGTAGATTTGTGACTGTCACAGTGGACATTATTAGACACTTTAATGATGTTAGCCTGCGAACATGAATGCCAGCTTAGATGATAGTAGGGTTAGGTTAGCTAGGACCCTATACTATGCTAGCTAGCTATTTTACTGTTTTTTCATATCCATTATCCACTTTACTGCATTCACTGCACCTTTGTTTTTCTTTAGTAGATGGTTTGAATCATAAATTGACCATGTTGACATCATACAATTTGAATTAGCCAAAAATGATTTTAAGCTAATCTTAATTTCATACATTATGTAAAGTTGTGTTTTAAACCAATGTTAAGTTGTGAAATGTGCCTAATGTTTAGTAGTGAGATTAAATATGAGTAGGTGAGACAGATGGTATTTTTTTTTGTGCCACCAGATGGCACTGCTCTTTTTGAGCTACGCCTGTTAACTAGGAATGCTAGGGAACGGCGCAGAGACAGTCATGAAAGTATGTTTGTGTTGCTGTCACGTTTATATGCTGGGATATTTCCAATCAAGTTATCTTGTGGTAAGTAATGGCATGTTTTGTACTAAATATCCATTGATAAGTATTAAGGAGTGTTGAAGTCATTCAGTGCTTGCGGTTTGTCCTTGAGTGCAGCTGTATTTATTTGGATGTTAACAGAAGTGTGGAGAACTGTTTGAGCATGAAGGCTCCCAGGAAACCTGTGTAATCTTATTTGACAATCTTGTGGACTAATACACTGTATTTGTTTTACAATGTTACTGTAACATAAAAAAGTACAATATTTTTTAATATTATTAGCAATTTGATGTGTTTAATATCGATTAAAATACCATTTCTGGTTTCAGCATTGTTTCAATACAGGTGAAGGTGCAAAAGTGACTAAATACAAGTTCAGCATTGATTCAGTGCAATTATTGAACTTGCATCAGTGTAGCCCAGTAATGTTCATGGCCTTTACATGTCTTTATGCAGTCCCTACATCCAGTAATGCTCCTGAAGTCACAGTGGATGATGCACTGCAACATCCTCTCCTAGGTTTTGATCAGGGCCTTACTAAACTGTTGAATAGTCTATGGCACCATTTGGCAGTGTTGTAAGGATACATTACGTTCCAGAGGTTTTAAACTTTCATTCATGTCTGGGGAACATGATGCTCAGTCAGTGGCATCAGTGCCTTTGTTACCCAGGAAAGGCCTACATGTTCTTGACATGTGATGCTGGGCGTTTTCCTGCACAAGGGGGAACCCAGGGCTACTGCAACAGCGCAAGATCTGACAGTGACAAGTATTTTGTCCCTGTACCTAACAGCAGTCAGACTACCATCGGCTAAAAAGTGGAGGTTAGTGTGAAGCTCCAAGAACATGGAGACCAGGGACTGATTCACGATGGTTTATGCTTCCTAACTGGACAGATTAATATCGCCGGAGTTTATCTGACTTATACTAGAATGGTCATTAATGATCATTCTTTTTTTTTTTTTTAGCAGTGTAGATGCTGCTGGGTTAGATGACCTGGAGACATCTCAGAATTATGCCAGATAATAACAGGAAGAAATCCCTAAGAGAATACCTTACAGATAGCATCTGTCCCCGATAAAATAGAAAACGTGTAAGTTAAATTTGTTGTGGTGCTAACAAATGTGTGCAGTAGAAGTTGACAGCTGTTTAACAACTATGGTTGCAAGAATATCCACTCTAGTATTGTAAGGTGAAGAGCAGACAAAATTATACAAAGAAACCCAGCAATCAACAAGCCTATGAGAAAAACAAAACAGAAAACTCTCCTCTGTAACAAGATGGCCTGGTAAATGGCCTGTATTTGTATAGCGCTTTTCTAGTCCCTAAGGACCCCAAAGCGCTTTACACAACCTGTCATCCACCCATTCACACACACATTCACACACTGGTGATGGCAAGCTACAATGTAGCCACAGCCACCCTGGGGCGCACTGACAAGAGGAAACCTCCAGCTGAACCACGGAGGGCGTCCATCTGCTGCAATCAGTTGGGGTGAAAATAAAGCGAATACAGGAAAGAACAACATAGAGAAACAACAAACAAGACCAAGAAATGGGAGTGAAATAGTGGAAAGCAAATTCAAGGTTCTTAGCACAACATAGTGGCATCTTCGTAACACCCTTGGGTAGCTATTTGTGCAGCTGTTTTGAAGCCCTTATTTAAATGAATAGGGAGTGACACACAACTTTAATACATATGCAAAGTGTTGTGACATTATTACTTTATTTATCCAGAGTACTGACAAGATCTACCCCCACTGGACACTTTACTGGGTAGGCCTTGGTAACGCAAGGTTGGAACCCCTGCTGCTTTCAGCTGCCCTGATTCTTAATTTCATAGGTTCAACAAGGTGCTGGAAACACTCCTCAGAGATTTTGGTCTATCTTGACATGATAGCATCACAGAGCTCCTGCAGATTGGTAGGTTGGAAATCCATGATGCAATCTTCACCGCACTCCAAAATCTAATCAATCTATTAGATTGAGATGGAGTGACTGGGCTTATGACTGAGACCATTTGAGCATAGGGAAGTCATTGTCATGTTCAAGAAATCATTTCGAGGTGAATTTTTGTGGTAATCTTGAAGATAGGTACATTGTGGTTGTAACAGGATGGTGACATTATGCTATTAATATGACATGAGGTTTAGTTAGTAAAAACATCGCTGGTAGAGAACTTGTTAACTTTTACTTGAGTAAACAAGTTGTATCAGTACTTCAACTTTGACTGGAGTCTTTTTCTTTAACACAAGTATCTGTACTATCAGTACTTCCCACATCCAAAGCACATTACGCCACCCGTTGTATATCCAGTCATATCATAAATTGCTATTTTTGTGCCATTTTCAATATCCTTATTTCATTATACACCACATCTGGTTATATTTATATTTCTCACAGTGTTTTGGGAAAATAGATTTCCTTCTTTCTTTTTCTATTACAGCTGTACAAGAAAAGCCACGTATTGGAAACTGGAACAGTGATTAAAAGTTGATCTGACAACATTGGCCTGGATCCAAGACACAAAAGGTCCACATCTTAGTCAAAGCTAAAAAAACCCCAACAACAGCTAGAAATTTCATTTGTTACATTGTTACATAGTTTCATTTTGAAATTTGTCTGAACTTAAAAATAGCATTTCCATCATCAAATTATCTGGTTCTCCAAAATCTGACTGAGCTTAAGTACGTCATGATTTATGCAGTGTATCTAAAATGATTTTTATACATTTACACATTTATTCTGTATCAATTCTTAATGCCACCTTTGAGTTTATTCCCACTGAAAAATATGGCGGGATAGTGAGAAAGTGAGAGACGCTCTCATCATCTGAGAGATGAGGCGGTGTCAGTGACAGGAACATAGACAGGAGATGTGTTAGGAGATGATGGGTTGGGCTTTTCCAGAAGAAAAAATATGATGGGGAAAGAAGAATATACTATATACCCCAGTAGAGAACTTCAAGGGGAAAAGTGATACGCCATGATTATGATGATGATGCGTAATGACTTGGCATCACGAATAAAGAGGTTTAGGTGTTCAGATTTCAGTGTGTGTCTTGGGCGTGAGTGTCTCTGAGAGGAGGGTGCTCTCTGGCTGCAGCAGCTATGTCAAGGGACCACAGCAATGACAGCAGGCTCATTTGCTGCATGATTATCGACAGAGTTGTTGCGACATAGAGGAAAGGCTGCCTACGCACACACTCCCTGTGATGCGTGCACGCGCATGCACACACAGATACTGCACACTCTGTTTCTTGTTTAAGCCAATTATGCAGGCCAGTAACCTGCCATATGGCTGCTGCTAGTTCAGAAACTGTATTTGTGTAGATTGCGTGGACACGGATGGTGTCATTGTAACACAAAGTCGGTTCCAGCCTAAGGCCACAAAGCAGATGAAGAAGAAAGACAAATTTTAACAAGTGCCAACAGTCTAGCACTGTCTAGGCAACTGCTGGGGTAACGTGTTGATGATGCTTCAAAGGACATACTTATTTATTTATCTCTCAGTTATCTTGTATTTCATGAATTTCCATTTTATGACCTTTAACATTGGTCAAAGAGGAATTTGTTTTGTATGGCTGACGGACATTCAGCGACCTATATACACAGATCAGCTGAAGGGCGTAAGTAGGAAAACGTGCTTTCAATTTGGGGTAATGATATCAGCACTACCTCCACAATAATCCATTGTGGATTAATGGATTGGAAAGTTCTGCAATGTCACAGGGGGACACTGCTGCACTGTTTAGTTGAGCGACAATTCAGCAGTAAATTTGGTCTTTTGTTGTCACACAGATCTGAGAACAGCGTACAACAAGCGAAGAAAAAAAAAAAAAGAAAATACCAGAATTTTTATATTTTTGCAACATGGGCCAGTACAATTATTGATATTATTATTTTATTAGTTTCTATACACTTATTAGTTCATTTAAAGTAGTCCAAGGAGCTTTGAAAGAAAAGCGTCTGGACTCCTTTAAGTTGCTTGAAGGTGTTTTACCTCTCATCCAAGAAGCCTCTTCAGTTCTAAGGTCAAATGGTGGAAAGTCCCAGATCAGATTTAAGCCCTATGGGAGAGATATGGACCCCCAGTTGATCATCTAGAACTAAAGAAGCTTCTCGGATAAGAGGTGAAACGTCTTCAAGCAACTAAAAAGAGTCGCTTAGACTATGATTACCTGGATGACTGAGAACTATCACAGACATATTCATTTAAAGCACTTTCTATCACCAGCAATTCAGCATCTTTGTTCTTGAAAATGAGGCTTTAAGCTGTTTTATCAAATAAATCTGATTTATTCTTCATCTCAAGGAAGAAAATAATTAAAATTGCTGTGTGGTTTTTTTTGGGTTTTTTGGTTTTGTTTTTTTGGCTATTAAAAATGACCGTTACCTCTGGTAACACTAAGGGGAATCCATGAAATTCTCTGAGATGATGGACTGCCCACTCGTTTTTTTTTCTTTCTTTTTTTTTTTTTGATGTGTTGAAAAGAAAAGCAAACCCCCGGCTTAAGAAGACCACAGAGATTAAAAAGAAAAAAGAAAAAAGAATAAAACAACACACACCTTCTCCAACCTGCTACACACACACACACACACACACACACACACACACACACACACACACACACACACACACATACACACACACACACACACACACACACACACACACACATACATACACACATACATCAGTATGCACCAGCCTTAGAAGAAGAGGGTCTGCAGGCTCTTGTGCTTTTGCTTTGATGTGTGTAAAACAGTGTGATGTCTGTGTGCATGTATGTGTGAGTGTGGTCACATGCATCCTTTTGATATTGTGACATTAAGGTCAGTTGAGCAAGTCCAAGACGGTCTTAACTTTTTAGACTTTGTGACAGATACAATTCCAGTCATAGGAAAATGTGCGTGTCTGATTGAGGGTCTTGACTCCTCTCACGGAAAAACATTAGCGCTCCGCAGGCACAGAGTCACAGGTGTTTAAATTTCCCCCATTACTCTAAGTGGACTGATTTCATTCTTCCATTATTATAATTCCGTTATTTGATAAATATTAGAAATCCACCTTTTGACTCTTTTGAAAAGCCCCCTTAGAATTTCAGTGGAGTTAGTTAAGAAATGTTCTTCTTATAAAATTCCACATTAATTCAAATTCCACATTAACAATAAGGCGCAAGGCCTTGTCTCACTTACTAAAAAAAAAAATTCAAAGTCAAACGCCATCATAGCCTTTGCTACACATAATGAAAAGATTACACATTAAAGGCCCATGTTGTAGAAGGTTTTTCATACATACTGAAGTGTGAAGGTCATAAAGCTCTTTTGTTACATACATGCATGGTAATGTGTTAACATGATCAGATCGTAATGACAGTATGACTAAAGCTGTTTGAATATATTTGTAGAACTTTCCTTTGTGTGCTTTATCCCATCAGTTCATGGTCATTTTTCTAACAAATTTTCGAGCAAATACATTGCCTCTGATAAAGTCTTAACAAGGTTTCAACGAAATTATTGCCAGATCACAATCCACACAACATTATTGTAACAGGCTAAAGATTGAAAAGTATCACTAACATCACCAAGGGGACAAATTTTCAGCACTAGGATTGCGTGGTTCCACTCAGTGGGGGTTTTGCTCTCTGAGAGGTTTGCTGGGTGAGGATTTAGGGCAAAATAGTGTGCTTTCTATTTGCAGTTTATACATGAGAAACTATTCAGGAAACTGTTTTAGGCATAGTTTTGAGAGATATTGCCAAAAGTGAAGTTAAGATAACAAACACTGGAAATATTTGAAAGTCCTGTTGTTTGTAATTGCGTGATTACTTAATTGTTTTTGTATGAAGCCAGATTGTTTCTTTGGCCAGCTTTTCTCGTGTTGCATCACTTAAAAATAATAATAAGAAGCTTTATCCCTTCAATAAGCAATCTATTCACTTTCATCTTAAAAGTTTAGTTAGCACTAACCAGTTAGTGGTTTTTTTGTCTTTTGTCTTTTTGTCTCGTCTTTCTCCAGTTCAGTGGCTCGATCGCTGGTGTGCCAATCGTCAGTGTCATTCTATTGCCTCTCTAGAGAGTCTCTCCTCCCACAGTTGTACTGCAGCTGGTGACGATAGTCCTTGTCCTGCTCTGGAGATCTGCTGGAAGGTTGAGGGCCACTTTAAACAGTAGGAAAACTGTTTTATGTTATTCCGCAGCAAGCTCACCGAGCCTGTAGAGCAGAACAAGGACTACAGATGCCAGCTGCACTCTAAGACCATAGAATTGAAGGTCATCTGTGGGATAAAAGACTGTCTGGAAAGGCAGCTGATTTTTTTTTAAAATATGTTTTTATTTATCAAAGTAATTAGTTCTTTCTTTTCTGCAGCTCATATGTCTAATTTTGCACATGTATACAGGTCACCACAAATAAAATCTTAGTATGCTGGAGAAATGGACTCCTACTCCTCTTAAGCCAAATGTTTACCTTCAAAAGTATGACATGTTGGAAAAAATCATTTATGAAAAGATGTATTTGTGAAATTCTAAAATCCAGTAAATATAAATGTATTTCAGAGCAGACCCATTTATAGATATGAGATTTGTTTTGTTGCAGTTTTTCAGAGCATCATATTTTTCTATTAAAGTTTTATCTGCCTTTCTTTCTTTTGGAGATGTTCTTGCTTCAAGTTGAATGTCTGGCCTGGAACACAACCTGTTATTGGAGACAGAGGTGCGTGATTGGAGCAGAACTACGTTTCAGGACTGATTAGGTCACTGAGGTCTAGTGTTGTGATTCCCAGTGCATTGATTATTATTTTTTAAATGTTGAATTTATTTATTTTTTATTTTTCGGCACAGTATAAAGAACAAGTACATTGTATTATTAATGGAAATAAATGATTTTGGTTGAATGAATTTGATTGTTTTCAGTTTTACAGTTCAGAGTTACATTACTTGAAAATTATAAAGACAATTCGATGGAAACGTATTAAAGTGTTTTACTAAATATTTCATGAAGCAAATAACAGTATGGAAACAAGAGAAAATTCAACCTCAGTAGCTGATAGGTGATTCTGCAGCATTTGTAAATAAATTTGTTTGCTTTGGAAAACCCTACCACTGAGACAGCCTACAGATCTGGCACCCAACCTCCGACAGTCACCGTATCCAGCGAAGAAAATTAAGCAAATGAATGGGTGTAGATGAACCACTCATTTTAGCAGCTAAATTGTGACTCAGTGTAGTCTGACATGGGTTTGCGTGTCTGTGATATTGGATAATGATGATTATTGGTATTTTCCGAGCCAAAACACTTATCTGCAGAGCTAAAAAAAATGGAAAAGAAGACCAATAACTCTTCATAAACACCTCAGGACACAGGACACAGATGTCAATGGGTGGAATAGATGTGAGGTATAATTAGGGCCATTAAATAACCTTATAAATCCAGAACTACTTTACAGTATGCTAGCCTGCACAGCCAAAAAAAAAACTGGAGAAGTAATAATCGACACCATACACTGCTTAAACTACCTGAGCCACCATCCATGCTGTGGTCCTAGTTATGTTTGTGCTTTAGGCAAGATCATGCAAGTAGTTCCTCACACACAAAACATCATGTAGGCACATGCCACATGCTGAGCTGTTAGAATTCACTAATATGTGAAGTGAAATGTTTCCAAGTGAAGGTGAAAATAATAAAACAACATTACAGCCTATTGAGTGTTTGGCTGAAGATACAATTTTTGCAGCCTTATGAAGATGGACTACTGGCTGATGCAGTATACCAATCTTACGTGTGGTTTCCCACTCATCTCCTTTTTAGAAGCCAAAATGTTACATAACAGAATAAAAAATGCTCAGAAGGAAACATCCTTACTTCTTCCTTTGTCTAACTTATTCCCTTAGTCTTTGCGCTCACTTGTAAAGCCCCGGCAGTGCCCTTCTGCTCCCTGTAAAGACAGGAGTTTAGTATGCAGTGCAGTAGGCTGTGTCACGGCGGCAATAAATACTGTCAACAAAGTTATCTTTAGTGGATCTGAACTGGCTACTTTTGCCCTTTTATTAGTTAATCAGCAAGTCTTGTTTGCACTTAATTTTATGTCTGTATGCATCTATCCTTGTCACTTTCTTGTTAAATATGCTTAAGGACGGCATTAGTCGAGGACAGTGAGAGCTGGATGGGTCCCTGAGACCACTGTAGAGTGCAGGGCTCAGGCACATAGTGTCCTTGCATCATCAAAGCAACTGTCCGTGCTATTTCAACTCAAAAAAAAGGAAAAAAGTATGCAAAAAAAGATGAAGTGTCTTTCTTGTCAGGTGAAGGTCACTTCACCTATATAGTTAGTTTTCTCGATGTGAAAAAAATGTTCTAACATGCACTACATCAGCAAGAATTTCTGAGTATGCTCCCCTTTTGCATTTATATTCTGAGAGATCCCACATGTCTGATACAGGCTATGCCCTGTATAATCATGTTTGACCTTAAGGATTCTGCTCAGCTTGGTAGTTTTTCCTCATAGTTTTCTTATTCCTGGTACCAACTGATATTATGTAGGGATAAAACTTCATCATATATCTCCTCTTCTCTGATAATCCTCCTGCTTTAATGATTATTTGTGATGTTGTCATGTCATGCAATCACACATTTCAGCCCAACTTGCATGAGTGAAATATCTATTTCTGTTTTTCTCTGCTTAATATCAATTTGTTAGAAAAGAAACAGGAAATACATCATGTAAAACCCTGCTGGGCAGTCTAACAAAAGGTGCCCTGTGCCACACATTCTTTACTACTCTCCACCACCCTCCATTTGCTTCATATACCCCGCAGGCACTGGCTGCAATCAGCAGTGTAATTTTAGGTAGCTCTAGTATGGACATGTACCTGCCACTTTTCCAACGACCTAAAATTGTCCCTACCTCGAGTGAAGGTTCACTTGCTGCCAAATGATGAGAGTGAATGTCTCTGTGCTGCTGTGTCTCTTACATTCAGTACCTTAATGACTGTGTAAAGTAGTCACAATATACAGTTTTATTTTATGATAATCGTTAGCTTTGATTAGTAAATCTAGGTCTTTTGTTTGTTAATCACGCAGCTATCAACAGATTTTCAGAGCTTTTTTACAAGCGTATCTAATAGACCCTGACCAATACAGGATTATTCACACCAACACTAATATTTGGTGTTTAATCAGAGATTTCTCTGATAGATAAACTATGCAATGTCAACACTCAACACGGGCTGAAGGATGTTTCTCTCATCTCTTCTTTACTTTTTACATTTTCATTTGTCGTCTAAGTGCTGATAACGGCACATCGGTAAATAGCTTACACGAGCTGATAATATTAGCCTACCAATATATCAGCCAGGCTCTAAACTGCTAAAACAGACTTTATCCTATCATTAAATTTGAATTCAATTAAGTATCATAGTAAATGACAAACACATGTCAACACATACCACAGACCCAGAAATAAACAGTTATTGTAGAGTAAATATGACTTTTTGGTGCTAAATTTGGGAATCTCTAGTCTGGAGTTTAACCAAAATTGATTTCATTTTTTCATATAATATATGCCTACTTTGAATTTGTTGAAAATGGGGCACTGCAAGGCTTCTGTGGATTATTATTATTTCCTAATGCTGATGGTCTTTCTAGGATAAAAATTATATCTGTGTCTGCACCATCATTTTGTATTCCTGCAGCACTGGTCATTTGGGAACATTATTAGTGATAAACAACAAAAATGTCTTATTACATGCTACTCATTAAAAAACATTATTCGATTTGTATTACTCTGCAACAGCAGCAGTAACACTCTACATTGCTTGTTATATAATTTTGCCACACCTCAAGCTGTTTTAGTTTTCTTCACTAATCTATTTTGTAAAGAGATTTACTGAAGATGATCTACAATATCTGCTTTAGTGACCACCATAATGTTAGATTGGATTCCAGCAGATGGGATAACAGGAGCAACTCAACCTCAGTGTTATACGTCTAAGTGTGAAATTCACAGTTAATTGTGTTAAACATGAGGTGGAACATCGACCAGCTCTTTTATGAAGGCAGATAATCCATAAGCAAGCAAACAAATATTTTATTGTCTCTACAGACACTTTAAATGGTTGTACTTCACTGTGTGTGTTCTGCAGAGCTGCACGGTGATGCTTCATACCAGCCCTGGGGTCTACAGTTGATACATGTAATTTCATGCAATGGGCGGTGGCATTGTGTTTTCATTTTGACTGTGACTCCAATATAAAATTGACAATGATCAGCCATTTTTATTTTTTTTTTTTGTACAATGTAGAGATGTCACAATACCAGAGATTTTCTAGTTGATACCACCACTAGTAGAATTACACAATACACAATTTGATACAGATAAAATGAAATAAAATCCAATGACAAAATGAATGTGTGTGTTTCACAGTGTTACATTTTGATGTAAAGGACATATTGTCTGTTGTTGTGGTTACCTCATACAATAGTCTCTCTCTCTCTCTCACTCACTCACACACACACACACACACACACACACACACACACACACACACACACACACACACAATCAAAAGCAATCAAAATGGGACTGTAATATGGGCTAGTGTAATATTAATAAAAATTGCACAACTTATTTTAAGCAGCTGGGGAGCAGGAAGAAAGAGGGATGCCAACGGGGGGCCTGACGCAGGCTAAATTAATGACATTAAGAATCTCTGTTTACAATAAATCAATACTAATAATATTAATTAAAATAATCATACAAAAAACAATAGGCAATAGGCAAGATAAAATTATAAAAAGGTAACTTAACTAGACAGAGAGGGAATATTTACAAAAACAAAACAGTATCACAGCCATCATAACCAATAACTGGCTGTTCTCTGAGCTCCTCCTCCTGTTTCCATGGCGTTTTCACTAAACTGAACCCCTCCATGGCCACTCCACCATGACTGCTGATTAAAGTTTGCTATCATCCACTTTCCGTTAGGCTCCCTGCTGGGTTGCTCTGCTGTCCAGCTCCTCTTGCTTTACTGTGTGCCTCATGGTGTATGTCTTTCGATTCATCTGTTGATTGGGAAGACACGGGTAGGAAGTAAAAATTTATGGAAACAAATTACAAAATAAATGCATTCAAGTGAAATCTAAAGAAAACATGCAAATGATAAGTAAAAAGTATGAAAAGACACAATAAGTAACTACATGGCATATGATAAACTTTTCCCTGGAGAAATAAGGAAGGAGAGAAATCCGAGGGTACATCATCGGCCAAAATCTGAACAACCTCTGGGTTTGTACCCTGGCAGACTGAGCTGACAAAATACTGACAGAGCACCTCTGTGCTGTCAATGATTTGAATATTTTGAATTTGTATACCTGTCAAATATGCAACCCTCAACTTAAACAGTGAAGCTGTTTAAAAAGAAAAAAACCTCTGAGATATGCAATAAACCCTCTTTTGTGTACACAGGCACACAGCAACACAAAAAACTTTCTCTTCTGCATCACCTTTCTCTCTCCTTAGTCCATCAGAGCCTATCCTATTTTGAGTCTAAAGCGTGTCTAGAGAATATTTATTTTGACCTGTTTTATGGCTCCCTCGATGCATTGCAGCTGTGAGCAGTCATGTGTCTCATTGATAATGAAAGACGGGGGAAACAAAGAGAGAGAGAGAGAGGGATGGAGAGAGTAATACAGAAAGAGAGAGTAAGCATGTGAGTCATGCCTCTATTTGATAATGATGACCCATTGGTTCAGAAGTCTGTGTCACAATCTCAGTGGTGAGAGAACGCATTTGACACGCTCAGGACATTCTTTGGTTCCTGCCTGCTTCAATTAAGTTCCTGCTGTTTGTGGCTTTAGAGCCTGTGGCTCCACTAATCTGATGTGTGTCTACGTGAGTGACTGAATTAGTGTTTGTGTGTATCTTTGCCCGCATATGTGTGCGTGCGTGTGTCCGAGTGCCTATGCTGGTCATTGTGTGTATGTTTTTTTGTGTGTTTGCAGTGCCCTGCTGCTGATGCATTTGGATCTTGCAGTTTTGTAAACTTATTCTTTTGAAAGGTGTTGTCTTTCACTCACCACCGAAGCAAAATTTTGGTTCATTTTATTAATTTTAGTCCAGGTGTAAAGTTGAAATTCAACAGCCAATCTAGCTATAGTAATGTGTTGTTTTTTGTTGGGTTTTCTTAAGTCAGACGGGTTTATTAGCTGCTATCAAGATCGATGTTATGCTGCTCCTTGGGGATATTTGTCTTGGGCTCAGTTTCTGCCATCTAGCGAACCTTTTTCAGACAGGAAATAGAGTGCCAAAGTTCAAGTGCATAAATAGATATTATCAATATGTAAAAAATAAAAAAAGCAAATGTCACTATGTAAAATATTGCTCATGTGCAATCCAATGATATCTAAAAATATAATAGTGGTTTTGATTATAACCATGATATTTAAAATATGAAATTTTGATATCATGATGATTATACAAATATGATTAACACATCTGACTGGCACCAAGAAGACTTTGATTCTCTGTTAATATACATGTTAGAATGTCAAGTTACTTGGGAGTAAGTCAAAGTTCTAGAAACTATCCTGAAAGCCTGATTTTTTAAGGCTTCCATAACTTAGTCATATTCAGTTGTTGGTTTGAGGGAGTCCCTTCCTTTTGGCTTCTTGTTGTGCCATGCTACTCCAGTCTTCCTGTGCGTCTGGACTTTTGGACTGAGCACTTCACAAAGGCTTTGTATATAGCACTATCTGCACCAATACTGTAAATAAACTCACTGAACTTTCATTCCTGAGCCCTGCATTTGACTCCAGCCAGACAAACCACGACATGTGGCAGCAAACTTTAGACTGCATTGACAAAACAGAGCAGTAAATGAATAGGTACTGTGTTTTGTAAGTTTGAAGCCACATGGAAATCACCTTTTCTATGTCATGTAATGTGTCATGTGTCCATGACACATTACATACACACCCAACCCATATCACATAATCAGAAAAAAGACACAGTGCAGTCTTGTTACTCCCATCAGGAAATCCACCAGCCTGTCATTGACAGTCATTGACAGCATGTGTTCGCCATTTGTTCGGTTTCTGTTTGCTTACATCTTACATGCTGAAGCTTTTCCCCCATCACATACGATACCTGGAAACTGCCTAGCTGTTCAATCCTGGGATCACAGACTTATGTTCTGGAATGGGAGTTAAGGTCTGAGTACTGGTGTTGTTCCAAATAGTGATCGTCTGCCAAAAAGTGATTTCTGATATTTGCCAAAAAAAGACTGGCCCTATTTAAAGTGTCGGAAATGATTTCAAACGTATGACTTCAACATATAATCTGTCAAACATGTCTCTTACGTGTTATATCAAGTCGTTTTGAGCCCGAAACAAAATTCCTCTTACGAGGTTGAAGCAACAATCAGTTTAAAGTGACCTTTATTTATCCAGGTAAAAAGTGTCGTTGACATAAAAACAGACATTTTAACAAATATAACATTAAAGTTCTATTAAGGTATCCTAAGTGGCCAAAAAGAATGGATTGACTATAGCTTAGGGACAATAATGCAGATTCACACTTGTCAAAAAGGTAATTAATTCATTATATATGTAACCCCTGCATGAATCCTGTTGATTATAGTCTATTGACCAATATAAGCAGATGTATTACAGATAGAAAACATATAGAAACAAAGACAATCACTTGTTAAGACAAATTCCCTCTTAGTGAGAGAGTTCACCTCTCGTTTAAATTCATAGACCGAAAACAATCTGAATTAACTCTTGAGTCTCTTGCTCTGAGAACTGTTGTAAAAAGCCTGATTTAATGACTGATATGCCTTTGTAGGGCATCAAAACTGGATACTAGACTACTAACGGACAAACAATCTGAACCGATCACATGCTCTCACTTCAGAGTGGAAATTAGCAGCACTAGGACCAAGCATGAAAACATTTTAAAATTTATTGCATCACCAACTATGTAAAAGTAAATTCCTGTGATAATGAAATACATAAAATACATGAACTACTACACATCTGCTGTAACTTTACTTCAGGGATTCATTCAGTGGTATTATTGAGGTACATGTCAGCTTGTTGCATGCATTATTGTAGTGCTTCAGCAGAGAGTCTATTACACGCTAGAGAGCATATTACAGAAGAATCGGTGAAAATGTGGTTCTCGCAGCAAATTTTAAACCAAATTCTGGACCAGATTAGGTGTCAGCAATAAGCTACCATGGTGATCTATCCAGACTTATCCTCCTTGGCACTGCAAACAGTAACTTTGAGCTCAACATACCCAGTTAATCCATTAATCTCGTTTGATAGTACACCCCTCTGGTCTTACAAGGAAACCACAAGATCCAAAGAAGACAGAAAGCTTTTACTTCTGTCCTGCTCTTAAAAGATCGGGTGCAGCACAACTCATGGCAGCTATGAAGAGACTCTCCAAATGTGTGAAGTGAGTCTTACTGTGCCACACGCAGAAGAAGACATGACTTTATTTTTTAATAATTTCAGGTAACAAGTTCAGGATTGCTAGATCATGTTGATTTTTTATTAAACATGTGGAAAAACTTTATTCATTCATTCAATTAGTCGAATCAGTCAGGAGGATCAACCTGGATCAGTCAGGAGTAACTCAGACAGTTGAACTGTCACATGCACACTGTAAAATTACACTTTTGTCACATTTTGGCTGCTTTTTCAAAGGTCAGGATAGTTATTTTAAGTCTGAGCTAAGTTTTTCTTGTTAAGGTAAGAAAAGGTTACTAAGGTAAGAAAAAAAAACTAGCAAGATTAATTTTCTTTTTTGTGGTTTCCTCCTGAAATCAAAGTCAGCAGTGATGATGTTATTATTGTTGTGCATATGAGTGTTTATCATAAAGAGTGTGTTAAAACATGCAACAAATTGGTTGTTAATAATGAATGAATGACTGAACTGGGCACTGTCACTGTATGCTGGACTTCTCCCTTCACAAAAGTGACATCTCCTATCAAATAAACAGTGGTATCTCACCATTTTGGCTATTTAAAGGGCCAGTTCATCCAAATGACCAAACCTAAGTAGAGTATATGCTGATAGGCTTCAAAGGCATGCATCATTCCCCTTCACAACCCACAGTGATTGTTTGTAGGAAAAAAAACCAATCTTATAAGTCTTTCTTTTACTGTTTCAATTTTCACTGACCTTAAGAAAATGGAGGTAAGTAGCCATGACAAAGTTGGAACATTATTGCACTACTGATGATGATACATAATATGCTGCAGTGGAAACAGGCTTTAAATAGTGTGTTTATGGTATGGTTGTAAACTTTGTCAACTTTGTTGAGAGAAAGTGTTTTTTTTTCTTATAAAAGTCAAAAAAGTTATTTAATATCTGGGATCCTCCCATTGCCATGACTAGTTCCAAGCAGGGGCACTACCAAAGGGGGGGAACTGGCCATCCCCCCGGCAAGACTGTCCTGTGTTAGTAATAACAATAAGCTGGTGCCAATCCCTGTACAGATCACTGTTGTATCTCAGGACCAACATACAGTGGTGATTATTATGGATTTCAAAATCTTATTTTCAGTGATATCAACTTTAATAGCAGGAAATTAACTAGGCATATAATTCACTTGTCAAATATAATTCTATATTTGACACCAGCATAATAAAACTGGAAATTCTGCTTTTGGTGTGTGTTACGTCCCCTGGCTAGTCTAGGGGGTTGAAGGGACGAACATAAAGGTGGATAGAGAAGGAGGAGCCAAGATGGTAATTTTAGAAGGTTTATTTAATACTGGTGATGGGATTTGGGTTCAGACTGAGGTATAACGTAAGGGAGAGCCAAGGCCAACATAACAAACAAAACATCCCTGATGTAGAAATAAAAAAAACTTACCTAACTCCAAAGAAACAAAATATACAACCTATAACCATAACCTACCTAACAACACATAAACAGGAGAAAACAGGGTGTCAAAACAAAAGGCAGCTCTCCCCTACAAGCAGTCCGAACATGAAAACAACAATGCTCATACAAGATACAAAGGCATGCAAGCCTGCACAAGTATGGCAACCAAAATGGCCAGAGGGCACAGAAGCACAGCTCCACAGGCCTTAAATAGTGCTCTGCTGATTACCAATTAGCCGGACTCTGCGCAGCATCCAATCAGGACAGAGGAGGTGGAGCCTGGACAAAACAAAGGGTTAGTAGGGAGAAGAGACATCCTCCTGGGGGATGTAACAGTGTGCCACTCCAATATTTTTAGTGGACCCCATATGGCCACGCCTATGAAAAAATTCTGGATGTGGTCTTGGTTCCATGTAATTTGTTTTATGTAGGAACAAAAAAACAAAACAATATCAGAAGTTAAATTAAAAGAAATATACAACCCAGCGTGCCTTAAATCTCATTCTACCGACTGGATTCTGGGCAGGTCGTGTCAGGTTGTTTTTTCCCCGTCACTATTTTTTATGACTCTGTTAGTCAGTTTGTTCCTAATGATGTCACATCTTTCTATTTCTGCTCGGATTAGTGTTTTTTTTTGTTTGTTTGTTTGTTTAAATACAAATATTTTGGGATCCCACTGGAGTCTAAAGCTACGTTCACACTGCAGGCGAAAGCGCATCAAATCCGACTTTTTTGACCATGCGACCCATATCCGATCGTGGTATGACGGTGTGAACAGCACAAATCTGATATTTTCAAATCCGATCTGGGTCACTTTCGTATGTGGTACTGAATCCGATACATATCTGATGTTTTAGAAAGCGACTGCTGTTTGAATGGTCATGTTGCATTAAATCCATCTTTTACGTCACTGACACAAGACAGACGCCAATTATCAGCTCCGGAGAAGCGCCTGAGAAGACATCGTGAACGCTTTCTGGCCATCCAGTGAAACTGTTGGGAAGACAACGTCGGAGTAACGGGAACATTTTACTTGTACTGTATAATCTGCAGATTCTGACAGAAATCTGCAACGATTCTTTGAAGCACCGCTCCTCTCTAAAACAGCAATAAGGATCATTATTAGGCCATATGTAACTAACAAAATAACTTTATAACTTAACGTAAAGTCAGAAACAAGTCTTGATATGCTGTTTGGTCTGGGTCTAAACAGAGAGCGTTGTGTGTGACGTCTTCTTTTGCATATGAATCACATTATTAATAAAGCTTCGAGGATAAATAGTTTTTGCTGTTATTATTTTGCTATTATAGTTGCTTCCAGCAGTAAATAATTCTTCAGGTCCCCAGAGGGACCCTGGTTAGGGTCAAGGTTAAACAAGAAAAATGCAACTTAAGTGTGTGTGTGCGTGTGTGTGTGTGCGTGTGTGTGTGTGTGAGAGAGAGACAGAGAGAGAGAGAGAGTGAGAGAGAGAGAGAGAGAAAAGACTGAACAAATCTTATTACCAGCACTGGATATGAAAAATTTTAAGGCTTTTCTTGAGCACATTAACCTTTAAAAAAAAAAATAATAATAATAATTTCATTCAGAGGACACAAATTCATTGCAGTACAGTGTCTTGCCCCTGCCTCTGTGTTGCGATACACAAAGGAATTCATGTGTTTTGGACAGGTTTAAATGAAACAACTAAGGCTTGAACTGTGTTCCAGTAGAGTTAGACGCTATCACATGAAGGTGTCACTTAGCCTTCTGCTGACTGTTCCATTGACTGTCTTTAGACCATTTTTTCTGGCCTTTGTGTCAAGTGAGTGACAATTTGTTTAAACAGTCCACCGAGTCATTATTTTCTTGTTACATAATTGCTGAAACATTAGATTGCTTGGGAAACAGATCAACTGGAACCTTTTGAATGGTGAATGGTGATTCATTTTGTTATGTATTACTAATAGTCCAAAGCTAAGTAAACCCAACACAAATCATTCCACCAAGATATATCAAGTTTCAAAATAATTCATCATATTGTCATCTGGAGTAATCATTTCCTTCCCTTTACTAATTTAACACCAAACATCACATCTAATATAGTCAGACACATCACTTACATTAGGTGCAGCCGTTGCAAATTTAGCCCATAAGTGTCATTGAATCCTCTGTGACTTCTGTGCATCCCAGTGAACCCATTTGTCTGGTCCCAATAGACCAGGCAGTTGACTTCATTTTATCTCACTCACTCCTCCTCATGCCACTCCTCCCTCACTTTATCTATAGCGTTCAGGGTCAGCTGGCTAGACAGACAATTAGGATGTTGCTCTTAGGAATGCATATGTGTGTTTGTGAGTGTGGGTGTGCATGTGTCATTGCCAATGTGACAATTTGATGCAGCAGAAGGACATCAGTAGATATTATATTTAGACTGTCATACTCTTGTAATACAGTGGACCCAAGCTATAGCTGTATATCTGTTGGCTGGTAAGCATGTATGTATGTATTTATTTATTGTTTAACAGAGGAGAGGACAGAGACAGGGGAAGACAAAAAAGCCTCATGGCAAAGATATTAATATACTCCATGCCCTGCTGACACTGCTATATTGGGTTGATTTAGAAACACATGCAAACCCTCCACTTCTGTCGTCTTCTCTCATATTTAAGTAAGGAGGAATAACAACAGCAGCAATGAGAAGAGCAAATTCAGAAAACGGATCACCTCTCTCCTTCTCTCTGAAACAATTCAGGAAAACCAATGTGCGAGAGGAAATATGAGCGTATATGTGAGAGGGACGATTGATGGGGGACGTATTGATAGAATTTACACTCCTGGTTGAATTGACAATTATCCGCTAGATGAAATTGGAATTGGGTTGTAAAAGTGATGGGGACCTTTTTGCAAGGAAACCCAGATGCAAATATTGGGATAATTTACATCAGCTCTTGATACCCTCTCTGCTTCATATATCCAAGGATTTAATAGCCTACTTTCCTCACAACTGTTCTTTAAAAAAAATGGAGGAAAAAGGGATAGCGGTGTTGTGGAAGGAGGAGAATAGGGAAAAGAACGAAAGAGACAGATGCAGTATAGAGCTAGAAGCAAATTCACCCCTCAATTTGCAAAGCATAAGCAAATTATGGGTACATAATTTCTTCCCTCCTGCCAGTAGCTTGGGATGCTGCTTGGGTTAGATGGCTTTCCTTCCTGCTAACCAAAAGATGGGCCCAGAAACAAAGCCACCTCTCTGACCTAGGGCGAAAAGAGAAAAGGGGCTGAGGAGGAAAAACTATTGAATGGAAACAATTTTCTAGTAATAATCTGAAAATATTATATTCTACATAACAAAACAAAATCAGCATAGAAGAGAAAGGGGATTAAGAGACAAAGGAAATTAATAAACTCTCAGATGCTATGTATTAAAAAGTAATACAGTCAATCATCAGTTTTGATGCACGTTTCTCTTCGCTCTTCTACGCTACTACTTCAAGGGCATGGATGTTTAGGAGTGTTACTTTCTTGGTAAATGCCAACACATCAGAGGCTCTCTCAAAGGAGTTCACTTACCACCAACACGCATGCAAGCAAACACACTCAATCATAGTCACAATTTCAATTGTCTGGGAAAACCCAAGGAAGGAACTTACCTCCTATTTAACATATTTCTATGCTGTCTGTCTCCTCATTGGCTCAGCATGATTAATGAGGCTTCCCTAGCACGCAGCCTCTCAGGTTACCTTATTTTGCGTGTGTGTGTGTGTGTGTGTGTGTGTGTGTGTGTGTTTCAAATAGTGGAATATGTGCACTTGATTAAAGGGCAGTCCATTTTTACTTCTTTTTTCATTCAGAAAAATAATTCAAAGTGGCTTCTTCAACAGCTATGATGACATAAGACACATCGAAACACTGATTTCTCATTACGTAGCCCTTAGCATGTACTGTATATACACAAGTATACAGCTGTGAACCAGCTGCACGCGATCACAGTCTTACATTCCCACCTTTTTCACATGAAACCTAGTAATTTCCAAATGGACTGCCATTTTCAGCAACACTTAGAGATAATCTGTAAATTGAAGCCAGCCTCAGTGGGCTTAACATTTCATGTGTGGCTCAAATCCCAGCAGTTATGTCAATGCAAGCAAATGATTGTTTAGCACCTGCCTTGGCAGCTTTATTGTTACCTTTCAGGATCACTTCATTTGTGTGTGTGTGTGTGTGTGTGTGTGTGTGTGTGTGTGTGTGTGTGTGTGTGTGTGTGTGTGTGTGTGTGTGTGTGTTTGATTAATTAGAAAAAAAAGAACACACTCTGTGATTATTTTCTTATGAATGGCCATAACACAGAGGAAAATTGCTTTTTACTATATTTTGGTACAATACTGGTACAATATCATTCGTAAGATCAAAACCCATTGACCTCAGCACTTATGACATAAAAGCATTTTTTTAAACCCATATAAACTGGTAATTTATTTGGGCTCTATATTGAAGCAAGAGTCACACAGTATAGAAGTCACACTCAGGCATAAACAGATGGCCTAACATAGAGTAAGCAGTTTTCCAAAGGACTGTTATTCATCGCAAAGTTGCAAAATGAAAATGATTAAAGACACCACTGTATGTACCTCTGTATTTGTATGTGTGAGTATTTCAGCATAATCAGTCATAAACGTAAGTGTGTAGCTGGCCTTGACATGAAGGTAAAGGTAGGTACAAACAGAATTCAGCTGAAAGTGCTACAACGTTACATACTATAACTGACCACTTTTTTTTTTTTTTGGCAAAGGTCACCATACACTCATTGGCTGGTTTATAAGCTAACATCACACAGTTACTCCATATTTCTCAGCTCCCCAGCATGCAAGATGCTCTCTTGGATTAAGAATCGGTGACTGTGGAGGTGATGTGAGTACAGTGAACTCATCGTCATGTTCAAGAAACCAGTTTGAGATGATTTGAGTTTTGTGGCTCATGATGTTGCTGGAAGCAGGATGAATTTTGTGATGGGTCCTCACAAAAGGATGGACATGGTCAGCAACAATACTCAGATATACTTTTAAGAGCATGGCTGTGACTGTGGTTTCTAAATGCTGCTTGGCTGGTACCAAGATGCCCACAATATCCCCCACACATTACACCATCACTACTAGCCTGGACCCATGTTCTCATGTCGCTGATGCCAAATCCTAATGTTGATGCCTTGGAATAGGAAGGAGGCCAACCCACTAGATTGCTTTAACTTTATCTTGGGCTTTAGTGTTTGGTACCTCTGTATCATCATCCACACAATCAACCATATGTCTATAAAACTCAGGAAAAAGGCTCAGCTTGGGTATGACATCAACTCAACACCGTGCCAACACATTTCCTCTAAAGCGTCCTCCTAAAAACCTACGCCTTACTTATCCAGCCTTCTCAGGACGGTCTGTACAACCTCAAAATCTCTGAACTTTTTACAGTCTAATGAAACTGTAAGTCTGTCAGTGTTTATTCCCATAGAATCTATTTCCTAGTTTTTTCTTCCTCTCTCCATATTATATGGTCCATTTAAAAGTCCAGGGTGCTTAACATATAATGCGTGACAGCACACACATTTCCCTCAAATGTAATCCTTCCCATTCAGCTTAATGTCCTCATGATACACTGGACCAATCCAGTTATAGTCTGTAATTACAGTCACTGTGCAACTATTACCCCACATCATGAGGTCTTAGTGAAAAAGAACTCTGCACAAGTATAAATATAATTAAGCATAGTGGGGGAAATTTTTCTACAGTGATTCTTTCTGGAAAAAAAGTTTCTTTTTTTGTGACAAATGTGAAAACAGATGATTTGCAAATCATTTAAAGCCTATATTTTCATTCTTCATGATCAGCATATTTGCAATGTTTGTTGAAATTTCAGTAACTTATGTTAGCTTTGTCTTTTATTTGTTTTTTGGGGGTTTTTTTATTAAGCAATTTGTTGCTCTATAAATTTCAGCTAGGCGGATAGTTATGTTGTTGTTGCTTTCATGAACGCTTTTCATTTGACGTCTGATCAAAGAACTCCTATATTGTACTTGAATAGGTTTAGTACAAAGAGCTTAAAGTAAAATGAGTTCTGAGGATTTACCACTTTAGAGGTATTATCTAATGCAGCTTTGATTATAATGCATTCTGTTTGTGTCGTATATTGTAGGTTTTATTTCTGTGAATAATACCTGGTCTCTGCCATTCTTGTGTTATAATTTGTATCCAAGTCTTGTAAGCTGAAAGTGGAGCATTGCTGGCCCATAGCAAAAAAAATCTTTTTTAGATGACTGTAATCCTCACAAACCTAAACAAAGAAAGGATGGTGGGCACAATACTGTCATGTAGGCTTTACATTGGCTTTAAAGAGGCTTAACAGCGCTCTCCTCGGGGTACGCCATTTGGGACCCTCTCGTCAGCTATATTCATCTTACAGCTGCAGTAGGCAGAAAGCTAGAAAAAACAGCCAGAATTGAAAATAGTAAACTCTCATCCTGCTGCTCAGCCACCAGTTGAGTGCAGCAGTGCACCTGCTTGGGTAAGGTAAAAAGCCAATAATGAGTCTAATAAGTTAGTTCTGAGTTATGGCTTTATATAGGATTCACGCCATGCTCTCCTAGATGAAAGGCCCGCGCTACACCCATTGTACCATCATTTCTTGCTTTCTGAGCTGCTCTGAAAAGACATGTGAATGAGTCTCTTGCCACTGTGTAGATGTTCTAAAGTTTGAAAATATAGCCCCAAGGAAGTAGAGGAATCTAGCTACTCCTCAAACCACTTGAGTTACAAAAGGCACATACTGAAAGGTTATAAAAGATTTTTTTCATCCAGTGATGGGAAAAAACTTGGTGCCTACCTTGACAGACAGCTTAACATTTTGTGGCTGTCACATGTTGTTTTTCACTACTGCACTGCTGCATTGACAAAATTATGCCTGAGATGCTAAACTCTCTTTCTATGATTGTTTGCAGTTGGTAATTTGTTTAGAGTAGTAATCAGACCAGCAGGTTCCTCCCAAATTATGCTGTAAAGATAAATGTGCCTCTCTGTAGGTTGTGTTGATGTTGAAAGGACTGACTTTAAAACTTTTACTGTTGGCTTTCTCTTCAACCCCATACATCAATTATATTGTAGTGCATATGAGTATGAATACATGTCAGACATTTAGTAGGAACAGAGCCCTCTGCTGTGGTCTCTAATTACTACAGGTTGCTGTGGACTACTTTGAGTCGACCATGCTCAGTGTTGCTGTCTGTTTGCTGACTCAGAAGTTAGCTTTGATATGAAAAGTGGGAAAATATAAACTTAACATGGTGTTTGACTATGAATAAATCACTTATTTTTTGTTGTTTGATATAGTCCAGATGGAGAGACATAATGAAATAATGCATTATATTTAGTTGATTTTAATAAGCCTTTGCATACTTAAGTTAGGATTATATTTCCATCAGGATCAATGAGAACATCTATTACCCAGGATGTTGGCCTCTTGATATTTAAATAGCTGCTTCCTCATGTATTAACAGATTAGGGATGAGTCATAGAAAGGGTCAGCAATCAGCCCATTGCCATTCACTTTAGAGAGCCAGTGATACAGGAGGGGGAAAAGAACTTTACAGAGACGAGAAGCTGTAACATCTCAGGCAGAGAGAGACAACAACATCTTCCCAAAGGTTTATTTTGTAAGAACAGGTTGTTGGACTGTTTCCAGAGGTTGCAGGAAATCCTTAAACTTTATGGATGCAGTTCAGGAAGTTGTTGACTTTCCTTTCTATAACTTAAAAAATCCCCTGAAGGTTTACATAAAATACCACTTCAACATTCTTTCCTTCATTTCAAGCTGAGTAAGCTTTAACTTAGCTATGAATGCAACCATAAATGTTAATATTATATCTATGCTGGGTTTTTTTGTATTTGGTGTTGCAGGTGGGCTGAAGTCTATCCCAGCTGTCACATGGTGACATGTATGTCTTTGTACTGTGGGGGTGGGGAGCCGGAGTACCTGGAGAGAGCCCACGCAGGCACAGGGAGAACATGCAGGCTCTATGCAGGCTCTATGCAGGGGGGTGGGGGGAGGGGGTGGCAGATGGCTGGTGGATTGGAACCCTACATCTTCTTGCTGTGAGGCAGCAGCGCGAACCACTGCACCACTGTGCCCGCCACTAACAATATATGATATCTAACTAGCCGTGCGAACACAAACATTTCACATGTTTTTGATTTGACAGTTTACTGTATATGTCAGTTGGCTTTGTTGGATGAAAAAACTGGGGGTGCATAATTTCAACATCATCCCACTACCCTATGTAGTTAAATTTGGACAAATTGTGCAATGAATGCAGGTGAATCCACGGGGCCTTTGATCATTTATTCCAGCCCTCCTACCTCTTTCCTTGGCAGCTGTGATAGAACACAATGAGTCAGTGAGCTGTTTTTACTTGTTTCATCCTCTGTTTTTCTACATCAGTCTAAGAGGTTATAACATGGACATTTTTCTGCATATACTTTTCGCATTTCTCAAAACAGTATCACATATACAGTAAATTCACACATTTTTTTCATTTGCATTTTAATTCAATAAAAAAAAAATGCATTTGACAAAAGCGCTGTGCATTTCTGTGTGCGCATATCGGTTTAATATCAGCTCGCTCTGCCCTGACATCTGTAATAATAACAGGACAATCATTTATCATTTCATATTTCATGTTCACTTTTGTGTGGCTGGATATTGTCATGCCAGTCATTGTTTGCTTTTGTGTGGTTGCTATCACACCAGTGAGTTCAGTCCTGGGCATTTGTAATAAAGTGAAGACAACAAAGGATGATTGTTATGGCCTGTAGTTGCTTATTTGTCAAATAGTTTCCAAATTCTATGTTCTTGTCTCTTCTAAACAACACATATTGGCTGTGTCAGCCATTGTATTTACAATACAATGGCTCCCTTTTCTTCTGTAGCGCTTTGTTGCAGGCTTGTCTCATAACCAACATGAGATCAACCAACTCTCTGATCAGTCGAGAAGGAGAGGGAGAGCGGGAGAGGGAGGTAGCGAGGAGGTAGATGAGCCGAGCAAGATAGATAGAGAGAAATCAAACATGAGAGATATGAAATGGAAGAGAGAGAAAAACGGGGAGCGATGCAGGATGGATGGATGGATGGAGGGGCTTCGCGGATTGTGTGGCTGCGCAACATGAAAGTGAAAGTGGGCCGCAGCTGGGCAAAAGCTGGGGCAGCCTGCTATTAACAGAGTAGTGACTACTGCGCAGGGACTTTAAATTGTGCTTCAATCTGTGTGGGTGCCGTCTCAGGGAACCTCGTTCATCCTCCCCTACATATCTCACATGTTATCTTTTCTTTAATATAACATAACAAGTGTTCTGTTTGTCGCTCTTATTTTTGATATTTGCTTATTATAGCATTAAATGTTTCAACAAAAAAAAGCTTGTCCATTGAAAGAACCTGCTGATCTTCTGGGATTTTCCCACACAGCCACCTCTGGGGTTTACAGAGAATGGCACAATAAAGAGAAACTATCCAGTGAGCAGTTTCTCTGGGGAAAAATGCTTTGTTGATGTCAGAGATCAGCAACAGTAACTCAAATAACCAACCAATGTATGCAGATAAGCATCTCAGGATGCACAACACATCAAACCTTGATGCAGATGGACTATAGCAGCAGAAGACCATACTGGGTGTCACCTCAGAACATAAACTGAAGCCACAGTCTGCACTGTAGGACCACACAAGTCTTGATTTCTGCTAATATTCGTATGACAGGGTCAGAATTTGACATAGACGGAAGCACGAATCCATCCTGCCTTGTATCAATGGTTCAAGCATTTAATGGTATGCGGGATATTGTATTGGACACCTTACTACCCGTTCAGTATCATTTAAAAATGACAGCCTACCTGAGTATTGTTGCTGTCTATGTCTATCCCTTTATGACCACAGTGATGTCACATACTTCAAATCATCTCAGACTGGTTCCTTGAACATTACAGTGAGTTCATTTTATTCAAATAGCCTCCAACAGCCTCTGTCCCAGCACTAGCAAGGTGATGATATTTATATCTAGTTTTGTGTCTGCCCATTACTTTCTTTGTTCATGCTGATTGAATAAAAACCCCTATGAACCAGTATTAAAACAGAAATGCATGTACATCATAGCAACACACTTAATGTGTTGGCTTCACTATTTCTTTGCTGTTTGCTAGAAGCAACAGCGACCACCTCTAGAGAAAGGTAGCACATCCCTTACACAGAAATCTGTCTTTTGAAGACCCCTGGTTAGCTCCTGGGCATTTAATTCCTCCATTAGATGCTAGTAGACAACAAATTAGGGAATGAGGCATCCATGCAATCTCCAACAGTGGTCATTGCAGTTTATGATTACTGCCTTAACACTTCAGCTGCAGAGTTTCACAAGTTTTTAAGGGGTAAGATTTTATTTTACCAGCATTGATAGAACAATTTGTTTTCTGCAAATTGGATCTTTTGTTCTCTTTTAAATGTTTGAATGCTTTTATTGTCTTTTAATTTATTTATTTTTAATTTTGTGTTTTTATGTAATTTATTGTGGTCAACTTTCATGGATTTTCATGTAATTTTATACTTGGCTTTATACTTTCAATGTAAACCACTTTGGTCAACTCTATTTTTTTTTTTAATTTTGTGTTTTTATGTAATTTATTGTGGTGAACTTTCATGGATTTTCATGTAATTTTATACTTGGCTTTATACTTTCAATGTAAACCACTTTGGTCAACTCTATTTTTTTTAAAATTCGTATATAAAAATAAAAATTGACCTTGAATCTTCTAGTTTGCTGTGGGCTGACACAACCTCATTTTACCTCCCTCACTCTCTTTTTTAATTTCTAGTGTCACTGTTGAGGGTATAAAAATGGAACAATCTGTCAAAGCTACATATTTTTAATATATATATATATTTTTTAGAAGTGATTTCTGTTTTATACAAAATTAACTGAAGCTGCATAGACTGTTAGTTTGTATATGGTTACCATCACTGAGTTTATTCCTATTCTTGATAAAATGACTTTTGAAGATGCATTATCGGTGCTGGTTCAATCCAAGACGACGCCACAGGCAAGCTTGGATACATTTTCTGGATTTCGATTTGAGCACTTATCTCAAGCTGTGTTCTTGATAAAATACCTTCCAGTAACACATTAAATGTGAGAGGAAATCCCATAATGATTTCAGGAAGCCATTTGTTGACATATTGATAAAATGGGGGGGGAGAAAAACTCCCCGAGGTTTGGTCAAAATTTATTGGACTGTACAATGTTTAAATAATTTATCTAAAACACATGCCTCGGCAAGCATTAGGGGCATCCCATACAAAATTAAAGAGACAAATATTTGTTTTCTTTTTTTGTTTGTGTAGCTGCGTCAAAGCCATTTTGTTTTGGATTTAAAAAATAAAAGACTCATGAACTGCTTTTATTACTTTTGGCTTGATATTCATATGTACTGTATCTCTTAAATGTTTCAGAAAAGCAGCTTTTTCGTTTGGATTTTAATTCCAAATTTACTCAAAGCATTACTCATTCCAAAAAAGAGTTCCCTGTTGTGACGGTATTTAACAGACCAAAAAAATGTTTCTTTGAGCACAACATGGAGCCTAACAGATCATTTTTACTATTGTTTTGGGAGAAGGTTGAAACATATACCGCTAGTTTCTGTGTCCAGCTGTGATTACATTACAGAAAAAGGAATGGCATTTTAGTAGCAAAGAGGTTGTGTACAAACTGAAAGGAGAACTAGCAGGCTATCCAGAATGAATCAATACATGTTAATTATTGTAGTATGCTTGATAAGTTCACTGATCTTTCAACAGAAGTTGTACTCAGGCATGCAGCTGGATTACTCGTATTAATAGAAATGCAATATCCTATACATGATATAGGGAAACGGTGCCCATAATGTTGACAGAAATGTTCTTTATTTATGTGGTGATACAGAGTGTGCATGCAGTATTTTGCATGCGGGGTGTAGTGTATGCATTCTGTTTAATAAAGAACCACAGCAGGATGGACCTCTTCAGCACCAATCATGGTGACTCTTCCATTTCTTTTATGCCAGAGAAAAGGGAGCTTTTATATTTGAGGTGAAAGATGGCAGGAGAGAAAAAGCTCCCAGCTGGAAAACATTTGCACTATTACCACAGATTTCTTCATTTATAAACACTGTACAGCTCTAAGCTGATGTTGAGCCATAGAGGGTCTGGACAACTTTTCATTTCTGCATGTTTTTTTTTGAAAGACAGCGCTGGAGTTAAGCTGGGAGACTAAAGTGAGAGTATGATCCAATGTGCAGTGGCGTCCTGGAGTGCTCAGACCTCATTTAAAGTGTTCAGGAGTCCAGTGGATGCATAGTTGGAATTTTGCTTGATTTAAAAAGTTGAAAAAAAAAGTTTTGATCAGTAGTATGGTGTTAAAACATTGAATAAAACAGGCAGCTATTAGTAACTGACCCGTAATGTATTATCACATTACTGAATATGTAAGGTTAACCAGCTTTATGTTTCTTTTCTTTTTTCTTTTAGCTCATACTGTTCACACACTGAGGACACGTAATGACTGAAATTTAAATAAGACACGAAAATATTAGCTAGACAACACCCCACTTCAGCTCATCCCATATAACAACCAGAACAGAACAAGGCAATCTGTTCTTCAGTACAAGTCACAGTGGGCGGCTCTAATGCTTTTTACTGGCAGAAAGTGATGCTTCTGGTCATGTAGGACGGCAGCATACATTCAGACATTAACACCTTAGCTCCGTCTGCGTCATGCGATGACTAAATCATTGTTAATTTACGATATTTGAATGAAGGACTACATTTGTTGCAGCGCTTGAATATCACACTACATCATGCACTACTTGGTGATTTCTTGGCTTTCCCAGAGTACTGAATTTGAAAATGGCCATGCAGTCACAGTGCCAGGATACTACGGTGCTTTCCATATTCAATAGGGCTGGCAGTGGAAAAATGCTAACTGCAGGAGGTTAGCAAAACAAATGACTCCCATAATGTGGTATAATATGAAAGGAGGTAAAATGAGGTTGTGTCAGTATTGTTGTGTGTATAAATCAAAATGTGTATTTTTCTGCATATTATATAGTAGTTATTCCAACTGAGCCAGAGCAGAGATTTTAGATAAAGAGCGTATTGTATCTCTATAGGTTTCATGTTTGCAGAGGGCTGCTTTAATGTAATAATGGGCTTTTGATGGGATAGCGTTATTCACCAGACCCAGTGACTACAATGGAGCTATGACAGAGAGCAGCAGAGGAGGCTTTGTGATGCTTCCGTGTAGGAGTGCTGATTTAAAAAACAGACAACATGTCTGTTTAGCATATACTTAGATCAGTTTCAGTGTGGAACACTTATTTGAGGACAGCGGGTTTTTCCGTGCAGGTGAGATGTATCAGCCTTAAAGTAAATTTATGGTGATTTTATATTTACCATTTGTAATTTAATAGATGTTAAATTGTATGAGTGCACAGTGGATCACGGCCCCTTACAAAACAACCATTAGAAAATCCTTGGGAATTTGTATAAGAAAGTAGCTTCCCCTAAAAAATTTAATGGTGAAAAAAATATTTACTGATGGCACCAACATTTCAACTCAACCTTGAGCAGCACTGGTAACAGGACTCCTGTGTCCTGTTATACTGCCCAGTGTCTTAAATTTATTTCACAGCTTCCAGCCATTCACCAAAGAATTTTCAGTATACACTTACAATCCATGCACTAATAATCAATGCTCACATTATATCTATCTATCAGTTTGTCTGTCTGTATATAGCTATATGTATATATTTATATGTATAGATAGAGATAGATATATAATATAGGAGAGCTTAAATACAAAAAAAAAAGAACCAGAATTTTTTGCATTTTTTTAATGCAGTTTCGAGAGGAAAATAAAATACAGAGATCGAGTCTATTGAAGGTTACAGGGGACCACTTCTAGTTATAGGTGGTTCAACTGCCACTGGGGTCATTCATGCTGAAAAAGATTCTCACTCATGGAAGTGTAAGCCGCTTAGCATAAAAGCATCCACCAAATATCACATGTTAATGGCCTATATTACCATATTTTAGCTCCACTGAGCAAGCACAGCTCCCAATGCTGTTTGAATGCCATTTTAAATTCCCACCCTTAGTAGATGGCTGCTGGCTTATTTATTTGCAAAAGCTTCTTATTGCCAAATATTTCGTCACGTGGTATAATAGAAGCTGATCAGTTCACCAAAAGAACTAAAGCAGAATATCAGTAGTCAGACTTTTCTCCAACAGTGTATGCCTGCACTAAATAGATTCCTGACTGTACCTGATGGACAGCTGCAATGATGCACACCAGCCACACAACCTTCATGTTATATAAGCCCACTGGCACAGCCAGCTGCTGATATTTTCCAGAGACTGTATGTATTTCCACTAGTAACTATTTGCAAAATGTATGCACTCATGGTGTTGTTCATCACTTTAAATGGATGAAATGTTGCACTGACTTCAGAAGCAAATGCAGTGAATAGTTCCAAAAAAATGTAACCCCCCCAAACTTCTCATTTTTATTACTAAATGTAATATTGAGCATGTTAAAAACACTTGGATAAAACCACACATTAAACAAAAGTGTCCAAACATACAAAGAAGCTCAGTCAAAAAGACAAACTTATGTTCATTCCTGCATACACACTCCCATAACACACAGCAGAAAAACAAGAAGGCAAAAGTTTAAGATTAAGATGAAGGAAATGCTAGGTTGTTAAAAATGAGTTTTCAGCAGTTGTTTACTGCAGATTCAGCCAGCCTGATGAGGAAGGCTATTCCTGAGTTTAGGAGGTGCAACCTCAAAAATGTGTTTTAAAGGAATGGGTAAAAGATCCTAATCAGAAGGGTTTCAACAGGTCTGCAGCATGTGGGGTTTTATATGTAATTAACCACTTCCTAAGCTGGATGCAGAGTAAACACAAGCATATGTCTTTTACTAAATCTGTCTATGCCTGTAGGTAATGTGTTATTTTACATGAAGTTACGGTTGTGAACACTGAGTACATTCTGTATTAAGAGGAGGGCGTAACCAGACATGTTAGAAGTTTAACATATTATCTCAAACATAGACAGAAAATGCATGTCCATATTCATACTTAGCGTATTTACATCTTGATTATTACGTCTTGATGCATTCTCAATCATCCAGGTAAGTAATTCTCCAAAAGTTGATTCTGTTCATGTGGACGTAGAATTTCTCCCACTGAAAACACTACATCCAGATGAACAGAATCAACTTTTGGAGATCTTGATTGTTAATTTGTTCAGTTACAGTATATACTGTTGTACCTTTACAAGTTTATTGGTGACCCTCTGATACTAAATAATGTTTAAATTCTTTACATTGATGCTAGAAAGATTTTGTCTGAAATTTCATTTTCCAGCATGAGAGCCTTTATACTGTTCGAAGATGGCTATTATTCCACATGTGAAACTGGAGAGGCTTTGTTTGGGCTTTCAGCACCATCATATTGGAGAGCTCCAGAGCTGAGCTGGAGTCCAGCTGAACATTTCAGCACCATTGTATAAGGACAGCTCCCCAAAAATGCGTATGTTACCGTCTGGCAAACCTGCAACAGCTACATTTATTAAGAATGAAATAAAATGCTCTGTTCTACAAATAGGGTATTACATAAAAAAGGCAGTTAAAAATTAAACACCTTTATTACATCTGGCTAATACATTTAAAAATACACCCAAGTGTGTTAGCACACTTGCTTCCTCTGAACACAGAGTAGTTATTTCACACACCTTTTAGTAAAGCCAACACATGTTACAGTGAATGAATGCATAAAAAAGCAATTTTCCTTCCTACACTGAGTCCCTCGTAATGTATGCTCTTAGATATAAAAAATTGTGTGTCAACAATGTTTAAAGCAATGTATGCTTCCAACTAAAATCTTCACCTTTACGTTGTTGTAAGGGAAATGTCTTCATTCCTCATTCACTTGACATTCACAGTCATTAGATTTTCAAGGAAACAGAAAACTAACAGAATGAAGGAGAGGGTTAAATTAAAAAAAAAAAAAAGGTGTGGTCCTGTGTAAGGCCTGAGAAGCTCCTCTCAGCACCTTTCTTAGCTCAATAGCAAGGCCCCAGGCTAGGATTTAACTCTTTCGCTCAGTCTTTCTTATGTTCTCAGTCTTTCAAATCTCTGCCTGCCAGTGCCCACCGCATCTCACTCCACACCCCACCCTACCCATTACCAGTTCTCCCCACCATACCCTTTTTCTTAATCTCCTGGGTCAAGTGGAATAGAGGAGATAAAGGGATTTCAGTTTATGGCTCTCTTCAGAATTCTTCATTTAAGCCCTGACATGTGATAGAGAGGTAAGTGTGGTAGGGAATCAAGATTTTGAATGCAGTTAGAATGCAAATAGAGACACGATGCGCACACGCACACAAAGAGCACATGCAGGTGCCTTGATCACGTTTCTTATCTTTGCACAACACACACCTTTTCCAAAAATTCCTCTCCGCTCTTTTCACCTTACCCTTTGTTCTTTTTCCTCCCCTCTCGCTCTGTTTGTCTGCAAGTCCTGCTTGTTTCTGTTAGTCTGACCACTCTTAGATAAGAAAAAAAACTTTAATTAACATCAATTATTCACGAAGTTTAGCTCTGGGTGGTGGTTGTGTGCATGCGTGATCTTAATGCCACAGTTAGATTTACGGTGCCTGGGAATAAGGATCTCTGTGGGAGCTTTGTGGCATGTTGCTTGGGTATGTTTGGGATTAGACTGGGTCCTGTGATGCCAGAAAAAACATTCCTCTCTGCCACATTAGGTAGCCATTAGCATGCAAAAACCATAGGTAGGTGGACAACTGAAGCACCTCTAACATATTGCTAGATAAACACCAACTATAAATAAAGAAGCACTTACTATCATTAGCAGAACTGTGGTAATTCATTGAATTCATTACATCCACAGGAAGGGTTTTGATAGATAGCTTCACATTGTTGATGTTGGTGATATTGTACTCTCTGTGTGTGGCTTCATTTTCAACCTTGCCTGCAGAAAATGATTTTTCAGCAAGATGCACTTAATACCACATACAAAATACAGTGTAATTGGTTTCCAACTACCACACAGCTGCTTGGTATTGTTTGCATGGTGACAGAAAAGGAAAAGGGAAAGCAATAAAAATTGTTGACCCAAACAGAAGATAATGTTTTGCCGTTTAAATATCGTTTGACACAGTTCAACTTAGTTCTTAAATCATAGACACCCCGCTCCAAAAAAACCCAAACAAACCAAAAAACAAAAAGCAAAAAACAGTTTTGGTTTTGTTTATGAAAAACACAACTCAACTGATCTTTGTTCTTTGTCTTCTGTTTGAGAATAAATCATCTCTGTGGGTTGCAGGCCATTTGAAAGTCTCTAACGGTGCTCGGGCTTAATAATTGCTGTCTGGTCTTTTGTTTGAAAGCAGGTACATGCTGACACACAAACATAACACACACAAACAGATGCACTCAGAGGATGCACCCTCTTGATAGCAGGTTTTGCTTCTGTCACAATAATGTTGGCTTTTACTGGCCTGCCACTTAATGGCTTCAGTGGCATGCTTAATGGCTTCAAGCATGGTTAGCTTATACAATGTGCAAAACAGCTGACATTAACTCACACACACACGTCCATGTCCACATGAATATACAAATGAACAACTTCATCTACTCTTACCCCCCAAGACAGACAATGTCCTTGAGAGCAGTTGACTGTTGTAGATATGCATAACAATAAGCCACCCAGCTAAAACCTGAATTAATCTACTCTGTGAGGTTTGAGCACATTTTTTCTGTTTTCCGAATGTGCCTTTTTTGTGAGTCATAAAATTACTTTTGTGTTTTTTCTCTCTGTAGTACCCAGATAATAACTCTACTACACTTACAATCCCATAAACCTCCAAGGTAATTCTACTAAGTTGCACAAATAAAGAGCAACAGTCATTTCAGAATAATGGATGAGATTTTGATGTATTTACTCTTGCAAACAGATTTAGTCATTGTTGTCCTTAATTTATTTTTAATTCACTTGCTATCAAACAGATACCAGGAGAGATGGGTGTGTAAATTAAAACAGAAAATACTTTGTGACCCAGATTACAGAGTTAAATATATTCAATTCAATTCATTTTTACTGATATAGAACCAAATCAAAACAACTGCAACCTCAAGGTCCTTTATAGTGTAGGGCAAAGACATCATGATAATAGAGATAAAATGAAACAACCCCCTATGAGTGACTGACAACAGAGGAAAGGAAAAACTCCCTTTTTTGAAGCAAGAAACGTCCAACAGAACCAGGCTCAGGGATTGGTGGCTATCTCCTGAGGGATGATGAAGGGAAAAAAGAAAGCAAAAAAGACAGGACCAAAAAATACCACAAATCATGGGAGTCATTGAAGAAAGCTAATATGGAGCAAATATTGGTATCCTGTCAGTACTCTCACTGCAGCATTTTGGATGAACTAAAGGCTTTTCCAGGAGCTTTTAAAACAACCTGATAATAATGGATTAAAGTAGTTGACTATATAAGTAATAAATGCATGAACTAGTCTTTCAGCATCACTCTGAGACAGGATGTTTCAAATTTTACAGATATTGAGCAAATGCAAAAAAGCAGTCCTACATATTTGTAGTATGCGCATAAAAGGACATATCCTGATCAAAAGTTACTCCAAGATTCTTCCCAGTGTTTCTGATAGACAAGGTAATGTCATCCAGAGAAAGTATTTGGTTAGACACCCTGTTTCTAAGATTGTCAGGGATGAGTACAATAACCTCAGCTTTATCTGAACTAAGAAGCTGGAAACTGGAGATCATCCAGACCTTTATGTTTTTAAGACATTCTTGTAGTTTCACAAATGAATGTGTATCATCTGGCTTCATTGATAAATAAAGTTGGGTATCATCAGCATAGCGTTGAAAAAGTATGTTATGATACATAGTAAGTTGTAGTAAATATAATGTAAATAAATCAAAGAGTTGTGTATGTATATGTTCCAATAAATTAGAAAAAACAAGCAATACTTTACTAACATTTTACAATATTTGACATTTACTTAACTGCAGTACCTAAGCACAAGTGCCCTTGCTTTTAACATGAGTTTACTAAAAAACTCAAAACCCATTTTTATAGTCAAAAAGTTTTTCCTTTGCTATTATTGCTTATGGGGTAAAGAGCGGTGGTGACATTCATTGCTTAAGTAAAAAGTGTATTTGTTTTCTAGTGTGACACACAAATTTCATCCCAGAGAATCAAAAGCTTTCAGAGGCGGCTGTTGTCTCAGAGATATGAAGAAGATTTCCTTTTTAATGGATTGTTTTAGGGTTAAATCCTCTGTTTGGTGAGGCCTTGCTATTTGGGGAGGACTGAAAAAAGGTTCTTCTCAGTTGAGCTTTTAGCAGTATGATGGCCTCTGCCAGCTGATGGTGCTGGGTTCCTGCTCAATAATGGGCATCAAGGACAGGGTAGCTGCAGACACCTGCTTCTCCAGAGAGATGACTAGGGCGGGGTGTTATAAGCTGTGTGAGTTTAGTACTGTAGTGTTGAGTCACTATGTTTGTTGTAACTTGTGTTCTCCTAAAAATCAGCTATGATAAGTTTATCCATATTTTATACTAATTATCTGTGTCTACTGCATCTGTCTGGAAGCACCAAATGTAGCATTATGAGAGATTGTGATCCTCTTTGAAGAGACCGTGGTTCATGTCCTGTTTGGGAGATGTATTTAGCTTTTTGCTTTTCTTGGTTTTCACTTGGTCTTTGTCTGGTTTTCATTTACTTGTTTATATTTGCTTTTAATTGCTGGTTTGGTTTAGTCCTTTAGAAAGAGGTCACATTTTTGGGTGAAATTATAACTGTCTGTCGGTCGGTCGCATATGTTTCATGACTTTTTGCTGACAGTTAACTTTTTGGTTAGTTAACAAGCTTCTCAGTGACTTTCTTCATTGTTATGTGAACAGGTTCCATGACAGTGTTGACACCAGCAGATAACATCTGACTACAGTTCCATTTAATCTATTTCAGAATTTTGTGTATTGAATTCTGTTAGGCTAATTTCTTGTTGAAAAATGAGACTAATAAGGAAGCTAGTGTAATAAAAGTTCCTGAGCAAATGGAATTAAATAGTCATGTATATACAACACAATCCATTTGAAAGCCACCATTTTTTAAACCATTTTCAGCTGTTTTTATGGATGATATTAGGCATGAAAAGTTTTTAATTTCACTATTTTGTATCCTGAAGTAATATGGATATATATCTATATCTATATCCATATCTATCTATCTATATTATAGATATAGATAGATAGATATAGTATAGGTAGTTTTACAACTCCCAGATACCACATTTGTACATTCATTCATTTCAAAGTGACAGGATACTATCATTATCCACACCGTCCTCAGCTTCTGGGGCACCAGTAATAGAGGAATTACAGTTAGGGATCAATCTTCTGCCAAATTCAGGATAGATATCTAGGTCTGACGGTTCACTGTCCATCTGGTGCAAGATTTTACTCTTTTAAAGCAGTGATTATCAAAAATACATAAACTGGTGAGCAGGGATGCAATCATCTGAGTGGTGGTCAAGGTCTCACTTTGTCTGTTTACTCAACGGCTGTCAAGTATTTTCCAACATGTTAGACATTTAAGCTCTAGCTGAAGGTCTCGCTTTACTGGAGAGTTCACTACAAAAATAAAAATCCATTTTACTAATTATTTCATGACACAGAAATAAATCACTAGAAATTTGAGACAGCTCTTTTTTAAAAATGGTTTTCATGAATTAATTATATCATATTATACAACCTGCTAAATGTTTTTTTTAGCAAGCCATAAAACTTGCCAAAGAGTGCTTTAAAGTTTGTGGCTATGCACTGTTTTAAAATTCAGGAATTGGGGTGCAAATGCCTCAGCGTGCCAGAACAGAAGAAATGCTTGTAATTTTGTGTGAGCTGCCTGAATAAAAGGCGTATCCATAATAATAAATAGGCTCTTACCTGTTATGTGTTGGAATGGAACCAGCACACTAGAAAGACACAAATTTTTTGGTTATCATAAGCAATAAAATGACAAAAATGAAAATTAAAAATATAAGGAAACTTTAAAAAATCACTTTGCTTGACAGTAGAAACAGAAGTGAAACATAAAATGAATGAATGCTTTCAAAGATCTCTCTTTTCTCTCTGTTCATTTATTTAATATCAGTGATATCCTCATGGACACACCATACCGCCTCTTTACCAGCCACTTTTTATAAGTATTTTATTTTTAATGCAAAACGCTGGACTTTGCATGATTGAAGTCTTTCATTTCGTTTCCATCTATTCATTTTCTTCCACTTGTCCAATTTAGGGTGGCAGCTGGGCTGGAACCTATCCCAGCTGTCACCAGGTGTGAGACAGGTCACTTTGGAAGAGAAGTAGTAGTAAAATACAAAGTGAGTGGTTATATAAACATTTAATAATAAATCAATGGGATGAAACAAGGACATGAGAGAGCAACTTTGACAGTCTTAGTTTTGTTGTCAGTTTAATCCCTCATTCCTTGAATGCGTATAAAATAGTCAGTCCAGTAGTAGCCTGTGGCTCCCAGGCCTTATAATCTCTAATCCACGGTCTGGGGCAGATTAAGAGCAACACAGGGGACTTCATCTTTCCAGGGAGGCAGGGAAGGGCGACAGAGGAGGACAGAGTAGAGAGTAGTAAATCGTGGTGGGAATAACTGTGGGGAAACTAAGCTAACTACAAGACACAGAGAGAAATGAAACCAGTTCGGACATAGAAATGTATGAAAGACAACTCCAAGGATGCGGTGTGACTGAGTGAACTGATCAGAAAAAAAGACAGGATCGCGTTAAAACAAAACATCACAGCAGGGTAAAGTTAATGGAAATGTTTTTTATGTAAAAAGTGTCCAGTTGATGAGACGGATAACCTCATACAGCACAGAAACTGGCATCCCCATCACCACCTCCTGTTGTACAAGGGGGTTAGCTATCAACGGCTGAGTGAAGTGCCCGTGGCAGAGCAGATTACCCCTCTCCTCATCTGTCTGTCTCTTCGTTAGACTCCCCTCTGCATCCCCCGCCCTCCCTGATATTCACATTTCATCTGTCTTTCACCAAGGTAATTCCAGACAGTAGATGCGCGCCCCGGCTGGCAACTGCTGCTGCTCACAGTTGCTGCCGCTTCTTTCTCTTTATCTCTCTCCTGGGTCTCCTCCTCTCTTTCTTTCTCTCTCTCTCACTCTCTCTCTTCACTCCAACCCCACCCCTCTCTCTTCCCCCCCACCCCTCACGGACGCAGCATACCTCCTCTTTACCAGCCACCGCGCGTGCTGCTGGGGCCGACGCTAACACCCGCATACGGAGTGCGGACCGCGGGAGTGTCGCTGCGCGCACCCTCGGTTAATTTTTCTCCTGATAGCCCAGCCTACGTTTCCCCCCTCCTGGCGAAGAAAATAATAGTGGCTTTTGGAGCTCTCTATACTATACGTGTTAGAGCCCCCTCCTCTTTCTCTCATCTCTTCAGGAAGCTACAGATAATTCCGGAATATGGTACCTCTCCGTGTTAATGCCATGTGACAAGGCTTTTCATCATTTCTTGTATTGACTGTCAAAAGTCGCTGCTGGGTTTTGTCAAGGTGCTCTGCCTGTTGTGGTGGTTAAACGGTGGCTAGGTGAAGGAACAATAAAAAGACAGCCTTTGGGATAAATGGAAGTTTTGGCCGTTGGCTTGCTCCGTTGAGGCTGCTGCTGCTGCTGGTGGTGGTTTGGTGATTGGTGCAGGGGGAAACTGCGTCGCCAGGTCTGAGAGGCTGGGGATCTCGAGTCATTATAACAGAACCTGCTTTTCAAGATAACAAGGTTTCCTCTCACGTTATCAAATGATTACAGATTTATTCCTTTAAATGAGCTGCCACAACCTCCAGCCCGTCAGCTCGTTTTAACGCGTCGGCGTTTGGATGCGGTTTGTTTTCTCCACGGCTCAACGTCTCTACTCGTCCAGA
Organism: Astatotilapia calliptera; assembly: GCF_964374335.1. Classification (NCBI taxonomy): domain Eukaryota; kingdom Metazoa; phylum Chordata; class Actinopteri; order Cichliformes; family Cichlidae; genus Astatotilapia; species Astatotilapia calliptera. The sequence goes on from NC_137433.1 coordinate 24,459,214, forward strand.
ACATGATTTAATGTTGGGAGGAATTTCAACAGGGCACCAGTCTATGACTACCCAGGAATCTCTTCCTCTTTTCATCTACAGGCAAGCATTACACTCTCAAGAGAACACATAAAGACAGAGATCACCGGGAATTTCCTTCACCACCTTACGGATGGACTAAAAGAGGAAGCTTCTGTTTTCGGGATTTTAACTCAGTTTGCTCTCGCGCAGAGAGCTGTAGTTTTTCTCGGTTTCTGGGGGAAAATATTTCTGGACATAATGAAAGTTATATCGGCTGTGTTGCTCGTTGCCGTTTTTTGGAGCCAGGAGTGGAAGTCGACACTCTCGGATTCAATCATTCACATCGGTAAGTTACTGCGCTTTTCCTCCTCTAAATCGCAGCCAGAACGAGACTCTCTGTGAGTCTCTCAGGAAACAGACGGGATGTTTCAGCCTTGCTATGCGCGGTGCTTCTTAAATCACAGCGTCGCTGGCGATATCTTTGGCGCACTGTGGCATAAAGTGGAGTTCTTTGTTAATGAACTCAGTGCATTCAGGATGTAGACAATATATTTCAAATGGATTTCAGTGCGAATATTTGTGAATTTTAGCCTTTTGTTCCACAGCTAAAATGATGACCTGGAGATATGCTATGCGTCATACAAATGAAGTTTGCGTTAGTGCTGAGGGCATTACTGAAAATCAGTTGCATTTATAAACCCATTTTCTGTTTAGTCTACCCATAGTGGGTTTGTTATATATGTATATATATATATATATATATATATATATATATATATATATATATATATATATATATATATATATATATATATATATACATATAGTTGGGGCATATATTAACACATACATTAAAGGCGGACAATTTTCAGAAAAGAGTCTACCCTTAGAGTGCAGCGTTTGTCTTGCTTTGAGCACAGCGTGCGCGGAAAACAGGTGGTTTTGGATGGCGTGATGTTGCCCTGCGTGTCAGAGAGATTATCCTGGCTGGTAGGAAATTTTCCACTTATAGATTTTCCTGGAGCACGGGGCACTGTCACCTTTCTTTCGCGAGCTACTGCAGTGTCAAGAGGAAAAGAAAAGGTTTTGTCTGCCCTTATGTCTTTTCTGCCCTCCACCACCACCCGTGTAGCATGGCACTGTTGCGTTGAGAGTGATTTCCAAATCAAGGAGCATACACTTTGAGTCGATGTAGCAGCACCTCCGGCTCCTATAGGTTGGGGAGAGAGTGGGAGGGGGAGAGAAAGAGAGAGAGCGCGAGAGAGGGAGGGGGAGAGTTGACAGTGGAGAGCGTGCCTTGCAGGATGAGATGAGGACGCGAGGTGGTGGTGGGCACACATATTCGATGCACAACTCGGTGGCCTCGAAAATGCGATAGACCAGAGCGAGAGAGAGCATACACATGCAAAAAGATAAGCATCTGTCCACTTTTTATTTAACTCGAAGTGCATGGTCAAGATCACATCCAGATCCATTGACACACACACACACACACACACACACACACACACACACACACACACACACACACACACACACACACACACACACACACACTTAAAACCATCTATCTCACAGTATTATGCTGCCAAGGAGGGAAGACCCTGATCCATTTAAACCCTAGTGATTTACAGCGCTGATCCCAGGCCAGGTTTGTGGCTAACTGAGTGCAGTTTCCAAAATCACTGGTTGAGTTCGAGGTCCTTTCTGGGCCATGGACCAAGCAGATGCTCCACATTAGAACTACAACAGCAGTATGGCAAAACGAATGGGATTTGTCTTGTCGACAGCAAATGCATATTCTAGTAATTTGCAGAGAATGGAACCTGCCAATACTGAGTATAGTTTGCTCAGTAGATCAAAAACCTCCCTTTTGTTTCTGATTTAAATTTAGTTTTACATAAATTTGAGTGCTGTAAAGTCAGTAAAGTGCACAGAAGCTTAGTTGGGGTTGTGTGCTGTGGTTCCTGCCCTGTGCAGGTGGCAGCGGTTAGGCAGCTCATCCCCATGAGTGATGGTTTGATCACAGCAGCAGGTTCATGTTCTGCAAGTGTCTCACAGCAAGAGTTCAAATTTTTACCTGCTTGCTGACTGTAAGTTTCTTCAGATAAGAGTGCTAGCAACGTGCTTAAATCAGAGACATTTTCAGGCTCACCATAAACAAGACAGATCAAATTTGGGTAACTACACTTGTCAGCCACTGGAACTGTAGCTGGCAAGAACCTGCTGTTCTCTGTTCTTCATATATTTCAGACATGGTGTCAAATTTTCATTGTCTTCTTGGAATAAACTCTAGCCAATCATTTTTAAACCCAGTGTTTTACAACTGGCATGCGAAACCCAGTCATTTGCTTACGTATTACCCTTTAAATCTTTCTGAGAATGGGATTTGGTTAGTTGTTAAAATCTGCATTTTTTGCAGATGAAGTTTCTGCAAAACTGCAAAAATTCAACAAATCCAAACTGTAAACTAAACAGATAAATAGATGTAGATAGACCGGCCCCCGACTGGGAATTTCGACATATATATATCTATATATATATATCTATATATATCTATATCTATATCTATCTATATATATATATATATATATATATATATATATATATATATATATATATATATATATATAGATATATAGATATATATATAGATATATATAGATATAGATATAGATATATATAGATATATATAGATATATGTTTGTATAAGATGGTGTAAACAAAGAATGCTTTCAAAAATGGATGTGTTAATCATTTATTTTCATCAATCAACAAAATGCAGCGAATGAACAAAAGAAAAATCTAAATCAAATCAATATTTGGTGTGACCACCCTTTGACTTCAAAACAGCATCATTTCTTCTAGGTACACTTGCACATAGTTTTTTGAAGAAACCCGGCGGGTAGGTTGTTCCTAGTATCTTGGGGAAATAACCACAGGTCTTCTGAGGCTGTATGCTTCCTCACATCCTTCTGTCTTTTCATGTAATCCCAGACACACTTGATGATGTTGAGATCAGGGCTCTGTGGGGGCCATACCATCACTACCAGTACTTCTTGTCCTTCTTTACGCTGAAGATAGCTCTTAATGACTTTGGCTGTATGTCTGGGGTCATTGCAGAATACATTTGGGACCAATAAACAATCATTTATATTTCTCAAAGCGTTCTTTGTTTACAGCATTTTTTCACAGTTGCTTACAACTTTTGCACAGCAACTTTTGCACAGCAGGGAACAAAGTTAGGGGAATAACTCCAGCTTTTAGTATGTTAAATCTACAATACAGTGGAAACCTGGGCAAGAAATGCTTTGAAATTAGCAGAACTGTGCAGTCTGTTATGGGCTGTTATTTCAGTTGGGTACAAGCTTATCTATGTATGCGTTTATGGAAGAAGGTTCAGTGCAGATGGTTAGCTGGGCAGTGTGATTTCTTGCTCAATCTCCTGTCCACCTAGTTTATTTATTTATTTCCCTACTAGATACTAGTACTTTCAATCACAGCTAAAAGTTAGAAACACAAAATGATACTCTTCCTCTCTCGCTCATAGTTTTCTTTTCTCTAAAATATCCATCCTCATCCTCACTTTTACAGCAGATCTTGGAAACGGTACATAAGCAAGGGTATGGAATTAGAAGACACAAGGTGCATTGTGATTTGATCTGTAACTCACAGAAGGTGGTACTATTTTAAGTAGAGGCCAATAGTGGAGATACTTTCTCTCGCCGTCGCTCTATCTCGGCTTGTGTGAGTCCACGTGTGTGTGTTTGTCTGTGTGCGTGTGTGTGTGTGTGTATCTTATTGACTTAGGTCAACATGAAAAATAAAAAAGTAGTATGCCCACCGGGTGCATCACGTTGACATGTCAGAAGTAATCCCTCTTTAATCTCTTTGTTGCTGTTGACGATGGAATGAGGGGAAGAGGTGGAAAACTAGACATGCAAGGGGAGATGCATATCAAATAGAGAAAAAGAGGAAGACAGAGAGTAAAAAAGCACCAACAAAGGGAGACTTTATATCACCATCACATACCATTCAGCTGTCTAATCTGAGAACCTGTTGGTCTGTAACTGACTTGCCGTTATTTGGGTGATATTTGCAGGAGTGACCGGCAGATGTTTTCATCTTGCTCTATCCAGGCATTAAATGTGATTGAGCTGCAAGGGGAGCTGGCACTACTGCTTTGCCAGTCTCTCTTTTTTTCACTCTGTCTCTCTCCCATTTTGTCTCTCTAATGATCAGCATGCAGAGGGAAAGGGGGGGGGGGGCAGTCCGCTTGCCTCTTGGCCCTCACTGCATCGTGTTCTGCATGGCAATGTCTCTTTGCTTTATGATGGCAGTTCATATTGGTTCTTCATGTGTGTGTTAGGGAATGAGAGAGACCGGTCTGGTATATATGTATAATATATATGTATATATATATTTTGATGCCACTGGAGTCTTTAAAAAACTCTGAACCTTCCCAGTTCATTTATCTGTGGTGCTTAATTAAAATCATGTATTTCCAGTGCTGAATACTGAAAGGTCAACCCACAGCATTTATCTAAAACTTCAGTAAATAGCTGACAGTTCTCAGTGTTATCATTGTATTCCGGCTATGTAAGCAAACATGCAAACACTTCAACCTCGTGACCTTTACCAGAGAAGCACATTTGTATTCTTTGGTGATTTATTCAGCCAAATTAAGTCCTCACTGTGGTGTCACTGAATTTTAGCCACGCAGTGTGTCAGAGTGCATCCACTGGTACATCAAGCATTAGAGACGAGTCAAAGATGCTGGCTTCTTTCCCTTGTCTGTGAGCCTGGTTCATCCCGGTTCAAGCGATGTCTTGCACAGTTACCTTTCTCTGTCTCTCAGCACGATCACCATTCATAGCACTTTCAGTGCTGTTTATGTTTTTCACTTAGTCTGAGGCTACAGGTTGTTATTATAGTATATTATATTATTATCATTTTTAGTGATAGTGTAGTTGCTTACATTTGCCTAGTGAGCAAAAGATCCTCAATTCAATCCTGGACGGAGACACAAATCACATAGATGTTATGTCAGAAAAGGCATCTGGCATAAAAATCTGCCAAGTCAAATATGTGGAGCTACCCACTGTGGCGTCCCCTTCTGAATAAGGGAGCAGCCAAAAGTTGCTTTTGTTTTATTAAGTATTTGATGTCTTTTTGGTTTCAAATTTTTTTTTTGCAAAAAGTGAAATATTTGTATAGTAGAAATTTTGAAACAGAAACCATTTTCATGAGGGCAACACTGCTGAGGTTCCTCGTAGCTGCCAGCAGGAATGCCATGTAAGACAATTTTTTGCACTGTTTTTCGACATGCTTGGCAGTGAGGTTGTTAGAGTCGTACCGAGGAACTTGGAACAGCTCTGCTTCGGAGGCTGCGTCTGTACCTTCTGTGATCCCAGGCTGACTCACTGATGTCGATCACACACTTCCCTGATGGCGCTGGTTTATGGGTAAGGATCTTAGCTTCTAATGTGCTGCTGACAACCAGCCCATGTGTTGCTAAAACTGGGCCAAAGACTGTGACCACAGATATTTTAGGTCCACTGAGATTCATTTGACACGGCTTAGTTGTTCTGTACTGTAGCTTAGCATGGGTTCTTTGACTACCCACTACCATGTACTAAATGATACAGATTCACGTCCTATATTGGTGAATGGCTCCTGGGATTCGTATTTAACATAGTTGCATTCTTACATCTTACACACCATGGTAGCTTCTCATGTTATTTAATACAGACAAATATCCAGAAACATAGAGCATTAATTTGTTAAAAAAAAAACCCTGTTTCAGTCAGTTATCACAGACTTGGTAAAGATAAAGCAGGCAAGCAGAAAAAAAGGTTATAAAGTGACGAGTGAGAGAATTGACTTCGAGATTATTGGATCTTTGCAACGCTTGAACACGGGGGGCTCAGTCCTTTCATACTGTTGAGAAAGAGAAGAATTTCTGTCATTTGGATGGGACGAGTTGAAAGACCAAATGAGAGGTTTCCATTATTTACAGGGTTTAGAAATTGGGGTGGCATGTCCTGGTTTTTCCTTTCACTTTGGTGCTATTCCGGTCTTTTCCTTGGAGAAGGATTTCTAAACATCTCAGTTTGTGTGAATGGCTGTTCTTGTCTGGTTTTGTCTCCAAGTTTCACAGCTGTCAACACCGCTTCCTTTTTGAAACTGTCCTTTTCTGTTTGTGTGTGCACACATATATTTAAATCTGAATGTATGCACCAATTCAGCAGGGTGGGCGCTTGGCAGCGTGTGTTAAACGCTTCATCTCTTTTGAGTTTTATGTCTGAGTGTTGACAGATGTGCTGGTCTGTGCTATCTTTGACTTGAAAGATTTAGCGCCTCATATTTCTTAGTGCATGAACAATAGTGGGGGTTTTTTCTCCTTTTTGTTTTGTATGTGAATATGATTCACTGAGGTTCAAATTGTTTGTCTGGTTTCTGTATGTTTGCGGTGTGGTATTTGGGACTGTTATGTATCTTCTTGTAAAGGAAAGAGACAGACAGTGGCAGCTGCTCTGACGTCTGTACCTGGTCACTGAGGCAGAACCCTTAACCAGGCAGAGAGAGAAATTGAGAATGTGTGTGTGTGTTTCTGAAGTTGAGATGAAGTGACAGGTAACTGTGAGAAGAAGTATGATTGCTTGTCTGAGGTTGACTGCAGATGCAGGCGAGGGTAGACTGGCCTGCCCTGCTGAAGGTGCTTCATCTCACTGTACAGGTAGAATGGACCAGATGGGTTGGGAAGGACTAGTACAACACAGGCCCTTGTTCCCGGATGATTGTATTGTGCGTTTATGCAGTTGGCACACGCTTAATGTCATCTGAGGACAAAAACTTTTGTTGCAAGTGTCAGCTTGCTTTTTGCGTAGATTGATTTAAACCACTTCTGGCAGCACAGAATGCATGAAGAATCCACACAAAAAATATAAAAAATGTAAAGGCGTGCCTTTGTGGCTCTGTGCTCTTAATATTGTGTTCTCAATGAAATATTTTCAGAAGCTAGCTGATTTTAGAGACTGTGCAGTGACTAGAAGTTACTCACATGGTAGAAATAACTGAATAACTATTCCTTAAAGCGAATATGTAATCAGCCAACCACATCACAGAAACCCAGTGCATTTAGGCTTGTAGACATGGTTAAGATGTATTCCTGTATTTCAAACTGAACATCAGAATGAGAATGAAAGCTAATTTAAATGATGTTGAACTTGGCATGGTTGTTGGTGCCTTGCAGGCTGGTTGGTCTCAGTATTCCACAAACTTCTGACCTACTGAGATTTTTCTGCAGAAGCATCTATAAGGTTTATAAAAAACAGAAAAAAATCCAGTGAGCAGCAGTTCTCTGGATGAAAATACCTTGTTGATGTCAGGTCAGAATAGAGTAGCCATACTGCTTGTAGCTGATGAGAGCAACAGTAAATCAAATAACCACTCGTTACAACCAAGTTATGTAGAAGAACACTTCTGAATGGAAGCCATGTTTTCCATTCAGATGGAAACCAATTTTTCCATGCTAGACACCTTGAAGCAGATGGACTACAGCAACAGTACACCTAAGAACAGTTAACTGAGGCTACATTTCACACAGGCTCACCAAAATTAGACAACAGAAGAATGGAAAAACTTTGTCTGGTCTAATGAGTCTTCATTTCTGCTGCAACATTCATATGGTAGAGCCAGAATTTGATGTAAACAACATGAAAGCATGGATTCATCCTGCCTTGCATCAATGGTTCAGGCTGCTGGTAGTGTAATGGTGTAGGCGATATTGGTAAATGGAGTGGTTTTTATATAGTGCTTTACTACTTGAGCATTCAAAGCGGTTTATACCACATTCATTCATTCACACCCATTAATATGAGCACTTTTTGTCCACACATAAGTGCTTTCTATCTAACATTCACACACACTGGTATTGTGATGAATGCATTAGAGAGCAACTTGGGGTTCAGTATCTTTCCTAAGGATACTTGGATCATCTAAATCCTTGGATCGAACCACCAACCATCCTGCTCCAGATGACCTGCTTTACCGCCTGAACTACAGTCACCCCACTGGGGATACTGGACCTCACAACACCAATTCAGCATCATTTAAACACCATCTCCTACACCTGTATTGTTCCTGACCATGTCCATACCTTTATGATTACAGTGTACCCATCTTCTGATGACTGCTTCCAACAGGTTAACTCACCATGTCATAAAGCTCAAATCATCTGCTTTCTTGAAAATAGCAATGAGTTCACTGTACTCAAATGGCCATCACAGTCATTAGATCTCAATCAAATAGGGCACCTTTGGGAAGTGGAAGAAGGGGAGATTCACATCATGGGTGTGGAGGAGACAAAGCTGCAGCAGCTGTGGGATGCTATCATATCAATAAGATACGATAGCATCACAATCTGAGGGATGATTCCAGGACCTATATATAGTACAAGGGTCCAACCCTGTACCAACAAGGTGTCCGTAATAAAGTGTTTGTAGAGTGTATGGGAAACCTTATTATAATAAATACTAGTGGGACTGTCAGCTTTATGTGTGTGTGTTTGTGAGTGTGCAGTTGCACATTTCTGTTGCATGTACTATATGACATATATACTATATGTGGGTGTCCTTGCGTGTTATTCATCCCTTTTGTTCCTCTTACGTCCTTGTAGCTGTGTGAATATTTACAGCTGCCCTCTCCTTCCTTTCTCTCTCTTTTTCGTGGTTTTTCACGGTCTTGTTCACCGTCTCTGCTGACACAAATGCTGTTTTAGTCTTCCAGTTATCTGCACTGTGTCTCACAGGGGTACAAGGTTCCCTGAATGTGCAGAAAATATGTTTTTGCATGTGTACAACATTTGTGTGAGTGTCTCAGGCACACTTGTGTGTGAGCATGGGAGCACGCATTAGTCGGTGTGCATATTGTCTGAGCTTGCATGCAAGTAATAGTGGTCATTTGTAAGCACACGTCCTGACCACAATCTGTGTGTTTGGCCACATATTCAGCATGGGTGTTTGTTCACGCATCTTTGTGCAAGCGTGTCTGTGTGAGTGCCAACATTATTAGTTTCTTTTTTCAAATATATTTCCTCCACATCAAATTATGGAGTGGCAATCTAAAGACAAAGTAAACATGACATTTGGAAGTTTGTTCTGCATTGTGCACACACGCAGATACACTAACACATGTGGCCCAGTATACGCATGCGAAGAAGGACAAATTGGCAAGGGAAAATACCCCCGCAAAAAATCTTGACAGTTACATTTATAACACTTTGAAATCCAAAGAGCATTGCCTGCATCGTCCCTTTATGCTCTGTCTTTGCTTCATGCATTTGTGAATGATTCACTGAACAGTGACGCATGGAGATGATCGGTCACGAACTCTATTGTACTAGAGCTGCACAAATCTGATCACATGCATGTCTTGTAGTGTGCTTTCTGCTTACTTTCAGTTTCACACTTTTACTGGTAATTTTCACAACTCTCTCACAATGATCCTTTTCTTATTTTCGGTGAGAAGTAGTTAATTTCCACGTTGCGGAGGAAAAAAATATTTATTACACGATCCTGTCGGCGCGGCCCTTTTCAGATTTATTGATTTACTTTGAGAGCTCAAAAGAATATTTAAGAATCCTTTTTTTAGCTGTTCTTTGGACTGCTTTGCAGAAATGCAAACACAATACTTAACGTGTGACCTGTGCAACATCAAACACACAGACGCACATCAGCACACACACTCAGATGCTCACAAAATGAAAACAGTACATAAGCAGTAGTAGCTTTTACCTGATAGCGGAGGAAGAAAAACTTGTATTACTGTTGGACTCATTTCTGTTTCTCAGTGAATAACACAGTGAGACTTCACCCCTGACTTGGCCTCTGCTCCCACCTCAGTCTTTGTCTGGAGTCATATTCTCTGTGATATAATATTTCATATCTGTACCTGTGCTGTATGTATGTATATATATATATATATATATATATATATATATATATATATATATATATATATATATATACATACATATATATACATACATATATATACATACATATATATACATATATATTAGGGGTGCAACGATACACAAAATTCACGGTTCGGTTCGGTTCGATACTTTGGTGTCACGGTTCGATATTTTTTCGATACAAAAAATTTTTCATGCATTTTTAATTTGTCATTTATTAAAATTATAAATATATATTTTAACTCAAAAGTACAGTTTTTAAATTTAACCCTAACCCTTGTGCGTGTTTTTTATTTTGACAGCGAATGCGCACCTGCGGACCACTTATGTGCAGCCCTGGTTATTTAGCTCATCATATTGCAGCCACAGAAATTCTTTTGTCCATGAAACCATAAAGCTGCACTTTCTTTTTGCCTTATAGTCTGATTTGTCATAACTTCTCCGTTTTGTGGTAAGCTTTTCTTTGGCCGTCACTTCTTCACCCTGACCTGTCTTATTTGGCCCAGCAGAACTGAAATGCTTTTACACACGCACTCACATAAGCTCAGCGATTCTCTGCGCGATCAACCTCTCACATGTTTAAGCTTGCTGCGTCATGTTTGCATAGTAAGCTAACGATTAATAAGACGATGTCAGAGGAATTGGTGCACAAATTATCATCACTCACAGATCAGTGCTGTCGCTCTCTATACACAGTTCGCACGATTGCAAAGTGAAAGCAAAAAAACAAGCGCAAATTCAAACGCGACTTCAATATGTCACATATTGACAGTGGATCACCGATGCCAATGACATAATTACCCAGCTACATTTCTGAAAGAATGCAAAAGCATTGACATATATTTTTCCTACAATAGCCCGACGGGCAGGGAAGAGATAGATTTTGGTAGCCCGACTGAAAAAATCGCTAGCTCCGGGACGTCGGGCTAGCGATATTGCAAGCCCTGTATCTGATTGAGGAATCACTCATCTTTGGAAAAGAGAGTTTATTACAGAGAAATGGCTCTTTCCAAAATAAAAGCTATACTATCCGCTTCTTCTGGGCTATATTCTCAGCAGCATGAGGAGAATCATGTGCTAACAGCTGTCTAAATGACTCGGCTAAAGTTAGTAGCATGCTTGCTTTTTTTTGTCTGCTTCCACTTGTCTTTGCACTAGGATGATGTCGGCGTAAATGTGCAGTCATATTCGTTGTGTTCCCACTAGTGCTTTCAGGTTAATCTCGTTGAAATGACCTTAACGCCACAACACGGCAAATCTCCGTTAACGAGCTACCGCCGATCGCTCCGTGCATGGGGCTAGACGGCCAACACGTTAACGCGCTAACTGCGCTAACACACTAGTTCACACCAATATAATTGAGCATTGCATGGCACATCCAACATACTGTTTTACTTTAGTCCATGACTCGCTTACCTTCAGGGTCATACGTCACATGAAAACCAAAATAATTCCAAACGCCAGATCTGAATGAGGGTGGGGGAGGTGCCCTGCGCTCTTCCTTCTGACGATGCTGTCTGTGTTGAGCGCTCAGTGGATCTGCGCTGGACAGTGCAGCCTAGGCGGAGTAGTCGAACGCAGATTCACTGAGCGCTCAACACAGACAGCATCGTCAGAAGGAAAATTGATAAAATAAATTACAAATGTTGTATTGTTCGATACATATGCGTACCGAACCGAAAGCACTGTATCGAACGGTTCAATATCGATACGAATATCGTTGCACCCCTAATATATATATATGTATACATATACATATATATATACATATATATACATATATATATGTATATATATATATGTATATATATATATATATATATATATATATATATACATATACATATATATATATATATATATACATATATATATACGGCTCCTCTCCTCTTTCCCCATTTTACCTCCCTCCGTTGTTCTCCCCTCTCCCTCCCTGTCTCCCCCTTAGTGCTTAAAATGCTGTCAGCGATTACAGAAATAGACATTGGAACTGAGAGGTGTTAGACACTTTGCTAATCACTGTCATGGAATTGTAATGTGCTGTTTGTTTGTCTGACACACTTGGCAACACGTCACAACGCTGCCTGCGTGTGCCCATCTGGATTGTAGCGTTCACTATAGTGTTCCTTAATGCTCTGAAAAAGAAATTCCCACAAATTCAAAGGGAGACAACAGCGAGAGCAGATATTTGCACACAGTTTGTTATGTTTGGTAAATTATTTCATCTTCTTGCAGTCATGGAGGAATTTACGACTTTTGTTCTTACCGATATGGAAAAGAAATAGTAAAAACTTATAAAACGCTTGCATAAGATGTGGCCTACTTCATATAGTGAATCATATAAGGCTTATATGATTTACTCATGAAGGTGGCCACTTTCTCATTACTTTCATATATTGTTTTAGTAAAGTATCCAAAACATACAAGTTTCATTTATATAATTTTTCAAGGGATCTTATATCTGTTTTCACTCTTGTATGCTTTTCATACAAGTTTCACACAAGACAGATACAAACTTTATAAGATTTATATATATCTTTTCCATATGGGTAAGGCCATCATTGTTTTTCATATGCCACAACTTACTGTGGTAGACAGTAAGTTGTGATTTAACATCGTAAATCTGAGCTGAGCTCTTTATAGGATAAAGTTTCCTAAACATGCTCCATTTGTGCTGTTAAGGTGTTGTACCTCATATCAGATTCAACAAAGCCACATGTGGACTCTTCATTGTTGGAGTAGCGCCCCCTGCCTCTACCCTAAGTGCTGCAATGCACAGAAAAACCCCTCCCCCAGTTATTTCTGAAGGGCTGCCTCTGGCTGCCTGGTGCCCTGGCTCCTGTTTTAACTGCTAGTGGGTGCATTTGCTTATGTCTTCTACCGTGTGTTCATAGCTCCCAGTTGGGTTAAAGACAGAGGTCAAATTCCTACACAGAGGTGCAGAATTCTTGATTTTATATATATATTTTAAATGTTTACAGTCAAACTATGTGCATCTATGGAGATCAGCACATACTTTGCATTAACACAGATCTGGAGGCTGAAAAGCTGTCCTGTGAAATGATTTATGCAGACGCTCCATGGAGTGCAAACAACATAAGGTAATAATAAATATGCTAGACAGACAGTAACAGCTGTGTTGGTCATTCAAACAGCACTACGTGATGAGAATGTGGCGCTGATCTAACTGCATTAATGCAGCTCCCACTGTTTCTTCTTATTATGCGTGGCGTGTCTCAGAAATGTAATCTACAGCTAATTTTAAATACATATTCCATTATAGTATATAAACATATAGCTCTTGTATCTCTTATTAAATCAACACATGCTTGTCTCTTGGATGCCCCAATGTGGCATAAGTCACAGCCTCATAATGGTTTACAAATTTGTATCCTTAAGCAAGTCAAGTAAACTTCATTCTTATTTACAGTAATGAATGCCACAGGGACTTCTAGCGAGGAAGCAAGCATATTGATTGTTGTTGCGTTTTGTTTGTTTTTTTGTGCTGATTATGCAGCCACTGTAAAAGTAGCAGCATCCAGATTAAAGTGGTGGAATATTAGGTAGTGCAGGTAGCTCCTGGGAAATGTTTTGCTTTTATATGTGTAAGGATCTTTGAACCTAAGAAAATAACATTCTACACTGCTTGCTTAAGGTTTAAATCATTACTATAGTTTCTATTTCTATTGCTGACATTCTTCAGACTAGAAGAATTGTTCACTCCAGAGCCCAGTGTATGTGATTTTAAAGAGCTGAAGTGTTGAAAAATAAATTAAAGCTGCTTTGGCGGAAATGATTTATTTTTAAAGGATTTCTACAATTTTTATATGTTTATTTATATGACACTGTTCTTTGTGTTCCGGTATTAAAAAAAGAAGCTATGTCCAGATAAAAAAAACTACTAAAAGAAATGTCTTACTTCATTGTACACTCAAGCACAACCACTACTTCGTGCACAGTGAATCTGTTATTGAGACGGCATCATTAGAACCCGTCTGGCTGCAGAGAACCCTTTGGGCTCTCTTTTTCTCACCCTCTATGCTTTTGACTTGCTTTTCTCCTGCTCCTTTGTCTTGCTCTCTATCCTTTGCGCCTCTCTCTCTTGCATTTCCTTTACTCTATGTTCTGTAACCATCTGTTTTAACCACTACCAAAGGAAAAACTCACATTTCTGTGTCCTTTTCATTAAGCCTATATTCTTTTAGTGCCTTCTTTATGTGATGTATATCTAAAGTGTATTCTCCTTGCTACCAGCTTGAGGAATGCATATTACTGGCGTTTCTCAGATAGGATTTTTCATAGTTTCAACAACAATGTTCAATACAGATGTAAAAGTGATGCTACCATCAATACCATCTGAAAATTAAAAAAAAGGTGTTTCGGATGTTTTCAGTCACATTGCCACAGTTGTGTAAACTCAATCACTTAGCTGTGCTTTAACAAATATTCATGAAAGATTGGATTGTTCAGAAGAGCTCACCGAACTTTTGTGTGGTACTGCATAAGGACGCAACCATAACAACAAGTCACTTTAGGAATTTAATGTTGATTTCTTCCCCTCTAGATACTCCACAATTAGGTGTAAGTGGTACAAAGTTTAAGTGCCATGAAGGCAAAGACAATGTAATGTTACAGAGCGAGATCACCAGTGCTTAATAACTGTGGAGTTCCAAACCTCCTCTGGTATTAACATGAACACAAAAACTCTGCCCCAGGTGCTTCACGGCATGAGTTTCTGTGGCCGAGGAGCTCCAGTAGGTGCAACGTGTATAGATAGCCCAGTACTTTTGTCCATGTAGTGTATAATAAGACAGTATTTTTGGTACTTAGATGACATCTACAGCTTTTTTCTATATTTATATACATTTTGAACATTTCATACTGATATTTTAACCCTTAAACCACAGATGTTGAACTCCAGGCCTCAAGGGCTGGTGTCCTGCAGGTTTTAGATGTGTCCTTGATGCAACACAGCTGATTTAAATGTCTAAATTACCTCCTCAACATGTCTTGAAGTTCTCCAGAGTCCTGGTAATGAAGTAATCATTTGATTCAGGTGTGCTGCCCCAGGGTGAGATCTAAAACCTGCAGGACACCGGCCCTCGAGGCCTGGACTTACCCACCCTTGCTAAAAACCCTTTGACTGATAATTGAGCTTAATAATTCACTGCACTGTAGTAACTTTTGTAGCATTGCATTGGAAAAGAAATACTGAGTAATGTTAAAAATGTTATTACAGCATTTTGCTAAAGTTTTGAGTCATCTCTCATTTCGTTTTGTATTTCTTTTCCCAGTAAACCAGACGTTCTTGTCATTTTTTAAAAGTGGTCTTGAAAAATAGCATTTTTCTGAAGGTCTTTCAAAGATTTTCATTGGGCATTGGCTGGTTATTCACCCAGTCCTTGCATTTCAAATTTTTCAGAACAATGTCTTTTTTTTTTGTTTGTTAAGCCACTTAACACGGAGCTATGAAGCATAAAAAAAGCATAAAAAACTCAACAGATGAACAAGTGTTGTGTCTATCTATGACAGAAAACTTGGCAAACAATCAATTATAAATTGTTTCTTTAGGCCGTTTGTTACTAAAGAGACAGGCTGTGTTTCTGCAGCCTGTTGCAATTGTATAATTTGTTGCCACTTCTTTAGCGGAACCTGTGAAAAAAGACAAAGATAACACGGTGTAACAGGTACAATCCCGAAAGGCTGTTAGATAAACTTGACATATCTGAGCATAGTGAACAATGTGTCCTTAAAAAAATTTGTGGAATCTAGACAAGTGGAAGAAAAGAGAAGAAATGGCATGCCACAGAAACATATACAATTTCTTAAGTCATGTCTTTAAGAAATGGGAAAACGCCAACAAAAACCTGACACAGGACCTGAGAGATGCATCTGGTCCTTCAGCTGATCCATCTACTGTTCAGTGATGACTCATCATAAATGGTCTCAGTGGAAGGGTGGCTGTCAAAAAGCCATTCTTAAGGAAGGGAAACAGGGAGAACAGGCTGAAGTATGTCAAATTTAACAAGACCTGGACTGAAAACAGGTGGCAGCAGGTCTTATGGAGTGATGAATCCAAATGTCAGATTTCTGGCTGAGATTGTCATCAGTTTGTACGGAAGAGGTCAGGAGAGAAGTGCAGCAGTCAGTGTCTTCTGCTAACATTTGTAAAGCAGGGTGGAAGCTCTTTGAGGCTGAGGTTTGAGGCTGCATTTCAACCAATGGTGTTGGAAATCATTTTCAAATTAATGGAGTTATGAACACAGAAATGTATCGGTAGATTTGGCTCCACCATGGAATATTATCTGGTTACCATCTGGTTGGGATCTACTTCATTTTTCAGCATGACAATGATCTAATACACACTGTCAATGCAGTAAAATCATAGAGCCATCAATTGATCTCCCCAAGCCCGGACATCAATAGTACTGAAACAGTGTCAGGCAACATTCAAAGAAGAGCATTGAATGTCTTCTAAGAATCCTGGAAAACTATTCCCCAAAACTCAAGAAGTAAGAAGAAAGCTTGCAACAGAGAGTTCGGGATGTGTTGAATAATAAAGGAGGTCATACCAAACATTGAATTAGAATCCTACAAACTCTGTTTTTGCCTTGTATGCTGTATTTGTATTGATGGTTTCAATAAATCGCTGCGCAATTTTCACTTTTCACATTGCAAAATATAAAGAAATGAGGACTGACTCAAGACTTTTGTACAGTGCTGTAAATCTCAGCGCAACTTTTTTAGGGAAAGCACTCTAACTTTTGGAGATACAGATACTTCACTGCAACATGTATTTTTGTGAGCGTGGTTTCTCAGTAAATACACGGGTTAAATATAGAAACTAGTAAAAACAGGCTTGAATTTTGCTCCTCTTTACATTTTTGCCTGGAGTGTTCCTAGGAGGGAGCATCCACTTGACTGCAACTTCAGTTGCAGAGAAAGAGTTTAGCCATCTGGGTTGTATTTGCAAGATATATGTTCTTTGAGTGCTTTAAGAACATTGCCATTAATCTTCATCATCAAAAACATGTTAACGACGCCTGGCTGCATTAAATAAGATAAATTTCTTGAGTTTCATCTCAGTTCACACCGAGCCTGCTAATGTTAGCTGACAAAGCTCTGTGGGTGAATTATGAGAAGATTTGTTCCCTCGCTCTGTCTTACAGCGGAGTGTGCACGTCTTTCAGCTCAAATGTTTATGCGATCTGATCAGTCCCTTTATCTTTGTCACCAGGGTACCATTCTGCAGCTTGACTCAGACTCTCTGTTTAATGTAGCATCCAGATGCAGGGAGGATGGTGTCTACAAACAAAGAAGTTCTTAATGGTTATGGAATAGAGAAGTCCTCTTTTGAAGCACTCTTTATAACTGTTGCATTATTTATTACTTCAGTTAGTTGAATGATAACTACACTTTTCTTTTTGATTTAACACAGTGTAGGTCAGGTTTATGTGCATTTTTATTTACTCAAATCTATATTCAACTACTGCCGTTGCACTAATTTGCATTACTTGTATTTTTTGTAATGTCTCGACCCTCCTCTGGCTCGTCCTTGTTAGGATAGTCTCAACAAAATGGGAATTTATAAATTGTGTGTGAAGAATAATCTTGTTTAAGTGTTTATTGCTTCAGGGAAAGCAGTGAACTTCAGTCAAGAACATTTAAGCTTCATGCACCACGAGTTTTGTTGCATTTAACACACTGTAATTCAATTCATACTGTAACTCCATGTTTGGATGAGTAGAATTTGAATGTCTTTATTTTGCTTAATTTCTTGACCCTTTTACACACACTGTGATGTCAGAGGATACATTATTGCTTTACCTTTGTTATTTACAGCCATTATTCACTTGACTGAAAATATCTCTTTGCGGTATTAAATAAAAAGAATTAGAACTGGGTCCTGGTAATCCTTATGCAAATGTCTTATTCAATTACACTGTGGTCCTGAGCATAAGTCTTGTAGCTAAATCTTAAAAAGTTAAGCTGAAAATCCTCTTTAGTCTGAAGGTCCCGGCTCTAATCGTCAGGATATTGTTGTTTTTGGTCCTATTAATTCCACTGATTTCCGGTGACCTCTGTGTACAGGAGAAAATACGAGTGGGCGTCCTTTTATTTATTTATTTTACTTTTTATATGTGTATGCATAGAAAAGCTTGTGGGGAAAGGTCAATCAGATTTGTGCTCCATTTCCAAATTGTCTGGTATTATTTTGAAAACTATAGTGCATGCTCTCACACATACATGGAGAATCGGGCTTACGTACACTCAAATTTAACAGAGTTCAAAGAGCTTAGAACCGGACATGCACAGTAGGACAATGGGCTGTAATTCAGGAAAGGTTTAGTGGTGAGGGGGAGCGCAAGAGTGGATTAGTATGTAACAAGGCTACAAAGACAAGAGTTTAAAGTCAATATTCAGAATTAAAGTGGAATTAACTTTAGAGAGCAAAAGTTAGTGCTTAGATATTCCTCGTCTCACTCTTTGTGGATGTTCACAGTTTATTGATGACACAGAGGTTTTTGTGTAGCATGTATTTCATTTGTTTTTTGTTTATCTGTGTGCATGCATGTGACAAGGCTTTAGTTGGATTAGTTTGTCATGTCAACAAATTTCTAGATTTTACATCAACAGAGAGTGATGCAGTACAACAAGACTTATTATGGTATTTTGGAAATGTTAAACCCTCCAGGAGAAAGTCAGCGTTAGAGGAAATATAATTTTCAGCTCACAATTTTATTATGAATGCATTTAAAAAAATATGATTAAACAAATCCCAGCTCGGTTAAATAATGTGATTTCTTTATCAGTGTGTCTCTGTATCAATAAATACACATATCAGATTTACAGTACACGCTGCAAGTGGTAAACCTAGGCAGTCAGCTGATAATGTGCACATACAGACACAGACACTCCACTCATATCTCCTGCTGTCCTGTCTAGCTGTGCAGCTCAGCAGCCCAGTGGAATATGAGAACAGACAGTCTTATTTTTTCATCTCCATGTAGTTGCCGAGGGTTATGCACACTGGACAACCATCTAACCCCAGTGCATTACTGTGCAGTCAAGCCAAATCAGGCCTGTGTGCATTCTCTCATATTGTATGTGTGAGTGAGCGCTATAAGGATCATCTCAGTGCACGACATGCTGTACAGTATGCTTGAACGTGTTGGCATATTGCCATATTGTAAAAATGCCATGGTATGCAGCGTGTTTGTGTGCCTGCTTGTACTTATGGAGACTATGTCTGTGAATATACGCAGTACGCTTGGGGAAAAGAGTGTAATGAAAAGAGTGTAATGTGTAATGCGTCTTAATTCTTCAAGTGGAAAAATGACAGCGCTGCTGAAATGTAACATTAAACAGGGGATGTAAGAGATTACATGAAGAGTTGAAAGGGAGCTGACATTATGCATTCCAGTGGGAAGTTTCTAAACAGTGTCCAATTATGTAGCCTGCTTATTTGAAATTATGTTTAAAAGCTCTTCTTACCATAACAGGTTTATTTGATTTACTTTTATTTGCATTCCTTCCAAACTGCCTGAGAGCTGCTGATGCCGCACTATGTATTTTAAACTTTTTATTTTTGACAATAATTAACAGTCAGTACTAGTATTGACCGCCTTCATTCCAGTTTTTGCTAATTACTTGGATACTTGGAAGTGTGTTCCTTTAGATGTAAAATATGGTTATAACACAGATTTTATTTTCTGCACTGGTCTTGATCTTAAATCAGACAATAGAGAAATGTAATTAATGGCTAGAGAGCAATATGCATAATATGCAATACATTCTACTGCACTTTATTAATATAAATGAATGGTTTAATGACTTTAGGGGTAGTTTATATGTAATACCAAGCTGAAGTCAGCTGGTATGTAAGGTTTCTTTGTGTGTTTGATGGCAAAAATCCTAGAATAATGGAGAAAAAAAACGAATCAGGAAATTTTTTAAAAAGTTTTGTGAAAGCTGTTAATTTACAGATGCAGATACCTGTGGTCTGTTGGTGATTTACTCAGTCAACAATCAAGTAGTCAGTACATCCGTTGTGGAGAATGAGGAAGATGTAGTGCCTTTTAGCCGAAATAAGTACATGGTATGCACTTTATTCCAGGGAGGAGCAGCGTGTTTTTGCTGTGGCCTAAAGACATGTGGTTGGATGTTTCTGGTTTATGTGCATGCTTTTTAGGTTATTATGCAATGGATAGTGACTGTAGTCTGAGGGGAATGCCTTTGGCAGAGTGAGACAGGAATGGTAGCGTGCATGCTCTTTTAGCACCACTATCTCACATCAGTTGAGAGTTCATGCCAACTGCCTTAGGTCGAAATCCTCGATGATTTTGTGTCAGTGTTGGGTTAGTAATTTAACTTCAAAGGTGTGATTTCTACTACATTTAGAAGGTGATTTGACATTTCTGAAAGGAAAACAATCTCTTTCCTTTTCTTCATCCTGTCAGATAGCGATAGTGACCTGTAAGCACGGCCATAAGGTTATGACATGAAACGAGGCTGTCATACTAGCGAGTCGGAAACATCTAGCAATAACCTACATTTGGGCAAGTTCTGATTTTCAGGTACATCAATCTGCTAATGTCACCTGTGTGAACTGGAGGTTAAATGCTTAATGCATTAATTATGAATTTATTTGGCACAAAAGCTCTATTTGATTCAGCAAAAAAAAAAAAAAACCCAAAAAAACTTCCTCCATCATCCAGTTTACTACTTGTGAATTGTGACTTAAGTGAAGAAGTATAGTGGCACATTATCGATGCCATAACATCCAGACTACCAGTACCAGTAGATTACATGACTCATGCCCAGTTTGATACCCTGGGATCAGAAAGCACTTTACAGTGATTTTTAGACATCACATGAATTTGATGATAGAAAGTTTCTTTGCAGAAAACCAGGGGAAGGATTAACCAGACTGAACTATCTGGTAAAGCATGAAGGAGAGAATTTCAAAACCTGGTGCTGTACTCACATTCGTGTATTTATTGATCATATCTCAAAACCCTGAAGTGAATGGAGGAGTTTGGTTGAAGGCTTTAAAGCATTAAGCAAAAAAAATATTGAAGTAACAAAAGTGTATCTGTCTCATGGGCTCATGGTCCAGAGAATACTAGTGGCCTGTTGAAAGAATATTTTGTACAGAGGAACTCAAAGCATTAGATCGGCTCTGACCAAAATCAAAAATGCACCTTTGCATTTGAGTTGTCTCAACTCGTCCATCAAAGAACACCAACTTGACTTTCTGTTTCTCAGTCAGCTTCACTCCTTCGTCAAAATGGACCACTGAGCACAAGACATATGAAAGAGTGAATAAATTAATTATTGAATGAAGCTTAGCATATTTTCTCCTGCCACTGCCTGAATCTACCCCCTTCTTATAGAGGGCTTGATTTATTTTTAAATTTATGGCCGCTAGAACCACTAGAGTGTACAAAACACCAAATCCCATTTAAAATGTATTGCATTTATCTAAAATTCTAAGTTCAAATGGACTGTTACAACTGTTACTCAATGGATGACACATTGTACCCTTAAAAGCTGTTCAGTAACCATAACCAGAAGCAGTATAACACTGCCAGTGACAGAAATTTCATGAGGCCGGACCTTCCCTTCATCTGTCTCGGCAGGACATTAATGGAACCTGATGAGGTGTTGTCAGCTACCTACTTTGCCAAAATACAAGCTGCTGGCGCTTGTCTTGGCATCAGTTGTGATAGGCATGGAAAAAGCCAGCTTGATCTGCCTTATTTTACCACTCATGAGAAATGGTACAGGCGATGTGGGAACTGATTCATTATTTTACAATCAAACTTTCTGCTTTTAAATGTCAGACTTTTATTTACAGACACCTGTGCAACAATAGCCTTGCTGAGAGTGACAACACTAACATACCTATCCTTTTATTAGGCATAAAGCTATAAAGAATACATCACATCGTGCTCCACAATGAAATATTTAGTTTCATCTCCTCTATGAGCTTCCAAAGAAAAGAAATAGCAAAATGCAGTTTACTTTATTTTGTAACCACTGCAGCCTTTTTACACTTTTGTATTTACTAATTAGTTTTGGTTTTTTAAAAAAAAATTTTTTTTTAAGTGTTTATTTATTTTCACAGTTTTCTGATTTCAGTTGTTTTACGTGTTATTGCATGGAGAAAACATGCAGGAGGCAAGATTTTGGATACTTAGTACAGGTATTACATCAAAAACACAAAACTTTTTCAAAGCAGTTGACTCACACTCTTGTAGCCATCCAAACTCTCAATTAACATCTTCATCAAATCCACATCAGCCTAGCTGTGATACCAAATTTAGCCAAATTGCAAGGTCACAAAATTATTTCAGTTTGTTTTCTTTTTTTTTTTACGGTCTTGTCTTTATTTTTATTTTAGTTGACTGAAATGTTTTTCTCACTTCTGGTTTCAGTTTTTCTAAATATAAAAAAAGGTAGAAAAATGTGCTTTTATATTTCCTCTTGGTCCACACAACGTCTCTGTATAAAATAGGAAATAAACAGAAAGACAAGCAGTGTGGCTGTTTTCAATAACTCCTGTTCTTTGTTATGTCTTCAGGTCTGACAGCACTTTGATGGGGTCAACCTGTGGCACTAGAGAACATGCCTGTCTGTCTCTTTGTAACATTTCTCTAGCTACGCATCTGTTTCCTCCTCCCTGATATTGTGATGAAACACGTCTTTGTTGTTAGTACTCACTCATACAGACTAAATAAATTACACACGGTGATGCACAGTGCATTGTGTCATGGTTTACACAGTAGAACAGGAAGCTCGTCATCTCTTTGCATTAGCTTGATCAAAAGAACTACATTGAAATATTTGGCAGAAGGAAAGCAAACTGAGATTGTTCTTCAAATCCGAGGCCAAATTTTATTGGCAAGCATCGCATTCATCTTGTGAGCAGGACCCTCAGGGGTCTTGGAACTGTGGGAATCCACAGGTTGTGGTAATCTTTGTTTTTGTTCAATTTCATCTCAAATGTGTACAAAAAATTTCAACCAAAAGTGATAGGCTTAAAAAGGATATATTGAGAAGATATAATTCAATTTCTTTACTTACCTACCTGCTGTGAAAACACTTGTTTTGCATTACAGCAATCTATAATGGAGAAAACTGTCTGGTGGTAGTGTAGATCCACCACACCTTCCCTGACTCTCCAATCCATCTTTCTTTAAGCAGGTTGGTTAGTCTTTGAGTGGGATCGAGGTATTTCTGCGTCGCTTGACAGAACAATGGAAATAGCACAAGATATGACTGCTCATTGCACCATTTACTTTTGAAATGGTTTAAGCAGGCGGGAACAGCAGCTACAAAGCCAGGTAATCCTTGACACCCAAACCGCACTCTGCATTGCATCAAGGTTAGTGGCATACTGCTCGGCTTCATTCATCATTTACTCCAGACAGAACAGTGTTTACAGAAAATAGCCAAAGTGGAAGAAAAGCACAGGCACAAATTAGCCATATGGGTAAGATTTAAATGTCACTTTAACTGCAGAAACTCCTGTCTCTGTGCTCTAAATTATCAAAAGATTATCACCAGTTTCCAAGTGTTTTTCTGATTTTTAACAATATTGTTGAGACAGGTATCAAGAATGAAATTTCTTTTTCTTGTAATAATGTAGCACACCGCATGAAATGGCATTTTACAGCCACATGCAACACACTGCACACGCGCACGATTATGAGAGAGCCAATACAAATGTTAAAATATTAATCTCAGTGGTGCAGTGGAACAGTCTTATGACAGTTCGCTTCTTACAGCCATGCGGTCTTTTTTGTCCTCATGAAGAAATCAGATATAATTTACCAGCTCTCTCAGTTCTTATTTAGGCCTTTCTGAGATAAGGCAGATACTCATAAGACATTTGGGAAGTTTGTTCTTCAAATAAAGAGAGACTTTAACAGTCTTGGCTTTCATTTAAAAACTTTTCTTATTTAATTTTTCATTAGAAACTTTTCTTATGTACTTCATACCATAATACCCAAATGGCAACTTGCACACAATGTTCATGGTGATATTAATAAATAAAGCAATGAAACTCTTGGAGTTGAACAAATAAAACCATAGCTGGAAAAGGGAGCAAAACTGTAAAAGGGAAGCAAGAATGAAATATTGGGATGTCGTGAACACTGGACATAGAATGCAGATAAGATGAGCAGATGAGCTGTCATACTTGTTTACCATGAAAACAAAATGTAACTAGGTGGAGAATTTCACCTAAGAGTGTGCTCACTTAACCTTTTTTACCCTTGTTAAATTAAGTCAAACATGGTTTCAAGATTCAAATCTAATGAAGTCTTTGTTTTGTCAAACCGCCCTTGCCCCTCTTTTAAAAGTTCAGTCACTGATGGAGTCTGTCTGGCCACGGGATAAAGGAATCACAGCTGTACCATCTTGGACCACAGCTGGCAGCAGTAGTTCATTTTCTGTTCTGAGGTTCCACTGTAAACTCGCAGGTTACTCCAGCCAGAACAAGCAGTAAGAAGAGAGTGGGTTCATGGGCTGTAGAGCAGAACAAAGACTTCTATTGCTAACTGCAATCTAAGACAGTGGAAGCGCCCAACCATGGGAGGAGAGTCTTGCCGAAGAGGCCATAGATATAAATCAGCAGCTGATTCTCTGTTTATCTGTCATAATGTGTGTCTGTTTGTTTTTGCACAGGAGAACTGGATGCTTCTCCTTTTCATACACAATTTCCTCATAGTCACTTCACTGCAGATCCCCTGCTGAACAAGCAATAGCAAGAAAACACCTAACCCACACTACTGTCACTGTTCAATGACCATATTGGTAAACAGAAAACAAAAATAAAATTGCATTTTCACTTTCATCCCAGGCAAAACTGTAATTATGCCATGTTGTTTCATGTATTTTCTTTTCTATCCCTCTCAGAATTGACATTTTTCCGAGCAGATGCTCCAGATATTTTTGGAATCCGGATTTCTCAAGAAGACTAAGAGTGCTTAAAATGATGAGAGGGGTAAAGAAGAAAAAGATGTGAAAAGACTGCCAAAAGTAAAATCTGCAGGATAAAGGTTTCAGAAATAGGTTAAAGCAGTAATTCAGTAGATTGAGATTGGAAGATTGGGAGTTAAATAAATAGGAGTGAGAGTAATCATGAACTGCAATGCAGGCTCTCTCTTTATAATTTGCTCCTTTCATTCTAACAGTATGTCATTTCTTAAACAAACAAATGTGATTTTATGTCAAGTCAAAGAAGTTTAAATTGGCATCAGAAAGAACTGGAGTGATGCTGGGGCTATCAGGTTCAACATTAGTAAAGAAATGAGTTAATGGCCACCCTGCCCTTCCAAACTTCCACAGTCTGACAGCTTTCAAATAATACATTATAAGATGGTGCTTGAAGATTGCTAATTGAAATGCAACTTCTGTGGTAAACATTTACATAAATTAGACATAAGAAACATTAATGTGTAATTAAACTCAACATTTTTAACGTTTGTGAAAAGGTTATTAGCATCTATCTATCTATCTGTCTATCTGTCTGTCTATCTATCTAGCTATCTAGCTATCTATCCATCTATGAATAGATTTAATTTGAGTATTTCTGCCTTTGATGATTGGCTTTCTGTTCGTCAGACTTGTTTTGATTCAGTTATAACAGCTTGTGGAGTATTTTTTTCCTTTCTTTCTCTTCCCTTATTTTATTGACCGCTGGAGTAAACAGTTTGAGGCCACAGAGAGTATTAAATGAGAATATCATCCAAACCCAGGCTTCAGGTGCTACCTGGTAATTTAATCTGTCACGGTTTGCTTGAACGTGAACTTTTTAGAAAACCGTTTGCCAGTTGTAGAAGTGTTTAGATGTTGCCCTTTGACTGAACCTGTGGTTTCCAAATGGAATGGTTTTAATCTAAAGTGATCACAGCGGGATGTAAAAAGACAGAAAGATGAAGTAAATAGTAAGAGAAAGGGCATGCGAGGGTGAGAGCACAAACAGGAGATAGAGCAGAAGAACTGAGTGAGGGGAAAAGAGAAAGAATGAATTTATAATTCAGAGTGAAATTGAAAATGACAAAGAAAAGTTAAAAAGATATTGAGAACAAGGGCAATTAGAATGAATAAGTCATTAACAAATTAATATTAAAACAGATGGATTCATATTAGAATTATAGAATATGTGCACACATTGGGGGTCAAACGTTTTCAGAGCACCTTGGTGATGTGATATGTGGTTAGGTTGCATTCACTGTGGTAATGTCCTGGACATTTTGTTCCCAGTTTGGCTGCTACATGCCATCTCCTCTTCCTCTTTTCCACTATTCTCTATCTTACTCTATTTTCTCTGGTTGTTACAGAAATACACAGAGTATAAGGATCAGTGAAGGATACTCTTTACGACACCCTATATTAATAGACAATCCTTACTCTGCCTTCATGCCTAAGGTTAGGGAGTTTGCATATGTGACCGTGGCTCAGGGGGTTGGGAATCGCATCTGTAACCGGAAGGTCGCCGGTTCGATCCCCGGGCTCTCTGTCCTGGTCGTTGTGTCCCTGGGCAAGACACTTTACCCTACTTGCCTACTGGTGTTGGCCAGAGGGGCCGATGGCGCGATATGGCAGCCTCGCTTCTGTCAGTCTGCCCCAGGGCAGCTGTGGCTACAACTGTAGCTTGCTTCCACCAGTGTATGAATGTGAGAGTGAATGAATAGTGGTATTGTAAAGCGCTTTGGGTGCCTTGAAAAGCGCTATATAAATCCAATCCATTATTATTATTATTATTAAGGTTTGAAAGTAAGTGCTTGGTTACTAGCGTAAACCTGGTTCTCTGAAAACTAAGTGAAGTATTGCACTGCCTTACTTCCATGGGCACATGGAAGAAATAGTTGGAGAAAGCCTGGTGGCCATTATGATACGCCTGTCTAAAAAAACAATATATTTTTTAGACAGGCATGGTGACAGTCAAGCTTCTGTGATTGGTGCTTTACCCTGGTAACCAAATAGTTTGTAAGTCAACAAAAGACTGGGAACGTGTAGGAGTTATTTTTGTGTTCCTTTTATTGCTATAGAAAAGCTGCAAGTTAACCAGCCAGAGTATTAGCATGACCTTTACTGCTTTGCTTAGATTTTAATAAAAGCATGAAAACACATAAAAGGTGGTAGTGTATATAATCAGTCTGCTTAACGGACAAAAAAAGGTACCTGTCTGAGAAACCTTTAAACTCTTTGAATATAAAGAACATTTTCCAGAGTATAGTAGCTGTAGATTATGCAGCTACATCATAGAAATAGCTCAGTCAATAAGGCAAGGCAAGGCAAGTTTATTTGTATAGCACAATTCAACAACAAGGTGATTCAAAGTGCTTTACAGAGACATTAGAAACAAGAACAAATAAAAAGCATGATTTAAAATTGATTAAAACAAGCAAATAAACTAACTAACTAATTAACAAACAAACAAACAAACAAACAAACAAACAAACAAAACAGTATATAAAATCAAAACAGATAAAATCAGAACAGTAGATAAAATCAGTAGTTAAATGTAAGTTTTGAAATTTAAGCTTAAAGTGTGGATTTGGTGCTTTATTCAAATGCAGCTGAGAACAGGTGAGTCTTCAACCTGGATTTAAATAAACTGAGTGTTTCAGCTGATCTGAGGCTTTCTGGGAGTTTGTTCCAGATATAAGGAGCATAAAAGCTGAATGCAGCTTCTCCGTGTCTGGTTCTGACTCTGGGAACTGATAAAAGACCGGATCCAGATGACCTGAGGGATCTGGAAGGTTCATACTGGGTCAGGAGGTCATTGATGTATTTTGGTCCTAAACCATTCAGAGCTTTATAGGCCAGCATCAGAACTTTAAAGTCTATCCTCTGACGGACAGGCAGCCAGTGTAAGGACCTCAGAGCTGGACTGATGTGGTCCACTTTTTTGGTCTTAGTGAGGACTCGAGCAGCAGAGTTCTGAATGAGCTGTAGTTGTCTGACTGATTTTTTAGGTAGACCTGTAAAGATGCTGTTACAGTAATCAAGCCTACTAAAGATGAATGCATGGACTAGTTTTTCCAGGTCCTGTTGAGACATCAGATCTTTTATCCTTGATATATTCTTGAGGTGATAGTAAGCTGACTTTGTTATTGTCTTAATGTGTTTTTCTAAGTTTAGGTCTGCATCCATCACTACACCCAAATTTCTCGCCTGGTTTGTGGTTTTTAGATGTATAGATTGCAGTTCTCTGGTGACCTGTAATCGTTTTTCTTTGGCGCCAAAGACTATTACCTCAGTTTTGTTTTTGTTTAGCTGGAGAAAATTGTGGCACAACCAGTCATTGATTTCCTCAATGCATTTACCAAGAGCCTGTACAGGGCCTCGGTCTCCTGGTGACATTGTGATATATATTTGTGTGTCATCTGCATAGCTGTGATAGTTTATTTTGTTGTTGTTTATAATCTGTGCCAGTGGGAGCATGTAGATGTTAAACAGAAGGGGTCCCAAGATGGAACCTTGGGGAACTCCACATGTGATACTTGTCTGCTCAGATGTGAAGTTACCTATTGATACAAAGTATTTCCTGTTTTCTACGTATGTTTTGAACCAGTTTAGTACAGTTCCTGAAAGACCTGTCCAGTTCTCCAGTCGTTTGAGTAATATGTTGTGGTCAACTGTATCAAATGCTGCACTGAGATCCAGTAAAACTAGGACTGACATTTTTCCACTGTCTGTATTCAGACATATGTCATTAAACACTTTGGTCAGAGCAGTTTCAGTGCTGTGGTTCTGTCTAAAACCTGACTGGAAGGCATCGTAGCAATTATTCTGTTTTAAGAAGTAACTGAGCTGTTGAGAAATTGCTTTTTCAATGATCTTACTTAAAAACGGGAGATTTGAGATCGGCCTGTAGTTGTTCATTTGTGTCTTGTCAAGATTGTCCTTTTTCAGTATAGGTTTGATTACAGCAGTTTTTAGTGATTCTGGAAACACACCTGATAATAAAGAAAAGTTGACGATCTGTAACAGGTCTGACTCCAAAGTCTTTGAGACCTTTTTGAAAAAACTTGTTGGCAGGACATCTAAACAGCAGGAGGAGGAGTTCAGTTGACCTAAGATGTCCTACAGGTCTTTGCTGTTAATAGGTTGAAACTGTTTCATGGTGTTTAAACAGTTTTTTGGTGGACACAGTACATATCCTGGATCTGCTGTTGATGTACCAATTGCTTGTCTAATTTTTTGGATTTTTTCAGTGAAGAATTTGGCAAAGTCATTGCAGGCCATGGTCGAATGAAGTTCAGCTGCCACTGACACAGGAGGGTTTGTTAGCCTGTTAACTGTAGAAAATAAGACCCGAGCATTATGGCTGTTTTTAGTGATGATGTCAGAGAAGTAGGACCTCCTTGCATTCCTCAGTTGTAAATTATAATTGTGAAGTTTCTCTTTATAAATGTCATAATGAACCTGGAGGTTTGTTTTTCTCCATCTGCGCTCAGCTTTCCTACACTCTCTTTTTTCTTTTTTCACCAGTGTGGAGTTTCTCCATGGAGACTTTTTCCTTCCAGAGATAACCTTCACCTTAATGGGAGCAATAGTGTCCATTACATTTAACATGTTAGCATTGAAGCTATTGACGAGCTCATTGACTGACCCTCTGGGCAGGCCAGGTGTTAATGGGAAGACCTGGTTAAAAATTGCACTACTGTGTTCAGTTATACACCGTTTTGTGATCACTGTTGTTGATATATTTGTGTGGGCTGAGATTTTACTTTCAAAGAAAACACAGTAATGATCAGACAGGCCCACATCAGACACAGTAACCTTTGAAATGCTCAGGCCTTTGGAGATCAGTAGGTCAAGAGTGTGTCCTCTATTATGTGTGGCCTCTGTTACATGCTGAGTCAGCCCAAAGTTGCCCAGAGTGTTACTCAGGTCTTTAGTCCCTTTGTCCTGAGGGTTGTCCACATGAATGTTAAAATCCCCAACAATAATTACACAGTCAAAATCAACACAGATCACAGACAGCAGTTCACTGAGGTCATTAAAAAAGTCTGTGCAGTATTTGGGAGGCCTGTAAACATTAAGAAACACAACTTTGGATGGGGCCTTCAGCTGTAAAGCCACATATTCAAAAGACTGAAAACTTCCAGGAGATAGCTGCTTACATTGAAATGATTCATTAAATAAGACAGCAACCCCTCCTCCTCTCCTGCTCGCCCTGACCTCACTGATAAAACTGTAGTTAGGAGGGGTCGTCTCGATGAGAACAGCTCCACTGTTTCTTTGGTCCAACCAAGTTTCAGTTAAAAACATAAAATCAAGGCTGTGCTCAGTGATTAAATCATTAATTAAAAATGTTTTCCCAGCTAGAGATCTAATGTTTAATAAAGCCAACTTAATAACTTAAAGACAGCTCATATTCAGAGTGACTCAGTCAGCCATATTAAATAAACTGAAGTGGATCGAATTGCTGTCGGTGCTGTAATCAAAATCAGTGCATTCACTGCAACTTTAGGTCTATTATTTAATGGGATTCACACCAGATAAGTAGGTTTTGTGTCAATAACAGACTGATTTTAAAAGGTCTTCATAGACAGAAATGTACGATAAACACAATATGTTTGATCTAGTAAATAAAAAATTAAACAAACTAAGCAAGAAAAACACAGAACAACTTCCTCAACAAATAAATGAAATAAATGCCACGGGCTGCTGCTTTAATCTCATCACTTAGATAAGTGGCATGTGTTTCCGTTGGTTACTAGTACCACACTTTTAGTGTCATAATCAAACACTGAGGTTTATGTTGATCCAATGCAATTTCTCTCTCATTGATCTGTCGTTTCACTGCTAATGACTTGTTATTCGCAAAATTCAGATGGATACCATGGTCGCAAAATGAGCTGTGGCAGAGCTGAAAAAATCTGAAAAGGCTCACCCATAATCAGCTCATCAGTTAAATAAACTGTAATGAGGGCTAACAGTATTGAAAATGTCTCTTGCAGAATGGCGACAAAAAGGAGAGACGGTGGTATGATGTAAAGGAAATTCAAAAACTGGCACCATGTAGAAGAAAGTTGAATAAACACAACAAAATAAAAAAACATTTTTATGCAGTGGTTGCTTGACCACATATAATGAATGAAGCAAAGGAGAAACATTACTGGCATGGCTCTCAGTCTGATTACCCCTGTTTATGAATGAAATCTAATAGACCTTAATGGACAATATTAACTTGAAATATTGATGTTTTTGATAAACAGGAATATTTCCTTGATCTCGTGCAAGCTTATTAATATTAGGTATCTACTACATAGATCATGGCCCATTAGTTCATTTAGCTAAAAGCTGATTAAACATGCACATCCTTGCAGATGGAAAAGGGAATGTTAGCTTTTTACATCTTAGTCACTTTATGTTTCATGAGCTACTCTTCAAAATTCTGATGGCTGTGATTTAAAACTATTACTTTATTAAACTAGAGAAACATACCTCGCTAAACTAAAAATCAGTACACACTGCAAAAACCATACAAGCCAAATAGTGTAGTTTTATTACCTGTTATTATCATTATTCTTTTTAACTGTGAATAAATTACAGACAGTTGAAAACAGGTAACATGATAATAAGAGCAGTGTAATCAGGGAAAGTAACAATCAGGAAAGACAGGCTTTTATAAATGGACTAAATTTGCCTGACCACTGTCACTGCTTCATTCACACTCGTGTATGAAATAAAATGTTCATTGTGTATCATTAAGGAGAGCAGCCGAGTCAGACCGTCTAGCTTAGGAAGACAATACACGTTAGGTGACACATTGCATAATGGTCAGATTCTGATCAGCCTTTATTGAGCCATTAAAAATGGTGACTCAGTTATGATATCTCATTTTGTGCTTCATATTTATTAATCAGTGTAACAGGATGACTTATTACATTTAATGACTCTATTTTGAATGTGGTGGTGCTCCACAGATGGCTTCAGATTTGTATAGAAATTGTTTGCGATTGTTTGATGTGTCACTTCTTGTCATCAAATCTCATCATGAATGTCAAAATATGTTTCCAATAATAGTGTCTCAAACTTTGGGTGGCTGTGGCTCAGGAGGTCCTTGACTCTTCTAGTCTGCATGTCAAAGTATTCTTTGGCTACATGCTACCCCTAAGTTGCCCCGATGCATCCATTGCAGTGTGCGTGTGTGCATGAATGTTAGACAGGCATAGAAAAAAAGTGCTTCTTCGTATGTGTGTGCGTGTGTAATTGGATGAATTAGGCTTGTAGTAAAAAAAATGCTTTGAGTATTCATTTAGAGTAGAAAAGCTCTATGTAAGTACAAGTTCATTAGCTGTACTACCTGCTAGAATCAGCTCTCTTACTCTTGCAAGCTGGCATTTCTGGATATTTAGAATCAACTGAACATACCCGGCAGCAATGTTTGACCTTTTCCCCTGCTACAATTTTTTGACAGCTTAGCCTGCTTAGTTTAGCTCAAATATTCTACTAGTTTGTGCTGTTTCTCACCCTTTTGCTCTTTTGTTGTTTGTATAGGCTATGTGTGTGTGTATATAGTATCAGTGGGTATGCAGAGTAAATTTGGCTTTTCTGCATGTAAGATGGTTCATGTAAGGAATTGTCAAACAACTTTAAGCAAACATTTCCATGTGGCTCTCCAAGGGAAACCTATGGTATTTTTGTTTGAATATACAGTATATTTTGTATATATTAGAATATATAGTGTACTCAGTTTATACACATCTTTAAGGCATTTTTTTCGCTTAGATTTTTATGTATTAGAAGGTACCACCAGGCAGGTGTGTTATTGATCTCCGGTACACTGTACAGCATGACAGGGATAGACTACATTAGGGCAGAACAAGGGAGCCTTGCAAAAGGTCTCTTGATCATGATAAAAGAACCTGTAAATGTACGTACTTTTGAAAGCCCACACACTATTACTACCTCACAGTTTTCCACATTGCTTTCTAAGTTTCTCTGTGGATGCCATAAACTATTTGCAGCATATATTAAGTTTGTGATCTCGTCCAGTTAAATATTAAAAAAAGAGCGCAGCATTCTAACATAGCATAAATTGGTCACTTTTCATTAAAAATACTTGATAGGTTTTATCTAACTGTCTTAACAGGAAATAGTAGTGTCTGCCCTGCTTGATTTTTTGCCCGTTTTTTTTTTTTGCATGCATGCAAATGCAGTGCATATCTCCCGTGTTCTTAATCTGAATTTCTCTTTGCTGTTTTCTTTCTCTTGCATGCTGCCGTTGGCAGCTCACCAACTAGCTGCTGTAATTTTCTACTCATTCTTTGTACAGGATGACATTCCTCCTCAAGATTCCATTCTGTCTGTTCTGTTTATCCGTGTGTGAGCAAAAACATGTCTTGGTTCAGAATGGACTGATTAATATTGATGGTGGAGAATATTTTTAAACTTGAGGTACTTTTCTCCGTCTAGATAGTGTTTCTGCTTGTTTTTGGCATATATGTATATGCATATGTGCAGCATGTGAATTCGTGTGGAACGGCATTTTCTTGTTATATAGTATCAGCCCTGAGCTGGTTGCATATTCAACATGTCAGTGTTTCTTTGTTTCCTAAAGCCAAATTCAGCAGCTCTGTCACATTGAAGCACCTGTTTCTTTTCTTTTCCTGTATTTATTTTTTATTAATTTATACTCCTTCCTCTGTTAGTCTCTTTTGTTTACTTTCCAAATAATTTCAAGTGCACAATTCTCAAAGTCAAGGTTGCCAGCTTGGGGCAAGCACCAATGAAAAGCAACAACAAAAGCACCTTGTACTTTTCCCCTAGTTTGGAAAAAAAGGGAAATACTTTGACAGGAAAAACTACAAAGCATTAGAGAACAAAGTTAATCACTGTGGGAGAATGCCAGGGGCTGATAAATGGAGAGACAGAATTGTAAGCACAACATCAGCTATTTGTTTTCTTTGTTGTGCCTTATTTTCTGCCTTCATCCTCACTGCTCTCTTTCTCCCCGCCTTATATCCCTGCTTTCTTTGTCATATCTCTCGTCACCCTCCTCTTCAATCTCCACTGCCTTTGTATACAGTCTCTTTTTCATACTTTCTATCTCTATGCCTTTCTCTCTCTTTCACCCTCTCTGCTTTCGCAGTAAGATTCTATTTGTAAGGTGTCAGAGGTCCACGGAGGCTGGGTGTGAGCTGAGAGAATGTGTCATAACAAACAACACAAAACAGAAAAGATTGATTTAACGTTTATCGCAACGGTGCAGTGGTGGTTGAGAAAATTGGTGTAGGACTCCAGAGCTGGGTGTGCTGCACAATGAGAGGGGTTTATATTCTTGTGAGCATATATTGTAAATCCAACGCACTGATACGAGTTGTTTTCATAAACACTTTCCATCTGCTAAACAGCTACTGAGAGTTATTGTCCTTTTCAATATTCTCTTGCTGTGACACGAGCACGAATCCTATTTAGAGGTGAACATTTGTTTGTTCACGTTTTGGTAAGTATTGGTAAGAAGAGGTTTATGCTGCCGCTCTTTGTTGTGTGCAGAAATTAAGCGGTATGTTTGATCACTTCAACTGTGTGTGCATCTTGGTTAGTGTAGGCCCGTATGGGGATGGAGTGTTTTACACAGTCGTCAGCATCCATAGAGAATTGTAGTGACAGCAGATAATTCTTTTAGAAGAGTCCACTTAAAATGAAGCGCAGGGGAATGAACTAAATATAGTCATCCAATAAACACCACATCATACTTGAACACACACAAAAGACTAGCTGGGCTGGCTTGATCCTGCATCATATCCCATCAATA
Organism: Astatotilapia calliptera; assembly: GCF_964374335.1. NCBI lineage: Eukaryota > Metazoa > Chordata > Actinopteri > Cichliformes > Cichlidae > Astatotilapia > Astatotilapia calliptera. The sequence goes on from NC_137433.1 coordinate 24,493,983, forward strand.
TTCTACAGTCTGTCACTTCTCCACATTTTTCAATTTGTCATGCGGGAATGTGCGCTGTAGCTGTCGTCGATTATAGCGATGTTTGCAAAAGTGCTTTGTTTTACTTTTAAGTGTGGCCTTTTCAGGAATGTGTTCTGTTAATAGAACTCAAGGGACTTTGGTATATCAAGATGGTTATGCCTGCTATCAGTGTGCGGTCAAATAGGTACTGTAATTACATGTAATCTGGTTTTGATAAATCTCTTGTCATCTACATTCACGAGAATTCACATTAAACAGAAATTCACATTGATGCATTGATTTAACTGCAACCAGATTACAACCAGTTGAGCAACCAGCCAAGTCAAGTCCTCCTGTCATTCCAAACATCAAAGCTACCAGTTTTATATTCGAATGCATGTGCGTCAGAGAAGGAAATTCAGGTTAGGGCAGGGTAATATGGCCAAAAATATTTATCACGATATATATTTGAAAATTTGCGATAACGATATAACTGACGATATAATTGACGTGAGACAAAATACTTTACAACTCCAAAAAAAACCAACAACATCAATGTATTTTTACTAAAACAAGCAGTTGTTTTGTATGTGCATTAAAGCTATATAAAAATTTAACAGTGCAAATGAAAATTCCTTGCTGACAGTTTAACCAGAAGGCATTTCCAGTGGAAATTGGCTGACATATCCTCAGCATAACCACGTATAATATCTACAAAATTAAAAAGAGGTTATACACACACACGATATGGTAATATTATGTTGAAGCACAGTACGTATCACTCCACGAATCTCCTGACTACGGTAGCCGTAATGCTCCGACAATCCATAAAGTGGTGTAGCTTCGTAGCTTAGCAAAGTCATAGTAAAACATTTTATGACAGATTTTCGAGCGCCCTGTACCACATAAAATCGGTTCGAGGTCAGTCAGCACAACCGGAATTCATGTATAAGAATTATAAGGGAAACTGTCGATTTTTCAGAAAATCAAAGGATTTTAAGAGTGACTTATTTTCCGAAAAACACGGTAATAATGCTTGCATGCTCTACCAAAAATTGTGCTTTGGTGTGTATCTGACGGAACAAAAGCCAAAACAATTCCACACCACTGAAGTTGCAGCATTTTTACAAACCAATTCTGGTTCATCTGTTTCATTCAACAATCCACTTTCGCCCTTCTCATTCTCCGTCACCGCCATGCTTCTTCTGCCATGTGCATATAAAAACAAAGGCACTGCGCATGCGCGTTTTACCCAAATTCTATCGCGATATTTCATTTTCTTATCATTGCCTAACATTATACTGGTATTACTGTGAACGGTATGATATGGCCCAGCCCTAATTCAGGTGATCCACAATCACATGGAAACTGCTGATTGACTGGTTTGAAGAAGTTAGTGGGGTTGTCTGGGTTCAATGACTGGATGGACAGCAGATTCTTAGCCTTTATCTGACAGCCATCTCATGCTCTTCTTGCTTTCTCTGCACCCAACAAAGTGCCAGCAGTTAGTTTGCTACCAACGCTGTGATCTGCTGAGTGTTTGTTTTAGAAGCCTGATTAGAAGCTAGGAGTTGAATCTTGAACATATTCTAATATCTGTGTGGTTTGCTGAGAGACTTGTGTAAATACTTTTTGTAAACTGTGAATTATGAATACTTAAACAATATACATCTTGAGCACTGTGTAGCAGTTTAGTATGAATGAGAAGACCTTTTTTCCTTACAGTCCTTTTCCTCATGTTTATTTGTTACGAGTATAGGTTGGAAAACTGTCTTTTGTTTGCCTTTTACTTTTCTTAGGGAAACTTTTGTTTGTTGCTTTGGCATTGCTCACCTCAGAAGTGAATAAACTGCTGTTTGGCATCTTGAATTGATGCTGCAGGCCTTTTTTTGGGAGTGGTAGGAGTGAGGGAGTCACACCTCATGTTATGTCTGGGTTACCCCTACTCCGGGCATGTAACAGCAAACATTTGAAATGAGTGCTGATAACAAGCTGGATGTTCCCTCTCCTCTTTAGTCCAGAGGATGTGTGTGTGTGTGTGTGTGTGTGTGTGTGTGTGTGTGTGTGTGTGTGTGTGTGTGTGTGTATTTTCCAAAAAGAATTTCAAATTTTAATTCGTCTGACCACAGAACATCTCTCCACTTTGCCTCAGTCCATTTTAAATGAGCTTTTCCCAGAGAAGGTGGCAGTGTTTCTAGATCATGTTCACATATGGCTTCTTCTTTACACGATAGAGCTTTAACCTGAATTTGTGGATGGCACGGTGGACTGTGCTTCAGATTTCATGCAGTATTTCCATCATACAAAACTTTCCTGTCTTTAATCCAGCAATGCCTGAGAGCCCGGAGATCTTATGCATCCAACATTTTTTAGGCCTTGTCCCTTGCAGACAGAGATTTCTGCAGATCCTCAGAATCTTTTGATGATATTTTGTTATGTAGATGATGAGATATTTAAAGTCTTTGCAATTTTTTGTTGGGCACCATTATTCTGAAATAGTTCCACAAGTTTAACTCTGAACTTTTTTAGATGCTCTTTTTATACCCAGTCAAGCTGCTGACCTGTTGCCAATTAACCTAATTAGTTGCAAAATGTTCCTTCAGTTGATTCTTTTTTAGTAACAGTTTTTCAACTTTTTGTTGCCCCCTGTGCCAGCTTATTTGAAACATGTTGCTGCCATCCACATATTTCAAACAATTGTTAACACTGTAAACCCCAAACTAATTACCAGGAAGTTCTAATCTTTGGAAACTGTAGTGTTTGTCGAACCCTTTTTTAAAAAAATGAATAATTATACATTTGCATATACTGCCTTTAATTTGTATCATTTTGTATTATCCGTAAATGTGCTGTGGAATCTTTTCAGGTGTTTCAGGAAAAAGATCATGCTGATACCGTAAAGCTTAAAAAACTCATGTCAAATATGGCATAGTTCCCATTAAAGGGTTTAAAATGATAACATTTGTGAATAAAATGTGACTTTATGAGATTTGCAAAGTGTTGCATTCTGTTTTTGTGTATCAATTTACACAATGACCCAACTTTTTCGGAATTGCGGTTGTAGTATGCACACTAATGAAAAGAAACTGCTCTCCTACAGTTCTGAATTGCTCGCAGCAGCAATTGTGGCAACATCCATAATATGATTTGAGAGCTTGTGCCTTAGAATGCAGCTCATCATTCAGTGGCCAGTATCGCGGCAATCTAAGAATTGGTAGCGACATATTCAGGTCACAGTTGTTAGCTGTGAATAAAGAATTGAGTTCTTTTCCAGGTAGTCGTCAGTGGGAATGGGGTGTTTGTCTAAGGGGAAATGTGAGTTTGAACAAATTAATGTGCACGGAAAGAAAAGGACTGTCACTCCCACCAGGGATGGTTTTGATTCCATCAATCTGTGACAGCACTGTTATTAGGAAGTTTTGTCTCTAGATAGTTATTAAGAAGTTTTCGTCTCGAGCCATCCATCCACGATCTGTCCTTGAACAGCACATTAGCTGACAAGTTCAGGTCTATCAAAGAGTGTCATTCATTTGTGCTCACCCGGGAAAATCTGGAGCACGTTTCATAGTGTATACTGTTGCCGACGTGTTCTTTTCCTTTAACCCAGCTTTTCCATGTCGTATGTGTGGCTCGATTTTTTTTTAAACTATTGGATTCCTTTGTTTTCTTTTCTTTATCCAGTTCCTTTATTGCTGTCTTTGAATGACAGCCTGTCCATCATTTATAACAGTTGAAGCGTGCGGCATTGATTTTCAAGTTGACAGGCTAACTGTCAGAGTTCATGTTCCACAGGTTTCAAGCTCGACTTTGATGGAATTGGAGATTTATGTGCACACATACGCTCAAGCATACAGCGCATTTGCCTACAATATTTAGTCACAAGAGAACTATAGCTACGTAATTGGTAAGCATGTAACTATAGCATGCCTCATTCACCCAAGCACTTTTTTTCTATGCTTAAGTGCTTTCTATCTAACATTCTCACACACTCATACATGCATTGGAGAGCGACTTGCCCAAGGATATTTGGCATGCAGACTGGAGCAGCCAGGGATCGAACCACCAACCTTCCAATTAGTAGATGACCTGTGCCCCCTGAGCTTCATCCACCCACAAGACATAGCGACATGATAACATGAAAGTAAGTAAAGTACAATTTTATTCATATAGCATCTTTCAAGATAAAATCACAAAGTGCTTTACAAAGGTAGAAAACAGACATTAAAATCTAAAACAAAACAAAATCAACCAAAAGCAAGTTTAAACTGATACGTTTTTAACTGCTTTTTAAAAGACATGACTGAGTCCACAGATCTCAAACTCAAAGGGAACGAGTTCCAGAGTCTGGGAGCCACTGATACAAACGCTCTGTCACCTTTTGTTTTTAACCTTGTATGCTGGACAACCAGCAACCCCTGGCCACAAGACCTCAGGGAGCTGCTGGGGTGATAAGGAAGAAGAAGATCACTTATGTAAGTTGGAGCTACACCGTGCAGGGCCCTATAAGTCATGATTATGATCTTAAAATTCACCCTGAATATGACAGGGAGCCAATGCAGTTGAATCAGCAGGGGAGTGGCATGGGAGTATTTGTGAAGCTTTATCAGAAGCCTAGCAGCATTTTGAACACCCTGCAGTCGTTCCAGGGAGGCAGTACTTAAGCAAGTAAACAAGGAATTACAATAGTCTAAGCGAGATGAAACAAAAACATGAATAATTATTTCCAAATACATTTATAAGGCCGACTTAGAAACAGAGGGACACACAGTTTGGTTTCATTAATAGTTTAAAGTGAAAGTTTTTGACAAAGCATGTCATTTCAGAATGAGATTTGTAACAACCTTAAAATGATTTGTGGATTATGTGTATTATATGTGTGCATCAGTGTTTTTGTGTTTGAAGTGTATCCTGCTATCTAAATCTCACTGAGACTATCCTTTGTGCAGTGTCATATATTCTCACAGGGCCAAGTGTTTACAGAAATTCATTCCAACTCCAGATGAAACAAAAAGAACAGTCTCCTTACTCTGGGCTATTGAACAGATGCTTTGTTTGAATGTGTGTCTCTTTGGAGTTGTGAGTGCATGCATGTGAGTATAGCTTACTAAGCTGGCTGTTCAACCATTTCACTATACATTTTTTTTCAATACAAGTGCAATATACAAGTCTGTTTATGGAGTTTTCCTGCACTGGAAGTTTTATTGATGTAATACATTTACTTTATTATCTGTATCAAGCAGCCAGTGGGCGATGGCTTCAGAAAATCACAAGGCACAATTGAGCCCCATTTTAAGTTTAAACTTTGTTTAATATTTTCTCGAAATACTTAGCGGGGCTTGTGGAAACACAGACCCAACAATACTGAGCCTTTATTTCATTGCGGTTTCAGTCACTAAATATGGACCATATACCAGGTGCATAGGTTGCCACTTTGGAATTGAGTTTTCTTTCCTAGAGGCTTTGATGTCTGCCACATGGCCACTGATGTGAAACTGTAAGTGAGCTCTCTTAGACTTGGAGCATCTGTTTAAGAATAAAATAAAGCAGTGACTCCTCTATTGATACTAATTATCTGCCTGGAGAAAAAGAAAAACATTCAAGATATCACAATGATAAAAGCCGCACAGAATTTTGCAGTAGGTTTAATGTTTGTCCTTGACCGAGTGCCCTTTTAGCACAATAATGCAGATAGCACAAAAAATAAATAACATTAGGCCTTGGGTAGACTGGTTCATATTTCCAGTAAGCTTGCCACTCAGTGTTGGCTCCAGTCCAGGGTAGCTGGGCATGTTTCCAGGGTGTGAAAGGCAACACCCTGAACCCTTGAACCCATTTGAAAAAAGTACGAGGTAAATAGTTTTACATTGTTTGCAACATTCCTGTATAACCACAGAAAGAGTGAGTGAATCTGCACTCTTGACTGCATGAAAACAGTAAGGTGTATCCTGTATGACTGACCTCCTCGCATCTATTTCAGGCGTTGCTTCTTCTGCTTGGTCGTATCATATCATGAACTCAAGCATCAAATAAGCTTAAAGAGTTTTAAGTCATTGCTTTTGGATCAAGGCAGTTAATTTTTGGCAAAAATAAAGGGGTAGAGGGGTAAACTATTTAGTGTGCAAGATACAAATTAAAGTAAATAATATCATGTCAGGCTGGTTATCTGTATCATAGCTGCCTTAATAGTGAGTAACACTCACTGGACCTTGATTTGGCCATTGGTAGTGCAATGGCAAAGAAATGTATTTCAAGGATCTCACATTTAATTCAACCAATCTAAATACGTCCCTGCTTTTGCTTGTGTTTTGTGTCTTTCTGTATGCCTGCATGTGTGTGCATGTGTTCCTGGATGCATGCCTTCCTGTCTCGCTGCTTGTCTCAGCCAGAGGGATAACTTGAGTTGGCAGCATCTCCATCTTATTACAGGGCTTTTGATTTCACTACAGAAGCCAAAAGGGACAGGAGATGCGAGGGAATGTGCAAGGCAATGAAAGAGAAAATGCATGTAATGTGGCAGCTAAATGACACAACAATTTAACTAACCACTTGAGCCTTTTTTGTGTCTGTGTGCCTATAGGTCTTCCTGTATGCTTTATATGTTTTTGCTTGACTTGAGAAGTTGAGGAAAGGAAGCCTTCGAGTCAGGGTCTCATTTACATCACGGAAACAAGGATGCGACTTTTGTTTTTCAAACCTGAAACCTTCACTGCTTTGATCTATGCATAATGTAATTCATGTTAAGCTACATACTGTTGGGTAGGGCTGCACGATTAATCGTTAGAAAATCGCGATCTCGATTCATACTTATGTGCGATCTCATTTCCAAATGACAACGATTAAAAAAAAAAGAAAAAAAAAGACGACGACGACGATTGTACCGCATTTTTATCCGGGACGTAATCTGCATGAAAACAAGCGCTCACTCTTCATGCTCAACAAATGACAAGGGCGGAGCCTTATACCACGTGATACAGAAGCTGTGCCGTGTGATGCTAAAATTAGCAGGGGAAAAACAACGGAGAGCACGTCAGGGATGACGAGAAAGTGACAGGAGAAAATCCGTTCCGGTCAACCACCCAAACACCAATAACGGGAACCTTATACAGCGCTTCCCTATACATGTCGAACTCAAACAAATTACGGAGGCTATCACTTATCACCTGACCAAAGATATGGCTCCCATCAACACTGTGCAAAATGAGGGATTTAGGAAAATGATCAACACCCTAGACAAATGCTACACTGTGCCGTCCCGCAACTATTTTTCTATTGTTGCACTACCTGCTCTATACACGCAGTGTCGAGCAACGGTGGAGACGGAATTTCAAGCAGTACAACATTTTGCGGCAACAACAAAACGTGAGACATTTGTTGTTTTTATGTTTATTTATTGTTTTTATGTTCAGTCTAAACTGTTGCGAAGTTGATGTGCAGTTAATAAGTGCAATAAATATTTATACTGGAAAAGAAAATCGTGAGAGAATCGTGATCTCAATTCTAAGCCAAAAAATCGTGATTCTCATTTTATGCAAAATCGTGCAGCCCTACTGTTGGGTATTTACAGGACTCCATGTTGGCGTCTTTCCGTAGGTTGAAAACCCCTCTCCATAAGTTCTGTGTAGGCAAATACCTATGCAAACACACACAACCACTGTAACATAAATTGAACACAAGACTTCCAAGATATCTAAGAAAGAGTGTTTGTTTGTTTGTTTTTAAAAACTAGAATATCTTTCAAGTAAAGCAAAGCAAAAGACCATTTGATGGAAAGTTACAACTATCTAGACAAAATTACTTAGGTTGAGCCTGAATAATTTCACCAACTAAAAAAGCAGATAAAAAAAAGGTAGATTTAACCTCCTAGGACCTGGTGTCCACATATGTGGACATCACATTTTGGGTTATTTAGACCAAAATACTCAATTTTGCTCTACATGGGCCCGATATCCACTTACGAGTAAACTGCTGCTGTTCTATCAAGATTTTAAACAAATGTCCTAATATGTGGCTGTAGCTCAGGTGGCAGAGCAGGTCAGCCACTAATCAGAAGGTCGGTGGTTCGATCCCAGGCTGCCTCCGGGCTGCATGTCAAAAATCCTTGGGCAAGATACTAACCCCATGTTTGCCTACTGGTGGTGGTCAGAGGGCCCGGTGGCGCCTGTGTCCGGCAGCCTCGCCTCTGTCAGTGCGCCCCAGGGCAGCTGTGGCTACAATGTAGCTTGCTATCGCCAGTGTGTGAATGTGTGTGTGAATGGGTGAATGACTGAATGTAGTGTAAAGCGCTTTGGGGTCCTATGGACTAGAAAAGCGCTATACAAATGCAGGCCATTTACCAAATGCAGGCCATGTGGCTCTTATTTTTCTTAAAAACAAAAATAAGGTAAAAAAAAAAATCTGGTAAATCTTTGTTTTTACATTCATTGGGCCCCAATATGCCCAAATATCAAAGAGAAATTAAAAATGCATGTTGTGGAAGAGTTTGGGTCTTAGGAGGTTAAACAAAGAGCACAACAAGAGAAAAGAAAGAGCAACAGTAGTGACATCTACAAGCTGTATGATAAGAATGAGATCCATGCCAGTATGGTCACTTTCATTCTGGTACAGATAAAAGTGGATAGACAGAGCATAGATGAGCTAAAGATAGCAGATGACAACAAGGATCAGAGAACAAGAAGTGAATCATGTCCTGACAGAAACAGATGGAATCACGAGACACAAAATAGATGAAGAATATTTTAATAATAATAGATTGGATTTATATAGCGCTTTTCAAGGCACCCAAAGCGCTTTACAATGCCACTATTCATTCACACACTGGTGGAGGCAAGCTACAGTTGTAGCCACAGCTGCCCTGGGGCAGACTGACAGAAGCGAGGCTGCTGTATCGCGCCATTGGCCCCTCTGGCCAACACCAGTAGGGTAAAGTGTCTTGCCCAAGGACACAACGACCAGGACAGAGAGCCCGGGGATCGAACAGGCGACCTTCCGGTTACAGATACGCTTCCCAACCCCCTGAGCCATTGTCGCCCCTTAAAAGCGATTGGAATGGTGGAAGAAGGGATCGGGAGATAAAGGCATCAGTAAATAAAACAAGATGATACAATTCAAAAAGTAACCTACAGAAAATCGGAGGGATAGGAAAGAGAGTGTCTAGGGATGGGGTAGAATACAAGAGAGACGCACATCATGTAGATACAGAGAGGTAACAACACCAAAGTGATATAAAGAGGATAAAAATAAATGAAAAAAAAGCTGTCTTATCTGTATAAATTATAACAGCTGATAGTCATTCTTTAGTCTTATTAAGACTATATTTGGCATTTCGGGTGGACCTGGGTCTTTTAGTTTGTTTCTGTGTGTGTGTGTGTGTGTGTGTGTGTGTGTGTGTGTGTGTGTGTGTGTGTGTGTGCGTGTGTGTGCGTGAGCGTATGTTCTTCTGTTCCTCTGATATTAACTGTCATGCCCTGTGAAACGTCTTAGCAAACTGTTAAGGGTTCTGCTGTGAGCAAAAGATACAAGTTAATACTCTTTAAACCAAAGTTAATAAAAGTTCTTAATGATGGATCTCAAAATATAAATGATGACAGATTTTAGCTCAGTAAAGATGCAAAGTTAGATACAAAATTAGAGTCAGGTTTTTATTAAGTTAACTTTTGGGATGTTCTTTGAGTAAAGTGTAAACAGATAACAAAACACTGAGTCTGCAAAAGGGAATGAGGTGGAAATAAACATATTAGATAAATAATAGATTAATGAAACAGTTCAAAGATGAAACACTGCACCAGTATTCATGATGTTCGGGGTCATCGTGGCTCAAGAGTTGGGAGTTCGCCTTGTGATCGGAAGGTTGCCGGTTCGAGCCCTGGCTTGGACAGTCTCGGTCATTGTGTCCTTGGGCAAGACACTTACCCGTTGCCTACTGGTGGTGGTCAGAGGGCCCGGTGGCGCGAGTGTCCGGCAGCCTCGCCTCTGTCAGTGCGCCCCAGGGTGGCTGTGGTTACAATGTAGCTTGCCATCACCAGTGTGTGGATGACTGGATATGTAAAGCGCTTTGGGGTCCTTAGGGACTAGTAAAGCGCTATATAAATACTTACCATTTACCATGTTTGGAACAAGCATTTATAAAAATGTTTCATTTCCATGAAGTTTATTCAATACTCTCATTTAGATAACCTCGGGATAAACTGTTTGCGCACAGTATATGACACAAAACATTAATTACAAAAAGCTGGAGAGTCCTATTCTAAGCACCTGTGGGCTTTGAACCTGTTGGAAATGCTGCTGAGATGCATTCACATCTGCTGTCATGGTGGAAAGAAAGTACACCCTCTTTCATTTCTAAGTTTTTACATGCCAGGACTATATATTCCTTACCAGGTCATAAAATGAATTTGTAATTAGTCAAGTGCATTTGATTAGCAACACCTCGCTGCTACTTACCGTTTCAATTCCTATGGTAGCAATAAGGGTGTACATTGGTTTTCACACATTGCTTCTGCACTTGGACTTTTTTGTCATATCATGTTTTGTAATTCATCTGAGGTTGTTTCTAGGTTATTTTTTTTTAATTAACCTGATAAATGAAACCTTAGAATTGAAAGAGGCTATACTTTCTCTTCACCGTGACTGTATGCATTTCATGTGTTTGTATAGATCTCAATATTATGACCAATATATTTCCAAAATGTTGATTTGAGTGACATTCAAAACTGTGTATTGTTCCCGTGGAAGTGCTTTGCTGAATAAAATTTGTCAGGCCTGGAGGAGTTTTGACTGCCGATGCGCACAGCACACAGCTGCACCCACAGGTCTCTTTGTAACAGTTTCCGCTTTTTATAAAAAGCGCAAGTGTGATTTTTGGGTCATGGAAAAAAACTCTATTGGCACAGTTACTGAGTCACTGTGTTCTTTCTGAACGCTTAAAACCCACAGACGGAGGCATACTGTACATCACCAAGCTATGAAAGGCGACACCTTTTTTTTTTTTTTTAACTTTGTTTGTATTGTTTTTTTTATTTTATTTTATTTTAAATAATTAACTTTTTTTTTTTTTTTTTACAATTTTTTTTTTTTTTACAATTTTTTCAGCAATATGGGGAAAAGAAAAAGAACAAAGCAACAAAAAGGGCATCCAGGCTGATCAGTGAACACCCCAAATGTCATTGAAATACAGGTGGTATATATATAATCTCTTGCTTCTTCTCCCTTTTTTCAAAAAAGGGAACTCTTTCTAAGGCATCAATGTTGCTTGTGCAAGAACTTCAATAAATAAGGCATATAGGACCCAACTAAGAGGCCACCTCTGCTGACAGCTTCCTTGAATGGGCCCTCTTGGTCATACCTTTATTTATTTTTATTCTTGATTCATTAAAACCAAATAGTTGCAATGTCAGAAAAAGATGTCTGTGAAGGTTCTCAGTCATCTAGGTATCCTGTATATCCCATCAAATGGAATCGAAGGCCTTTTCTGCATCTAAGCTCAAAACAATGGACTTTTGACTTGACTGATTTTTGCTCATACCATCTATAAGTTTAAGGCTCACCTTACACTGTCATGAATTTGTTTAGTTTTGAGGAAACCTGTCTTATCATCATCTATAATATCGGCAATTACATTTTATCCTTACCTGTCTTCAGTATTACTAAGATTATGGCCTGTCTCCAAGACACGGGCATCTATCTGCCTTTAAGTATAAAGTGAAAACATTTTCATAGTAGGGGTGATACTCAGAAATCAGAAATCAGAAATCAGAATGGGTTTATTGCCAGATGTTGAGGTTTACAACATTAGGAAATTGCTGCGGTGCTTCAGTGCAGACAATAAGAATTAAAGTGCTATGTAGAAAGAAAGATATTTGCATGAGATATACATGAGATATATACATGAGAATAAGAATTATGAGTGCTACGTAGAAAGATATATACATGAGTGCAGGTGGTGATCAGTGCCAAACATGAAATGATGCAGTTACACAGCGTAGGGTCATATGTTAGTGGCGGGGACAATCATGTGGTTATTGTTCATGTGTCCAACAGCAGAGGGGAAGAAACTGTTCTTGTGGCGAGAGGTTCTGGTGCGAATGGACCGGAGCCTCCTGCCTGAGGGGAGCAGGTCAAACAGACTGTGTCCAGGGTGAGAAGGGTCAGCTGAGATCCGGGCTGCACGCCGCAGTGTCCTGGAGGTGTACAGGTCCTGCAGAGATGGGAGTCTGCAGCCAATCACCTTCTCAGCAGAGCGCACAACACGCTGCAGTCTCTGTTTGTCCCTGATAGTGGCTCCAGCGTACCACACGGTGATGGAGGAGGTGAGGATGGACTCGATGATTGCAGTGTAGAATTGCATCATCGTCCGTGTTGGCAGGTTGAATTTCTTCAGCTGCCTCAGGAAGTACATCCTCTGCTGGGCTTTCTTGATGACGGAGGTGATGGTGGGCTCCCACTTCAGGTCCTGGGTGATGGTGGTACCCAGGAAGCGGAATGAGTCCACAGAGGTGATGGGGGTGTCAGTCAGGATGATGGGGGGGAGTGGGGCTGTGTGCTTCCTGAAGTCCACAATAATCTCCACTGTCTTCTGGGCATTCAGCACCAGGTTGTTGTGGCTGCACTAGGACACCAGACGTTCAACCTCTCTCCTGTAGGCAGACTCGTCCCCGTCCGAGATGAGCCCAATGACGGTGGTGTCATCTGCGAACTTGATTAGCTTGACAGACTGGTGGGTGGAGGTGCAGCAGTTGGTGTACAGGGAGAAGAGCAGAGGAGAAAGAACACAGCCCTGAGGGGAGCCGGTGCTGATGGTCCGGGAGTCCGAGACATTCTTTCCCAGCCTCACGTGCTGCTTCCTGTCCGTCAGGAAGTCAGTGATCCACCGGCAGATGGGATCAGGCACATTCATCTGGGAAAGCTTGTCTCGGAGATGGTCTGGAAGGATGGTGTTGAAGGCAGAGCTGAAGTCCACAAACAGGATCCTGGCGTAGGTTCCTGGGGAGTACAGATGCTGCAGGATGAAGTGTAGGGCCATGTTGATGGCGTCGTCTACAGACCTGTTGGCTCTATATGCAAACTGCAGGGGGTCCAGGAGGGGGGCCGTGAGGGTCTTGAGATGGGAGAGAACTAGGCGCTCAAATGACTTCATGACCACAGATGTCAGAGCCACGGGTCTGTAGTCATTTAGTCCAGTGATCCTAGGTTTCTTGGGGACAGGGATTATGGTGGAGGACTTGAAGCAGGCAGGCACATGACATGCCTGCAGTGAGGAGTTGAAAATGCCAGAAAACACTGGGGCCAGCTCGTTTGCACAGTGTCTGAGGGTGGCAGGAGACACACCGTCTGGGCCGGGAGCTTTCCGAGCATTCAGACTCTTAAACTGCTTCCTCACACCTTCTTCATGAATATGAAGAGTTGTGGTGGGAGGAGGTGGTGTGAAATCCTCTTTTGTGTGGGGTGAGGGGGCGGGTGTTGCAGGTGAACAGTTTGAAGGTGGTGATGGCTCTATGGAGGGGGGAGAGGTGGGGGAATGAGTGTCCAAAGTGCCTCTATTGTTGGGGCCGTTGGAGGTGTGAAGGCTGCCTGATGGCTCGTCAAAACGACAGTAGAAGTCGTTGAGGGTGTTGGCTAAGAGCAAGTCATCAGTGGAGTGGGGGGTTTTAGGCTTGTAGTTTGTAATATTCCTAAAACCTTTCCACACAGAGGCCGAGTCATTCTCTGAGATCTGCTGCTGCATCTTCTCAGAGTGCTGATGTTTGGCAATGTCCACTTCCTTAGTGAACCTGTACTTGGCCTCTCTGTAGCAGTCCCTGTCTCCGCTCCGATACTGTGATACTTTGTAATATTCTACATTCATCCATGCCCAAAGTCCCAAGGCTAGACCTTCTTAAAAGCTAAGAAGCACACATTCTTAAAGCACCATTCACACTTATCTGTAAAATTCAGTAGTTATATTGAATTTATAATTCATATTGCAATCCCCCACACTTTACAGTGCAAGTAAAACTAATTCCGCCTGTCTTTATTGCCCACAAATCACTCAGATATTTACTGCAGCCTGACACATCGCCTTGTTGACGTCTGTTTAGTTTCTGCAATCTCTACTGCAAGAGAATTCACTTTCATTTGCCTGCTTCCCTAAACAAGCTTAACCTGACTTTATCAGTAGCAGAATTCTTTTAAAGATAAGAGGTTAAGCTATCTACAGTATGAATTTTCTGTTTTGTTCAAGCTCATATACAGTTGCAGCTGCCTTTAATTAAGATCACATTTCAGCCTTGACGGTTGAATAAGTGGGCTGTCTGTTCCCCGGGCAAAAATAGCAGGCTAACATGTAATCACTGAGAACACAGAATCTGTGTAAATGCATCAACACTCCTATTTAACATCCATTTTACACTCTGAAGTCATATTGATTCACCAACAATGTTGCATGTTATTTTAATCAGTGTTATTCACTCACTGATTAGACATCAAATTAACATTTACAGACTATAAAATCAACACTGCTTAATAATAATCAGGATTCTGTGGCAACATGTGAGTAAAATAGACTGTCGATATCAGCAATTACACTGTATCAGTCTGACTTAGTTAGGCTGCGGTGGACATTGTTCATCAAACAATGACCAAAATCAAAACCTTTTCAATTAGACAGTATTCAAAATATTTTTACATGACATTACAGATTTGAAAAGCTCAAGTTGGCTGATTTACTTTATTTGACAATAAGTTAAAATTGATAATAACCTCTCCTATTTTAAGGGAGAGGAAAAATAAGTGAAAAGGAATTTAAAAGAAAAAGAGAAACCAGAGTTACTAAAGGAATTGAGCAGTTTTAGCCGTTGGTGACAGAAAAGAAAGAAAAAGAATGGTAATTTGTTTTTTAAATATGAGAGACTAGCAAATTGAACTAGTGCAAAGATGTGTCAAATAGGATTAAAATGAACTCAAAAAGAGCTGTTGGTGATCTTGTAATCCTCCACTGCAGTTTTACAGCTAGAATAACTGGCTTACGCTTTCAGGGCAGCAACAGTGCATCTTTACCTAAGACGTTTTGCTGATCTTCTTCTGTACAGTTAAAGGATAGGTAATCCTTCTGGCCAAAGCTCTCAGAGGTGCTGTAGCAACAACTGCACCAACAGTTTAATCATACTGGTCCACTGAGAAAAACGAGACTTCTGCTGCCCAGCAACATTTCCACTCCAAAGTGAAAGCAAAACAAAGATGGAGTTTGGAGGGGAAGGCTCTTTATCTGAACATTACCTGCTCTTCTGTTCAGATTGTTCAAAGCAAACAAAGACAGATTGACTCAGACTGTTATTGTACTTGTGGCCAGCAGACTAACAGCAGCAATGTGATTTTTTTTCTTCTAGCTCAAGCTAAAGACTGCACTCAAACCAGTTCCACCTTAGTCCTAAATATGTTAATAAAACACTGGAAGGTGCTCCGGCTTATTCCGCTTTGGCGATGCATTCAAACTATTTCCATTAACTATTAAAGAATCTAGCATCCAATTTTACAATCCAAATTGAATTGTTGCAATTGTTTAACAGAATGGGAACTCATGATGCATTTAAATTTGTCATTATACGAAAACACCTGTTTAAAAGGCAAGCAGTTGGCTGTGGCTCTCTTGGTTCACCAGTGATTGATACCTATTAGAAAGGCTGGGATTGTTAATTATTGGAGTAAAACAGGTACAAAATTATTTTGATTATGATTTTTTATGTGGCACAGTTAACATGCAGAACTACGTGGTGTGTGCTATTATCAAATATCAAAAGTAATATTTTAATGGCTTTTTTTTGTCTTCCTCTTGTTTGGGTTTTTTTTTTTTTTTTGGTTGTTTTTTGTGATGTTAATGGTTTTGGTTGACGTTAAAGGCATTGGAAGTCTTTTTAGTACTTCCAATTCCTTGGAAGTACTAAAAAGACTAGAGTACAACATTTTATTTTTCATTTTAATAATGAAAAATGGACACGCTAGATGTGACTCATTACTTTTCAAAGCCTGCATGGATTACAGATGTGTCCTGTGCTTCTTACATTTAGCTGAGAACAGCCACCATTTATTCTAAAAATATTGACTTATTTCAATGGTAGCTTTGATCATGAAGAGATTTTTATGATTTTGTGGTTTTATTTTAATTATTTTATTTTATTAATTGTGAGTAAAAGCGTAATGTTCTAAATGTGGAATAGAATATATGTATAATATAGTCCATTGTTTTAGTGAAAGAGTTTAAATTCAACAGCTAGTATGCCTCATATAGAACTGGGTATTGAGGTAAATATATATTTATAATAACTTTTTTTTTAAAGATAACTGGACTGTCAGTGTGCATTTTAGAGGACACTGCTATGCCTTTATTTGAGACTGTAATTTATTAACAGGTCAAGGTTTTAAATATTAAATCTTTTAATCTGCAAATATACAAAATGAATGATTAAAAAAATCAACATAATTAGTATGACTTGTCAAAGGAACTTCAAATGTGAAATAATATCAAGCTGACTAAAACTGTAATATCAAAATTATAACAACACCGTGCTAAACATGGAGAATTGTTAGCCTGGTAAAACTTACACATTACCACTTTTTGGGAAACTTCTGTTCCCTGTTTTTATATTCTTGGGCTTTCTGTACTTAACTTCTTCTCTGCAGGCCTGCTATCTGTCTCTTACGCACAGTGAAGCAGAGAAAACCATACAGAAAAAGACTGAAGCAGAAATAATACAAATATGCTAAAGATCAACTCCTGCCAGCTTCAGAGTGTTGAAGTCAGATATTAAGAGGAAGACCAAGAAATTGGTGTTTGTGAGGGCATTAAGTCATTTTTTTCCCTTCATAAACTAAGTACAATTGATGAGTCAAATGCATATCAAAAAAGTATGAAGCATATTTTAACAGCTTTTGGTATTTGGGAAGTACAATATTTATAGACTAAAACTTACCTTAGAACCAAAGAACATATCAAAACTGAAGTTTGAAACGAACTCAGTGAAGACAGAAAGCTCATTACTGTTCAGTCCCAGAGAGAATTGGGTTGTCACATGAAGAAAACAGTCATCACCCAGCTAACCAATCAAAGGTATTAAGAGTTTTGCATTAACAAGTCATTTAAAAGATTTATAAAACAATTCAATAAATTTCCTCTTCAAATGGATGTGACAGTGCTGGAACAGTGGAGAATCTCCCATCTGACTGTTCAAGTCCCAGATTACCCAGCTGGGGAGTCTAAACATAAGTGACTGAAATTAAAATACTAAAACAAGAGCCGTCCTCTTTTCTCTCTCCTTTGAAATTTATTTAGAGATCTCAATACCAAAGAGACCATGGTCTCCACATTCAATTTTAATATTGATAATGCTCTAGCAAAATGTGCACTTTCGCTGCTGTAGCTTTCAACAAATCCAAATAAATCAGATTTGTTATTTACTTTAAGCTAATACAGTGAGACTTTTGGGCTTTATGTGAACTGTTTGCCATCCGGAGCAGAGTCAATACATGCATGCTTGGTTGCATTATTGTTTTCCATGCATTGTCCTGCTTAAAGGCAAGTATAGGAATGCAGGCTTCCATGTGCAGTGTGCAAAAACTTTAGGGTTTACAGGGAACAAAATTCACATCCTTCTGACTGATAAA
Source organism: Astatotilapia calliptera (assembly GCF_964374335.1). Classification (NCBI taxonomy): domain Eukaryota; kingdom Metazoa; phylum Chordata; class Actinopteri; order Cichliformes; family Cichlidae; genus Astatotilapia; species Astatotilapia calliptera. The sequence goes on from NC_137433.1 coordinate 24,511,614, forward strand.
GATGGCATTACTACTGTAATAATGTGTTTTGTCTATTTTGGGAACTGGATAAAAAATCTTGCAGTGATGGCGGTCCTTTGGGAACAACAGTACACAGATAGAACTAAAAAAGAAAAGGAAAAAAAACGCTTGGTCCATAGTTCCAAAATAGTACATTTTGTGTAATTTACCAAGTTTGAAAAAAACAAACAAACAAACAACAAAAACTTTACCACAGCCCCCCTCCCCCCCCCACACACACACATATTATACATTGTGTTAACAGAAACTGGAAAAGATTAGATTCTCAGATTCATGACTCGTAAAATTGAGCTCATAATACCCCTGAAAAGAAGTGCTGTGACTCTGTATGTGTAATGGAATTACTGCATTTCTTGACATTTGGTCTCTTCTTGTGTCAGCAAACAAGCTCTGCGGGTTATAATCGGAGTGTCATGAGATGATGAGTCTGTGACTTAAATATTGTTTTATTACACAGAAGCTCTGCCAGTGTTATCTTTGGATTCATAAATGTATGAACTGATTTATTTTTGATGTATTGTATATTGAATAACCTTTGTTTCCTTGTGATTGTGGCTTGAAACAATCTTCTTGTTTTAGTTCAGGTATCATTTTGCATCTGTTCACAAACTTTAATTAAAGACCACCTGCAGCTCTGATCGCCTTCATTTCCAAAGATGGTTTTTCAGTTTTAATCCACAGACGTTGCAAAAGTGCTATGAGGTTTCCCACTCTTTGTGGGTATAAACGTAAATCTAATATTCATAAACCCATGTCCATTGTGCTATAAATTTAATACACCTCTGCCTACCACCTTAACGATAGCAAAGTCTTCTTCCTGGTTTGTAATGCTGGCATTTTAATTTGCCCGTTGTAAATCCCTAATCACAAGCCAACGTTTCATTGTAATTGCCGTGAACAAGTGGGACTCTGCAGGCAAAGTGAATAACACAGGCCCGTGTTCATTTTATGCCATGCAATATGGCATAAGACCGATGGTTTTGAAATGAGCAGCAGTTAAACATGACAATAACTGAGGCATAATTATGACTCCATATTAAAAGTGTTTACAGTAGATGTACTGTAGTATTAATCTGTAACGCAAAAGTCAAGCTCATTTATAGAGACCGAAGACAAGGATTAAAAGTACCAGAAAGCGTCATGCAGTCATCAAATCTTCTATCTGTAATCTTTGTTTATCTGAGCAACTTAACAGATTTACATTCAGCTGCAATGTACAATATGGCTAATAGCAGTAAGAATACTGGCCAGTGGCTCTTAATGAAAGCAATCATCTTGGTCGAGCCAGGCAGGGTATTATGGCAGTATTTAATTCACAGCTTCTCTGTGGTTTGTAAGCTATTAAAACAAATGGGATTTCCATTTTTCTTTTTTGCATGGCAAGACCCCTTTTAAGCTTAAGCCAAATAACATATCTGTGATATCATGACTGCTCCCTCATGCTCCCCCCTTCTCATCCACATCCATATGAGCAGACTCCATACATATCTTAGACATTCTTAAACACCAAAGGCGGTGCTCATAAAGTTTAATGTAAGCTCTAACAAGATGTCAAGGTCACGCTGCTGTAATATTATAGGAAGCAAGGCTCTCTCACAATGGCAAGTAATGAAGTTCTATTGGTCATACTTGAGGGGGCTCATTGTTCGGCTCAGGGAGGGAACATTAATGGGATGGATTATTCACGACAGCCTGTTGAAAGGTTTATCACTCAGTCAAACGGGGATATATATTGTCTGCCATACCCCCTGTTGGTGCACCATCTTTGTACATAAACACATGGAGCATAAAGAGAATGCTGGGGACTTTTTCTTTACCTCAGAGGGTGTTGACTTCAGTATTTCCTGGATGTTCCATAAAATTGAATTACATAGGTGTGTATAAGCCACACTGCACTTTAGTAATATTGCATCAAATCTTGTAGCAAGGTCGAAAACGAATCTAAAAACTAATGAAAACTAATCACTTTATTGAATTTACCAAAACAGATTAGCCTTTGAATTATGTTAACTCAAAACAGAGTAAATAAAAAATCAGGGGAAAAAACCCCTCAATAATCTTTGCAGCACATCACACTAGAAAATGCTCTTTATATCATATTTCAACTCTGACTGGCACTTGTGAAAGCAGTGGTCTGTACATCTCTCTTGGAGATTAGAAGGCTTAGGTTGCAAGCTCCGATTCCTTCTGCGTTCTTCTTCTCGCTTGTTCTCTCCGATTATTTTGATCAATAATCCTAATGGATGAACCACCGTTTGGTGTGAGAGAGGGAAAAAAATGTCTTGAGAGCGGAGGGGGATGGGTGAGACAGGGGAAAAAGATTGAACAGGAGAGAAAGTCAGAGTGTGAAAGCAGCAAAGAGCTTAAGAGCCTTGAACACATGTTATTTGACGCAGAAGGTTGTGTAGCAAGTCCCACAGGTGTTCTTGAGAGTGTTGGCGGTTCTGTTTTGACTCCTCACCCCTGAACTCCCTATCATTTTTGTACATCTTATTCCTCCTTTCTTTCTGTGCTTTTCTTTTCTCCCTGTGCTCTTGCTCCTTCCAGCTTTATCTCCATTCCTTACCACCAACCTCCTAATTAGAGATGGTCCGATACCAATATCATAAATTTGGATATCTGCCGATACCGATATGAATCCGATATAGTGTGTTTTAATCAATAAAAATGTTTTTTAATATCTTGTATAAGTTCATACTCAAGTTACAGAAAACAAAGAAACACTAAAGCTATTCTGTTATACCTGTATGCAAAAAATATACTGCACCCAAAATATTTCATAGTTCAGCAATACTGATCAATCTAATAAACTTCAACCTACTCCATCCTCCCTATTCTGGTATTTTAAAGAGTAAGCAACCTAACTAATAGGGTTCTAAAACTCCCAGCAAAAAAAAAAAAAAAAAAAAATAGGGAACCACCCACCCTCCACCTCATGATGCTTCATCGACGTAATCAACTTTAATTTGATGCAGTGTGGGAACTCAATTATTTTTCAAGAATAATTAAATAGATTCAGCATCTTTCTTCCACAGAATTGCAGACTGCACAGATGGTGGTATAGCTGATGGTAATAGAAATAGAAAATAGAAAAGAATAAAAAAGTAGTATAGCTTACTAGGGTCTATTAGACTTAATAGTTAACTATATACAGTAATGGACTTCTATACATTTTTCATCAGATTAAAACTTTGGGTGTGAGATTTGGATAATTATTTATTAAAAGCTAGACATTTTAAATGAGACTAAGAAAGAAAAGTATGTCTTTGTGCCCCCTTTTCCCTGTTCATGCCCTATCGGCCCCCTTGGCTACACTTTGCTAGATCCGCCCCTGCTCAGTTACCAGCCATCAGCTACGTAGAAAAGGATCCTGGTGTAGAAAGTAATATTAAATAAATTCTAACAGCTTATCAAGCTTAAACGTGCTGCTGTTGTTCAGCTGCTGGTTTCCTCCTTCTGGTGCGAAGTGGGCAATAAACAAACAAGAGAGACGGACTCCCGACAGAAAAGCCGATCAGCTGATCATTGATCAGTTTCATGATTGAAGTAGCAGCAGGAGAGGGAGGGAGAGAGAAGAGGCAGTCGCATGGACTTACACACTTGCTTTACTTCTCTCGGGGATAACTTTGTCGGAGATGAAATGCTGGGTTGTCAGCAAAGCTCCAAATGCTCAACCAGACCACCGACAGGTCTTGCACGCCACAGCCGCCCTATCACGTGACGCATACTGCTTCGACGTGCTAAGGTTATGAGGCGAGTTAAGGCGTGTTGCAAGTTTTGTGAGGTGCTTTTTTGATATTTAACGGATCGGATTACATTTTTTATTTCTCTCCGATATCCGATCCAGTAATTTAGGTCAGTATACCGATACCGATATGTAATATCGGATAGGTCCGTCTCTACTCCTAATATCCATTTACGTTTTTCATTTTCCCTTATAGAACACAGATGATCTACAGTCCTGTTATAAATTGCAACAGGACTGATTTATGAAAAATTGGGCATATTTTATGTTGCAACACTACCACATCTAAAGCGATGTACTAATCTGCTGTTCACGGTCATATACATTCACGACTGCACTTTGCTGCTGTTGTGTACCAGCTTCTGCTCGTTTCTAGACCATTCTGATTGACTACCCCTCTCAAAAAAGCGATCTAAGCAGCTGGAGTTGGGGGCTCCTGTGCTCTCAGAGCTGTATGCCTGAGATGATCAAATTATGGATATTCTTTCCATTGCTATTATATACAGCTCCGGAGAGAAAGGAAGGAAAACTCTGACAGTGTTTAGAGCAGTCTGAAGAAGAGTGCTCAACACATAAGACTTGCAAATACATTATCACTTACTTCAGACTTGGAAAAACTTTTTTGTGAATGTTTTCAAAATGATCAGCGCCTCCAAGGATGTTCGCATTTAACATCATCGTAGTAAGGTGCTTGTACCTGCTTTCAAGTTGCAAGATTTCACAGTCAGATTATTATTTCATTTATTTAAAGAATAATTTGTTTTTCTTAAACATTATTTACATTTTTCTTGCATAACACTTTATTAGAAGTGAGTGACTTTTTTTTGTCTTTTTGTGCGTGTTAACCACCTGAAGGCCACAGCAAAACTGGCAGTTTGATAGAGATCATGTAATTACTTGCCACAGTACAGACACATTGAACTGACACCATCGATGCTTCTCTAGTGTGAATGGTTTTTTTTCCCTGTGATTGCCCAGTGGACAGCCAAAGATAACCTTCGTCTCAGCCTAATTTCAACCTAAAGATGATGAGCTCTATTTTGGTTGGCCTGATTAGTAGTTTGCATTTATCTGGGGCTCCCATGACCCAATCTGATATCTAGGGCTGCGCCTACATGCACATCCGTTTGTGCACGAGTGCATTTGTGTTAGCCTCCCCACTGAGAGATTTATGTAATGTTTTTTTACACCAAGGACAAAGTGTGAATGTGTATGGAAAGAGTTTGTCTATGCAGATTTGTAAGTCTGTGCATGGAAATTACTGATCTCACTTGTGTGTAACGTGAGAGACTGCCATAATCCAGCATCAGATAGATAGAAAATATCTAATGAGTCAACTCTTGCTCTCTCTTCCTTCTTTCTGAGTCAGTTGAGGTCAGTGCAATGATTGCTGCAGTTAGATTTTTCATGTGAAGGTTTTCTCATTGATACCAAGGAACAAATTAATGCTTTGGCAGTGAGGAGCACAATTACCACAGCTGCCATCCATTCTGTATTATTTTTGCTAAAACTATTATTAGTTATAAAACAAAAGAGAGGAAAAAGTGTAGCTTCAAATCAGAAATTTGTGTGTTCTGTTTTTATAAATCACATCTTAGTCTGAGTGATGCTGTGTCAACCCAGATAGCCCCACAACAACCAGAACTTGAAAGAACTACAGGTAAATCTCAACTGCCCAAAAGGTGGTAGGTCCCCTAGGAACATTTATTTAACTACCTCAATGAACTTGCCCCCAGTAGTAACCAAGTCATGCCCTTTGTTCCCAAAATCTGTTTCCACAACAGAAACTTTGTCAACAGGTTTGAGGAGATACTTGAAATATTACTTCCACCACCTTATTGTATTTTTTGTTAAAGTGAAAATAACCTGATCCCAACTACAGACAGTGTAAGATGGAAGCTACTGTCCCCTCCCGAGTCGCCTGATGGTTTGCCAGACTGGCTTTGAGGCTAATCAAAAGTCTTGTTCCATGGCCTCACCAAACTCTTCCCACACTGGAGTTTTTGCTTTAACTACTGCCAGAGATGCATTGTGCTTTGCCTGCCAGAACCTGTCAGCTATCTCAAAGCTCAAGAGAACTTTTCCTTCAGCTTAACCGCTTCCTTCACTTTCCTTCAGTGTATCTCATCTGGTACACTCATCTACCCCCATCAGAGACACCAACTGCCTTGTGGCTACAACAATGTACAGTCCCATCAGCAAGTGAGGTGTAGGACGTAGTCTTCTTGGACTAAATGTCCCCAGACTCCCTGGTATGTTTTAATAGTTCTGCTAGAAATGGGATTTGAAGACCTTGAATTGATACCAGACACTATGGATTCAAGTAAATTGTATAAATACTGTGTAATATTGTGAATCTCTCACTTAGTTTAGTCAGTAGACTGCTGATTCAACAGTTGTCTAGGGTAGGAGCTGGGTATTTGCTGGGTGCTGTATTGAGGCATTTAATGGTTTTCAATTTAATGGAAAAAGGTGCATAAGCAACAGTAATCACCACAGTCTTGAGAGGACTGTCAAGTAAAGTCCATTTAAGAACTTGGGGGAGCTTCACAGGGAGTGGAGTGAAGCTGGTTCCAGTGCATCAAGAGCCATCACTCAGGGATTTTGGGAAAGGGGCGACAGCTGTCACGTACCTGATAGCTAGCCACTTCGGAATCAGAGATCAAAGTACACTGCATGAGTAGGGAACAATGCATAAATAAATTAAGCATTTCAGTTGGTTGTACACCAGACTGACACAGAGAATAAAAAAACTTAAACAAAAAGTTGGACCCACCTATTTTTAAGCAATCTGTTATGGATTGTAACACATTTCAGCATCATGTTTCTGTAACACTCTTCAGAGTGTTGCACTTTGCTTACGTAGCTTAAGAACAAATGTTACGTAACCTTAGTTGGCAACATTGTTATTTGGCTACTGTTGAATTTTATTTATTATATTCACCATTTTAATTGCATTCCAGAGCAGGTTGTACCAAACTTCATGTGCCCATGTGATTCAGGTTTGTCTCGCTACAAAGAGGTTCTCTGATCAGTTCAACTATCTTTCCATTAAAAGTTTGGACATTGAATTATAATTATGGCGGAAGAATTTTTGTTTTGTGTTATAATTTGTAGCCAACAATCAACATGAATAATTGCTCTATTCTCTAGAGTTCAGGTTAACATCCGCCCTTACCTTCTGTCTGTCTGGTTGGTGTCATTTAAGGTCAGTGTTAGGTTGTGTTTTAGCCACATGGTACTTTTCAGCTGAAGCCTCATACATTAATTTTGGCCAAGGATTTCTCCCCCCCCCCCCCCCCCCCTTTTTTTTCTCCTTTCAGTTATTCAACTATTAATAATCATCAATAAAACACAATTATTTTCAAAATTCGTCTACTAACGTTTCTCACTGACCTAAACATTACAAAAATCAATCGCAGAGAATTGGAAAAGCAAATATTTTAAGCTCCACATATAGAGGAACTCCATTAAGATAAACTGTAGCCTGAAGGCTGTGGGGGTCTATTGTCATTGACATAGCTCACATTGTGCTGTTTACACAGGGTAATAGTTTGAGCCAAAGTAGAGATAAGGATGAACAAATGAAGATCAAATCAAGTCATGAAGCCGAAATATCAGACAGCAATATATAGGTAAAGGACTTGCTGACATAGACACACAGAAAAAGTAAGCGCGATAAACAGAACAGAGATAAGGAAAAGATTTAGGCTTCGAGAAGGAGATCAACAAAGTGAGGAAAAAGAGAAAAACTGATTTGCAGATCAAGCTCAGGGAGTGTTTTAGCTCGTGCTGGTAGCTCTTCCTGATGCAGCAGTATTAAGAGTTCAACTTTTCACCTCTACCTGAATAAAGTGACGAGAGTAGAACAATGTGTGTTGGGCCACTGAAAGCGTAATTGCATTAAAGGAAGACGCAAATATGTGAAGACAGAAAGTAGGGGTGGGTAATAGGAAATGGTAGAGCACAAGTTTTCAAGACTTTTTGAAATTCAAATTCTAAAAGTGGGAAAAGGCCAAAAGGATGAGATGCTGTTAGGGTTGTTCCCTGGCTCTGGATGGGCCTTTGTGGGGTAGATGCAAAAACAATCAAGACTGGTCCATGTAAAATAGGCAATGAGTCTTTGCTGTCTGTTATTTCTGAACATTTGATAACCTAAATTGTCTAATATAATTTGATCATAATTCTCCTATTTATTTGGCAAAAAATCATGTATGCAGGAAAAACTGTGTGTTCTAGGAAATAAAGGGAGGATAGGTGCAGTGCAAAGAGCGGAAAGGAAGGAGACTTGAGAACTACACCACTTGCTTCCCTGCATAATGCATGCAGGGTGATTTGGTGCATGTAAACAGTCTCTGAATGTTTTATAAGATCAGGTTGACCAAGTAATACCACGTGGGAGAAACAAAAAATGGTCAGAGTGGACAAAGCAGAAGACATGGCTGTGAAGGTAAAAACCTGGGGGAAAATGATATATTTTATTGAACGTGCGCTTTAGTGCATTTGTTTGTGTGCTCGCGGTGGTGGAGGGAGAAGGAGAGAAAGGGAGTACTGAGCTCTTTGTATGGATGGAGGCACTCCCTATCTCCAGGAAAAAAACGTTCTTTTCACAGTACAGCAAGCAAGTGAACTGTGGGATTATACAAAGCCATTGACAGAACAAGTTTCCACTTCAAAGAAATTATGGCTTTTAAAAGTTTCATAAAGCTGCCTTAGATTGTCTGAAGGACAGGGAGATAGTGTTGATAGCTGTGGGATTGCAGTGTGTGCCAGGTGCACTTGTGCCCCTCTAACTTTTCCTGAAATGTCCTTAAACTTACAAACTTACACATTAGGCGAATAGGCTGAAGTGGAAATAATTAATGAAATTACAGTTGAATTAAGTATTCAGAGTTATTCTGTCACTTTAGTTCTCTCTTTTTTTGTGTTTTTCATAATTATGGACCGGTCTCATACCGCTGCGTTTGACCTCAGTGGTTGAATGGACTCTAACAACTTCATCATAACTCCCCAGTTCTCATTGAGTAATCTAACCTTATTTTTTCTTAACATATCCTGATATCTTGGCCAAAAAGATATTCAACACACTGGTTTATTACTATAGGTCTTTAAAAATCATTCAAGCCCTCTGCCTCAAAAACTGTCAAATATATGAAATATAAATAAATAATTTGGTCACTTGCTCATATAGATGCCCAAAACAACAGGCACAGAAAGTAAGTGGTTAAGTGAGGGAGTCATAACGAGAGAGTACCTCTTTAGTCTTCTTTACTTTATGGGAAAAAAATGTCTTTAATATTGCCGCATTATAACGGTTTAACTTTGAAACTGCAGTGCACCCTTTTAAAAAACTGCTAGCAGGATGAAGACATTTAAATTTTTTACAAGAAGCGGCACCAGACTTGGTTTTGTTTCATCACAATTTCAAACCTCATTACTCATCAGGGCCTTTGCTGCAGAGAACTGGAGCTCGGCAGTATCTCCTAAAGCTGCAGAAGCACTTGGTTCAGTGATTCTGTGGTTCCTCACAGAAATCCCCACAGAAAGAAGGAAAAGTGTTCACCTGTAATGCTTCTTATTATACTTGTGGTTTACTTTCATTATTAAGCACATAAATCACAGTCCACACCCCTCATGTGTTGAGGGGTGTGGACTCACCACCACTCCCTTGTGACAGGACACAGACATGCATCATGCTGACACAAGGACTGGCACAATAAGGGTTGATGTCAAATAGATCTGCTGTATAATGACATTGTTAAAGGAATTAATGTTGGACCAACATAAACATAAACTCCATTATTAGTGAATAACAGTGCTGTTTACTCTCTCAAATCCCTTGACTAGCATCACATTTGAAAAGGGGTTCTGAAATTCTCCATTACTGCCATTACTTACAATTTTTGATGCTGCATTGATTATTGAACTCTCTGTCTTTTTATCCAGAGCTGTTGTGAAATCAATTTTACATCAAGAACACTTGCAGCATAAAGGTTTCTAAATCAAAGCCTTAAACTTCTAAGGGGGAAAGTCTTAGGAGGGGAAATTGAATGAAATATGCTCTCTCCTCTGCCGCAGTGGTGCCCTAGAGTAAGGCACTTAACCCTCAGCAGTTCTAGTGGAATAGCTCAGCTGCCCACAGAAGACTGCTGTGGGTTGATCCTACGCTTGAATGTGTGCAAATGTAACCAGCGCCTAAAAAGGTAGCTGCTGCAGAAGATCAGTACTAAATGGGGGTGTTAGCATCTGAAAAGCACTTCATGGTGCCATGTCAACTTTTGACTTTCTTTATACAAACTGGTCAAATGAGACTCCATGTGAGGCTCCCATGATCCATTATAGGTACTGAGTGTGTGTGTGTGTTTTGATGAAATCATTCATCAGTGCACGAAGGAACACTGTAGGGCGGATCTTTCTGGAGTTAAATCTGCATCATACATAACCATTTTTTAATCAGAAGAAGAATCAGAAAATGTTAAATGCTTCTGCCTGCACCCTGAAATGCTGTGAAGAAGCTCTGTGAAAAGGGGGATAAGAAAATCCAGCTCAACCAGGCAATCATACTTTGCATGATTTTGCCAGAAATAGGTCAGGTATGAATAACATAGTTGAAGAATGCATGATCATTCCACAAAGAAGCCAAATTCAGTTCAGCATTCTGTTCCACACGTATTTGTTCTGTAATCACCTTGGTGAAGCAGCTGCAGCTAACTAAGGGGAGGTTTAACACTACTGAAGTTCAAACCACTAGGCCCCAACCATTTTATTTTTAATTATATATTTATTAAAGCAATAAGAAAAGAACAAACTGAGAGGCAAGAAAACAAGAAAAAAGTTAATGGGAAGATACGATGCACGGTGTACTCAGCTACACAGGTGCAGTATGTGGAGAAAAGAGGAGAGCTTTCCCCCTACATTCCTCTAACAGATGCTGTTATAACATATGACTAGTCATGCAAAGAAACATAAATATGTCTTAAGTTTTCTTCTGGGGTTACTTCCTAATCCAAAAAAAGGTAAATAGAGTTGTTGGTGACTGTACTTGTCTGTGTGTTTGAAAATCTATTATACTTTTTGATGAGATTTCTATTTGTATATTGAAATAAAAAAGCACGCATTTGTTGTTTTTTGGTTTATTTGTCATTTTTACCAGTTTACTGTTGCAACTAGAAATCAGCATTTTTATTTTAGCAGCTGAAGCATATCATAATTGATGTGACAGTATTTGCACAGCTTACATTGAGATAAGAGGGAAAGATTTGTGAATGAATCCTGAATTACTTAGAGAGAATACTAACCAAAGGCTGTTTCACCAATTTAAAAAAACAAAGTCGGATCAAAACACTGACAGATACTATTGCGGGTGGTTGCTCGAGCAGACAACTTCGACCCTAGGAGTTCAAATGCCCTCTTAGGGCCTCTGGATTTCTGGAGTCTTGATCTCCTCCATACCTGCTTCATGCCCTGGAGGACGGGGCTGTGGCTCCCCACACCCTCTAGCAGATCATTACATGAAGGAACCTTTTAAAAACAAGCGCGTTCATGCTCACAGGTGTACACACGGGTGCTCACACCCACAAACTACACCCTTTTTGGCTCCTACCTCAAAGCACACTGTGTGCTGTCGATATTACGTGCTGCACAATAATGTTTAATATTTAGTATTTACTGTTATATTCCCATATATCATCGTGATGTTGTTTATTGTATTGCTCTTGTTTTCTTCTGCTTGTTTTCTTTTTTCTTTCTCAACAGGTGATCCAGGTGATTGATATATGTATTTTTTTGTCTGCTTATTTAGTTGGTTTTTGTTTTTTTTGCCCTTTATCCCCGTCCCTCTTCTCCGCTGTTTTTTCCCCCTCTTCCTTTCTCCCTTTTCTTTTCCTCATTCAAGTCTGTCCCGTATCTAGCAAGTGAAAATAAAAAATAAATAAAATAAACAATAAAAGGTGAATCAAATAGACCAATTACGGCAAGGCTGGGATGGTCAATTTGGTAAAGTAAATCCGTTGGGCATCTTTCCTCGCCTTTAGACAATAATTCTGACGGCAAAAGAGCCAAACGGGACAGGCAAAAAAAAGAAAAGAAACGTGGTTGGTTGCAGTTAATAGACTTACATTAGTTTTTGTTAGCTAACTAGTGACAGAATCGGTAACTCAGGGGAAAATAAGGACACTATAACTGAAAATATGTCTAAGGGGATCACATTTGTGCTGCAGCAATGAGTTTTATGTTAAGAAACAGAGGACACACTGTCCACTTTCACTGCCTGTCTCTGTAACTCTCTGTCTCAGTGGCTGTTCCCTGTTTGGCTAGTTGCACTCAAACAAGAAAATCAGCTATTTGTTATGCAGTATATCCTCGGCTTCTTAGCAGAAAAGAAAAACAAAACAAAAACAACTAAAAAACCCAACAACAACTAAAAAAAAAACAACAAAAAAAATGCCCTCTTTTAAATCCTTAAAATACTCTTTGTTTTTTTAAAACAGTAACAAGGGGCAGGAAATAAAACCAGCAATTATTGTTAATGCTGTTGGAAACCATGACAAATTGTTCTTGCTATTTGTTTTTGCAGTGATTGGTGGTCTGCATGCAGAAACAAGTCCAGTTTTATTTAAACTTCAAGCTTGCATGCTAATTTTGGAATAGTAGCTCTAGTGTGGAGAGAGAGAGAGAAGAGGTCCCGGGTTTATTTGAAAAAAAGGGCTTCAGACAAGTAGAAGGACAAAGTAGGTGTAAAGTGAAGAGAGTCAGGCATCAGAAGGAAAACAAAATGCAAAAAACAACAAACAGCAAACAAGCAAATGTTTTTCTGTAGTACATAGAGGAGATGAGAACAAAGAAAACATGGGACCCATTAGATTGAAGGATGATTAACATAGACAGGAGCTGTAAAGGATTCAGAAGGCGAAACTGAAAGTGAAAAAGATTTGTAAGCAAGAAATAAACAAAGGGAAAGTCGGGAGAGGACTCGGGGAGGTGCATGGTCGGCTTGAGCGATTCCCTACAAAGTGAAAGCAGAGTGATGAAGTGCTGATATATGGAGTCAACAAGTCTGAAGAAATCGAAGAGGCAAGGAAGAAGGAAGCGGGGGGTGTAAGGGATCTCCAGCAGGGGGTCATGCAACTGACTCAAAGTCGTAAAAGAGGTACAGGTCTAAATCACACGCATCAACCTCACATAATCATTCTTCTTTTTTTTCTTTGGCCTGTCCTGCTCTTATTTTCTCACCTTTTCTGCAGACCAAGCAGAGTGAACTGAGCTTTCTCTTCAATAGAACCTTTTACCTCTCTCTGTGTACTGGACAAAAAAAGGAAGCTTGCAATCCTGCCATGTCTCCAATGGATTAGTTATATGATTATATATGCTGTTTGACAAAAGCTTTTATCCGCAGAACTCAAAGTGATGCACCAGGCGATCTATAGGGAAAAATTGTGGGCGAGTCTCATTCGCGTACACAAAAAAGGCTTAGCGCAGCTGCACAAAAACAGAAACAGTCGATGCAACATATGTGGCATACTAATAAATACTGCAAAAAATAGATTCTGTTGTCATTTGAGTGAACATGATGTGCCAGGTGAAAGATTTAAGTAACTTCACTGATCTGGATATTAATGCTGCTCTCTGTTATGTAAGGACACTTTTTATTCTCTTTTTATTTTTCCTATGTGTGACAGTTTTTTAATATGCAAAAGGGGGAAAAAAAGAAATCCTACAGCAGGAGTCCTGTGGGTGATGAACAGCTTGTTGGTGAAACTCACAGCGGATTGCAAGGACTGCGCAAGCCAGCAGAACGGCTGCAAACAGGCAAAAATTGGCAGACAGAAAAATGTTTCTTTTTTTCTAGTCACTCCTTCCTGTATGCGTGCTACAGGAACCTAAAGATATCCATGCAGTCAGTAAGTGGAACGGACACTTGTCAGAGCTACATTAAGATTTAGAGATTTATGTTAGACAGGCTTAAACTTATCAGTTTAATGTGCCTCTTTATTTCCTTTATGTCATCCTGTATTGTCAGTTGCTTGAAAATTAAACAGTTCTTTTAAATGTCTTCTTTAATTAATGCTATTCACTTCGATTTTATTCTTCTCTCTCAATGTTCTTTTAATCCAACCATAAATCTGTTAATGACTTTTCCTTTAAACATTTTCTGATACCTCATTCTTTTATTCACTCCCTCTAACCTGAGCTGCAATATGGCCTATGTCAGGTTGGCCATAGCCCATGATTCCTATTACCATTTCTCTCGAAAACCCCCTTACGTGCCACAAAGACTATTAACAACTGGTAGCATTCCACCTCTTGTTGCTGTCATGCTGGGCTGAAAAGTAGGTTCTATTGGGATGATCATATGTGATGTAATGACAGGTGTGGTATTTTGGATGTTATAAAAAATTACATTCATTTGTTTATTCAGGTGGAGAGCAACTAAAGGAGGGGTGGCAAACCAAGGAAGCCTTGCTAACACCAAAGTAACTATTGAAAAAAGTATTTACAATAGAAACCCAAAAATCAATTAAGATTTTAATTACACTGAAAAATAAGTCAGTAAAAGGAGCCCAGGTTAAACAAATAAATAAAAGTTAAATAGAAATAGTCTGAATTTATGAGAAGAAACTGGCTATGTGCTAGACACCACAGCCTCTGAAAACAACCGTGCTAAAGATCCTCGATTTACGGGGCAGGTCCGATCCTTTGTTATAACAGTAACTTGCTGTCCACTCCACAGTGGACGGCGCTGACCTCTGGTACAGAAAGGAGACAACTTGGATGATTCCCATGGCTCTCTGCATCCAGCTTTCATTGCAATATTTTAATCCCTAAAACACTGACATGTAGCCTTGGCCTCCCGGCCAAGGCTACTGTCTTGGAATTAATTTCCGTATATTTTCTGTCAGTGTCTCTGCTGTCTTGCTCCTTTGTTGTTGTCTCCTTCCCATGCTCCTCTCTAGTACTCTCTTTTGAAGTGGTAGACTGCCGAGATTTGGTTAATTTGTTGATAAGGGAGACCTGGATAGGAAGTAAAAGCCATCTACAAATACTATAAAGCAGCAATTTTCAAAGTAAAAACATGCAAATTATAAAATAGATTTAATGTAAAACAAATCAAACCCAACTCTTAAGGCACAGAAAAAAACAGATTATTTTTTCTGGGTTATGCATATTTTTTCCCTTCAACTATGATATGTAGATGGTGAAAACATTGTGCTGGCCATAGCTTAGAAAAAGTGGCACTTGTTCATTAAGTTAAAATCTTGAAAAAACAAACAAAAAAAACCTCCTCTCTTATATTCGATACTGTATGTTTATAGTTTCAAGGTCAAGAACAATGGGGAGATAAAGTAATACCATCTACCCACAGTACAGCCTGTCAGCATGCCCCTGGGCCTGCCTAACATGCCATTACGTGGCCAATGGTGTGTGAACTTGGCCGTATGTATAGCGGCTTGTTCAGCCAGGATGTGCACATCATGTATGTACGAGATGTCCAGGCATCTACCTCTACCTCGCTGTAACTCACATCCCCTGAACTCAACTGATTCTTCACATGAAGTGCGTCTGCTACTTCCCACTAAGTAATGACAACATAAAGCATGTTTATGACCACGGTACTCACTCAAATGGGAAAGGCGAGCATATACCGAGCACATATATGTGTTAGGATATATATCAATATGCTAAACAACATCATCCACAGCTGTTTTTTTTTTTTGTCAAGTTTGGATAGATAGGAGGAAAAGGAAGCAGAAGACAGAGGTCAGGGTGACCAGTAGAGTGACAGCGCCAGAGTAGTAAGTGTTAGAACAGATAAGAAAAAAAGTGAGACAGTGTGAGGTCTGCTGTCTATCTAGCCTGTCTCTATGAAGTTAATAAACTGCTCAAGAGCAAAGCATCATGGCCATCAATCATTCCAAAATGGGAAGTAGGAGAGGCAAATTGAAGAGGAGGGGAGCGATGAAGGGCAGTTGAGCAGGACACAGGGGAATGGGTCAAGGTCGAGATGAGAACTTGAGAGAAAATTGACAGTTGGTGTTATAGTAGGACTGAATGGCCCAGATATTTGTTGACTTTGTCCTTATTCCCTATTCTGCTGGATGCCCTTTCGATATCAGAGGAAGGGATAGACTGGAAGAGACGGGAAGACAGTAGCAGGCCAGGAAAAAAGAGAGAGATAAAGTTTGACATACTAAAAAATGTCTTTCCGGGTAGAAGTAGAATAAGACTAAAGATTAACCCTTGTATGGTGTTCGGGTCTGCGAGACCCGTGTTCAGTTTTTTTCAAAAGAAAAATTAAACAATTAATTATTTTTTCACGTGTAAATGTGTTGTGTCTTTCCACTCACTCCACTTGATTATAACTGATTTATTTATAACATTTTATATAAAAGAAAAACGAGAAGCACATTAATTCATAAATGTGATCTAACAAAGGTAAAGGGAAAAAATTAACCATGTTTGCTGTTCATATCTCTTGTAATTGGGATGAAGTAAACATCTGTTGAGTAATTTCACATAAAATTGTTTGATAGTGTTAATTTGGAAAGCCAAAACTCTAGCGGGTCCACCAGACCCATGAACACTGGCTGAGTAACAAAAATACGAACACCACACAAGGGTTAAAGGCAGTCATGTCAATGTAAAAAAGAAACTATTCATTTCCTTCTGTTTCTACCTTTAACAGCTGCCAGAGAGAACCTAGAAAACTTTGATTCCCACATTCAAACATTGACTCAAATTGGCCTCATTACTAACGCAACTATCTGGATTTCTTATCTAATGTAAATTTTCCAGGTGTTTGTGTGTTCATGTGTGAGCACATATGCCCTGTCTTTGTGTTCACCTCCTTGGCACAGATTAATTAGCTTCTATAAATCTAGGTGGTGTACCAGTTGTCTATGTAATGAGCAGTGTGGAGTGAATAGGCGGAAAATTAACATTAAATTGCACATCATGCTCTGGGTCTCAGTGTATGGCAGCTCACCTCATTTTCTGAATAAGAACAGCATGAGGCACAGATGTTTCATCTCGACTTGGAAAATATTTCTAATTCCACTCTTGTTATTAATAAGAAAGGGCTTCTAACAACCTTGACTGAACTCCCCATGGTGTGCTATTAGCAAAGAACACAATTTAGTCGTTGACAGATATTTTTGGCTTTTGATTAGCTGCTGTTCTCTCAGACAAACCACTTTGATTTTGGGGGGTGTGTGCTTTTTTTTTTTATATAAAGCGTTTTACAGACATTAGCATCAGTTGACTTCACCATTTGAAAGAGTTTTGTGGTCCCCATTTGCTTTAGTCAGTTTCATATAAAATGACACTAGTCTGCTATAACCCCGGTGACTCTCTCTGATGCTGATTACCAACTAGCCTGGCTGAGCTGCTGTATGTAGCATATGACACAGCTGGAAACATCTATTTCTTCCAAGGAAAAATGGACACAGGACTCAAAGGTCACCCCTAGAAACTCAGAAATGGGATCCATTTGTTTTTCACATACATACTGGGGAAAAACCTCAAACCATTCCTAATTTCTTTAAATATTTCTTTTAAGGAGTCAAACTTTCTTAATAATACTTTTCCAGGCTTCCTGAAGGTCATTCAAAGTTTTCCTTTGAACAATGACTGCTTTTTCGCTCATTTGTAGTCCAGTCCAGAACGTTTCTTAAGCCACTTAACACTGAACTATGAATCATTCATTCAAAAGGCACCTAACTCACAACCAGTGTTGTGTATACACATAGCATACAACTTAGCAAAGAACCCATTTTAAATAGCATCTGTAGGTGATTTGTTAGAAGCAGCCTATCACAAAAACACATAATTTTTCACATTAGCTGAAAGTGTGAAGACATAAAGTTGCGTACACAAGGTGATTACAAAAGTAGAAATATGATAAATGCATCTAATCCTCCAATTCTCTATCTAGTACTGAAGCCCCATCAGAAATGGTCTCAATGGAAGTTGGCTGTGAAGAAGCTGTCCATAAGGGAGAAAAACAGGGAGAAAAGGCTGGGGTACACAAAGTTAGACAAAACTAGACTGAAAACCGGGACAGGTCTGTTTAGGAGAGTAGGATAGGAAAGCAGGGAGACAGAGACTGCAGAGACATGCAACAAAGTGCCCTGGACTTGAACCAAGGCTGCTCAATTTAGTCTTCAGTCATGGGATATGCTCACATGATCAACCAAGTGAGCTAAAGAGGAATCACAGAGCTGTAATTTTTGGTTGCCATTATTATGTAATGAGGTGGTCAGTCGATGGGTAAAACAGTGAGTGTCTACAGTCATCTGTAAAACATGGTAGAGGCTCTGTCATGGTTTGGAGGTTCATTTAAACCAGGTGTGGGGAGATCTGAATGCAGAAAAGTACCGTCCGATTTTGGGCACCATACATTCTGTAAAGTGTCTGATTGGAAACAACTTCCCTGTCAACATGGTAGTGATTCCTAAACACATTGCCAAAACAGTAAGAGTGTACCGAGTATTCTTGGATAAGGAAGCAGACAGTGGAACACAATCAGTCATGTACTGGCTACCGAGAGCCTGGACCTCAAAGAAAAGCTTTGAAATGTCCTTTAAGAAGCCTGGAGAACTATTCTTAAACACTACCTACGTGAGTTCAGACTGTGTTAAAGAATAATTTTTTCCTGGAATGATCTTTGTAGTTAGGTTAATTCTCATGACGTACTATTTACATCTCCTTTCGTCAGCTTGTGGCCACCAAGCAACGTAATACATAATGATGAATTAATTAGGAACTGACGCCTTGTTTCATCTTTGGTCACCAAAATCCCTCATCATCTACATGTCAGGCTTGTGCTTGTCATTTTCTGACTCTCCTCAGTCTTTTTTTATGGCACAAGAGAAAGAGAGGTTATTAATAAATTGATGAAATGGTGCTGGGCTATCTTTCATTTTGAGTCTGCATCTTTTTTCTCTTTCTCCCTTCTTTCTCCTTTTGTCCACGGTTCTATCACAGTTTTAGTGTTTTATTCTTATGCAACTAGTTTCTGCCTCTTGGTTCATTTCAGTGGCTGTTGAAAGCCTTTGTGGCTCAAATGGGTGGAGGCGAGCTGTAGAATTGGGCAATTGACTCACTTGGAGAATATTTTAGAAGGTGTTTTTTTCTTTATCAAATACCTAATTTATTGTAGTTTGATTGTAGTTGTGTGCTTGTCTGCATTAGAAATTGTACTCTTTATGTGTATCTCTATCACTGGAAACACTGGGTATAAAGAGACTCACTCAAGCCAGTTGGGTCTTTTGTGTGTGTGTGTGTGTGTGTGTGTGTGTGTGTGTGTGTGTGTGTGTGTGTGTGTGTGTGTGTGTGTGTGTGTGTGTGAGTGAACTGTGCTTATGACGTGTGTACACTGGTGTATGAAAACACCATGCGCGTTCCTTCCCTCTGTCTGCAGATGCTGTATGAGATTGGACAAGCCCAGTCAAAGCCGTGTGGGATAAATTTAGCTCGTGCTAACACCCTTGGAGGCCTCTTAATAATTGAGAAGGCATCTGCTCCAATTAATGTGGCCCTCTAAATGGAATCCCTATTTAAATTTTCTCTAACTGGGTCACTCTCTTTCTCACTCTTCTTCTTCTCCTCTCTCTCTCCTTCTCTCTCTGCGGTGCAGTAAGGAAGAAAATGAGCTGCCTTCTACTTTTAAATGGTTTTTAGGGTTTCTGAAACATCATCTGGGATGTTTTGCCTGAGGTCTCCCAAGCGCGCGCACACACACACACACACACACACACACACACACACACACACACACACACACACACTGTGTACACGCACTGAAATAAAGTTTTGACAGATTTTTCATGCAGCCCTCTTTTGAATGAGAAAAGGGAGGATCGCGTAACTTCTTTGAACTTTGATATGGCTGATAGATTTAGCCTATTAAATCAAAAACTGGGGGGAGGTGTTACCAGTTGGGCGTATAATGACTGAGTAAGCAGTTACATTGCCTGCCTCCTGGATTCTGATTAGTTACACTTTGAGACAGTTAGTTCTCAAAGTGGATAAAAACTTATTGATTTCCAAACAGCAGGATATTAATTTGAGTAGTTGGCCAGATGAGTGTTTAGACTATATCATGTACATATGTAATCAACAATAATCAATTATCAGTATCATAAATACAAAGCAGTAAGCAGTTGAGAGGTAGATTGATATGTTTTCATAAAGGTAAAAAAAAAAAAAAGTTTAGTTGAGTTTTGGTGCACATCAACAGTATGGTGAGAGCAAAAATATGACTGATGATCAAGTAATCCATGATATTGAGTTGAATGTATGTCTTCTCTTAACATATGGCAATTTTAGCAAGATTTTAACCAGATTTGTCCAAGACCAGATTGGTCTTTAAATTTTGGATTACTTAAAGTAATCACAATTGCTTTTGACAAATCACTTCCCTGTGCTTTTCACCAGCTATAAATCAGCTTTATCCGAGTCTGTCACCAAACGGGCTGGAGTTCTCTTCTTGAATCCCATCTCTTTTTGCTTTCCAGTGTCCTTAACCACATTGACTTCTCATGCTTCCCGGCTTCACCTCCCTTAGTCTTTACCTAAACAGCCGTGGTATAAAATCATGACTGCTATGTAATCCCCAGTGGCTTTTCAGTATTTGGGCAATCCCTCCTGAGTCACACAGACTGTTTTGTTTGTGTGCGTCTCCACACTTTAGCTTTTCATCTGTCTGCTGCAAAAAGAAGAGAGAGAAAAAAATTAGGGTGCCTGATTGCTTGTGTATTACTGTGTGTATGCATCTGCTTGTGAGTATGCATAATATGTGTGGGTGCTTGTGCTTGGGGGTGGGTGTGCAATGCTAAAAATAGCTCTGTGGGCCATAGCGACAGGGAGATCCAGTATGCAGCTGGAAGCTGACTCACAGGGTGGACACTTTACTAGATGGATAACACACTGCTCCTTCGCCCTGACCCACTGTACT
This sequence comes from Astatotilapia calliptera, assembly GCF_964374335.1. NCBI lineage: Eukaryota > Metazoa > Chordata > Actinopteri > Cichliformes > Cichlidae > Astatotilapia > Astatotilapia calliptera. The sequence goes on from NC_137433.1 coordinate 24,532,334, forward strand.
TCTTTCCTCCTTTCTTTCCTTTCTTGCTTCCATTTGATCTAAATGGCTCACAATCGCAAAGGCTCATAGAATTGTAGAAGTCGGCAAAAAGATCAGTGACGTGTCATTTAGATCTCAACTGAAAATATGGTTTTATGAGCATCTCTAATCCAGATCAGGGAAAAAAGCAGGTTCTCACAGTGGAGTCATTCGCAATGAGAGGTAGACTGGTGTTTCACAGAAAATGAATAACACAACACAGCAGCTACAGTGCAAGTATTTTAAGGGTCAGAGTTTTAAAGTGTACATATATAGTGTATGAAGACTCCCACACTGGGAGAGTGGCTCCAGCACATTCCTGGAAAGACATTTGAGATCTCTGTCTGGAAGAGTGGATACTTGGGAACAACAAAGATACTGTGCAGGACAAGCTCCCAGGCCTCTGGTAGATGTCCTGAGCTTGAAGGATAAAGTCTACCCACAGTGTGAGTGAGGAACTGATAGATAGATAGATTTTTTGATCTGATAGGTTTACAGAGGGTGGTCATGAAAAGAGAAAATACCCAGTGAGCGGCAGTTCTCTGGGTGAAAATGTATCGTTGATGTCAGAGGAAAATGGCCACGCTACTGTAAGCTGATAGGACGGCAACAGTAACTTAAATAACAGCTTTGCACAGCCAAAGTATGCAGAAAAGCATGTCTGAATGCACAACACATTGATCAATCGAACCTTGAAGCAGATGGGCTAATGCAACTACAATGCTAAACCACACCAGCTACCACTCCTGTTACCTAAGAATAGGTCTGATGTGCACATTTCAGATTGTGGCATAAACAACATGAAAGGATGGATCTATCAATGGTTCAGGCTGATGCCACTGATGTAATGGTGTGGGGAATATTTTCCTGGCACACTTTAAACCTTTAGTATCAACTGTACATCATTTAAACACTGCAGCGTACTGGAATATTATTGCTGACCATATACATCCCTTTATGACCTCAGTGTAGCCATCTTCTACTTCCCGCAGGATAACCTGTCATGTCACAAAGCTCAAATAATCTCAAATTGGTTCCTTAAGCAATGACAGTAAGTTTGATGTACTCAAATGGCCTCCACAGTCAGCAGAATCTAGTAGAGCACTTTTAGGATGTGGTGTAGAAGAGGAGATTCACATCATGGATATGCAAATGTGCGATTCTATTGTGTCAATATAGACCAAAATCTTTGTTTCCAGCACTTTGTTGAATCTGTGCCACAAAGAATTAAGGCAGTTCTAAAGGCAATGATAGAAACTCCGGCCTACCCTTTTTAAAAACTGCATTGTCAAATAGCTTACAGTCTAAGCAGATTCCGTTTTGAATAGTACCCACATATGACAAGGAAGAAAGAAAATGGAACTGCAAGAGAAGGAGAAAAATAAGGAGAAAAAAAGGTTTAGTTAAAGAGAGAGTGAGGTGAATAAGAATGAGAGTGAAAGAATGTAGAATGTCATTGAGAAGAAAAAGAAAAAAACAAGGAAAGGGGAGAGAGTATGTGTCTGACATGAATCTGTCTGCTTGTGTCACACTGCGTCTGGTCTCTTTTCACCTCTCCTGTGCCTTGGTGATCTAAATGGAAAAAGAAGTCCTAATGTGAATTTTGCATTCACATTGCATCTTGACACAGTTCTGTCTCATGTTAAAAAATGAGACAGTGCAGGACAGTCAGAGAAGAGTGCAAACTAGAGAGGGAGAGAAGAGAAAACTGGCAGAAAGTCAGACTGTATGACTCAGAAAGGGGAAAAATCAGGGCTTAGGAAAAAAAAAGTTCACACTGAGATGTAGGGGGAAAGGGGATGAGTAAAAGACAGGAATAGTTAATGAGGGGATAACATAATTGTGGAAAACCACAGAATGTGATACACCTGTACCTTTCTACGCAGAAATGTTAAACTTCTCCAACTTACATCAAAACCTGCCGACTCACGCTCTAGGTTAAAGCTATTCTAATTGACAGCAGCAGCTACCGCAAGTCAGAAAGCGGTTTCTCGTAGTCATTGGTTACGTTCTCAAAGGTCAGCATGCAGGTGGTTTTAGCCTCAACAAAGCTGCCAAGATTTGGTGTAGAGCACTTCATAAACAATATAGTGAACACCAAAGGGGTGAAAGTACCATGTGGTGATTACCAAGTAGCACTCAAAGCAGATTTTTGTCTATAATTTGACCATTGTGCTAGTTTAGCACACATATCTTTACTCCAGTTTTCTTAGAGAGGTAGCTGGATGTTAGTGGTATTTGTGGCTAAATGCATAGAGATGCAGGTCTTTGAATAATGGACATTACTGCATGTGCAGGTGCCTGTTTTCCTAACAAAACATGGCTAGTTGCACCCCTGCTGGGTGTATAGATGCCCCCTGTATAATGAGAACACTGCCTCCTCTGCACATACACGCACACACGGACACACAACAGCAACTTGGATCATCACCGCACTAGCAGAGCCATTCCACATGAGCACCTTTAGCCATTAAAATACACAGCTGAATGGAATACAAAGAATGGCTGAGAACTGCGTGCTGAGCTTGTTTCAGGGGTACTACAAGTTTCTTCCCTGAATCTGACAAAAGAACTAAACAACCTCAATAAAGTCTAACTTGTAGTTGCTAATTTAAAGCACAAATTAACTTTCACACCACTAATTGTAAATAGAGACAGTAGCAGGGAGCGAATGCACTTTAATTTTGGATAGATAATTGCTGTAGTAGTAGAAGGTAGTTGAAGGAATTATAGACAATATAGTGAACAAGAATCATTTACCAGCAAATGGGTGATTTGGGCACAAGGTTGGTTATTATGATGTTTTTAATGTCTCATTATTATCACATTTTTTAATGCAAGTATTGCACAGATATAATATTTTTTTTGTTAGGAGGTTAATATAAACTATTATTATACTATTATAAATTGGTACCCTTAAACATATTTCCATTCATAGCCTTTGTTTCTGGTGATGTCCTATTCTGTTACATGAGTTACATCCTCTTATTGAGATATAGTGTTGCTGCTACAATGTTAGTGCTATTCTTGTGAATTGGTAATACAATTTCTTAAAACAATCATCTTTATTCTTATCTAATTAATACCCCTTAAAAATAATGGATAAAAACTGTCATTTGCATTTTTGTCTGTAAAATCCATCATGCATTATCAACTGCTGCTTTACCTCCACTCCACAGGTTTCCTGGTTCTCTTTCCTGGTGCAGACATAGGCAGCTAAGAAAAGGAATGGATGAATGGACCAGGATGGAAAGGGTTATTTAGGGGGATATTCTCTGCTAATTTAAAGACCAATAACATAAAAAACTGTGGTGCTTTCTGTTTAATTTTGGAGTCACAGAAATGAATTCATGCCTCATTCTCCGTGTTAGTAGCTCTGTCCACAGAGACCTAAAGTAGATAGAGTTGTACACTCTGTCCCTTACAGTTTGACAATTAATTTGTTAATTAGATATACTGATGCCTTGGTTTTTTAGGTCCTCTGTAATTAGTTACTAATTGGAATTACATCTCAAGCAGGGAGACACAGAAACAGAGGAAATTGGGTTTTGTGAGGGCGTAAATTGATTATGTGCTCTTACTGTTGTTTTAGTCATACCTGCTTTTCAGTCTTGTGAGGGAAATACATTCCTAAAGCCAAACAACATGGTCAAGAATTTATAAGTTATAAAATACTGTCTAAGAACTGGTTCTATTAGTAGCATTAAAATAATGGATGTACAGATAGCACATTTTAAAGAAGAAAGCTGTGCACTGGATTACATTTGATCCGACTGCCCTTGTTAAGAGAAAACCTGTCAGTTGGTGGATTTAGCTTATGATGTGTGTATGTATTCATTTTCATTTTTTACTATCCCCAACACAATTAGCTTTTCTGACCTAACGAGGACAAAAATGAACTCCTCTGAGAATGTGGAAAACAGAGACGCAAAGAGCAGGACAGAAAAAAAGAGCAGGTGAATGGACAAAGGAGAGTTATAAATTCACAAGCTTATTTCAATTTCAGAAATGAATACATGAACTTCTTTTTACAGGTTAGTGTTGTGAAGTCTGGAACCACTATTGATTCAAACATCTTTTATATTTTTCAAATGTGGAGAGCAAAATAGCTTTGTATTTCAAAACACTGTAAGAAATTACATTTTATTTAGCCAAAATGCACATTTTGGGGCGATCGTGGCTCAAGAGTTGGGAGTCCGCCTTGTAATCGGAAGGTTGCCGGTTCGAGCCCCGGCTTGGACAGTCTCGGTCGTTGTGTTCTTGGGCAAGATACTTCACCCGTTGCCTACTGGTGGTGGTCAGAGGGCCCGGTGGCGCCAGTGTCCGGCAGCCTCGCCTCTGTCAGTGCGCCCCAGGGTGGCTGTGGTTACAACGTAGCTTGCCATCACCAGTGTGTGAATGTGTGTGTGAATGGGTGGATGACTGGATGTGTAAAGCGCTTTGGTGTCATTAGGGACTAGTGAAGCGCTATACAAATACAGGCCATTTACCATTTACAAGCTGTTGATTGATTTAGTGGAGACCTATTGCTGGATGTTATTGTGTAAAAATACATTGGTTTAGTCATAACTTTGATTTTAGACAGGATGAAACTCAAAGTCTACTTACTTGCTTACTTACAGAGTCTACTAACTCATTATTTGTGATGACTGGACATCAGCCGAGCGTCTGCCTAGTGTTAGCTAACCCCCAGGGATGGACAGACTAAAGTCCAAACAGGGCACAGATAAGACTTCAGTCTTTTTTCCTCTTGTTAGATGCAATTCTAATTTTTCTAGAAGCCAGTGTTGGCTGACCATTGTAGCTGAACTCTTGCAGATCTGCACAGACTGTCACTACTCATGCCTCAGTTTATGGGATGCTGGGACTTACTAACTTATACAGTAATAATGATAATTATTATATAATTTAACTTATATTAGTTAGTGATACCACATAATAATTATATCATACACATCATAATGATACATTGGAGTGTATTGTCATCAGAGGTGGAAAGTAACTAAGTACAAAACAAAGAGAGCTAACTTCACTCAGAGATGGAGAAAGATCAGAAAGGAGAGGAAGAACAGAGGTTAGATTTAAAGGTAAGAACTACTCAGTGGGATTTGATAAACTGGAAATGTAAAGGTTACATGTAAATCTTCATGTTTTTAGATGTTTAAATGTTGTGAAACATGCTGTAAATAAAACGGAGGTAGACTAATTGCTATTTAAAGGCTGTATGAAAATACTCTGCAGTTTAGTGCAGGATGAACAGGTTTGTTTGCTGTACTGTGATGGATTTAGAGCAGTGGCTGTGGTTTCATGGTCAGAGTAAGGTTACATCAAATGTAACAGAGATTCGTATAAATTTTAGCTGTTGATGTTTAGATTCATTCACTGAAATCCACCTTCATACCAATTTTATACCATCTAGAAAAAAGATAGTATAAATAGTGTACTGTCATTGATGAAAATCAGCCAGGACTACTTAACATCTGCTGACATCTGGTTGAATTAAGTTGTGTACATCCACAAAGAGCAGCAGGTCAGCTGATCACAGTCTGTGAACTGAGAAAATCTACTGGAGAGCTCGACAGAAATTATTGTGGGTTATGTTTCTTTTCCCCATACTGAGCCATTACAACCAATTCTAGTCTTCCCCACCTAATGAAACCCACTTTAACTCCTCACTATACATATTTTCCTGTTTAGAGGCAAAGTCACCCAAAGCTGATTATAATTAGAATATAAAGAAGTTAGACTGAAGTTTGTATTCCCATCTGCTGATTTTATGTTATTTCATCATTATGTTGTGTTATTTTATCATTAGGTTAATATAGCACAAGGTTCAGTTAGCTTTGCACAAAAAATATAAACCTCCTCCAAAGAGCTACTTTAATACTTTGTGCTTTATACTTTGAGTATATTACAGAGCTGGTACTTTTTTACTTTTACTTGAGTAAAGAAGTTGAATCAGTACTTCAACTTTTAATGGAGTATTTGTACTTCTTTAAGTCTGTACTTTGGCCAAGTCTGATTGTCATAGATCTTAAAGTGTTGAATGGTTTCTGGTAGGTGAGGATGTCTTGTGACTCAAAAACCATAGGTAAATATTCTGATATCACAGCTAGATAAGAGTCCTGCTGGGGTGCTGTAGGTTCTCTAAGTGCTGTACTGGCCTTAATTGCGTAAAATTTGTTCTTATTGTGTACTAATTGTACCCATTATCATGTAGTACCCCTCAGAAATGTTTCACTTTCCTACCTTTGAAATAAAGGTACTGAATGATAAATATGTGCTTAATAATGTGTTTGAATAATTGTTGAACAAACCGAGGCTTTGAATGGTGTCGGTTCTGGGTCAGAAAGATGTTAGAAAACAAAGGCTAATGTCACAGCTATGTATGTGATGTGCTTTACACTTGGTCACATTGAAATCTAGAACCACCTTGTTGTTGGTCAGTCAGTGAAATTTCTTTTCTCTAAATATCTAAAATTCAATAAACTATAAAAGTTAAAGTCTTTCAGGCACTGAATAAAATTGCTCTTGTCGATCAAATCACCCAAAAGTTGGCTTTTGCACTGATAAGGAAGCAAATATCTCAGAATATGAGAATAACAGGTTGCTTCAGGACTACATGGAAAAGACAAGGCAGGAAATGGGGTTTGTTTTGCTTAAAATAGATGCTGTAAGACCAAAGTTGGTGTTTACAACAGTAAGCACCAGCTGTGTTCAGACAACCATGTTTACTATCTGTAAATTAGACATATGTATATGTATACTGCTGTGTGTTGCTGCTAAGTATACCACATTTCCACTTTCAGTTGGGAAGTAGTTAAAATAGTTGGGTATATATATGTTAAGCCATATCCATGCAATAATTGCCTAAATGCTGTAAAATGAGCCAGAAGGACACTGGTTCAGTTGCAGAACTCTGTACTTTTCCACATAGTTCTTTCTGGCTGTAATAGAAGTAATTTTTAAAGCAGCTTCCCGGTAGTATGTCCAACTCTGCTGACCATCTTTGCCAAGCTTAGATCTCCTTATAAGATGCGTTCAAGGGGAATCATTTTGTGCACAAAAGATTTCTTTGGGAATTCACTAATCTCAAATTGAATATGCTTCCAATATAATTCTCTTGATTGTTTCAGGGTATTTTATTGTCTTTCTTGAATGCTTTAAGTGACTACTTTTATTCACAGGGCTGAATTTCAAAAAGACCAATGTGTCTTTGAAAGTGTCACATGATTATTTCCTAAATTATGAAATGGAACATTTTAGGATTAGGCTTTATTACTCCTATGCAGCATTTCTTCTCTCTGTCTTTTAATATCAACCCCTTCCCTCCCCACTGTACGAGCATGGACACACATAAATCTTCCTAAGGCTTTGTATGTGTGTATATTACAAAGAGATGCAATGAAACTGCCTTAATTCATTTTTTGTTTCCTGAGTGGTAGCAATACAGATTACTGGCCTGAATTTGACCCTCTTCTGAATGCTCAACTTGATTAGTAATTGCATAGCTGGATAATAAAAAATCTTTAGCCAGGGGATCTAATAATATAACTGAATGTATTTCTTTTATGATAATAGTGTAGAAAATCTCCCATTTATACACATTAATGGAGCTTATGGAGCTCATAGGGAAGTTTAAGGCTGGAATATAAAGCAATTTCCATCACCTCCCGTAACTTATCTCATTCTGTTTCAGTTACATGCATGTCCACAGAACACATTGATCATTTCAAAAAAGCTCAGTCTGCCGTTTGCCTGTACGAAACCCAGCTCAGTGGATACCATTACACTGTAAGCTGGAAAGCATCAACAGCCACCCCAAGCTACTGTTATATTTTCGAGATGTTGCTTTCGAGCTTTGCAATTCAAGATCATTTTGTTTACAATGAAAAACTATGGATTCAAGGCTCCATTTAGCATCTTGTATATATTGTTACATACAAGGGTTAACCAGCTCTGTTCCCTTTACTCCACTCATTTATGTTTCTGTTCTGACAAGACAGTTTCCTGATTAGGCAGGAAAGCTGGTTGCAGTACATCAAGGTCAGTTGTATTTTCCGTAATGATGTGTACAGGGAGGGCCATTTATATGGATCACCATAATAAAATGGGAATGGTTGATGATATTAAAGTCCTGTTTGTGGAACATTAGTATATGTGAGGGGGCAAACTCCTCAGGATGGGTGGTGACCATGGTGGCCAGTTAGAAGTCGGCCATCTTGGATACAACTTTTGTTTTTTCAATAGGAAGAGGGCCATGTGACACATCAAACTTATTGGTAATGTCACAAGAAAAACAATGGTGTGCTTGGTTTCAACGTAACTTTATTCTTTCATGAGTTATTTACAAGTTTCTGACCACTTATAAAAAGTGTTCAATGTTCTGCCCATTGTGTTGGGTTGTCAATGCAACCCTCTTCTCCCACTCTTCACACACTGATAGCAACACTGCAGGAGAAATGCCAGCACAGGCATCCAGTATCCGTAGTTTCAGGTGCTGCACATCTCGTATCTTCACACCATAGACAATTGCCTTCAGATGATCCCAAAGATAAAAGTCTAAGGGGGTCAGATCGGGAGACCTTGGGGGCCATTCAACTGGCCCACGACGACCAATCCACTTTCCAGGAAACTGTTCATCTAGGAATGCTCGGACCTGGCACCCATAATGTGGTGGTGCACCATCTTGCTGGAAAAACTCAGGGAACGGTCCAGCTTCAGTGCATAAAGAGGGAAACACATCATCATGTAGCAATTTCAAATATCCAGTGGCCTTGAGGTTTCCATTGATGAAGAATGGACCCACTATCGTTGTACCCCATTGGAGGGATCCATCCAATGTGGGTTAGTGTCAGACCAATAGCGGTTTTGTTTGTTAACTTCACCATTCACATAAAAGTTTGCCTCATCACTAAACAAAATCTTCTGCGTGAACTGAGGGTCCTGTTCCAATTTTTGTTTTGCCCATTCTGCAAATTCTGTGCGCCGATCTGGGTCATCCTCGTTGAGATGCTGCAGTAGCTGGAGTTTGTAAGGGTGCCATTTGTGAGTAGCTAATATCCGCCGAAGGGATGTTTGACTAATGCCACTCTCCAGTGACATGCGGCGAGTGCTACGCTGTGGGCTCTTGCTGAATGAAGCTAGGACAGCCACTGATGTTTCTTCATTAGTGACAGTTTTCTTGCATCCACATTTTGGCAAATCCAACACTGAACCAGTTTCACAAAACTTAGCAAGCAGTTTGCTAACTGTAGCATGGGAGATGGGTGGTCTCGTAGGGTGTCTTGCATTGAAATGTGCTGCAATGACCCGGTTACTGCGTTCACCAGATATCAACACGATTTCGATCCGCTCGTCACGTGTTAACCTCTTCGACATGTCAATGGCTGTGAACAAAGAGAAACTTGTAAATAACTCATGAAAGAATAAAGTTACGTTGAAACCAAGCACACCATTGTTTTTCTTGTGACATCACCAATAAGTTTGATGTGTCACATGGCCCTCTTCCTATTGAAAAAACAAAAGTTGTATCCAAGATGGCCGACTTCTAAATGGCCACCATGGTCACCACCCATCCTGAGGAGTTTGCCCTCTCACATATACTAATGTTCCACAAACAGGACTTTAATATCACCAACCATTCCCATGTTATTACGGTGTATCCATATAAATGGCCCACCCTGTACTTTATTCTACTTTTACTGACAATATCATAATCTCAAATCAGGCGGTACACATTTACTTCTTAAACGCGATGGTATATCTGGTAATGTTTTTACATTGTTAGTTTGTAGACAGCTTCAGTTGCTGGAGCTGCCACAAAGGTGGGTCTGCCTGGTGTTTATATATTTGCCTCTATGTGGGCAACTGTTCAACAAAACAGTGGTCCCTCGCTATAACGCGGTTGACCTTTCACGGCCTCGCTGTTTTGCGGATTGTTTTTGTGCAATTTTGCATGCTTTTTTTTTCTTTTCTTACGGCGCATTGTGTTCTGCGTCCTGATTGGCTGTAGACCATTGTCAATCAATCTCCTCCGTACCGTGTCTCCTGTACAGAATGTTTCAGCTTGTCAAATTTACATAAATCTTCGATTGCTGGCAGTGTGACTCTGAAGTGCTGTTTGTAAGTTTTCTCGCCAACAAACACAGCAACATCGACTAAACGTTTTGCGCCATCAAAGGCACCTGCAGTAGCAGCCAAAAGGCAGGGGAAGATGCTAACCATCGCACAAAAAGTTGGACTTTTAGACACGCTAAAGGAAGGTAGACGTTACAGTATTTTTCGGACCATATGGCACACCGGATTATGAGCCGCATTAAGTGAAACATAACAGTCAGAAGATAAGTCAGACTTTACTCAACTCATTCTTCTTACTTCCTCCACTTCTGTACTATTGATTCATTAATGTTAAATTCTCTCACAGCTCCATGTTCTGGACCTGAAAACAGGGTTTGATCTTTGGTTTCATTCTATAATACTGGACTTATTTTTCTACGAAGGTTTGAACTTTGAGAGAGAAACAAGAGAGAAAAGTGTGAAAATGTTCATGCCTGTCTGAGAAAAGTGTATAAAGTGTGTATTTAGGGATTTTACAGCCTTTAAACATCTATAATAATTGTAAAAAAATAAACCTGGCAATTTCAACTATTGTGGGTTATTTTTAGAGCGTAACTCCCACGATAAATGAGGGACCACTGTACATCAAATTAAAGGCAGAATTTGAATGTGCTTGTGGTGCGAGACCCCACTGGTGTGGTGGCTGGTGTGATTCTGTTATAGGTTGGTCTCTAGTTATATACAGTGAGCTAAATAATTATTTGATTTCTCACTTGAATAGTTGCTAATTGTGATGGTAGAGACATAATATAAAACAGAATTCTGGATTTACAATACGCATTGCATAAAAGTTCTTACTTGATTTGCATGTGATTGATTGAAATACGTATTTGATACCCAGGCAAAACATAACTTAGTGGAAAAAAACACTTTATTGGCAATTACAGCTGTTAGATGTTTCCTGTAGTTGGTCACCAGGTTTTCACACATCTCGGGAGGGATTTTGGCCAACTCCTCTTTACAAAAACTCTTTTAATCTTTTAGGTTTTGTTACTGGCATTTGGTTTCCACTGAAGTCTGGAGACTGGCTAGACAACTCAATGACATTAATGTGCTCCTTTGTTTCCTTGGTAGTATGTTTTAGATCATTGCCATGCTGGAGGACACACCCATGATATATCCTCAGTGGTATGGCTGAGGGAAAGAAGTTCTTATCCAACTTCCAAATTCAGCACGGGATCAAATAATTATTTCCCCCACTGTAGGTTGTTTGAAATGTCAACATGGTGAAAGCCTTTGCTGCTGCATCCTGTTGCAAGATGATCTCTAATTACATGCCTACTTACATCTCTAATTACATTTCAGGGAAAAGTAAAGAAAGGAGTTTTTTTTTAAAATATAACATCCTTGTAGTGTCTTTCTGTTATCTTTAGTAACTAAAGACTTAATTCATGGTCACCCCTTAAGTAATCTACAAGTGTTTTCTCTTGTGAAAATGTCAAAGCCCTAAAATGTCAAATACATTGTAATGTGTCACTGTTTCCTTGCAAATTGTAAATGGCTGAAGAAGTAATGTGTTTTCTCACTGGTTGCATTCATATATATGGTTTATGAGTGTTTCCCGCTTTTCTGTCTTCCACCAGCCACCACTGAAACACTTTGGCTATAGATAAAGGAAATTACTTTCACAGAGATAAAATGATGATCAGATCGAACACCTTACCATTTGGATACCACATAGAACTTCATTTATATTTCTTTACAAGGGGGGGACTGTAAATGTATTGCTGACACACACAGACGTAGATCTTGCCACCTACACCTCCTGTACACCACTCAGGGGGTGTTGGAAACTAAGGGCTACCTGGCCACCTACCTTACTGCACTAATGAATAAAACAACAGTCACTTGGAGCTATGTGTGTGTGTGTGTGTGTGTGTGTGTGTGTGTGTGTGTGTGTGTGCGTGTGCGTGTGTGTGTGTGTGTATGGCAAGCTTCTGCTGACGTGCTGGCTTTTAAATGAACTCCTCTGGCTGGCTCTTTGGCTTGCGACCTGATTTAAGTGTCTGCATGCATATACGATAACCTGAGAAGCAGCAGTAAATGACCACTGTCAGAACAAAGCCAGACTCATCCACTTGGCATCATTCATCTTTCACATGCCTTTGCACTGCGACTAAGGCAGGTCAACTAAACATCGTGCTATTATTTTTCTTTTTGTTTTTTTCTGACTGGAAGGTCCACACTACTACTTCAAAGTGTGATTTCTAATGATCAGCGTCTTTCACTACATTTTGTACTGAATAGTTTTAGACCTCAGCCACAAGACCTTAAGACCTGTTGCTGGAGGTTACTGGCTAATGCTAGGTGAAATCGACTGTAAGCAGGGTGCTGGACCAAAACCCTCTTTGTGTTTGCTGCATTTGCTTGTATTTTGGATGAAGACAGCAACTTGTCTGCAAACTATTTGTTTGAGTGGTAGTACCATAACCTGAGAACATTCACCTTCAAAGTAAAGACTGTGCCTCACCCCACCGAGGGTTCACAACCACTTGGGTAATAAAAGTAGTCTCTTGTTGTTTGCAGGGAATATGGCATGTATCTTACAAACTACTGTGACAACCTGCTAGTTACCAAAACAATGGCAAAGAAACTATTCACCAAACAGTTGTGGGATATACACTTTTCCCTAGTGTCCGATATTTGCCAAGGGATCATTAATTAGCTTCCTAGTGTTACGGCCCTAGCAGGGCCTCCTCCGGAAGGTGCCTGTGTGGGCGTGTCCCACCACTTCTTCTGCCTGAGGTGCCACCTTTCCCTGTAACACAGCTGACTCACATCAGTAATTAAAAGTATTTAAGCCCAGGGAAAGGTGAGCTCTGGGCCAGAGTGCCATTTTGTGTGGTGTTTGCAGCTAGTGAGCTGTGTGTGTTTTGTGGTGTTTGCAGCTAGTGAGCTGTCTGTGTTTTGTGGTGATTGCAGCTAGTGAGCTGTGTTTGTGGTTTCCAGCTAGTGAGCTGCGCTTTCCTTTTGACTTTGCTTTATTGACCAACGCCTGAGTTTTTGTTTGTTTTTCTTAAATGGTGATAGCGGCTTGTCTGTCTCTCTTAGTTGAGCTACTTTAATAAAACTCTTTAATTTAACCCTTTTGCCTCCTTGACTCCTTTTTCTGACCCGGTCACTTTTGTTACTTCCCCCTCCCCGCCTAGACCCCTCAGGGGAACGTAACAAGTGGGGGCTCGTCCGGGATCGTTGAAGAGCCTGCTGTAAAGTGGAAACCCTCTGTTCACTTAAATAAAGAGCAATACACTCAGGAACAGAGTTTTTAAAATCCTCCACCAGCATGAGCTCACGTAACGACCCCAAACTTTTAACCTGGCTTGCAGAGCACCACCTACCAAAAAGCTTTGCCTTCTCCCGAGCAAAGTCAAGGTAGCACTGACCCTGTGCCAACCCCAAACCTCGAAAGTTCTGCCTATAGGCCTCAGGCACAAGTTCATAGGCTTGGAGGACAGCACTTTTAATCTTTTCATAAACTAGGCTGTCCTGCATAGACAGACCAGAGCAAACTTCCTGAGCCTTACCTGTGAATTTACACAGCAACATCACCCCCCACACGTCTTCAGGCCACTGTAATGCAGTTGCTATGCTTTCAAATACACTGAAGAAGCTCTCAACACTGGATTCACAGAAAACGGGAACCAGGTGGATGTTATTGCCCACAAACGAGCTTCTAGACACCTGTTCACCAACAGATGTAGGCCCAGCGCTCGTCAGCTCCAGCTGATTCAACTGGAACGCCATTTCAGCCTGAAGAAAACCACCCCACACACCTGTGCCAGTTCTCACAGGCTAGCCAACAATAAATGGTAACCGAACAACTTACTCTTCTTGACCAACTTACCTTTTGCTACACACACATTAACAAATACAACCTACCCAGTTCCTAAGCACAACAAACTTTACCTACCTATCTTCTGGAGCGTGCTGGGCTCGAGGCAACTTGAAAGGCAGAACTTCAGCGACCGGAGCCCTGAATTGCCTACCCCCAACAGGGAACTAATCCCCGCCCAGGATTACTCCGAAAATAAAAAAAGCAAAATAACAAAAGAGTGCCCGAAGGAAGAACTTAAAACGAAGCTCAGCTGGACACTGTGTGACTGAGGCCTTATTGAGTCATTTTACTCAATAAGGTAAAATGACTTAACGTTGCAGATACTCAAAAAGTTGATTCTATTTATCTGAATGTAGTGTTTCCAGATGATGTCCAGATGAACATAAACAACTTTTTTGGGAATTCCTTACTTTGAGCATGCATCAAGACCTTTGCAGATACCTTTTGCAACTTTTTTGCAAAGCTCTAAACACATTTTTAGCTATGCACTTTCTAGTTTCACAGTTACGTTTGCAGAAGCTGCAAGCACAAGGTTAATGATTGCAACGGTCTATAGACACAATCTTGAGAAGCAGAGTAGGAATAATGAGTGTACTGCAAGAGACGGTGGGCGAAAAGGAGGACAAGAACAAGACCATGAACAGTAATGTAAGATGAAATTGTGTGGTAGACCATACCTTGCTTAATGGAATTACATCTTTTATAACAAAAACAACGTCTCATTTCTTCTAATAGTAAATGTGCCATGTAGATTTATTTTGTAAACTGTATGATGACCACATGAGGGTGAAAGTGCTGAACATTTTTTTGAGTTACTTTGTGAGTGATCTGAAAATTATTTTCTCTTGAGCATTGGAAACTGTTTTGATGCAGTTGTTGGTTGTTACTCATTCACTCAGGTTTTGTGAATGAAAACTGAAAAAGTTTTTTCTTTTATATTTTGATAGTTTTGAGAAATGGCTGAAAGGTTTCAAGAAACATCTTTTAAATTGTAAAAACTTGTAAAACATTTGTCTTCAGGTTAGATTTTGTGTTGGTTTAGGTTTTTTTTTTTTTTTTTAAACCTTCATAAGGGGTTTTTCAAGCCATTTACGCCTTGATCTCTGCACACGGCTTTTGACAGCAAACTTTATTACTTGACTGCCTGAAAAAATGTCAAGGGCTTATGTACTCAGCTTCAAAATTCCTTGAATCTTGCTCACTCAGTTTTTTATCATGGAAACCAGGCCTTTTCATTAATTCTAATCAAATATGGATCCCATAAAAGTGATCCTAGAAATGCATTTTATATTTAAATATGCTTTACAAACTCTGTTCTTCTTTTATAATGGCTTTTAAGTTAATTATTTGGATATTGTAGTCATATAAATGTGAATTACAGCTGAAGCAGAGAATGTCACTTTAATGGACCATAACATTATCAGATGGCTGTACCACTGACCCCCTGCCTTTCTTTAACTTACAATAAGGAAACTATTTCCCAAGTGAAATATTACATTGTTCTGGTTGCATAAATACTGTGAACGTGCGTTTAAAAAAATTCTAATGTTGCTTTTATGGTCATATTAGTGAGTTATTGTTCTGGAAAATGTATTAGATGTTTCTGTGAGTTTTCTATGTGTCATTTTAAGTTTTCTTAAATTTTCAAGAAAGGTACAGAATATTTCAATAAGATCCCAGATAGAATTCCCAAAGCAGGTGATTTGTACTACATTCTTTCTCTAACTTTAATCTTTGCTGAATTTCCAAACCTCAAAAACGCAGAAGGAATTTCTTAGTTGATGAATGAGAAGTGCATCAAGATTCTGCTTGTTCACAACGACGCCACCGCTTTGGCAAACATCCATCATGTAGCTACAAACACTGACGTGTTATCGCTGTAATGAATATCTAACATCAGGATTCATTAGGAGTTGATTATAACCACTTAAACCTACACGGAAACGCAGGCTGGCAGGTTAATTTTTGCATGTATGAAGAGCATGTGTGTGCACGTGTCCAAATATGTCAGTGTTTTTGTTTCTAGCATGCTTGTGCAACCGCGAGGATTGCCCATTGCTAATAGGTTTGTAGATAGAGGAGCTTTATTATGCTCTTTATGACTTTTTAACGGACTCACAGCTCACTGTTGAGCATATATGTGTGTGTGTGCATTTGCATGAGTGTGAATATTAGTAGTGAATATGAGCAAGCTGAGTGCAGGTTTGCAACAGAATGTATTCCGTGGGGGTGGTAGTGTACTGAGAAGAGGCCTTGAGGGAATGAGGGCTCGAGAGATAGGTGGTGGAGAGAGAGCATGACAGAGGGATAGTGATGGGTGGAGGAGAGAAAATGTATTTCATCAGAGAGAGAGAGAGAGATAAAAGGATAGGCAGCGAGACAGAAAAAAGAATGATGGAGTGAAAATGAGGAAAACAAAAGTGGTACTAACTCTGCTCCATGCTGTGTGTGGGCAGATAGAGTGGCAGTAATGAAGAACAATATAGTAAGACAAAGTAAATGAAAAAGAAAAAACAGTCACTCATTTATGAAGCAAATATACACCTGATACTACCATTGCGGCTCTAAAATCCAACCTAATTTTGGACTACAAATGTAGTCTCATGTTACTGTTCTGTGTTGTGATTATCCCCCTGCTGAACCATCTACATCGGTCTGTCATTATCTTACAAAGAAAGGCATATAGCGGTTATAAAAAGTACGTGCCCCAACTCAGTACATGAATGAAAGCAGGGAGTCCACGACTATTACACAATAGCTGTGGAAGAGAAATGTGGGGAATGGTTGTTGCTGTAGCTAACTGGATCTTTTCAGCGGCTTGTGTATGATGGGCTCAATGAGAAATAAGTAACTTGCAGTAAGTAATGATATGCTAATAAGCCATGTTTTCATTCTGTTATGCTAGTTAGCCATACGGAGCAGTTAATCATTCATTAACACATGTTCTTAGAACGTTTATTTTAAGCATTAATTACAAATAGGTCAGCATAATGAAGTACGGTTTTCCTTTATGATGTAATCATAATCAAGCGATCACATCTGTTGTATACTCTTTTTTTTCTTGTTCATCCATTTCAATGACTTGAGGTATAAACTAAAATGTGGATTTAGGAAATGATTACAGATCTACTTGATGATATCCTCGTGAATTGCAGGATTGAGGACCCAAATGGAGACACAAAAGATTCACTGACAAACAAAAGACAAACCTTTATTTCAGCTGATGGAAACTTGATAATATAAAGTTCACCAGGACAGTGAAGAAAATTCAAAACTGAACCACAGCAATGATTGAGGACCCTAAGATAAACATGAAAGCAAAATAGCACTATCTGTATGTGAAATGGCAGTCAGAGAGTTAGACACAGGAGGGTAATAAGATGCAGGTGGAGATAGTAAAATACAATGAAAATGGAGTAGAAGTAAAACTATACACAAGACACCAGAGACAAATGAAAATAGAACGAGAAGACAGTAACTAAACAGGGAAATGGAGACAGATGAATAGACTTGACAATTAACTTGAACTTGAACCCAAATCCAGACACAAAAAATGGACTGAAAAACAAAAGCAAAACCTATATTTCAGCTGATGGAAACTTCACAATATGAATTTCACCAGGACAATGAACAGAATTCAAAACTGACTGGTGAAACACAGCATGGATAATACACACTGAGATGAGGACTGAGGGAAGACAGCACAATTTATAGACAAAAGGATAAGCAGGGAAATAGACACAGGAGGATAACAAAGGTAGATTGACAACAACACAGAAGGGAAAGCGAAGCTAAACACGAGGCACTAGAAACAAATGGCTACCAAAATACAACAGAAAGTAAAAAACAAACAGGGAAATAAAAACACTTGCATAAACTTAACCTAGGAGACAAATGAGAATAAGACAGGAAACACTGAGGAAACAAATTAAATTCTATAACTAGGACTAAATTATAACAAGAGTAAAGGCTCCCAAAATACTCAAGAATAGAAACAACAGAAACCAAACTAAGAACACCTAACACACAAGCTGGAAATAAACCTCAAAAAACACAAAGACAAATCTGAGATCATGACAGTTCTGCTTTGGAGTTTGTTTTTTGTTTTCATTTATATTAGTGCTGCTTTTAGAACGAGTGCTTTCTTTCACTGAAAACATTCATGTTCCTATTCTTGCGTGCATTCGTGTAGCCCGACTAGTATTTAAGTGCTTAAGCAGAAGAGAAACGTTGTGGCAGCATAACCAAGGACAGGAAAAGAGAACTACTTATTATTGAAGTGCTTGTGTAATGATAAACAGAGCTCAAAAATCTGTAGAGGACAAAGAGAGGACATGAGGTTGTGAGGAAAAACAAGCAGGGAAGATGACAAAATGGACAAGACGGGGGATGTGAGAGGAAGAAGAGAAAGATAAGTGACGAGAGAAGGGCCAGAGGATGGCAGGTGATGACAGGGAAAAAAAATCATGTATGTTAGATGACATAGATGACAAGTATGTGATGGAGGGATAAAGATTAGGCTGGGTGAAAAGAAGGAGAAGCAGAGAGGCTATGTGAATTAGAGAGAAATGTGAAGGAGTGAAGTGAAGTAGAGGAAAATGCTGGAGAGAAAAAAGAGACAAAGGGGTGGAGAGTTTAGAAGTTTTGAAATTGTAACTATAGGGAATTGGGACAAGGATAGAGTTTGATAGCGTGAGGTTGAAGAAGACTACGGCAGGAATATAAATGTCAGAAGATGCTGAAGACATGCAGTTTGCTGGAGAAGGAGGGCAAGAGAGGGCGGATTGTATAAATCCATCCTTCCTTGAAATATAATATGACATTTATGATGTGTACAAATCTGGAGCCTCTTACCAGCGCTTCAGGCAAAATCCTCCCAAATGTTCGGCATTAATCAGGAGGGTGAGCTTTAAAGACTCAAGGTGCTCAAGTAGAGCGGCTTTGTGCGTTAAAAGCAGATATGAACGTTAAATTCAGATGTTTTTTGATACCTGTTTTTATTACCATTTCTTTCAAGTCCCTTACAGTCTCTCTTACACTTTCCTTTTAAACACATTTCCTTCATTTTTGTTTGTTCATTTTTGTTGTTGTTTGTAATTCATCAAATACTGAAAAAAGTCTTCCACAAAAAACAAGCCAGCTTTGTGTAAGTTTTATTAATTTGATTGTTAAAGGGTTAATGTTTTCATATGCTGATGGTCAAGGTTTGCTTGTTATATTCAAGTTGAATTTGATTTTTAATATAGTGTGAATGAATTGCTGTTTGGTACTTAACCTTTGGTTGTTGGATATTACCACCATTCAAATGTGCCTGAAAGGCTTTTGCTTCATTATGACAATGCTGCAAAAGAAAGTAAAGAGAGAATCGTGCCTTTCTCAATAGAGGACATATCTTTCAGAGTTTTCTGTTGTATTTGAAAACATGGCTTCTTGATTCTAGGAAACATAATCACCTGCAATACTGCATACTGTTTGGCGAAGTAGGAACAGCAGAGATAAGTACACTAGGATTTTGTGTTGTTTTGCTTTGCCTTGTTTTAAAGGAAATACCGAAAGTTATTTTTGGCCAAGTTTGACAGCCCTTGTTGGAAAAATAGAATATGTGATTTGTTTTAAATGATGCAGGAAACATCTGAATTATTGATTCAGTAATAAGAAAGCCTCTGTCTGCCTGCTACACACAAACATATACACATTTTTAAGTACATCGAGTCTTTTCAAGCCAGGCCAGATTTACTTGGATTAGATGTCACACACTGCATCACATTGAAATAAGAAAGGGCGTGGGGGGGGGGGGGGGACAAGAGTGATAACGACAGCAGAGAGAGGAGATAGTTAGGGAAATATGAGGAGGGAAGCAAGCAAGGAAACATGGGGTAGAGAGCAACAAAAATGGAGGAAGGTTGAGCTAAATAAGGAGTACAAAATGGAAAACAGCTTGGAAGGGAATGTAGGCATGACGAAGCATGATAGAAAGGCAGAGGACAAAGAACAAAGAGAAAGCGAATTAGGGAAATTGGCTAAAAGAATGTTGAAAACAGACAGACCTAAGGAAAAGTATGTGAGAGATGGTGAGGTGGAGAGGAAATGAGCAAGTTAGGATAGTTGACAAAGAAAGGGAAACTCTTCAACAGGTAAAGCTCCAAATCAGGAAGTAGGAAGGCAATAATCCAATATTTGGATCGATTATCAGTCTGGTTTTGGCTCAAAAAGCTGGATTGGCCATGAGTATTTTATGCTTACTATGCCAGTAACTATACACCAGTTACTAGAGGGAGAGCTAACATACCATGGTAGGTAACAGCAGTTTGGACGTAACTCGTGCTGTGAGGCAAACAGTGTTTCTTTTATGTCTATAAAAGTTTTGACAAGCCCCTATGACAACACTTGTCCCTCTCACTCTCATTATGGAAGCTTTTATTGTGCTTACAGTAACATAGCATGTTGTTATTTGTTCAATATTATTTTGCCTATTCTGTATCCTACTCCATACATTTGTCTGTGAGGAGGTGCACTCACGTGGTTGCTGGAGATGTTTGCAAGTTGCTAGGTGAAATCAGTAGCAAAATGTGTGCTGCACCAAAACGTTTTTATGATCGTGGCAGTCATTGTAGTTGGCATAGAAGGCAAGACAAGTTTATTTATATAGCACAATTCAACAACAAGGTGATTCAAAGTGCTTTACAGAGACATTAAAAAACAAAAACAAATAAAAAGCATGATTTAAAATTGATTAAAAAAAACAGTAGATAAAATCAGTAGTTAAAATGTAAGTTTTGAAATTTAAGCTTAAAAGTGTGGATTTGGTGTTGTATTCAAATGCAGCTGAGAACAGGTGAGTCTTCAACCTGGATTTAAATAAACTGAGTGTTTCAGCTGATCTGAGGCTTTCTGTGAGTTTGTTCCAGATATATGGAGCATAAAAGCTGAATGCAGCTTCTCCGTGTCTGACAGTGTCTAGAAAACACTGACTGGTGCCTCACCACTGTAGCCAACATGTTTGGGAAAGCCATAACTTTTAGTTTGAATGTTCTCCGTTTTACAGCTTGTCTTACTTTTCAAATCTTTCATACGAACTGCAGGCAGTCTGCTAGCAACTAAAGCAATCTATTTGAGTTTGTACGTGCAGCACTGTACACGTATAGATCTGTGTGATTGGAACTTTAGAAACTTTATCAATTTCATTCTGCCTAACATCACCCTCTAGTAACCACTCGCCAACTGGTTGAGGAATACACATTTTCCCTTGTGACCAGTGGTTGCCAGATGGCCTCTGTGATTGGGGCTAGAGTAATTTCACACTCAGGTCACAATTAATACAAGAAATGGATCAGTGCAAGTTTTGTCTACATGCTGATATGATAGATAAGAAGGAGAAGATAGACACTTTATCAAACAGAGCTATAATTTCACAGTAGCTGTCAAGGGTATACACAGGTACACTGAAGATACACCTTAGGTCATTCAAGTGGTACATTGCTATCACTCTAATTATCATTTACTTATAACTTGGCTTGGGCTTCAGTATATTTTCATAACTGGCTCACAGCCACCTACTCTACTGTTTCCAGATCCCTGACAATGCTGGCCAGACAGGAGCTGAGTCAGCTGTTGTTTGGAAATCAGCTGGACCTTGCCAAAAAACAGTCCAGAGCTGACTTAAAGAGAAACACAAAACAAATGTTGCCGTCAGTTTTCTGTCCCCGGTTGCACACAAAGGGATACGAATTTAAATGTATCTCAGATGAGCTAGTTATTTCACCTAATGCTTAATGAATGAAGACACACAACAAATGTTTCACCTACTAAAAGTATATTCATATGTGTGGGAGGAAGCAAAGCCTTGGGTATCAACAGTAGGTCTCTACAAAGGAAGCAGTAAGGCAAAGGTCTGTCTAGATTAGAAGGGAAAAAGGTAAGACATTGACAGAGACGTGGCAAAGAAAGGGGCGACCTTGGCACAGCTTTGTGTGACAGTTTGACAAAGAACTGGCGTGCTGCTGAACTACAAATTCTGCTGGCTGCTCGCCTCCTTAACGATGGAGCAAATTAATTTACGTGCCTATAATGAAAGAAGTGAAGGAGGAGGGAAGCAGGGAGGAGAGATGAAAAAAGTAGGAGAACGAAAGATTTTTCTTGCACAAATCAGGTTACCTGGGAGATTTGTCCATGAATGCACAAGGGGATAGACGGCAGTCAGAGGCATCCCTCTGACATATAGTCAAGCACGCACACAGTTTGCTTCCATATTTCATTTAATTGTGCACACATGCTAGATATGGTCAGAGTAACCTACTGCAGATGCACAACCCTGATAACGAAGTAACCATGTTTCTGGGAATACTTGAACACAATAGACCCTGTATCTAGCAAAACTACATGAGAATTGTGTATGTGAGTATATTCTGGTGTGAGGTCATATGATAAATATTAGAGCTGTTTTTATATCTGTTCCTGTCATACTCCACTGGCCTGCTCTGGTCACCAGTGACCATTAATTCTTTGTCCTCCTCCCTTTCCTTTCTTACACACACACACACACACACACACACACACACACACACACACACACACACACCTACACACACTTACACATTAATTCTATACTCCCTTTCAGCTCTCACATCATTGCTGTAAATAACAGTGTGTTTGTGTGTTTCGCACACGTGTGTTTGTGTGCGAGTGTAATTTAGGGCATTTGACACTGTAGGACCATAACCTCTGCCGTTCATCGCCATCATCACTCAGCACTGCCGCTACCTTGCTTTCATCATCACATTGAGCCGGAAACATTTAAGTCTAGCCTTGTCACAAATCAGTAATACATCATGTGATTTATGCTGTGACGTGTGTTTGTGTGTGTGTGTGTGTGTGTGTGTGTGTGTATTCCTACACATTATCCTTGTCAGGGTTCCTGTCACATTACTGTCATCAGCTGCAGTTTCAACAACAGGTGTGTGTTTGTTCGAGAGACAAAGGAATGATATTTCAGATATTTCTTCAGTGCCCCGTTTCGAGTCGTCCTTAAGAAAAGAAGAGAATCAGATAGAGGCATATGGTGATAGGGAGAGAAAAGAACAAGGGGGAGCTTTACAGTAGTAAAAAGCTTGAATGGATGAGCGTAAAAGGCCAGAAGGCAGGTGTAAAAACTAAGTGAGGTGGGAATGGATTTTCCAAAGCAGCATACAGGGAGTGCAGAATTATTAGGGAAGTTGTATTTTTGAGGAATAATTTTATTATTGAACAACAACCATGTTCTCAATGAACCCAAAAAACTCATTAATATCAAAGCTGAATGTTTTTGGAAGTAGTTTTTAGTCTGTTTTTAGTTTTAGCTATTTTAGGGGGATATCTGTGTGTGCAGGTGACTATTACTGTGCATAATTATTAGGCAACTTAACAAAAAACAAATATATACCCATTTCAATTATTTATTTTTACCAGTGAAACCAATATAACATCTCCACATTCACAAATATACATTTCTGACATTCAAAAACAAAACAAAAACAAATCAGCGACCAATATAGCCACCTTTCTTTGCAAGGACACTCAAAAGCCTGCCATCCATGGATTCTGTCAGTGTTTTGATCTGTTCACCGTCAACATTGCGTGCAGCAGCAACCACAGCCTCCCAGACACTGTTCAGAGAGGTGTACTGTTTTCCCTCCTTGTAAATCTCACATTTGATGATGGACCACAGGTTCTCAATGGGGTTCAGATCAGGTGAACAAGGAGGCCATGTCATTAGTTTTTCTTCTTTTATACCCTTTCTTGCCAGCCACGCTGTGGAGTACTTGGACGCGTGTGATGGAGCATTGTCCTGCATGAAAATCAGGTTTTTCTTGGATGGATGCAGACTTCTTCCTGTACCACTGCTTGAAGAAGGTGTCTTCCAGAAACTGGCAGTAGGACTGGGAGTTGAGCTTGACTCCATCCTCAACCCGAAAAGGCCCCACAAGCTCATCTTTGATGATACCAGCCCAAACCAGTACTCCACCTCCACCTTGCTGGCGTCTGAGTCGGACTGGAGCTCTCTGCCCTTTACCAATCCAGCCACGGGCCCATCCATCTGGCCCATCAAGACTCACTCTTATTTCATCAGTCCATAAAACCTTAGAAAAATCAGTCTTGAGATATTTCTTGGCCCAGTCTTGACGTTTCAGCTTGTGTGTCTTGTTCAGTGGTGGTCGTCTTTCAGCCTTTCTTACCTTGGCCATGTCTCTGAGTATTGCACACCTTGTGTGCTTTTGGGCACTCCAGTGATGTTGCAGCTCTGAAATATGGCCAAACTGGTGGCAAGTGGCATCTTGGCAGCTGCACGCTTGACTTTTCTCAGTTCATGGGCAGTTATTTTGCGCCTTGGTTTTTCCACACGCTTCTTGCGACCCTGTTGACTATTTTGAATGAAACGCTTGATTGTTCGATGATCACGCTTCAGAAGCTTTGCAATTTTGAGACTGCTGCATCCCTCTGCAAGATATCTCACTATTTTTGACTTTTCTGAGCCTGTCAAGTCCTTCTTTTGACCCATTTTGCCAAAGGAAAGGATGTTGCCTAATAATTATGCACACCTGATATAGGGTGTTGATGTCATTAGACCACACCCCTTCTCATTACAGAGATGCACATCACCTAATATGCTTAATTGGTAGTAGGCTTTCGAGCCTATAAAGCTTGGAGTAAGACAACATGCATGAAGAGGATGATGTGGACAAAATACTCATTTGCCTAATAATTCCGCACTCCCTGTAGTGAGTCTCTCCACCAATTATTATTATGTCACAGTCACACTACTGCCTGGAATACTGTGAATTTTGGTCCATAGGTATTGTTCCTCAGTTGACGATTATTGACTCTGGTAGCCGAGACTTTTCCTGTTGCACAATGGCAACGCTTATCTCTCCTTTAAAAAAAGAAAATTCAATTCAACTCTTTGTGTACATATTGCAAATGTTTATGTTTCTCGCACACAGCATCTCACTAAACCACAGTGAGTTATACATATCCGATTTTACACAGAATGAACAGTAATCCCTTTGTTTTTCAAAAAGCAAACCCATTTTTCTTTGATAAGCAGCATTTTATGTTGTATAGTGCTAATTAAGCACATTAAATGTTTATAAAGGTTATCATTCCTACATAGTAAATTGCAGTGGTTCCATTGCACTCTACAGCACAGCATCACACGGCTGCAACTGCTAGCGTGGGTGTAGACTCTTAGCCTTGTTAAAAATCTAAAAAAAAAAAAAAATTAACCTCTAGATAAACTTCTGTTGTGCAAACCAGATAATTATGCAGATAAATATGCATGTGTGATTACACAATCATGGCAATAAAGCTGACATTAAAGCCCACATACTGACTAATGATCATCCTTTTTTTTTCTCTCTTATTTTCTTTTTTAAATGTACTTGTATATTGTTCACATGTTGAAATAAATTACCAATCAATCAAATCCTTTGATCTTTCACAAACACACACACACACACACACATATATCTATATCTATATATATGTATATATATATACAGTATATATGATGATGATTGAGTGTGTGAATCAAGATTTTGTTACTTTCAAATCAGAAGGAGAAATTGACCAAATATGAACATGTAGATGCTGCTTTGTTTGTTAACTGCATATATTTACAGTGAATAAAAAGAGAGGATATGTAAAAGCGAACATTACTGAGATTCCAGCAGATATTGGCTGGGGCAAAAGAAAAGACTATTCTAACTTATTTGTGGCTTTGTGTGACAACACATTCCCCTCTTCTTTTTTTTTTACCTCTAGCATCACTCATCCATCCCAGTCGGTTGTTTGGCAGGAAGTAGATAAACAAGTTATTTATTACCTCTTTATCAATGTAAACAAACTAGGAAATGAATACTAAACACTTAAATTTGATCGATACTTCCTGACCAAAACACTTTAAGTTTTTGAATCCTACATCACTAGAAATTGACCACTGTTGCTGATAATGCTGTTGACGTCGAAGGCATGGTTGGGGAAAAATGTTGATGATTTAGTACTTCTGCTCACACGCTGTATATGTGTGTGTATGTGTGTGTGTGTGTGTGTGTGACTGCCCTTGAGGCATCCGTGTAAAGCAAGATTCAGTACTTTTATATCCTGGCTTGCTGATTTATGCTGTGACGTCTGCCTTTGCACTCACAATCACATTACTGGAAGGGAGGAAGAGCCAGGGCCCTGTGTGTTGTTTGTGTGTGTGCATGTCTGTGTGTGTGTGCGTGTCTGTGTTTGCTAATCAGCATGCAGTAACGCTGTTGTTCCAAAATAGCTGACAGTGAACAGCAGACATTTACCAATCGTCTGTTCTCATCTCTTGTCTTGTGCTTTCTTCTTGTGAAAAGTTAATTATTTTTTTAATATGTACACATTAAAGATGGTAATATTTGGGAGATTCCAAAATAGTTTGATTAGTGTTTGAGTTCAGAAGCCTCAAAAGGTTCATGCTACTCTTCAATCATTAGGAACAACAGGAGCCAAGTTTAGCTTTAGTGAAATAAAGATGAGAAAGAGTCAGCGAATTGTAGTGTGTTTATTTTCCAGACTTAATTCCGATTCTTTGTTCACATTTACCTTGGACTTTCATGCCCCCCTGCAGTGACTCCATGCCCCAGAAAGGGGCCCCACCCACAGCTTGAGAACCACAGCCTTAAGGCATAAAAGCATGTTTAAAACACATTTGGATTAAGATTCAAATCTGCTTCACAGACCAAGGACTTTTTTTTTTCATTATCACCTACATTCTTTTCTCATCTCCCTTTCTGCATGCACACTGGGTCTCGATTAAAGAGTGTTATTTTCAGTCACATGCACGTAGCTAATATATCACCGTGCAGGTGTAGCAGCTTTGATAGAGAAATGATATAGGTGATAACAGAAGAAAGAAAAGTGACATGAAAAAATACTACAATACGGTGTCTTCTACTCCATTTCAATATCTTTTGTTACCATTGTGGTCACTAGATCCCAAAATGCATTGCTGGTGTGATAAAGGAAATACACACTTTACAAGGAAACAAACCATATGCAAAGAGAGTGGTGTACGATGCAGTAAAGCTTTTAACATATGCCTGGGAGCAGGTTACTATGGAAACATCCTTGTAGAAACCTAGATTAAAGGAGCCATTTACTGTTCCCTCTGCATGTTTGTAAAAAAAAAAAAAGACAAAAAAAATATTACAAAACTTTATCCACAAAGGAAAACACACAGAAAGTCATAAATCAGCTTACTAATGTCAAACATTTCGATGTGCTTTTGTCCTCTAGACATATAACCTTTACAGTGTCATGGTTCCAGTTTAAAATCTGTACCAATCCTCTCCCAGCAGTGTCATCTTCAAACTGATTGGGACCTTATTCAAAATTTATCACTAATGGAATAGTTAATGTCTTTGTTCTTCATTCTTTATCGCTTTGTCCAGGCCTGCTTGTCTCACCTCATCTATACTGCATGATTATAAAAACAACCAAGACTCAATCAGTTGCCTGGTATTTACAGTTGCCTAATGCTGAGGAATCAAGTGATTGAACGATACATATTTAATGAGGCCTTTGACGCAGAGGCAGTTAACATATCATTCCTAACCGCATGTGGTTTTGAATGAGGTGTGCGTATAAAGGCTGTGCTGGAATGGATTGCCCTTCAGAAGTTGAGTTTAATCAAAACGTTGTTTAAACTGTTGCAGATGTGATAATATTTAGGGTTTTACAAATTTTGCTAGCCACATATCTTTTTCTAATTAAATGTATTGACAATTAAATTATTGACAGTTTAACAGATTCCAGTAACCTAAAAAAGAGCATAAGGAAGAGATTTTTTTTTTAAACAATTAAAGAGGCAAGTGGATTTCTAAAGCACAAGAACCAACTAATCTTATTGTAAAAATGTAATACTGTATATGATTTCCTGGATGATGTATCCAAAGTACTGCAAAATAAAGACGGTGAAGTTTGGGCTCTCTGGGATTTAGTCCACAACCTTTGTGGTATTAACATCAGGCTATGCACAGCCAATTACAGATATAGTTTTCTAAATGTGGTACAAAACAGCCCTCAGCCAAAGCAGCCTTCTTGGTTATTAATGGATTTTGCTACCTGTGTCTTACACACATGCACAGGCACACACATCCACACTATACAGTATGAGGCTTATTTTCTGGTCAATGAAATGCGGTTAGCAGTGCTTCACTGCGCTGGCTTACACAATTAGTGGCCCAGTGGATTCAGGGGATAAACTGGGTTGAATTGAGAGGCTAAAGAGAAGTAAAATAAGAAAAAAAAACATATGGTTAATTGTGTGTAACAGACCAAAGCATAGACCGAATCTCTGCTAGCCAGTCAACACCCCACATTGCCTCATTTGTCTGTCTCAGCAGCACTGCAGGTTGACATTTATTTTTATGACTAATTTAGTATTCACTAGTGGGAACTTTATCTGCCACTACAGATACTAACACACACCAGTTCTTCTTCCATTTCCCCTTGTGGGGCAACTGTTTTGTCTGAGTCAGTGCCCTACACTAGGTAGTTTTTGACACTGGAATGAACATTCATGTAAGCCCATTAGTCCCTTCTTTTTCATGCAGGATGCCAGAACAGGGGCTAAATACTTAAAGTCTATATTTCTAGACTTATTTGAAGCTGGTTTCATGAATGTGGGTAATATAATTGGTTAAATTTTGCTGCCTTTGGTTTCCAATACCAGCATTACAAGGCAGTTAGCCATTTAAAGAATGTAAATGAAGGAGATTCCCTGTAAACACATTACTAGCTATTTAGTGAGTAGTAGTGAGGTGGTTATATATTGGGGAACTCAAGCACAGGTGGAAAAGGCATCAGCGGCTTTTCTATAGGTAGGGTGAACACTAAATCCACTTGGATGGAATTATATTTTGAGGCATTTCTTTGAAGAATTCCCTTTGTAGATTACATACTTCAGAGTTCTGTAAAAATAACCCAAAAGATAATGCCTTTTTTGTTTCTTTCCTTCTTCTTCTAATAGGTGCCATCTTTGATGAGTCAGCACGGAAAGATGATGAGGTGTTTCGCCTTGCTGTGGCGGATCTCAATTTAAACAACGAGATTTTGGAGACAGAGAAGATCACCATCTCTGTGGAGTTCGTTGATGGGAACAACCCTTTCCAGGCTGTGCAAGAAGGTAGGGAGATAATACTGTGTTGTAACATTTATGCATTGCACCAACAGGACTAATAGAATGTATCTGTTTCAAATTGAAATATGTTTTTCTTAAATATGTTGATGCATGCTCAGTCATCCAGGTAAGGAAATCCCCAAAAAGTTGATTCTGTTCATCTGGACGTAGAGTTTTCTCCCACTGTAAACGCTACGTCCAGATGAACAGAATCAACATTTTGGGTTTTCTTAAATAGCTTTTCTTATATTGGCCTTATATAGGGATGGGTGTAATTCTGTGTTTGCTTCACATATTCTAAGTTACACGTTTGCTTTAAATAGATTTAAACAAAAAAAGGAATCATTTGTGTTTATTTTGATACCCCAGCTCCTTTTTTGATTTTCAAATAATCCTGAATTGTTTATGTAACACAGTTAAATACATGTATTAATTTCCATTTGATCCAATGCAGATTTAATTAAAAATGTGTAAAATTTGCAGTATTTCTACAGACAATCTTAGTCTTGTTATCATTTTAGAACTGAAACACATAAGCATGCGGTGCTTTCACAGTCATTTCAGCATTTTCCTGACCTATTCTATCTTAAGAACATGAACTGATTCATGTGGGAAAAAATAAAGATTTGAAAAGTTGGCCAACTTTTAAAAATATTTTATTTTTATTTTGCATTGCTGGCAGGCCTTTATGAGTTGACCTGCATCACAATCAGTTGAGGATATGAGGTTTTTTCCCTCTCTCTTTTTTGTTTGGGTTTCCAGCCAGTTTATTTAATTAAAATCTAGTTTGTAGAAGAAATTGACTCTGGAATGTTCATATTTTTAATCAGTGGACATTCTGAATTATACAACTTTTTTTCATCCATGTGGGCATTTATATTTTAATATTATAGCTGCTGGTTCACAAGCCAAACCAACAGGCTTGATTTTAAATTGGAATTCAATATGAAAGAATCACGTATAACTAAGCTTAGTTTGACTTGTTGACTTATCACTGGTAGTAATAAGAAACAGGATTCAGTGAGGGCTACTGGACGTTTGTGCTTTTTATATGAACAGAAACATTTACAAAATTATTAAATCTGAGCATGTTTTCAGTGCATATACATTTTTCAAAAGTTGTTACTTTGTTTTCCTTCCAAAGAGTCAGATTTTCTTTTAATTTTTCAGAGTGGCCTTTCCAAGGACATCCTCAGAGGAATGCCTTCATTTTGTTTGTTAGTTTGTTTGTTAAGCCACCAAACACTGATCTATGAATCATTCAAGCATAAACATCTCTCCCAAGGGATGAACCAGTTTTGTATCTACACTTAACAGACAACTTAGCAAAGAACCAGTCTTAAATTGTAACTTTGGACACTATGTTACTAGCAGCCTGTCACAGAAACCCATCATTTGTGTAGTTGTTTTTGCTTTTTTTCTCCTTTCTTTTGTGCAATCTGTGAAGAATACAAAAAAGAGATAGCAAGATAGTTTGACAGGCATAAAATGGTATTTTTGCACTAACAAGGTGATTTCGAAAGAGCTATTACTGTAGCCCAAAACTTGCCACATTTCGGTGTGCTGGATACCCTTAAAAAATTAAGGAAACTGGACAAATGGAGAGAAGCTGGAGACCTGCAAAATTATTTACCAGGCGAAAGATGGGATTTGATAGACATATCTTTAAGAAATTATAATAACTTTAAAGAAATAACAAAACCTGACATACTGTAGGACCTGTATCCTGAAGCCTCATCAGAAATAGTCTCAATCAAGGGGAAACTGTCAAGAAGCCCTTTTTAAGGAAGGGAAGCGGGGAGAAAAGGCTGAGGTATTCCAAATTAACCTCAGCAACTTAACATTATTCAAGCAGTGTGGGATTCTTTTGTTGGTTTACCTGCTGATCACATGCTTAAACGCCTAGCAGCAACCCTTGTTCTCACCAGTGGGCTCTGTAGCACAACATAAATTAAAATAACCCAGAACATCATTAAAAATAAGCAGAGAGAGAAAGAATGTGTGGGTGTATTAATTGACAGTGCCACAGGCCATACATGAACAAACATACACAGTGAGCACACCATAACATCATGCAAGATGTGAACAAATAAACATATACATTAACTTTAAGCTGGGGCTGCTGGAGATACGAAACAAAAGAACCCAAGAATAGCTTTCTTTATAAACATTTACCTTAAACTTTCATTATTTTTATTTAAAAATTAATCTTAAAGTCATCATCATTCTTTTTTAAACAGATGGCATTGTTGTTTAATGAAGAGTGCTGTGAAAAATTACAGGATGTAATTTAATGATGTGGACATTCAGTTCAGCTAAGCAACTTTGAATGACATGTTCACTTTATTGGTGTAAGCATTTGAATTCAGAAATATTGCAAAATACAAAATATAGAAATGAGGCAGAAGTATTGGCACTGCCTACATGACTAATGAGTCATCTGACAACAGGCTGTGTCACACACATTCTTTTCTACTACACTGTGTGAATTGCTAATCAGGACATTTGTCTAAATTGTCTAATAGTCATCCAAAAGCCTGTGCAATGTAAATAAATTCTCATCTATTGTCTTCCTCTCAGGATGTAAGGATTATGTGATTTTAGAAATGTCATGGTTGATTCACTCTTACAAACGTCTACTGTGTAGTACAAAATTCTTTCTATAGAACATGGAATTAACAAAATCCAACAATCAGGCTATCACGAGCAGATACAACTGCTGCACATATGGGCCAGTATCCATGATTTGGGAACCATTATACTGAGTTCAAGTTTTTCACAGAGAAGCTCGTATTTTGGCTCAATGAAATGGAAGTGAAATGGAAAGACAAACTGATCGTCACACAAGCATCCATGTGCCTGTGATCGTTTTTGACTGGCGGGCTGCCTTAGAATAAACAGAGATTTGATCAAGGCACAATAATGAGCAGGCACGAAAAGAAACAAACATTTTGTTGTAAACCATGTTGCACCCGTGTTTATGCCCTTTTAGTTTATTTGCTTCGTCTGATACTTGTGCATGCATTGTATTCGTATTTATATTTGAAATATACCTTAGAGTACACACAGCTGACTGTGATTAATTTGTAGTTTTGTTAAATTTACATACATTGTAATTGGGATGAGGTTCAGCCCTTCTCCATGACCCTTTATTCTACCAGCAGAAGAAGGGCAGTCAAGAAATTGCAGTAATTACATATTTAAAAGTGAATTCAGAGTGATCAAATGCATAAAGCTTTTTAATATTGCACGACAAAATTACTACTGATGATTTGCATTAATTCGTATTCCTTCTTTCAGTATTGGATCCCTTTTTTATTGATTAAAGAAAACAAGTGAAGAGGAGGGTAGAATGGGGTCAAAGTTAGAAACGTGAATAAAACAGAATCACTGTTCTCACTGCTTTGCAGGTTTTTTTTTAATTGACTTTAGAGATTTAAAAAAAGAAAGGGGAAAAAGCCCTGAATGGATTTCTAAGTTCTGACAGTTTACATGTTAGGACTTTGAATCCCTTCCATGATTTAATTAACTGATAATCAAATACAAAGAGCCCTATTATCAACATCCATTCACACACTTAAGTAAGAGCACACACACATAAAACATTATATTAGCTTTGGTGAAACAGAAAAGGGAAAAACAGAGAATACATCTGTGGGCTTGTTTGCATTTCACTCAAAACAGGCAGCAGGATTAATGCCCATAGCAAACAATGGTGGCCAAACTGTAAGTGTATCTCCATTTTAGAGATTCCCTCAGGGGAGTTTGTGTGGATGCATTGTATGTGCATGAGTGCATGTGCACTCGTGTACCTCTAAGAGCCTTGTTAAAGCTGTTGCTTTGATATAAGGGTCTACAGTGATGTTTGGCACTCAGGCTGTAATTCTTTGAAGTTCCAACCTTAGTCATTCCATTAGCTGGGCTCTACGTGCGTGTTTCTGCAATTGTTTCTTCCTTATTTATTTCAGTGAAACTGAGCAGCTTGAATCTCAAGTGTCTTATTTAGAATATTAGAACCATGTGAAATAAAGACTGAAGAGAGATGTGACAGCGCTCCAGGAGACTGCATTTGAATGCTTGCTCTTTGACCGGGCACACTAAGCCACCAGCATGCTTCTGAATCCTCCAATACATGTCTTTATTTGTCCTTTAGTGTTGCTGATAGTGCACATTTTGCATTGAAGACTAAATTAAATTGATCTTTTAAAATTTGGAATCTAATGATTACTGATTAATAACTATTTTGCTTCTCTCTCTCTGTCGCTCTCTCTTTTTCCCTACTTTCATTTGTACTGGCTCCTACAGGCCTCAGAGCCCAGAGCCCAGCCCTCAGTGTGTTGGTCAGTCTGTCCAAACTTGTGGGCACTGCAAAAAATGAAAAAATCTTCGCAGTCTTTCTGTTTCTCTGGTACTGAGCATACTGCCTGTCATTTCTCTGCCAGTCAGCCTATTCTTCTTCTGTTTGCCTGGCTGTTAGTGTAGCTGTGGCTGCTGAACTTGTCTATCAGCCTATTTGTCTGGTTAAGTAGTGACATGGTCGACCTTGCCATTGCCTGTTTCTCACATACTATAATTTAAATGGATTGGTGGCAATTTAAGTAGATTAAAAGTAGTGAATTACACTGCTTCAAACAGAAGTACTATTTAACTATGAGTTTTCTCTGTTATAAACCTTATAAGCTACAATTAGCAGATTTTCAGAAATTACTTATATGCATTTCACTTATCTTTTTGCTAACTTACAGTCCACTAATGAAAAATATTGGAATTTGTTGCCATATAAATTCAACATTTAGTGGCACTAAATTGGCTTTTCGTGAGGGATTTCTAAAGATAATTGACAATAAATGTCAAAACCTACTGCAGTCAGAAGTATGAACAGCAGCATAAACAACATGTCGTCTTTAAGGGCTAGATTTACATACATGAGCGTGGCAATTTGTACCTCGCCTTTCAGTCACTTTATGGCGCCAGTCTAAGTGTAATTAGCACCAGATTTGCAAAGGTAGTAGCTCATTATGCAGTCAGCACTTGGGACTCTCTCTAAGACACATTATGTGTCTGAAGCAGAGGGTGGTGGATGCAGTTCAGTAGAGGGATTAGTTGGAGATCACCAAGCTAAAAAAAAAAAAAGTCATGATGTAATAATGCTGTAGGGCAGAAGGCTCAGCTGAATCTCAGATGTTTCACATCTTAGTGGAAGTGATAGGTTAAAGAAGCCAGGTTTATGATCAAAAGAAGCAATTTGCCAGATTTTAGTGATATGATATGATTATTATATGATATGTAAGATTTATAAACAAAACAAGTTGAGGTCCATGCTCTGCATCTCTTCTGTCTTTTGTATTATTAATTGATACAATTGTATTATGTATCAGTCATATATATACGATTTGGTTGATTTATTATCTTCATTTTTTATGCATAAAGACATATCACAAAATGCACCTCTTAGTCATTAGAGATTTCAGGTAGTTTAATTGAGTAATTTATTTTTCAAAGGTGTGACAAATTCTGTGACCCACAGTAAATCTAAGAAAGTAAATCAGTGTCATATTTAAAAACAGAATTTCCATGTTCTTGTACATAAATAGAGTCTACTATTAAAAAGGACTAAAGATATGTGTCTGTGAAGGTTCTCAGTCATCCAGGTCATCGTAGTCTAAGGAGCTTGGAAAGAAAACCGTCTGGACTTCTGTAAGTTGCTTGAAGACTTTTCAGAGTCTTTTCTAAGCACAACATCCCAGTATACTTCAGACCCAGCCACACACTCAGACAAAAACTGGTTCATCCCAAAGACAGAACTACTAAACACAAACTTAACAACATAGTTTGTGCTGTACAGTGTAGCGAGAAATGCTTAGACCTCTACATTGGAGAGATCAAACAGCCACTTCATAAACGCATGGCACAACATAGACGAGCCACCTCGACATGGACTCAATGGTCCATCTGCATCTAAAGGACAAAGGTCACTCTTTCGAGGATGCCGTTGTTCACATTTTGGACAGAGAAGACAGATGGTTTGAAAGAGGAGTGAAAGAAGCCATCTATGTCCACTGTGAACGACCATCTTTGAACAGACCCGGTTTACGACACCAACTATCTGCAATCTATAATCCAGTTTTGAGATCCCTTCCCATCCTGGGGCTTTTGACCTCAGGAAATCACATGGTAGGGTGTGGCTAGGTTTCACAGCGGGTTCTCCTGAAACCTTGGCTGATTATGACCTACACCCGTTTTCACACCTTGACTCGTGTGATTAGGTAGAGGATCATTAGGGGGTCTATTGTCCCTCTTGGGGGAATACTCCCATAGGGCTTAAATCTGTGACTCTCCACCATTTGACCTTAGAACTGAAGAAGCTTTTCGGATGAGAAGTGAAACGTCTTCAAGAAACCAGACGCTTTTCTTTCCAAGCTCCTTAGATGACTAAAAATATGGTTTACGTTAGTTTGTTTCCATAGAGAGTGAATTCATTTTTTTTTACTGCTACTAACTCCAAGATACATGTTGATAATACATGTCAAAGTCACAGCAAATATATGAGATAATATAAACCACAGTAGAGTATGCCTGCTAATTTTAATTGAGAGACCACCACATCTATGTCTAAATCTGCATCTGTGCCACAGTACATCTGAACTGCTGAAAGTAATCTCTAAGCCATAAAGGATAAGAACTTTTACAGCAAAGTGAGTTATAGAAAGATGGCACATGTCAGTATCTGCATCTCTAAAACTGTAGACCATTCTACAAAAGAGCTGCCAAAAAAGATTTGAGTCTCACAGAAAATTATGTCTTTGAATGATTTATTCAGATGATTTACTGCTCCCTTTGCCCGATGGCCGTGTGTGTGTGATTGTACAGAATTGTGTCAGAAGTGTGCAAAGTGGCTTGGATTTAATCACACACTTTCCCTCCCTTTTGCCATCCTGCGTGGCACTTAATTGTGGGTCTGCTCCTGTCACTTATATTCACATTTCACTCCCTACCCGATATCTCTAATTTCTATAGTCCATCCACAATAGACACTAGTTGTGGAACAGGTGGAGCTTTCTGTGGGGTGGGTTATTTGTATGTGTGTGTGTGTGTGTGTGTGTGTGTGTGTGTGTGTGTGTGTGTGTGTGTGTGTGTGTGTGTGTGTGCATGTCAGCCTACCCGTTCATGTCTCTATCGATTAAAGCAATGAGAATCAC
This sequence comes from Astatotilapia calliptera, assembly GCF_964374335.1. Lineage (NCBI taxonomy): Eukaryota > Metazoa > Chordata > Actinopteri > Cichliformes > Cichlidae > Astatotilapia > Astatotilapia calliptera. Next base: position 24,568,689 of record NC_137433.1, read on the forward strand.
CTAATTGGATAACAGTCTATGGAAAAGTGGGGGGTGAGGAAATGGAAAGCAGAAGGAGACCACAGGATGGAGGGAACTCAATAGTTGTCTCAGCTTATTTTTCATCTCAGCTTAGTCTTGACACACATTGCACACAGCTGCATTTGCATGCACACTGCCACACACTGTGATTTAAGGGAAAGAAACAAATATCAAACCAACAAACAAAAAGAAACATAAAAATATTGTACCTTTTCTAGAAGGTGTGCAGAGTTATGACAGAGCTTGCCAGCATCACTGGCTAATATCTAAATAGTTTAGATAATTGAATCGCTAATATTTAACGTTAAATACTGTAATAGCTAATTATTTTATTTTATGTATAGAATGACTAATCTCATCACATGACTGCAAATGATCCCTCAATTATACACACAGCACAGTAGACTGAGTACAGCATGTTAGTTGCTCTAAATATATGAGAAAATCTCCTCACTTCCCAATATCTCGAATGTTTTCCTAGAAGTCAAAATTCCCAAGCAATTCCCATGTTTTGTTTCCTGACACTTTGAATTTATTCATAAAGCAAAAGTCCTGAACATTCATTCCATTGTTGTTGTTTTTTTGCCTTTCTTTGTTTGATATTTTTTAGTTGATTGCGCATTGATTTTCTTTCAGTTTCGGACTGTTGAACAAACAAAAAGCTATTTGGCAATGTCACAACAGAGCTTTTAATTAATTATCTGACAATTTACACAACAGCAGATCGTGTCATACTTTTTACAATCTTTTTACATTAGTTTTCTTTTTAAAAATTGCATTTATTGTACCGTCAATCGGTTCTCAGACAGATCAGCACCGTGGACAGTGCCAAACCTCACACATTACCTTTTAGGCTTGCCTTGGACTTGTGAAAAAAATGGGCTACAAGCAATGAAAGGTTGCAGACACTAATGCAGTTGCTTCAAAGTATATTTGCTTCAACACTTGCACATATAGAATTAGCTTTAAAATGACAGTTTCTACATATTTCTCCATCAGTCTACATTGAATAATAAAATATTTGGCGCTATGTATTATTTTGCAAAGTTATTTTGTTTTGTGTGCCCTAATTATGCTTTCACGTGTATCTAGAATATGAGTAAAGTAGACTGGATCCTTGGCAAAATGAACAAGCCTTGGACACCACACTACATGTCCATGAGAAAAAATAAATAAATAAATAAATAAATAAATAAATAAATGTAGCAAAAGTCTAGAGTAAATCGAGGAAACTGTGTAAAACTATTTTTTTAAGCTTTGATTCTTCATGAGAACACAGTGGCTTCCAAAACTAAGAAGAAGAAAGAATTGAATAGAATAAAATGGAAAAGAATTGAATAGAATAATCCTTTAATTGTCCCACAAGGGGAAATTTGGGTGTAACAGCAGCAAGAAAGACATATATACAAACAAACAGTACACAAGACACAGAACAGAAACAGACACAATTTTTGCATATTTACACAAAGGACAATGGTTACCAAAAACAGAGTACTGTACCATTATTAAATTAAATACAGATAAATTTTATGTAATTTAATAACGGTACAGTACTCTGTTTTTGGGCAAAAATCTGTTTTTGGTCAGAAATGGGCAAAGCAGAGTAAGAATGAAGGGTTTTGATAGAGGTGACCAAGTATGCAGAGATAGAACCTGTGCGAAGAACAGCCATGTTAGAACACTGTCTTGTTGTAGTGGTGCTTGACACAAAAAGACTTTTCATTATAAAGCATTTAACAACTGACGTAGTCATTTAACAAGCCTTTCTTAAGAACTCAGACACCGTGTGGGAAGGATTCTTTGCTCTGATAAGTAAAATATAACGATGTTTGGCAGAACTCCAGGCATTATGTCTGACATGCACCAGAGACTGCTCATTACCTCACTGATATCATCACTAAAGTCAAACATGATGGTGGTGATAGCATCATTCAGTAAAATTCCTTCCCAGTGGCAAGGATAAGAAGAATGGTCAAAATTTAATTTGCTTGCATGCAAATATTCTTGAAGAAAGCCAGCTCCAGAACACAGACAGTCTAAGATTGGGGCGTCAGTTAACCTTTAAAGTGAAGTTAAGTGATTTTTATAACACATTTAAAACAACGGGAGAACCAAAATATGCTTTCCAAACAGATTCATTTATTTTCCGGGTTGCCAGAAAAAAAAAGAAATTACAAAACATAGAACTCTCATAAGTATAATGAAGCAGCTCAGCAGTGAACAAAAACCATGCAGCTCCAACAGTGAGGTCAGCGTGAGTCAGGATGAGTCTTTGACTGTCAGGGTAATGGACTAATGGGCAAAAAGTCAATTTCATTAATTTAAAAGGAATTAAAGTGAAACATCCCTAAATGACCTTGCATCTTTTTTTTGTTACATCTTAACTTTCACATGATGTGAATCTGTTTTCATTAAAAACACCACCAAGAGTTCTACGTTATATAAATGAATTCTTGCATGAATCTTATTTGCTTCTTGTTGGATTTTTGGTTACATTGCAAAGGTTAAAAATCTGATTAAACTTGGAATATGGTGGTTTCTGGGTAGAGAATAGCAAGATACATGACATGAACATGCAATCACATTTACAAGCTTTTACATAGTTCACAATCCCTAAAAGATCATGGCAGTCTTTTTCCCCCAAAATATTTTCATGTGTTAAAATGACACAAGCTATAGTGGTGGAAATGTTTCAGCAGCAGTGAAGATTAATTAAATGGGATGCTAATGCAAAATAGGATGTGTATAAAAATTAGAAAATACGTCATCTTCTTAAGATCTTAAATAAAGTTTTAATGGATTTGAGTGACTAAAATATATTAAGAAGTTTTTTCATCTTTTCTATATATATGTTCTGACACAGAAGTCGTTGTGATTCACAGGAACGATGTGGTATAGTGCCAATGTCAGCATGAAGCAAATGCCTTTAGGGTGTGAGAAACATTTGACTGCATGAGCGTGTTGAGAATAACTCAATCAGACTTTGCCATGTTGATGAAGCAAAAGCCTGTACCACTATTATGGGACTTACCATGTATGTTTCATCCCAAATATTTTCATATTGTACCTACAATGTTTAATAATCATACATCTTTCCTTTTTTGAAGGATCCATTTTGCCCAGAATGCAACAAAGGAAGACTTAAATTCTGTAATCAGGCTACAGGCTATTTTGAATTTGTTTTCTGAATATTGCAGTCTTCTCTATCTGTAAAATATTAATCTGGCATTTAAATGATTTAGACAACCCCACACCCCTCTGTTGAAGTCTCAATATGTATTCCAAACATAATCAAGTGCAGAAGCATGTATGCCGTAGCACTCGACATTTGGTATAGAATTCAGTGATCTGTAACGTGCAAGAGGAGGGAATGGTATTGGATTTAGAACTTAAGGCTTCTTTATTTAGACTTTTTCGAAGCATGTTTTCACACCTGCACTATTCAGTCCATTTAAACAACTCTGGTTCATATTTACATTTGGTGTGGTTCAAACATGGTAATCGCACTCGGGTGTGGACTAGGGCTGCTGCAAACAATTATTTTGATACTCGACTAATAATAATAATGGATTGCATTTATATAGCGCTTTTCGAGACCCTTAAAGCACTTTACAATTCCACTATTCATACACTGTTACATTCACACACTGGTGGAGGTAAGCTACAGTTGTAGCCACAGCTGCCCTGAGGCAGACTGACAAGCTAGGCTGCCATATCGCACCATTGGCCCCTCTGGCCAGCACGAGTAGGACACAACGACCAAGACAGACAGAGCTGGGGATCAAACCGGTAACCTTCCGTTTACAAGATGAGCTTCCCAACCCCCTGAAGCACAGTCGCCCCAATTATTTTTGTGATTAGTCAGCTAATCAGATCATGCATCCGTTGGACATAAAACGTACAGCTTATTGCACCAGCATGCTCTTACATAACTATCATTAGCTTACAGCTTGAAGTGTTTAAGGTATGTGCTAACTAAAAGTAAAGACAAGATGATAGTTTATTAAACTTTTAATGAAATTTGCAGGTTGTCTCGGTGGAGTTTAATAAACTCAGCCATCTGCTCCTTGCTCACTAAAATATAACAGGACACTGGAGTAAATTCTCTACCATCTCACATTTCTGTTTAATCAGTTTTCTGTTTGAAGTTTATTCAGCTGTGTGAAAACTATAACTTTAATCTGAGTCAAACCGATTTACTCAGGAACAAATAAAACACTGAAAAAGTTATCTAAGTGACTTAAATATCATGTTTAACCTGAGAAAAAAAGGGGTTTGAAAACGGAGTTCGCTGTTCTTGCCGGCTCTAGTGAACCTTGACCTCCCGGTCAGCTATCAAGCTGGTGGGTAACAGACGTCTTCGAAAACGTCGGAACACTTTTGCAAATATGTGACATCTTGATAAATCGGGCACATATTTGAAGTCTACACACCTACATTCTCATCTACAAATATCTTAAAAGTTTACTTTGTGACCCAGAAAGAGTAATATTAAAACTAAGTAGCTGCAGCCATTGTTGGATACTGGAATTGGCTGGGCTGCGCTATGAATTCTGGGATAGGTCGGGCCACAAAGGATACACCCGACCCATCCTTCAAATCTGGGGAAAAGGAGTTGCATTTTGACATTCGTCAGGTTGCTGTGATGTAATCAACCTACAAATGCGGCCTGCGAAGGATGCGGCTCCTGAATTTGGACACAGCTACAATACCGGAGACTGCTTCTTCTTCTTCTTTGGCGTTTAACGGCAGCGGGCATCCTTGTAGATGCTTTGCTGCCATCTTCTGTTTCCGTCTGTTATTACACTCTTAAATCCTACTACTTATTCCTGCGTCTTTCAGGATCTTACAAAGCTTCAAACGAGATGTCGACTATTAAATTAGTCATTGATGATTTTGATAGTCGAGTGGACCAAAACAACTACACCAAGACCCTTTGGAAAAGGTGGTCTCAATCGAGTTCCAGACTAACTCCAGAGCAGTTTGTTTGAGAGTCCAACCTGATTACCGGGGCTATACTGCAAGTTTGAGCTAAATGCCTTCCCCCAGCCTGGTATACTTTGCATTTTGGCATGTGGAACCGTACTATAAATGTGCAGAGTACTCAAAGTGCTTGATGTTGCCCAAATAAATATAAATTTGAGGACAAAATTCAATGACATTCCAGAACTTGTCACTTTTTTTCTTGTATATACTTTTTTTGCTCCCACCACAGACACATCTAGCCAATAAGTAGACTGAACGTTCTCACATGGTTTGTAGTGATGCATTTTGGTTCACTTTCAATTCACTTGAAGTTTTCTCTGTGAATAGAAACCAAACTATAGGAAAAAGCAACCATTTTACAAACTCTTCCACCAATTCAGACCAGAGTAAATAAGGTATAGGTGTGAAAATGCACTAAATCTCAGAAATACGGTTCAACCTTGTGGTTACGGTTGAACTGTTGAGTCATCGTGCTCATTAACAAACATAGTATTAAATGGAAAATGTTTTTCACGTTGAATGTTTCTAGTTAAAAAATTGCATGTGATACAAATCTTGAAGCTAATTTTTCAAACCCTGATTATTTTCCTAATTTCATGTAAACCTGATATGGAAAACAATCAATTCAATACAAGGCGTAAACAGCTCGTGCTTTAAATTAGCACCCGATGGAGGTATTTCCCTTCTCACCCCTGGGAGGGGTTAGCGATCCTCGCTAATCACAATTCATTTTAATTATCTCTTATGTGTGGCTAAAATCTGAGCCATGGGCCTTTGCAGAGCATTTACATGGCACAGTAGTTTAATTTATTTGTCCTATGTCTCATGTTTTATGCAGGTTAAAATAATAATCCACAATAATAAAATAACTTATCATCTTAATTGACCAGATATTTATAGTTTCCTGCCTTCCTATAATAGATTAAATTGATCTGCCATGAGAAGGCGATAAAAAATCCTGCCGTGATTCACTTTTATGACGAAGTATTTACATCCTTCCTCATATAAGTGATAAACAAGTCCTTGCTCAAAAAAAGCAATCTTTTTCAGCATTAGCATTATTTCATTTAAGGCTACATTTGATTAATACAACAACAATTCAATTTTCCTTCAATGACATTATCTAGGAGGTGCATTTAAGGCTGCTAATACAAAATAATATAAAATGTACTTGATTCATTTGAGGAGTTAATTATGTATTTTTTGTGTATTGTTTAAATTGCAAACTTTGTCCTTAAAATAAATTTTCAAGTGTCAAATAAAGGAAGTGTTAATGCTCATATTTAGGCGCCTTTTTTGTTGAGTTGTGTAGACTGTGAGATCGTGTTTATTCTCACTTTAAGTGACACTTTATTCAAACTAATGAGTGCGCTCATCTCCTATATGATATGGCAAAACAATCTGGTTGGAAAAGCAAACGCTGGCTCTCAGAAAAGACTTCAAACGCAAAATGAAATATCTCCTACTTTTAGTTATACCTTCTTATTTAGGCTTTATAAGAATGCAGTGTTCTGAATATTGCATAGTTTGAACAAAGACTGTTATTGAAAGCTGGTGAGTTGCTTTTGTGCATTACGGAGCCCTTCACTCAAACGCTAAAAAAAAAAAACAAGGAAAAAAAGTTGTTTTGTCTTCAAAGGTAGTTTAAAACTTCATCTATGGCAGAAATGCAAAAGTGTTCTAGGTTATATTTTCTGTTCTGACATCTTTTAGTAATGTTCTCATTTGTTGTTCTAGATCACATAGACTGTCATATCTACACTTTGCTGCATTTGTGTACTGGCTTAGTATTGTGCTTGCATCAGTTTGACATGCAAGGCAGACTTACACTAAGATTATAGAAAAGAAACCGGAGGTGGCAAAATTACAGACTTTCTTTACATCAGTAGAAGTACAGAAGTACAGACATGTAAAAAAAATACTCCACTAAAAGTTGAAGTAGGGAAGCAACTTTTTTACTCAAGTAAAAGTGCCTGCTCTGAAATGTTTTCAAAGTAAGAAAGTACAAAGTAGTTACTCGAAGGACAATTCTACTAACCATTTTTGTACAAAGGCACAATCAGCGAAAGATAATTTTAAAAATGAACTATTTTCTGTTGCCTGCGTAGTAGAGGGTGACTTTGCCTCCACACCAAACAGTAAAATGATTACAGTCAAGGGTTAAAGTGGGATTCAGCAGGTGGGGTAAATCCCAAGCTCTGTGTAGTGGCTCAGCACAGGACAAAGAATTATAACTCACAATTATTTCTAACAAGAGTGCCAGCAGATTGTCTTGGTGTACATGATGTGATTAGCTGACCTGCTCTTCTTTGTGGATTTACACAACTGAATTCGATGAGATGTACGCAGTTTGACATGTTGCCTGATGTCCATCTCATACACTGACACTACACTAGCTTTATACAAGACAGTATATATTTGGTATAAAATTGGAATTCAGTGAATTAATATAAACATCATGATATTAAATGCAAATTCATCTGTGCTACACTTGATCTGACCATGAGCACCACAGCCAGTCCAACACAGAACATACATACATAAATTATCAGTATGCATAATTTACTAATTGAATATGTAATTAAAATGATAACATTACATGTAAGCCTTAAATTAACAGTTTATCAGTGTAACTGTCCAGTCCTTAACTATAAATCTAACCTCTTCTTCCTCTCCTGTTCTGTCATTGTTCTCCATCTCTGAGTGACATTAGCTCAATCTCTTCATGCTTCCTCCTTTTTTATAGTGCTAGCTAGATCCTGAAGTACCGCAAATGCAACTTACGGACACCTGCACCTCTTCCGGCCCACTTTCACTTCCGAGCATAAACGCTATAAATGATACTTGTAAACCTAGTAACGAGTCTGTTTTGAAAATGTTAGGAGGATAAAGTAGAGATATTTGATTAAAAATGTAGGGAATAAAAGTAAAAAGTTGTCGGAAAAATAAATACTCAAGTAAAGTACAGATACCTGAAAATTATTCCTAAATATAGTAACAAAGTATTTGCACTACGTTAATTTGCAACTCTGATAGAAACTGACACCCGCATCATTTATTCTTATGCCCCACTGTCCTCCTTTCCTTCCTTCTTCCACAGATGGATGGATGTTTTTATCCATCCTCCGCATTCTGTCTTCATTCTCCAATGAAAATGCACAGAGCAGTCAGCTGCCATAGAGACCAACGAAATCTCTTTTTCTGAGGCCCTTCCATCACTCAGAGCTCAGATGACCTCCTCCTGTTTGCCATCCTGTCTTGATTTGTCCATTTATCCAACTGCCAAACAAAAAACTGTATACACAGTGAAACATACACCTACACAGATCCACTTATACAGAGGACATGGTGGCTTTCGTGATGCACTGACATTTCCCAGCTCATTCTTCTTCGCTAGATGTATCCGTTTGTCTGTCTGCTGTAGTAATGGCTGAATTTCAAAGATGTTAACATCTCTCTTCTTTAATCTTTATCCGTTCCCATCATTTTTTTCCCCTCATCTCTCTTTTCCACTTTATCTTTTTCTCTTTCAATCTTAGCTTTATTAAGTAATGAATGGCAATAATTCAATTAACCTCCTATTTAATCATGGGTGGGGGTGGAGGGTATCCATGGCAACGCTGACATTTTACAAGAGGCAGTTTGATGTTATTTTGTGCGTGTGTGTGCGGAGTCCAGCAGCTGACAGCTGGGCACAAACTAGTTCCAACCAGACTTTTGGAGCTTTGAGTAATTTATATGTTGTGTGTGTGTGTGTGTGTGTGTGTGTGTGTGTGTGTGTGTGTGTGTGTGTGTGTGTGTGTGTGTGTGTGTGTGTGTGCTCAATTGGTGGTAGGTCTGTTGATTGGTTGGTAGATAGAAAGTGTCATTTGAATAGAAGTCAGAAAGAGAGGACTAGGTTTCCTTCCTGCCCCTGCTGAGCATTGACCAATGAAAACTCTCTTTTCCTCTACTTGGCTGCTTGACAGCCAACTTCCCCATTTACAAAGTTACAAAGTTGTCTTTGTCTTCACGGTAGATGGGGAAAAGATGACTGTGAAATTATTTTGCTGTAACTTCTCTTTTCAAGTTAGCACTCAATAGCAACGCTCCCCTGGAGGGACATCATAATTTCCCTCCTCTGCACACAGTGCAGCACAGTCTAGCAACTGGCAAAAAATGATATTGATCCTTGGTCATAATACACTGTGACATATCTATGAATAACCCCAATCCAACACCCATTTTATATGAACAATAAAGCATGTTGTATTGGTGTAGATGTCACTGTTTACCGTGGTTACTTTGCTAAACTTTCAAACACATATCACTACAATTACATTAAGAGGTATTAGAACTAAGTAATTTGTAACTCTGACAGCATTATTTATATCTTTTTACCAGTAATACCAGGGATGTAAGTCATTCTCCTATTTTTGGTGTGAAATAAGAGAGTCTAGGACTTGTTATTAAATCCAGAGTATGCCTGGGAGAAAAATGAATAAACAATATTTTTTGTTTAATATCCTAGGTAGCTTTGAAACACAAAAAATGTTGGCATAAAGTTAAGGTTTCTCTGTCAAAGAGCCGTATCCTGCATCAAGAAAAAAGGAGACCCAACTAAATGGGAAAGGAGGTCATATTTGCCTTTTTAAGCTCGCCAAACATACTGTGAGAGTACCGATGATAATATTGCCCAGAGTACTTTGTGCATTATTTCTTACTTTCTTCATATTACTGCATTTAACTAATATGTCTACATACTTTCCTTACAGAGTTGGAGAGTATTCTGATTTTATCGTAGTACATCAGTTTTAAGATGTTTAGTAGAATTGGCCAACACTACCAGTTCATTTGTTTCCTTTTTGATATCTATTAATTTGCATGCTAAGTTTATGGATATCAAATACACTTTGTTTTAAGAATATTGTAGTATATTTGAATCATTAGCCCTGGTCACTCCTTTAACCATTTGTATCCCAGCAGAATTCTATTATCATGTTCCAGAATCCTGAGAGTCTGGTAAGGTAATTCATTAGTAATGAATTTAGTTTAAAAACTATTGAAATGTGTAATTTTTGAGTTTTGAATTTGAAGACTGAAATGACCCACTCAAACTAGGCATTACCATTTAAGATTTTACATAATTTTACACCTCTTTCTCCTCTCCATCTTCATTTGCCTATTCCACTATTGCTCTTTTCTACCTCATCTCCACCTCCCACTCTTCCTCCTGAAGCCTCATGTTTTGAACTAAAATCAGGGCTTTACCACAACAAACATGTATAAAACACTGTTTTCCCCTGATATCATTACAATTACTCTGTGTCAGCAGATATGGGATCCTCCACTGTCTTGAAAGGCGCTTTTAAATAAAATGTATTATTATTAATTCATTCATTTATTAAAATGCTGGATGTCTCTGGCTATTATGGGGATGGATATGCAGAGCAGGCGGCTGCAGCCATTATGGGGTGCAGAGGGTTAATGATTTTCATTGGACTGAACATAGCTTTAACATTTCATTGTCATTTTATGCAGCAAGCCACATTATATCTGACTGCTCATCTCAGCTCTTGGGAGTGCATTACTTTCTAGACATTAATGTCTAGACTTTCTAGACAGTTACACATTTTTCAGACTCTGTGCTTCAGAAAAATTCACTTTGAAATAAGACATGGACTTGTGACCAATAGTGTTAAACATTCAAGAAAATTAGATAGATACACATGACGCTATTCAAAGTCATTGTTTTGATTTTTTGTGGAAAATTCTGTAAAGAAATACAGCAGATGTTTTCACCTTCCCGGGTTTCTATGTATTTAAAAGAATATATATATCTACAGTTCAGTTCTTCGCTTAAAACTCAGATTAAAATTTAAAGCTTGGAGCTTGATTTTGAGCTTGATAATGAGCATTAAGGATGCTGATCTCTAAATACTCTCAAGTAGAGACTGAATCAACTTAGCATTGTTTTTATTTATTTGTTTTTGTATTTGTCTGTTTTCTTAATGTTATGATCATGTGCACAGAGACTTAGACAAATACCGGCACAAGCTTATAAACATGTGCAAATGTCATAACAGCAAACTAGAATCGCTATGCAGCATGAAAAGTCCCTGAAATAGCTTGAGACGGTGGAGTGCTGCTTCACCAGTGGACAAAACCCTTAATAAATTGCTAAACAGCACTGATACAGTGTGGCAGCACAAGTGCCCACACATCAACACACATAAACACAGTGCTACTCATAGCTACCCAACTCTAATGCTTTGTGTTTTTATCAGAGTCCCCCCCCCCCCCCCCCAAAAAAAAAAAACAACCCAAAACTCCGTCCTGATTTGATTTGATGCTTTTTGGAAATAAAGTGCTCTTTTTTGGTCTCACTGCTTTTTATTCTGCCCAATTGAATTCAAGGTACTACTGGCATCAGAGCTGACTGCATTACAAAAATCAAAAACAAATAATCAACGTGATTCAGGCTATGAATTTTATCCCCATTACACCTGTCAGTGTCTTCACGTCTGTTCATGGAATTATGTGTTCGCACGTGCACGCCCTCACTGAAACCCTTACACACACACACACACACGCGCACGCGCACACGCACACGCACACGCACACACACACACACACACACACACCCTTTATCTTTACACAGCTTTGCCTGCTGCCCCCTCTGTGGCCACTGCTGTTGTGATTTTGGTTTTCTTCCCTTTTTTTCTTTCTTCTTCTCTCCTCATTTTCATTTCATTTCATTCAGTTACATTCAGTGTTGCTTCCAAAATAGAGACAGAGGAGCGACTGGCTGACAAATGAAGGCGAGAAACAGGTGAAATAACAGGTGGAACATGATGTGCGGTGTTTCTTTTAAATTCAATTTTGAAATGATAACAATTCATACTGAAATTATGCCTCAGTCTTGTTTGAAACTCACGTAATCTCACGCAACTTCTGATATTTGCAGCTGCGTCAAGAAAAACGTCAACCCCTCCTTTCTACTCCTCTATTACAGCTTTTCTCTTCTCTCTGCCAAGTTTTAAACTCTGCCATTTCACCCACAGGGAAACTATTTCACGCTGATGATTGACACGCAGTTGACAGTCTGTCAGTAGGACCGCTAATTTACCATAGTGGAAGCTAAAACTGCTCTTTCTCCATCACAAGTGGCTGACGTGTGTAAATCATGTGGGTGAAACTGGTTGAGAGATTTGAAAATAGGAGAGCGTAAAGGCGAGGAGGAGAAAAGAGACCTAACAAGGATATTTGGTCTGTTTTTTTTAGGCAATAAGTGGAACCATTACTGGCAGCTCCCCAGGGAATGGTTGCGCACATGCCCACCTACAAACAACAGTGTTAGGGTCACAGAGGTGAATGTGGAGAGAAGTGAGGTATACGAAGCACTTTAATGAAATGCTCAGAACTGCCAATGCAGTGGCACTGGCCCTAGTCAAGCACTTAAAGAGATAGATAGGGAGAGTGAGATATCCATTCATGAGAGATGAAATCAGAGAGAGATGCACAAAGCAGAAAAAAAAGAACAAGAAAATAAGTTTCACCCCCTGTGGTTTGAAGAAGAAAATTGGGAAAGGGGAAGGTGAATAGGGAATGTGCCCAGAGGAAATGAGCTATTTGACTGTTAAATTGTCTATTCTTCATGCACTTGGAGCCCTCCTGGGTGAAGATGTCAATAATGACTGAAATGTCAGCTCCACATGAAACATAATGTGAATACAAAGTCACTTGTGGCATTTTTTTTTTAAAATTCAGCTTTACTCCAAGTGACATAAGTGCTAAAATATCCTTTAACATTAGCTCAGAAACTTGAAGCTGCACTAATAAGTACATTCACTCTTGTCCATGTACAAAGAACAGCAGATGAAAACAGGATGTCAGTATCGCACAAATTCATTAAAGTCCAAAACAAGTCCTCTTTTTTTTAGTTTGGTATTATCTGCGCCATCTTTTTTCTCCTCAATTCTTGTACACGGGTGCAAAAGGCACACAATTTTCTTTGGCTTTATCTTTTCTTTTTTTTTCAACTCTTACTGTACATTTTTCATCGTGCTTGCAGTCCTTCATTTCAAGGTCCAAGCCTCCAGTATGCCTCAAGCAGACCTCATGAGGTCCCCTTGAACAAAAACCTTGATATCTTTATCCTTCATTTATTGTTACGGACTGTAATTCTAAGCCTTAGCCTCTGGCATAAATATAAAGCCCTTAAGTCCAAAGGAAATTGTTACATTACTTCTGAGAGTTACAGTGCAAATAGCTCTCATATTAAGTTATATATATTTTTCCCTTGGGGTGAATCTCATGTATTACATATTAAACTAGTGCTTTATTAGTCATTACCAAGGTAAAGATTTCTGAGTTGATGGGTTAGAAAAGGTATATTAATAGATTACATTTATATTTATTTATCTCACTTTCAGGTCCATCAATGTACTGCATCTTTGATGAAACTGCATACTAAGATGCTGGGTGCTATTCTTTGTCTACATACAAGAATAGGACATTTATTCTTTTGTCTAGTTACACCCTCTTTATTGTTCTTTCATTAATTTCACCATTCTTTCTCTTTAAGGGGACAAGGTGGGACCGAGCAAGTGTTCGAAAATTTCCGACAAAATAGATTGAGCACTAGATAAATCTCTGCAGACAGCTCCCTTCTTTCCCTCCCACAGGCAGGCAGGCCCGGAGCCACACAGGCATAAAGGACAGTGTTTATAGACAGGAGAAAGCACTTAGTTCCTCCTTCACACCTTTTAGCCAGAAGGTCTTCTGAGAGTCAGATAAAGAAAGAGAGACCAGTAGAAGGAGAAAAGAAAGAAAGTCAAGATAGAGGAGAATAACAGGGTTAGAGAGGTTATAGGAGGTAAACTGTGAGAATAAAAGGGGTGTGGTTGTCTCTTTCTGGGGATGAGAAAAGAAAAGACAAAGTGAAAGGAGATGAGCAGATGGGTAGAATAGAAGAAGAGAAAATTAAAGGAATGAGAGCAGCACTGACAAGTTAGAGGGGAGAGGCCAGAAAAGACATGACAAAGAAAGAGGAGAGGAAGCAACAAATGAGGGGAGGTAAGGACAGGGTTTAAGTTAACATGTACTGCCAGTTAGCTTTGAAATGTGAATCCACGAGTCTAGCTTCATGAATAATGGGATTGGGGCATCTAATCATCTTAGTGGCTGAAACAGTGAAATAAGAGGTCTTAATGGGTCATGAGAAAGGAGTTAGGAAAAAAAGTAAGCTGTAGCAAATGCTCAAAGTTAACAATAAGTACATGATACTCTGGAAGTTAAAGGCAGATCAGAAGAGGATGGCAAATAAGAGCAGCAAATCTAAAATCAAAGTAAAAGTTGGCCGCTATAAAAAGCTGAGGGTTGTTTGGAAGGTTGGCTGGCATTGACAAGCAGGGAGGAAAGTTTAAATAACAAAGAAAAGTAGAGAAAGATGCCTGAATAGTTGGCTAGTGACACTATTTTCTTGGTAAGATTACTGAGCGGGTGATGTAGGAGCTTTGAGGAAGAGACGAGAGGTGTTTCCACTGGGTGAAAAGTAACAGAAGAAATGGATTTTGGACAAAAGCGTAAACATTTAAAAAGGAGGAAAGAGTGGATGATTGTGGAGAAAAGATTGGCAAAGGAGACTAGATTGACAGCAGAGAGTTGAGGAGAGGACAAGAGGATACACAGTGTTTGATGTGTATTACCATGGGACCAAAGCAGTTAGAGCTCTCTGATATGTTGTCTGTTGAACACAAATGGCTTTCTGATTTTTCTGTGTATGCGCATGTTCTTGGCAGCCATCAAGCTGCGATTTTTATCACAAATTTCCTTTGGGAAATATGTGCCTGGTGTAAACCGTTCTTAAAAGGAAGGCTGTCATCTATTTTGTGTGAAATAACCTTGTGTAATCACTAATTCATTCATATTTTATAACTGCCCTGTGGAGACCACAAGCACTTAATGGAAGAGGGGTTTTTTTGGACCCACAGAATGTTTTTGTGCTTGTGATGTCAGCCACCTTTGCCAGCTGTCCTCATTTATTTTGTATTTGAGCACCTGTAGCTTTAACATCTTGTTGACATCCCGTGCTTATTACACTCCAAGATTCTGGAAAACAACATGTTTAAAGTAATTGTCAGCATACAGAACTAACTGCAGAGATGACAAGCAAAATTAAATGGGACCATGTTGATCTAAGTGAGCAGCCTTTTACTCATCTTCATTTAGCTCAAAGTGACTAAGGTTTCATTGATTGAAGTAAACATGAAACATTTATTTAGACTGTGAAAGTCATAAAAATTCTTGATATGTAATCCCGACTAGTCTAGGATGAGGGCTAACTGGAATTAATCAGGTCTGTGGTTTGATTTGTAAATTGGTGATAGCCTGTGATAGTTTAAAAGCTACCTTGGGCTCATAGCTGGACTGGCCGGTATGGCCGATGGTGGTTTTTCGTTTTTATGGTCTGATGTTTTTTTTTTTTTTTTTTCCGTAACGGTATAAACACTGAAAAGTGGTGGATTGGCCAGATGCTGGGAGATGTGTAAAAATAACTCAGTTGTTTGGTGGTGGCTATTGCGGAGCTTCCACAGATTCAGTAACATTAGCAAGTGGTGGAGGCCAGCAGATGCAACATGCTGGCAGGTGGATGACGGAAAGGCAGGAGGAGCAGAGACCCAAGGCGGTGAAATGAGCTTCAGGTAAGAAGTTATGACCTGCAGTCTATCTGGGTCAGACATAAACCAAGTTTAGGTATATTTTATTTTACAATAACTCGTAGTGTGTGCTAACTAGCATGACAGAGTTTCTATACTGCTGAGCGGATGTCGTGCTAAATAACAGCAGCGCGTTTAAGCTTGATCAGCTGTTGTTAGAATTTATTTAATATTAATTTCTAGTATCAGCTGATGTTTGCTGGAGCCACAGCTGTAAAAGCTGCTGGTCGTGATATCGGTTTGGTTATCTGATGAGAGGGAAACATGAAGATGAAACCAGGAGATGTTCTTACTGAATCATCAGAGCTGAACAGGTGATGGAGAAACAGGTTTACCTTTTAGGTGACATGAATGAGTTGAAGGGAAGTTATGAACTGTTTCTGAGAGACAAATAACACCAGGATCCTTTTTTA
Source organism: Astatotilapia calliptera (assembly GCF_964374335.1). Taxonomy (NCBI): domain Eukaryota; kingdom Metazoa; phylum Chordata; class Actinopteri; order Cichliformes; family Cichlidae; genus Astatotilapia; species Astatotilapia calliptera. The sequence continues at coordinate 24,584,809 of NC_137433.1, forward strand.
TGTAGCTGACAGCTGGTAACTGTGCAGGGGCGGATCTAGCAAAGTTTTGCCAGGGGCCCAGGTAGGGCATTAACAGGGAAAGGGGGGCACAAAGAAATACTTTTCTTTCTTATTGTCATTTAAAATGTCTCACTTTTAACAAATATTTATCTGAATCTTACAACAAACGTATTCATCTGATGTAAAATGTGTAGAAATCCATTATTGTACATAGGAATTTATTTTAGGGTCCCATCATAATTTCGTCAGAAGTAGCTAAGTACTGTATATGATGCCAGTATTTTCCCACATTTTCTAGATACTGTACCAGTACTGTGTGTAAAATGCCCTCAAAAAGTCAATTAAGTTTTATTCTTTCTCACCTGTCTTTCTATCTCCTTTCACTTTTTAAAGGTTGCCATGTTAGAAAAAATATTTTGCCCTGCCGTGCTGTTTATTGATGTGGCAAATGAATGGTTTATGAAAATATATCTAAATCTGTCATCAGTAATCAGTAATGATCATGTCTCACCTCTAGTCTTCTCTGTCTTAATTTCAGGTTTTCACCATATGCTGTAGATAGTTCAGGAGGTTAACTCGACCAAGCAGTCTACTTTCGGGTACTGTTTAGAATACCAGAATAGGGAGGATGGTGTAGGTTTAAGTTTATTAGACTGATACATATATACCAACAAGACGGTCTCTAGTCAAAATGCCCGGGCCAATTTTTTGTCCCAGTCCAGCCCTGCTTGGGCTGCTCCCTTGTAACAAGGGGTCTCCATAGCTCCACATGTTTGATTTGGCGGCGTTTCACACAGATGCTCTTCCTGACACCACTCCAAAAGGGATTTGTGTCTCTGGTTGGAATTCAATCAGCAACCTTTTCTTGTCACTAGTGATTGTATACTATAAGTAAATAAACAGTCCTCTATAGATGTCTTTAGTTTTTTTGTCCACTCTCTTAACTGCTCACCGAACTCAACTTGGAGTGTGGCTGGAGTCTGTCCCAGCTGTCACAGGCAGGGTACACTCTGGATGGGTTTCCAGTCCATTACAGAGCTTTAGATTAACCCAACACACACTTCTTTGGACTGTGAAAGGAATCCAGGAAAAAAAAAAAGGGGGGGGGGGGGATTAAATGAGCTAGGTCCAAAAACAATGTTTCAACATGGGACATGAGCATGAGCCTCCTGGTTAAAGGTCCTGTGTTTAATCTGCACTGCCACCTTGCCCCTGCCCTTCCAGTGGGGACTTCATTTAAATTTATTCCGCCTCACTAAGAGCACATTGGTAATTTTGAAAACACCCTCTTTGTCATCATGCAAACACACTTACATGTTGTTTCTGGAGTCCTTGACAACTGGTGCATCTGAGGACATATTCCACAGTTATCTAGTTCCCTGTGGTACACTATCTGCAAAATAGGAAGAATACAAACTAAGTTCCCAGATAAGATAAGATAAGATAAGACTTCATTGATCCCACAACGGGGAAATTTTTGCACCACCTCAGCTCAGGTACAGATATATGAAGGAAATACAAAAATACAATTAAGTACAATCAATGAAAAAAAGTAAGATAATACACTATATACAATGGTAGCATACACAGTATGTGATTATGGATATAGTTGGAAATATGGAAGACATAAACTATATAGCTTGGAAGGTCATGGAAGGTCCATTATGCATGAAGTGGTGACCGTGGATGCTCAGTGTCCAGTGACTTATGACATCGTGATTGAGGAGTTATAGAGTCTAACTGCTGTTGGGATGAATGATCTGCGAAAGTGCTCCTTCCTGCAGCGAGGGTGTTTCAGTCTCTGACTAAAGGAGCTGCTCAGCCCACTTACATACTCATGCAGTGGGTGATGTGGGTTGTTCATGATGGATGTCAGCTTTACTAACATCCTCCCCTCACCAACCACCTCCACAGACTCCAGGGGACATCCCAGCACGGAGCTAGACCTCCGCACCAGTTTGTCAATCCTGCTCCTGTCCCTGTCCGTGCATCCACTCCCCCAGCAGGCCACTGCATAGAAAAGGGAAGATGCTACCACAGTGTCATAGAATGTCCTGCAGACTCCGAAGGACCTCAGTCTCCTCAGCAGGTGGAGTCGACTCTGGCCCTTCGTATACAGGACGTCTGTATTTGTAGTCCAGTCCAGTTTATTGTTGAGGCGAACACCCAGGTACTTATAAGAGTCCACTATCTCAATGTCTTTCCCTTGGATGTTCACCGGTGTTGTAGGGGGTGACTTCCTCCTGAAGTCTATGATCATCTCCTTTATCTTGCCGGCGTTGATTTGAAGTACGTTGGTCTCACACCAGCCAACAAAGTCACTGATGACCCCCCTGTATTCCTGATCATTCCCGTCTGATACGCATCCAATGATGGCTGTATCATGGCAATTGTCCGAATTATAACAGAAGTCTGAAGTGTAAAGGCTGAACAGGAAGGGTGAGAGAACCGTGCCCTGTGGTGCCCCCGTGCTGCAGATTACCACCTCGGACACACAGTCATGGAGCCTCACATACTGTGGTCTGTTGGTAAGGTAGTCGATGGTCCATGCAGTCAGCTGTTTGCCTCCAGCTTCCCTCTCAGTAGTGCAGGTTGGATGGTGTTGAAAGCACTGGAGAAGTCAAAAAACATGATCCTCACAGTGCTCCCCACCTGCTCTAAGTGAGAGAGGGATCGGTGTACTAGGTAGATGACAGCGTCATCCACCCCAATTCCAGAACGGTAGGCAAACTGCAGGGGATCCAACACTGAGCCCACCAGTGGCTGAAGGTAGTGCAGGATGAGCCTTTCCATGGTCTTCATCAGATGAGAAGTCAAGGCAACAGGCCTGAAGTGGTTGGGCTCCCTGGGGTGTGCGATTTTTGGCACCGGAACCACACAGGAAGTCTTCCACAGTTCAGGTCCAACATTGTCACCCCCTATGTAGCCGGTGTATCAGAGAAACTCAGGAGAGTTTTCTCCAAGCATGACATCCCGGTGCATTTCAGACTCAGCAACACGCTCAGACAAAAACTGGTTCACCCGAAAGACAAAACGCCAAAACACAAACTTAACAATGTGGTGTATGCTGTACAGTGCAGCGAGGAATGCTCAGACCTCTACATTGGAGAGACCAAACAGCCACTTCACAAGGGCATGGCACAACACAGAAGAGCCACCTCCACAGGACAAGAATCAGCAGTCCATCTGCATCTTAAGGATAAAGGACACTCTTTCGAGGATGCCAATGTTCACATTTTGGACAGAGAGGACAGATGGTTTGAAAGAGGAGTGAAAGAAGCCATCTATGTCCACTGTGAGCGACCATCTTTGAACAGAAGCGGGGGTTTACGACACCAACTGTCTCCCATCTATAATCCAGTTTTGAGATCCCTTCCCAGACGCCTTAACGCCCACTCACATCCTGGGCCATCTGATCTCAGGAATTCGCATGATAAGGTGGGGCCAGGTTTCACAATGAACACACCCGAAACTCTGGCTGATTGGGACCCACACCCAGTTTCACACCTTGGCTCAGGCGATTAGCGGATCATTAGGGGGTCCTTTTGTCCCTCTGTGGGGGGTTACTCCCACTAGGTTTATATCTGGGACTCTCCACCATTTGACCTTAGAACTGAAGAAGCTTCTCGGATGAGAGGTGAAACGTCTTCAAGCAACTTAAAGAAGTCCAGACGCTTTTCTTTGCAAGCTCCTTCGACTACGATGACCTGGATGACTGAGAACCTTCACAGACATTCAAGTTGTTAGCCCACCCCCGGCCAGCAGACACTGTGGCTCCTCCATTGTCCTGGAAATGTCCAGAGATTTGTTTCATGTTCCTCCAGACTTCTCTGACGTTTTTATGTTGGAGTTGGTTTTCCATCTTCCTCCTGAAGCACTCCTTGCCTTCTCGAATCTTGTATTTAAGATCCTTTTGGACTTTCTTAAGTTCCTCCTTGTCTCCCGACCAGAAAGCACTCTTCTTCTTGTTCAGCAGGGCCTTCAGTTTTGGGGTGACCCACGGTTTATTGTTTGAGAAACACTGTATCTTCTTGGTAGGCACAGTGTTGTCAACACAGAAATTAATGTAGTCCATGATGCAGTGAGTGAGGGCGTCGATTTCCTCACTGTGAGGCTTGCAGAGTTCCTGCCAGTCTGTGCATTCAAAACAGTCTCTTAAGGCCTCAGTGCATTCCTCAGACCACACCCTTATCACCTTCTTCGTGGGGGGGTTCCTCTTCACATAGGAGTGTAGGTGGGGTGGAGAAGGACCAGGTTGTGGTCTGAGTGGCCAAGCGGGGGGAGGGGTGATGCACTGTAAGCCTGCTTTGTGAGATGAGGCATTAAAAAAACACTTAAAATGTATAAAAGGAGAGGAAGTTAAGCCTGTGTTCAGCTTGAAAACATGAAGATGATGCTAATGTGACATATGTCCTGCAGCAGCCAATTGTCACTGCCTAGCATGCAACCTGAGTTCAGGGACTAAATGGGTTGTGACAGCTAAATCCACTGATGTGCAAAGATAGGATTCAGAATTTAATCTAGTAGGACAAAACTTATTGTTGCTGTTGTTTTGTTTTTTTGGCTTGTTTTTTTTTTTTTTGTCCACACAGAGTAATGGCTAATGATGAAAAAGATGAATAAAACCTAACTGCAGTACATAGAGTACCTATTCAGCTGGTAGTTTTTCAACAAATTGGTAGCAAAAAACATGATCTGAAACCATAATTTAGCTTAATGACCTTCATTCTAACTTTGAGCTTTTATTAAACTAATAAAGGTTAATAAACCTGGTCCTGTAAAATGTGCATTTATCTACTTTTTGCATCTTATTGATCGTTTCATAAGATAAGGTTACAATTTCGGTGAAAGAGTAGAGTTTCTTACAGAAAAAACACTAACTCTAACCCTATATAAAAGAGCAATAAAAACCATCAACCAATAGTTTCAAACTCTGCATAGCTCAGTTGAATAACATCATGTAACAATCACTAAAACACCATAATACGTACACCCATAATGAATAAAAATAAAACGCTTATTAAGAATAAAGAAGGCTAATACCACTACTTGTATCACTGATATGAATGATGTGCATACACAGGAAGCACAAGGCTTTTTTTAAAGTATATTTTAAAATGCTGGGATTCAAGTGATATGTGTAGGAGTGCAAACTCCCAGTGTCAGGAACCACAGCAAGACATTGTTTTAATTTGCCAAAAAAGGGGCAGTTTAATAAATAGTCTAATTTCTGATGCCTTTTTAGTAAACTATTCTTGTCCAGCAAACTTAATATTTAACTTGAATGATTGGAGAAATTTGTACACAGAGGGGGTTTCTCAGATAGTGTAATTCACCCTAAAGTTCAGTATACACAATATCTCAGTGACCTTTAGTGCAATCTGGATAATTAATGAGTATTGGTACAAATGACCAACAACACAACTAATTGTGAGCATTTAACTTCAGAAGTGCCTTAATTTTTCACATACTCAACAAGGTGCTAGAAACATTCCTCAGAGATTTTGTTGACATGATAGCATCACATAGTTGGTGCAGATTTGTCAGCTGCACATCCATAATGTGAATCTCCCTTTCCACCTAATCCCAAAGGTGCTCTTTTGGGTTGGCATTTGGTGACTGTGGAGGCCATTTGAGTACAGTGAACTCATTATTATAAGGAAACCAGTTTAAGATGATTCCAGCTTTGTGCTATCAGAAGATGGGTACACTGTGGTCATAAAAGAATGGACAGGGATAGTAACAATTCTCAGGTAGGATGTGGCATTAAAAGGATGTTCTATTGGTGCAAAGAAGTACAAAGTGTGGCACGAATATGTCTCCCACACCATTACACCACCACCTGCACCCTGAACTGTTCATAGATGGATGGATCCATGCTTTCATGTTTCTGACACTAGCATTTTTTGGCTAGAATTTTGCATCAGAAATGGAGACTAATCAGATGAGGCAACATTTACACTGTATCCAAGGTCCTATTGTCCAGTTTCCTGTTCTTAGCTGACAGGAGTAGCACCTGGTGTGCCTTTTTGTTGTTAGAGCCCATTTGCTTCAAGGTTTGATGTATTGTACATTTAGAGATGCTCTTTTGTACAGACTGGTTGTAACACGCAGTTATATGAGTTTCTGTACCTTTCCTATCAGTTCAAAGGACACGAGCCATTCTCTTCTGACCTCTGGCATCAAAAAGTTAGTTTTACTCAAAGTTTTACTTTTTCAGATCATTTTCTGTTACTCCTGTTGGAAGATTAGAGATCAGCAATTTCTGAAATACTCACACTAACCCATCTAAAACAAACAACCATCATGACTTCAAAGGCACTTAAATCATCTTTGTTGACCATTTTGATTCTTCAGCTGGTCACCTTGACCATGCCTACGTGCATAAAATGCATTGCATTGCCACCATGTGATTAGCTGATTACATATTTACATTATCAGGCAGTGGATATGTCATGTTTGACAGTAATACATGTTAAGAACAGCAGAACATTGAACATACTACCCTGTAGAGAGGATCAATGATCCGAACTTTGTTAAATACCTGTGTTTAGTAGAAAGGAGGGGCATGGGACCATAACTGGAGCCTTTATCAATTTTATCCTTGGTCTGTTGTTTGCTGGAAGGGGATGTTGGTGTGTAAAGTACATGATGTGTTCAGACATCAGGGCTCAGGAAGCTTGTCACTGTACTCCTCCATGCTGCCGTCATCCAAATGGAACACCATGAGAAGAGAGCACCAGATCTCATCAGTGTTTACCCTTGAATCACTGGAAAGCTGTCCAGGCATGCAGGTGGATTTTCTGTGCTGACAGCAGCACACTCGGTGCCAAGGCAGATGAAACATGTCTGGTGATTACAGAGAGACAGTGGCGGGGGGGGGCAAAGGCAAGTGGAGTGTGACAAAGCCAACCTTGGCTCTCAACATTGTCTTGCTGGTCACTAAAGAAAAATGGATGAGCAGTAGATTGAGTGTCCATTATGAAAGGCCACTTACATAACATACAAATCTGTGGATGAAAAGCATTCACACATGCAAAGATGAGGTGTGAAGCCTAGGAGTCCCGTTAGTGCAACCATGCACTCCAAACCTATGCTATAGTTTACAAGTAGGATCAGGAATTGCAGATTGTTGTACATACACTAAAATATGCAAAAACTACAGTATGATACTCTAAGCAGTGGAATAAAGAATCTGAGATGAGACACAAAGAGAAAGAGAAGCTTGTGCTATAAGTCAAGGTTGACAGACACTGATGTCCTGAATCCCCTTCCCTCTCTGCCTCTCCCTCTCCTTTTACTCATGCGTGCTCTTGCTCAGTTCCTTGCCTCAGCTCTGAGAGATGGTGTGTACAGCATAGCAATGAATTGGTTGCACTCCCCCTGGCCTGGAGAAAGGGCCCCATTAAACTGCATTAAAACACAATAAGGCCTCTGTGTGCACGTGTGTGCGTGTGAGTGCGTGCATGTGCTCGCATGTGTGATTGAAAGCCAATATTTGTCTTCCTTTTGCCCTGCGTTTCATTCTCACTCTTGATTTCTCATCCATTCACTGTCTGGCCTCATGGCACTCTCCCTTCCCTCGTGCCCCTCTCTGTGCCTTAATCTTACGCTGCCCCCCCTCCCCCCGCCATTCGTCAAATCAATATTAAGTATGTTTTTATTTATGAATAATTTTGTTGTTGGCTGCATCCACACCCCATATGGGCAGTGTTTACGCTATAATCACACTTTGTGTACTAGATATGTGTACGCAGGTACAAGTCTTGGGTTTTCTTTTATATTTTGAATTTGTACGCACTTCTCTTTGTGAATGTCTTTGTTAGGTAGCTGCACATGCGTGAACGTGGTCGACTTTAGATCCGCTCCTGTGTATTCAAATGCTAGAGGATTAAGAAGCATGACTTCCAATTTCCAGACACTGCCTCTGTGCCTTTCAACCCCCAGACTTCTAAAACTGGTAAAAAAAAAAGAGGAAGAAAAAAAGACTTAGAGCAGCTCAGCTCAGCCCAGCAAATAGCACAACACAGCAATCCAGACTGTAAAGTGGAATGCACGTCGCCACAGGAAAGAAACAAACAAGTGCCCCAAGAGTCGTGGAAAATGTATGAATATAAAAAGCTGATTTCTTCAGATCGTTTCCTTCCCCCTCCTAGACTAATCTGTGTTTTTCCATTGACTGTTTTGTCAGTGCAATGCATAAAGAATACGAACAGTCGCAACAGAATTAGATTTAATCTTCACTATCTTGTCATGCAATTGAATTACGCCCTTTTGTCAGTTTTAATCGGCACTTACAGTGACCGCTATTGATCTCTACTAATTAACAGTACATACAGGAAATCAATAAACCAATAGCCAACAACTTTTATCATCTCAAAGTACAGAATATCTATGAAAGTAACACCAGCATACTATGTGAGAAGAATTTCTTCAATAATTACAGAGCACTGCGCTGATTTTCTTTTTTCATCTTGAGAATAAGCCTTGTTTGTCACCTTACCATAAATGTCGTACCCACAGTATCAAAGAGATCTCTCTCCTGTACTTCTTGTATGGGGATCAATGACACTGTCTGATACAGACAATGAAATGCTTTTTTCTTTTTTTTTTCCAAGCAAGAGAGAACAAAGGCTGCTGTGTGGTAATTCTTTGATCTCCGGAAAGCAATGTGCCAGCTTGCATTGCTCAGAGAAGAGGAAAGGTGAAGACGCCCCCTCAATCCAGCCAGAAGCAGAATAACAGCAAGACAGGACAATAAATGTTATAAAAATTATTTTACTTCATGGCTTTTTGCATTCATATTTATTTACATTTTGCATAGCAACTTAACTTCCTTGGAAATAGAGTTGTACTTCCCAGAACTTAAAAAGCACGTACATAATGTGTTCCTAAACCTTCCTTATCCAGTTCTTTTTGACTTGACAAGTATTTCCTGAATCTTTATCCATCTAGCACCATCTATTTTTTTTTTATTAGATCCTGCTTATTAAGTATTCCAAACATGGAAAGCGCAAGGATGCTTGTTAGTGCTCTGTCCATACAAATTCAGAAAAATCACTGACTGAACATCTAGTTGAGTTATCCAAGGGCATTTGTGACTCATCTTTTTGTGATGCCTTCGATTCATATATTCGAAGCTGAATACACGTATTGCAAGCCTAACTAAATGGAAGGGAACAGAAGGGGAATAGAGACATATGCTGGAAGGCAACCTTTTCTTGCAAGGCAGTCTGTGTTAAGAGACCTGTGTAATACAGAGTGGAAAGTCATGTTCATTGTCTAACCAGTGAGATTTATGTCACTGCAGCAATGACAGAGTTAAGGCTGTTGTTGCATGCCCTAATGGGCACTGCTGTTAAACTGTGTGTCGAGGAAGTACTTTCATAACATATCAAAAATTTAAAATGAACATTTAAATGGTTTCGAGGCAGGGCCTCTGGTATTCTTTTATCAAGTAGCTTGTGAAGAATAAGTTGCTACAGTTTTTGTTACCATTATTTATTTGTTTATTTTTTCATTTATTTATTGGAACAGACTTGATGCCAGAAATTCCCGACACTTTACAAGTTAGGCCTGAAAAAGCAACAATTAATGACAGACTGACAAATATGTGGATTTTATTTGTTGAGTTCTCAGGTCTTTAGATAACCATAAATTGGATGCATACAGGTCCTGGCAAGTGGCACGTGCTATTCTGAGGACGTCTGATGAATATAAAAATAATGAGAACTGTTGATGTGTAGTTTTTAAACATAATTTCAAGCTGGTTCTTTGTATGGTTGGCACAAATGTTTGTGTAACTGCAGCAGAGTGTGTTTTTTTTTTTTTTTTTGTTTTGTTTTCCAGTCTGAAGCTCCAGTTTGTTGCTGTGCAGTTGTTATATTGACACATTAGATTAAGTTGAAAAGCTGTTTTCAAAGCAAGCTTACCGCGCTGAATAACTAAAAGAATATGGGTCACCATTCTGAGCTTTTTTTTGCATCTTTCTTTTTTTTTTTTACTAAGCAAGCGTCTTCTTCTTCTTGCTGCTCCTTTTAGGGGTCTCCACAGTTAATCTTCTGCCTTCACACTATCTGTAGCCTTCTCTGTCACACCAAACCCTATGCATGTCCTCCTTCCCTACATCCATGAATCTTCTCTGTGGTCTTCCTCTTTTCCTCCTTCATGGCAGCTCCATATTTAATGTTGTTTGTAGTTACAGAGGCAAGGCTAAGATTGTTTGGGAGGGATAGTGGATAAATTGCACAGCTGGTATTTCTTTTCCCGCTCAAATATAAATATATAAGTTACTTTGTTTCCTGCTTTAGTCTCACTCCTTCTTGGACTCCCTTGTTTCTTATCGTTAATAATGGTGCTGTAATTATGCGTCTGCTGTGTTTTCTATTGATTTGTAATGCTAGCTTTGTTAGCTTTACATCTTTTATATGCAGTTAATAATCTTTTGGGTTGGTCACTTTTTTCTGTCTCTTCTTGCCTTTCTCTGTCTCACCTTGCTGCTTTTCGTCTTGGGAGCCAGAACAAGTCAGATGTTGAATTCTAATGAAGACCAATCATTGTAGCAGTTGGACAAACGTATGATTCACATGTATAGGGAGTTGTCAGTGAAGAGGGGAGCTCACAGATACACCAACAGTTTGATTTCTCTCTATATCTCTTGAGTATTCCCATTAATTACAAGGGCTTCTGAGTCTGTTGTCTCCTCAGTATCTATGTGTCAGTCTTCTCTTTGCCTTGTTTATTTTTCACTTCTGTATGTTTTTGGTCCCTTATGACATGCACACAGTTTTACCTATTATCCCCCTTGTCCCTGTGTTTTTGTTTTCAGTCTCTTTTTTTCTTCTCTTTGTTCTTACCACGCAGCCTCCTTCTTTTCCCTTCTAATCATCATCCAAGTTGTCCTCAGTTTCCCTTGCTTTCATTTCCCACTTTTTCTCTCTGTTCTTTCTTTTGCAGACATGATTCATTTTTACTGTATTTGCTTTCTTTCATCTTCTTTTGTCACCCTGCGCCTCCCTCCAACCCTCCCCCATTGTCTCATGAGAGAAGAGGACCTGGGTGTGAGAATTGTTAGAAGTCTTAATAGCAGTCCTGGACCATCCCCCGGGAACGCTGTGTCTGTTTTCTTTTTCCTTTTTAAAATCGTTTTTACATCATTCCATTTCCTCATCTGTTTCCATCACTCAGTCATTACTGTCTTCTGCCAGCCTGTGATAAATGGTCCTGCAGAGCGCTTCAGGTTATCTGCGTGTGGGTGTGTGTATGCAGGTGTGCATGTGTGCATATATGCACGCCAGTGTGTAAGAGAGGAAATGCATGGTCACTCAGATCCAATAATAGTTATTAGGTTTGACTTATACAAGGGAAAAAACACAGCTGAACTGCATTTGGATTTTCAGATTAAACGCTGCTACACATCTATAAGAGTGTGTAAAAAGCCTATGGAAGAATAAGATTAAGAATATTTAGTATTGGCTGTTTAAAGTCAGATTAAAGTCAATATCTACAAACATACAGGGATGCAAGGATAAAATAACAATGTCATATTTAAAAAATAATAACACTTTAATGTGATAAACTTACAGGTCTGTCATCCGGCAGGCAATAAATAAAGAAAGCAATAATCCATACCACTATTGCTGTTACACAAGGTTACCTTGTTAATAGGAGGTGTTGTGTGTTTGTGCAAATTGATAAATGGCTTTCTTAATTACAATGCTCTGTTTTTTTTCTCAGTGCATTATTTCCATCGTATCCAGGTTTAATAATGAGCAAAATGCCTAGCATTACCATTACAGATGATTATCTCACCAGGGGACACATGAAACTGAGAGAGCAATGCTTCAAAACAAAATTAGCCCGTTTTGTATCCCTAATCCAAGATACATAATGCCAGGCCATGTGTCCATAATGCATGTCTTTATTCCATGTGTCTATGTGTGTTATAAGAAAGCTAAACTGATGCTGAAAAAATGCTCCATTGCTTCAGTATACATATGTGTGCAGCCACTGAGAATCAGCTGTTGATTCTGAACACAGTTCAGTAAATTCAGATGCACAGTGAAAATCCAGCATCTGTAGACATCTTTGTGGCAGATGCTGCATAACACAGTGTTGCACTGGTTAACTGAAATCTATTCTCGGGCTATGTTGATTTCATCAGCCACACTGGTTTAGCATGATGGAGACTCACTGTGTGCCCCAGTGGGAGTAGAGGCACGGCGGATCCGGCAATGCCAGTCCAGTGAAGTGCATTGCCACTTTGGTGCCAAAATTTTTTAAGTCTCACATAATCTGCAGCCCACTTGTTTAAGCCTGGTCAACTGTTTAGTGGACTTACAGTGTTGGGAAGGTTACTTTTAAAATGTATTTCATTACAGATTACAGAATACATGCCCCAAAATGTATTCTGTAACATATTCCGTTACGTTACTCAATGACAGTAACGTATTCTGAATACTTTGGATTACTTAATATATTATCATGCTTTTTACAACTACGTGAATGTACTATTGCTGTGATTTATTACTGTTACTGAAGGTCCGAACCGCAGTAAAGGGACCTCTGGCTAATACGTTGGGTTCCGTGTTGGGCTGTAGCCGAAAAGTAGCTTTACTTTGTTGTGTGGAGAGGCGTTGAAAGGCTGCTCCAACGGAACTTATTGTTCCGGAAAACACAAACACAGCGTACAGTCGAGTCTTAATAGCTTACTTAGAACTGGGCTCGTCAGGCACTCTTCTTGGCTGCAGTGGTTATTATTATATTTACATGCTTCCAGCTCCTGTTTCTGCTCGATGACAGCTTGTACTTTTCCACTCGCCTTTTTCTCCCTCCTCGCGCTCACAGACACATAACGAGTATGGCAGTCCATTGTCCCTGCAGCACGGACTACACTGCCCATGATGCTACATTCTTTAGAGCAGTAGCATTCTGTCAGCAATCAGCTTAGCACAAACAAACAAACAAACAAAAGTTCCGCCTGGAACAACAGAACGTAGCTGTCAAACAAAACCAAACAGTCCCGACCTGCCACAATATGAAACAGGAAAGTACCGCCATGTAATCCATTTATCTCAACAAAGTAACTGTATTCTAAATACCACCTTTTAAAACGGTAACTGTAACGGAATACAGTTACTCATATTTTGTATTTTAAATACGTAACAGCGGTACATGTATTCCGTTACTCCCCAACACTGTGCACTTATTGGTTTGTATGAAATCACACAGACTCATTCATTCTCTCTTTTTGTGGAAAGAAAAAGTATACATTTTGTCCAGTTATGAATTTTTATCTGGCTGACTCTCTTTACAGCCAAATGAAAGCAGCAGGTGTCTCTTTCATCAGAAGTCTCATTTTGGAGTGGTGTTTCACACTATCAAGGACCAATTGCAGATCTGCTGGTTAAGTACTGCGCAACGAGCACCAGACTCTGTCCCTGTCGGCTTATTAGGTATTCTAAGCAATGCTCCGCAGTTTCTTCTGGCCATTCGAAGTTGTGTTGAAGTCAGTTACACTGAGAACAGTTTGTGCAGCTGAAAAATTATAGATCAGCTAAAAAAGATAATTTCCCTTTGACAGCCTATTCCTGTCAGTCATGAAGATGTGTGTCTATAATGAGCAGTTACAAAGATTGTTCAGTTGTTAAATTTTGTTGTGCTGCGTCTACAAGCAGTTTATTTGTGGAACATTACTGAGACATGCCCCCAATGCTAAATAAAGATTCCGTACTACACTTTTAATCTCGAAATTAAAAAAAGAAAATGAAAGAAAAATAACATGAAAAAATATAGAGCAGTACTGTGTGTCAAGCGTTTTCAGCTTTACATCACAGAGGCAACAATTCATAGATGTTTGTATGCATGGTTTGCATGGGACTGACATCTTTAAGTCACACTCATGAATTTAAAAGCTAGTGAGATTATTGAACAAAATTAACAAAAGTTACTGGCTTTTGCCTTGTAATCCAAATATAGCGGCCTGTTAGCAGCTAGCAGATTGCAGCTGTACCTTTGCATATTATACGTGTGAATGTGCTCTTTTCTTCTTGGTTGAATCAATTTAAGGTGCCTTAGAGAGAAACTCTGACACTTGAAAAATATCAGGCTCCACAAACCATACCCTTAAGCCACTATATTATTGTGTCCATGTTCCCAGTTGCCAAGATACCACTTACATGTATTCACGTTGAAGAAGTTGGCTTATGTGTTTAAGAGCCCTTGGGTAGCAACCTGCGTTTATGTGACCATGGATGCATGAAATGTTTAAATGTAAGGTGCCTGTACACTGTAGGAGGCTACAAGAATGAATAAAAGAAACACGAGGGATTTACTGACAGTAGACAGTGCTTTAAGATTTAGAATTTGTCTATATTTGGCCAGCTTGTTTGCTTTTGGTTGACTTTGGCCTGTGTACTCTCCAGCTTGTACTGCACGTTGGATGAATTGTGTGTCACCAACATCTTCTTTTCCCCTGTGATTAAATAGCTTGACTCTGAAGGGGTAACGGTTAAGCTAGATTTACATTAGAGTAGAGGAGGCTGCTACAAAAGAAGGATCTCCTACTCGATAAATTCTAAACTAAAGCAAAACTGAACTATTCCAGTTTGTGGGTAGATTTAAAGTTAAATATTTCCACACGTCTGTGTAGCTGACCTGACAGTGATGCTGCTGAGCTTTGCTGAGAAACTATTTTAAATACCCATGCTATCAGCATTAGCAGCATGGATCACTGTGATACAAAGCATGCTTTACTGACGTGACAAATGTCACTCATGTCGTATAGTACGTGTTTCCAGGATGTGTGTTGCTATACTTATAGTCATAAACTGTCTCTCCCTGCTGTCAACTTAAAACTAGTGCATATGTGAATATTGCTGTGTAGGTGCACTGCAGCTGTACATACTGCACTAGTGATGCTAGCATCAGAAGGTAGATATTACAGTCCGTGGGGATTTATTTATAAGCAATGTTGTTTGAAATGGTTACATCATCCCAGAGGAGTGTGCCTTCAACTGTGAGGTCACACATTAAGGTTATGAGGCTACAATTTAACCTGCACTGTGGTATCATCATTTTGTGACATCCCTCTGCAAGTTGGCAGCTTTTCAACAGGGAGAAGATCCAAAAAATGAGACCCCTTTCATTTCGAATGACCTCGTACTCAGCACTACACTTACTTGAGTCCTTAGCATCCCCAAAGTTTGAAATTAAGAAGATGAACCGTTGTTGAAACAAAGAGGTAAAAAAAAAGAAAAGAAACATCCATTACTGAGATATTAAAAAGGAAGAAACTAAAAAAACACATTTACTATAAAATGTTAGATGGAACTACTTCTAGAAATGTCTGTCATTCAGTCTAAAGGAGCCTAGTTTATCCTCATCTTAATCAGTATTTGATAGATATCGCCAAAGGATAATGCAAGACAGTAGAATCAGAATGTGACCAAGAAAAAGTGCAAATAACACAGGCTACTAGCTATGTCTTGTGTTATACTGTCAGCTTATTGGAAACAGGACGTTGAAATTTATGTTGCTGATTATGTCAGGAAATCCAATTTTAGACAGAGGAGGGAAGAGGAAACAGTGGATGATTACAAAGGAGATGTAATGCACAAATAGATAATGGAGAAAAAGGTTGTAAAAAGCAAGAGACAGAGTACACCCAGAATAGTGTAGATGCATTTGGACACTGATGTGTCTAGAACAAAAATAGAAAAAAGAGAGTTCTGTCCAATAATTTCCCTCAAACTCAAAACAAGTGTAGCTTTAAAGTTGATTATAAGGGATTAAGAGCTGTTATATAGTTGTTACCCTTTTAAAATCTTAGTCACAGATTTACAAAAGTATAAACAGAAATCCATTATGTAGATATGATAAGTGCTGAGACAGAAATGGATAATGGCACCAAAGTGGGGACAGTAGGGTCAAGGAAAAACCATGCCAAGAATAAAAAGGACGTAGACGTTTGGTACTTAGGTGTTTATCATGCTATAGCCCACAGTACAACGTTAACATGATCTGTCTTGATAATAAACAGAATTCACTGTTAGGGTTAGGGTTAGGGAATAAGATGTCACGTGTGCATTGTTGCCTGCATCTGTGTGATTTGTTCGTCTTTAGTTTTGTGCAAGCTTCTTTTAGACCAAACAGCTAATAAAACTATTTTCTTCAGCTACTCTCTCTGCTTCCTGTATATGTTTCCAGCACACAACATGTAACTGTGAGAAGACTAAGTCAACTTTAAGGAAGTAAATGAAGTATTCAGTTCCAGCAGGATGCTTAGATGTCATGTCAATGATCTGGATTGGTCAGTTTTGTCAAAGCTCCATGATTAGATGCGCATACAAACAGCTAGATAGATAAGTGGGCAGACAGATAAATGGACAGTGATAAATTAGAAAAGCTTGGCAGACAAGAGAACACGTTTGCAAACAAACAAATGCCTGCATCCACTCATACACACAGACAGACCTATTATGACTGTATCTTATGCAGATCAGCATGTGAAGGCACTGATAGATGTGTGATAGCTTTACCGCCTCACCCCCCCCCCCCTCCCCCATCTCCCCTTAAAATATTTCATATTTCTTATTCAACCTATTAGCTAATTCACAAATCAATATCAGTGAAACTACCTTATAATGGTACGTGAGTAGAAATCCATATCAGTGAAAGGATTTCTAACCAGCATGCATTTTAGTTTGTTTTTCTCAGTCTTGTGGAAAATACATTTTCTACACTTGTCTCTTCCTGATATCAGTCATGGTCTTAACAGTATACGCAAGGATTCAGTATTCAGTATTCAGTATATACAGAACTACTGTGTTTCCATATTTGTCGTATGTTTAGAATCCATTTAGATAACATTTTTAATGTCACTATGTGGCTGGTGCTTTTGAGTGAAATACCCAAATTGCTCCGTCTTTTACCAAGTACACAGAGCAGAGCTTGCTTGCTACATAAAGGAGTGAATGTATGTTAGATAACTTGCAATGATCGCGTGTGCATCTCATTAGAAGGAGCACAACTTTGTGTGTTTCTGTGAATGGAAGGATAATGAGAGTGTAATGCGCCGGATAGCACCTTGCAGTCACACTTCACAGAAATCAGGATAAACACAGCATGGAGACAAAAACTGAACACCATGTTTTAGATTAAGTACAGAGTCGATACTAAATCTGCTGTATCTATAATAGTCACATTTCTATGTTAGAAAGGCATTTACTCTCATCTTTAGGCTGTTGTTTCTTTTTTTTCTAGTGTGGTCTTTTATTATTTCCAAAGCAGCAGCTCATTTTTTCAGCCACTTGAACTTTTCACTTTTTGTCAATGTAGTAAATCGCGCAATGATTCAAAATGTTGTGAGGCTGAAGATCCAAATGCTCCATCTGTGAAAAATGGAAAAGAAAGAAAGGATAGGTGTCTGTTAACATGGCATTACAATATATAAGAATATGTGCATGTGCTCATGCACGTATTCAATAATACATTTCACACAGCATTTTTGTTTTGCACTTTGATGCTTTTAGTCTGGCTGTGTTCAAGCACTTTTCCCTTCTTTGTGAAATCAGTATTCTAATCCAATATACCCACCTTTGATATTTTTATGTGGTGAAGTCAGACAGAATGAGTTAATTTCAATTCCAGCAAAGTGTGTAATTAACCACCATATCATATCTTCATCAATCATGCTTTTTAAAAAAAAAATCCTCCATTAAATGCATATGCACTAAGAAAAGAACAACAATTTACTGATTACACTCACATTGCAACTCAGACCACAGGCAATCTGTTCCTCCACACTGGTGCACCTGTTTCATAAATAGGATGACATTCCTTTTGTTAGTGTTGGGCTGGTAAAGAGAAACACTGAGCATGCCAGACTGTTAGAGGAAAACACTGAGTGGTCTCAGCTATACACTGTGTGGAGCTGTCTGACCTTTCCCTACCACCTGGTCTCTCCTGTCTGCAGTGTATATTAGCTGACTGGCATTGATTCAGGATGTGTTCGCACTCCCCTCCGCTTTCTCTACCCCAATTTCACCTCCTTCCATCTCATACAGATGGGTCAGTCCGTTTGCCCCGCGGTGCTCCTATTCATTGGCAGGTTGTAGTCACAAGTCAGCTGGCTTGTCATTTTTCCTCACAGGACTGTTATCTCTCTTCCCAGTTCATTGTGATTTCTATGTCCATGTGTCTTGTGGCTGACAATCCTTTTTCACTATCTTTGTTTTTACCTCATGCCAGGTTTGCCCCGCATACACAAAAATGTACTGGAGAGCTCATTGCACTAAAACTGAGGAAAACAAAGCAAAACAAAAACACAAAATAAGCACAAACACATACAAACACACATAAATCTGCATAGCATTTAGAAAAATACTGAGAATATTCAAGTAGCACACAACAGTACTAGCTATATTTCCAGGGGTTGCTAAAAGGTTAGGGACATAACAGGAACATGCTTGTTGTTGAAATAGTTTATGACTTATGAGGTAAATTTCAAAATTAACACACAACCGATTAATAATTATAATAATAATAATAAGACTTATTATTACAGACAGCCTTATCTACATCATTTCCAGACCTCTCAAAAGCCACTTCATTCAGTTTTAACTGTAAATTGAGAAACTGCGTGAAGCGTCACATTTGTTTACCCAGAACTACCAAAGAAAACAAAATGATAAATATAACCTGCCTATACTGTTGAGATGAGCAAGACAGTCACTTTTGAGCGACTGCAAAATAAGAGCCACATTCTGCAGAGATTATATATTATCTTGTTACACTTTTCTGGGAAGATCATCCGGATACATGTAGTCATATGTGTCCCAGACCACCTCAACAAGTGGTTTAAGTACTGGATCATAATGTGCTCTAGCAGTTTTTACAAGTGTACTCAGTGGCGTCCAGCTGACATCTGATGTTCAAAAATGAATGAATCCACTGGCTCATGAATTTTTAATTTTTATGGACTTGTGTTTTTTTTCTGTAGTTTTGCATTTTATTTCTTATAAAGACACAATACCCACACTGGTCATTTTATTAAGTGAACCTGTTTAACTGGTTGCTAATACAAATATATAAGTCGTTTAGGCATAAAGGCTTGCTGAAAGATGGCATGCTGAAATTCAGATTGCTCACCAGAATGACAAGAGGATATCTGAATGCACAACATGTCAAACCTTGAAGCAGATGGACTACAACAGCAGAAGACCACAGCGGGCAGCGCTCATGACAGCACAGGAAAATACGGGTACAATTTGCACAAGCTTACCAAAATTGGACAACAGACAAGCAAAAATAAAAAAAATGTTGCCTGGTCTGATGAGTCTCGGTTTCTGTTGTGACATGGACTGGTTCTCATACAGCCATTTGGATGGCAGAATTTGGCATAAACAACATAATAGCATGGATCCATCCTGCCTTGTATTAACGGTTCTGGCTGTTGGGGATTTGAGGGATGTTTTTTTGGCACACTTTGGCTTCCATAATAGCAATTCAGCATTGTTTAAATGCCAAAGCCTACCTCGTTACTGTTGCTGACCATGTCCATCCCATTATGACCACATTGTACTCTTCTCCTGACAGCTGCTTCTAGCGGCACAACGCATCATGTAATTAAACTCAAATCAGCTCAAACTGTTTTTGTGAACATGACGATGAGTTCACTGTACTGAAATAGCCTCCACAGTTACCAGATCCATAGAACACCTTTGGGGCAAATACGGAGCAACTGTGTAATGCTATCGTGTCAATTAGGACCAAAATCTTTGACGAATGTTTCCTAAACCTTCTTGAATCGTTGGCATAAAGAATCAAGGCAGTTCTGACCGTTCAGTAATACTTGTGACTAATAAAGTGGTGGCTGAGTAAACACTGTAGGCGAAAGACCAGCTGAATGAAGTTGTTACATTTGCTTTTGTCCCCCAAGTTTCTATTATTTTGTATATATTTTCTTTATTTTGTGGCAGTTATAGTGTTCCCAGGAACAGCTTGTCTTTGTGCTATTGTAATGATAAATACTCTTCATGCAGTTGGCACTTTATCCCAACAGAAAGGCCAAATCTCAGAGGGAACCTTCTTTTGGCCCAGCTTAGTGTCTCTGTTAAATTGTGATACCATAATGTAGTTACAACGCTGTGGAAGTCTTGCGTTTTGTTTATTTTGCATCACAACTTCATCTGACTTGACTGTGGATTAAATTATATATTTAATATCATTATAATATTTGAGTTTGTACACTGGTAACATGACAGCATTTATTTTAATTTGAATTTATGTTAGCAGTATGAAAAGCTGTGACATATCACACACGCAGAGAGATTTTTACCCCTCTTGCAAGCCCTTACCTTGTGTTAGCTTGGCACTGAGTAGCACCTTCCTGGCAGAGGTTAAGCTGTTTATGCCATGTGGAGATACAGCTTTCCCCTCTCTCTGCAGTACTGCACTTGCCCTATGCTAGGCTGGCACATGTTGGCCTCATCTTGGCAGAGGTTGCATGATAACTCCTTCCCACAGGGGCTCTTGTTTGGCAAAAGGTTGGAACAGACTATACCAAACGCATCTCCATGTTTGTACCTCTCTGGCAGGCTTTCATGAGTTCAGCCCCATCATGCTCAGTCTGGGGCAAATCTGTCATTTTGCTCTCTGCAGTAACACACCACAGTGGTTATCATCTTTAGAATTACAAGATTGCAAGGTTTCACTTTGAAGTAAAATGTCACATGCATGTTTTCTAAAATTATTTTACTCCTCCAACTACTGAGAAATATGTTTGTTCCTTGTCTGAAATGCCGGATGCCCTTTAGCTGGCTTGTTGAAGACTTAGAAATATTATATTTCGTGTATTTTTTTTTAATTAATATGTTTACACATTGGTAGAAATATTAATACATCCCTTGACTTTATGGCTCCAAAGCCAAGAAACCTGGTTGGCAAAGTTCGCCTTTGAGTCACAGAGCCAGCTTGTGGGGGCTTGGACAGTACAGGTCAGTTCAATACCAATGGCATTTTCTTGGCTGAATATCAACAGCCCGCTCTGTCTTTTGCATGGCTAATGTTTCCAACACTCGCTCTGTGAGTTCCTGGGAGGCCTCTGTACCAGATAATGCCCTGCAGGTTAGCAGTTTTGGCAGCTATTTTTCTGTGAGTTAGTCTGTTTTTTTCCCAAGCCAGTGTCTGTGTATTAGTGTGCCCATCAGGGTCAGTGAATACTTCAGGTCCTTCCACATCTTTTGTTTGTTTCTTCTCTTTCTGCCTCAATCTTCATAGAGGATTTTTTTTATTTCTGTGCCCTCAGTGCTTTTGCTTCCTTTTCTGTCTGTTTTTCTCCACCATTTGTGTTTTACCTTTTTCTTTTTCCTTACCTCTGTCCCTCCTCTTTCTCTATCTCCCTTGATTTCTTGCTCCTTCGTCTGTTGTTCATTTGTTCCCCTGTTTATTCACCCCCACTTGTTTCCCTGCTGTCATTTCTGTCTTCTTGTATTTTGTGCTTTCTGATCTTCTTTTATCTGAGCTGTCTAAATGGTGGGCTGACAGAAACACAGACACACAGGGGAGCACATAGAAACACAGTGATTCACAGACAACACACGCATACATACACACACACACATGCTCACGTACATTGACAGTCAAACTTTTTAAAGAATTAGCACATATGATTCATAACTACATACAGGCACATGCACACTACAATACTGTGTGGCTTTACTAAAAACGTGGCGGTTTTTAGGGTGAGTCACTCTATACAGCGTGCATTTCCCTCCCCCTGTTGTGAAACAACAGCCTTCAGAAGCTAAAACCATGGCAACAGCCTCTGCAGCCCTGAGTATGGGATCTCGGCCACATGACATCACTTTAAAAGAAAAGATATGCAGGCAGAAACTTACAAACACAAATGTAAGCCCACTAACACACACATACACAAACTCTCGTTGTGTCCAGGACTACGGATTCACAACGCTTTTGGACCGCTCATAAACCCCATTGACTTTTCTTGGAAACTCATCTTTGTCTTTCAGAATCCTATTATTTCTGTCAACTTCATGTGTGCATGTTATTCACAAGGTGGAGAGATGTGCCACAGGGATGCGTGACAGATATTGTGTGTATTCATTGCTGATGAAACACTGGATGAATCTATTAAGCGACTAAGCTTAAGAGGAAGGAAAACCCACAGTAGCCCGAGTCTGTAAGGAAAGAAGAAACAAGCAGATGAGATGTTCCAGACATCACCAGCATCACAAACTACACATCTGAATGTAAATTTTATTTGTATTTACTGTATAATGCGTTACTAAAGGCACTAGAGTATTTTATTGTCATAGCTTTTTATATTTAATATACAGTAAAAGTTATCCAGTGGTTTTCTAAAGATTTTTTTGTTTTGTATACTTCCTTCCTCCTGTAGAGGCAGATTCATTTTTTTTGTTTTATAGTTTTCGGGTTACACAGTTTATCCCTCTATAATTAAATGGAATTCAATTAAATTCCCGAGAATTCCAAAAGAAAGCGGAATTCTGATGAACATTCTACACATTAAAATTCAGCTCAAAAACTATTTAAAAGTTCTACTTATAAGCTGGTTTTAAGATCACAAATAGCCCTTTTCAAACTTTAAGATCTGCGCATTCAAATTTTCATCTCTTTCTCCTTTTCTTACCTCGCTCCTCACTCAACTCCACCTCATCCAGGTTACTTATTGTTAGCAGATTCAGCATGCAGCCGTTGCCTGTCTCCAGTAGCTTGCTCTAACAACAACAGCTGATTAAAAGCTAACGTTATGCAGCTAAAGTTAGGCTTGACTGACAGAAAAGTTCAAGATCACTGTCATTGGTCAGAAGTAAGCTTCATTGACCCATCGACCCGAATCGGACTCCTTTCACAAAGCTTTACAGCCTCCTCAAGAGTAAAGAGACATGGACGTTTCACACCTGGCATTTTGACAGCTGAGGTAAACGGTGGACGGACAGCCTACATTTACTACACTGGCCAGAGTATTTGAGGTGACCTGGGAGTAAAAATGTGAAAAATTGAAAAATATTTAAGTTAAACACATCAGGGTTTTTTTTTCTAATTTCCTATTTATTGCTCAAATTTATGCAAAGACAGTAGAAGAAACTTGCCAGCCATTCATGGCCATTATGGGTGAAATGCAGAGCGGCCAGAGAGAATTAAAGAACGCTGGAGACAAGGTATTGAAATATGTACATCACTGGCTTTGTAACCTGAAATTATGCAGGAGCTGAGGCAGATACTGGAGTGTTCTATAAGAGCAATTGTACGTTTTGACAGATCATTTTTCTCTATACCGCTACACTTTGACTGACCAGCACACATACACAGACACACACACATGTTGAAAATTACCATATGAAAGCAGAAAATGCATTTCCTGTTTTCCCTCGGAACATTTGGGTGTTTTTACAGCTGCGTTTGACTGTTCATTAACAAAAATGCACACACACTAGACTTTTAGTCCCCTTGTTAAAGGCAGAACTGGTCAACAAGTGAAACTATATGCTTAGCAGGTCTTGCACTTGTATTAGCTGAAGTACATCTGGACATACTGTAGTCATAAATGCAGGCACACACACACACACACACACACATACACATACATACACATACATATATATATTTGTAGCTCAGATATTTCTGTTTTGGGACAAATTCATTTTTCTTGCCAATTCCGGTCTGAACAAAAGATAGAAATAGAGAAAACTAATAACACCCCAGAGGTTTTAATGGACCAAGGGGTGATTATGAACCATTATTTAATTAAGCCACAGCAATTACTTAGTTTTAAGGGTTTCTTCTGTGATTTTTGTTCAAAGCTTTCAAACAACTTGCTCAATATTCTCCTGGTTTGATTGTCAATCTATTTCTGGTCTCTGCACTTGAAAAAGGAGCATAAAACAAAAGGATTACAGTTTACTACACACAGATGTATGGTCTTTGACTCTTCAGTGTGCGCGTGTTTGTTTGTGTGTAACTGGCATCCTGTCTTTTTCCATCACTGTTTAAATCAGTTAAACCATTCCATGTTGTCTCTATTTCTATTAATTATCAGAAATATTAAGCAGTGTATTGTGATATTTGTTAGCGGGGTAGGAATTTAGTCTTTATTTGGGGATTTGGTTAATTCTTATTTTGATTTAATATTCAATATATTCTGTACATCTCACTTCAGGCGCCTGACATTCTTTTCGCTCACAGCAGGGATCGTTGCGCTTCAGTTCCCCTCATTGTTGCTAACTTTTCATACCCCTTTAGCAACTTTTTTTTTTAAATATCTCCCTCTATCTAAATCTGTTGAGAGCAATAAGCAGCAGCACCCTTGAATGAGGATGTTTACACATGCGCAGTGTTCTTGCGGTTTAGAGACTGTTGCAGAAAAGAATAAAATTAAATTAAAAAGACAGCCAGTTGCTTCTTTCTCTCTGAGTGAGGATTTTAAATTTAAATATAGCCAACAGTCAACCAACACAGCACACTGGCTGTCTTCAGCTAATATGCATAGTGATTTACTACCCCCTGTAATAACTGCACAGTGTAATTAAAACCTCATAATGAATATAGGTGGAACACATTTTGAGTACTGAAAGCAATCCTGTGTGAAACAGCCGTAGAACAGCCTGCTCATATTTAGCATGTTCAAAGCCTCTTATTATTATCAGTCAAAAGTCAGTGAGAGCGCTTTTTGTGACACATGCAGCAAAGTCCAAACAGGCCAGTGGATTAGAAGTCATTATCACAGATGGTTTTCAAAATATTAAACATTTTATTATCGATGTGATCTAATGATGTGGTCTGCTGAAGTCACCCTTCAATTATAAAACATACAATGTGATAAGTTAATAGGCTACCTTATGTACTGGCACTATATATCTAACAGTGTATTATTGGTCCTGTTAGTTAATTTAATAAGCATCAAATTACACTAAATGTCTCTATGAGATTAATGGCTCTTCCTTGGGGGACACCATGGTAAAACAGTTGGTTTTAAGAGGGTTTTATGTAAATTTACTAAATATACTAAATACAGATTTCTATATATGATTCATGTTTCCCTCTTCTCCTCAACATCTATTTGGTGCTGTGAATGCTTGGCTGCTCTGTTTAATAATCGCAGGAAGAGTTGCGAAAGGATCACTGTTTGCATCTGTCGTGAGACCTTAGTGGGTTTTGTCTTTGCATTGTTTGTAAGAGAGAAACATAAACTTGCAAGTGGGAGAGACTGTGATTATTTGGCTACGGGAGAAACTCTGTTTAACTGGACCTAACTGAGATGATATATGTACTGCTTTGACATGTGTGGTTGTGTTAACCACACATCAAAAAGACCACTCTAATAGGCTGACAGATATGAGTTGCCATCTTGTGTCACATGTTGAAGTAATTATAACCCACCAGATGAAATGCAGCAGTGTCACATTTGTCCTGCTGAGAAAGGACATTCAGTGTCTTCAGTCACCCGAGACCTTGCTTTGTAGTTTGCTGTGTGCTCTTACATCATGGTAAGGAGGAGATCCAAGCTCCCTACCATTACAAACAGCATATGTGATCTATGTGATTTGGCAGTTTACATTCATGTGAATGTTTTCTCAGTGCAGCATCTCTCAGACTAATAAGACGTAGTCTTATGGTGAGGCTAGACTGAAGAGTTTGCTCCCTGCACTGGAAAACAGGGAAAAAAATTACTTTAGAGAATTACTTCGCTCAAAGGGGTTTTTTTTTCCACTAGAGAGAACAGGAACCTTTTATGCAAGCAGGATTCTCTTTGCTCCTGTAGTGTTCATTAAAACAGTACATTAACCAGCAGTAACAACTGGTACTTTACCTTTGATTCTATGAACCTGACTTGTTTTTACCAGGAAGTGTCCAAATTTCTCCTGTATAAAGGGTGACAGCTATAATGGTGAGGCAGACTGTGCAATTAAGTGCTGTTTTGTGTCTTGCTGTCTTGTGGTCAAATGAAACATAATGATTTTTTTCTCTAATTTACCGCAAGTGCCCAATTATTTTTCCATATAACGGTTTTAATGCAGCTTTTGAGATAAGAACTGAAGATGCGCCACATTTATATAGTCATTTATATATTATGGAAACATGAAAGGAAAATTCAACACCTGCCTATTAGTGAAGTTAAACACTTATACCAGCACTTTGAGCGCACTTCTCTTTGTAAAACATACAATGCTGGAACTTCATGTATCCGGATCAAAGTTATTCATCGTCTTACACCATCCTTCCCCTTCGGCGTCTTTCCATAGTCACTTGATTCATACCCATCACCCTGAGTGTGCCATAAAATGCTAAAAGGAAAAAAAAAAACAGAGGTCAAAGAGCAGCTAACACTGAGTGTACAATGACCACATACATATCTAACCACAGAGTCAGCCTTGAGGACACTAAGTCCCATGTCACCTCTAGCAAACCAAAGCATTTATCTCTTGGACAGCCACACGGGGCTGTCCTTTTTATGGATTTTTCTGCAATCTAATACCCCATAAGAGCATGAAGATTCTTGTGAACCACGGGCACAAAGCTCACCCAAGAATCGATTAAAAATCCTTTGTCTTTAATGAGGAATACTAATAGGTAATGTGCATATTTTTTAAGCTTATGCTGTTTTTTAGCTTATCTTAAATGGTCTAATGTGACCTTGTTTGTTTGCAGACCACCATGCAATCATTAACCTCATTATGTACAACAATGTACAGTGAATGGAGGTTAGGCCTGTCCTTGAATTGGGATTTTTTTCCTCTTAAGTTGCATCTGATTTTAAATTCAGTACAGCTCATGATTTTTTTTTTATTAGTCTACTATCAAATGCATTTGCCTGAATAATGAGGCAGGTCACATATCGGTATTTCTGTTCGAGTAAGGCTCTTATAAGCTTTCTTCACCTTAAACAACATGGAAACACATGGACATAAGCAAATAACACAAGCCAAAGATCAGCACCTTTGAAAGTTATTCGAAAGTTCCAAGTCCTGCTGTCTTTTACGGAAGCGTAGAGCTTCCACCCAGGCAAAAGAAAAATACAAGTGTATCACGTTATAACGTGAAAGGTTTATTGTTCTAACGAGATACTTTTCCTGTTTGTACAATATACTTTTCACGTTTGAACAACATAATATCACGTTATTACAATATACATAATTATCACGTTCGTACAATATAATATTTATATTGTACGAACGTGATAATTATGTATATTGTAATAACGTGATATTATGTTGTTCAAACGTGAAAAGTATATTGTACAAACAGGAAAAGTATTTTGTTAGAACAATAAACCTTTCACGTTATAACGTGATACACTTGTATTTTTCTTTTGCCTGGGTGGCAGCTCTACGCTTCCGTAGTCTTTTCTCAAGCCTGGATCATTTGTTGGTTACCTACAGGGAGTGCAGAATTATTAGGCAAGTTGTATTTTTGAGGAATAATTTTATTATTGAACAACAACCATGTTCTCAATGAACCCAAAAAACTCATTAATATCAAAGCTGAATGTTTTTGGAAGTAGTTTTTAGTTTGTTTTTAGTTTTAGCTATTTTAGGGGGATATCTGTGTGTGCAGGTGACTATTACTGTGCATAATTATTAGGCAACTTAACAAAAAACAAATATATACCCATTTCAATTATTTATTTTTACCAGTGAAACCAATATAACATCTCCACATTCACAAATATACATTTCTGACATTCAAAAACAAAACAAAAACAAATCAGCGACCAATATAGCCACCTTTCTTTGCAAGGACACTCAAAAGCCTGCCATCCATGGATTCTGTCAGTGTTTTGATCTGTTCACCATCAACATTGCGTGCAGCAGCAACCACAGCCTCCCAGACACTGTTCAGAGAGGTGTACTGTTTTCCCTCCTTGTAAATCTCACATTTGATGATGGACCACAGGTTCTCAATGGGGTTCAGATCAGGTGAACAAGGAGGCCATGTCATTAGTTTTTCTTCTTTTATACCCTTTCTTGCCAGCCACGCTGTGGAGTACTTGGACGCGTGTGATGGAGCATTGTCCTGCATGAAAATCATGTTTTTCTTGAAGGATGCAGACTTCTTCCTGTACCACTGCTTGAAGAAGGTGTCTTCCAGAAACTGGCAGTAGGACTGGGAGTTGAGCTTGACTCCATCCTCAACCCGAAAAGGCCCCACAAGCTCATCTTTGATGATACCAGCCCAAACCAGTACTCCACCTCCACCTTGCTGGCGTCTGAGTCGGACTGGAGCTCTCTGCCCTTTACCAATCCAGCCACGAGCCCATCCATCTGGCCCATCAAGACTCACTCTCATTTCATCAGTCCATAAAACCTTAGAAAAATCAGTCTTGAGATATTTCTTGGCCCAGTCTTGACGTTTCAGCTTGTGTGTCTTGTTCAGTGGTGGTCGTCTTTCAGCCTTTCTTACCTTGGCCATGTCTCTGAGTATTGCACACCTTGTGCTTTTGGGCTCTCCAGTGATGTTGCAGCTCTGAAATATGGCCAAACTGGTGGCAAGTGGCATCTTGGCA
Organism: Astatotilapia calliptera; assembly: GCF_964374335.1. NCBI lineage: Eukaryota > Metazoa > Chordata > Actinopteri > Cichliformes > Cichlidae > Astatotilapia > Astatotilapia calliptera. The sequence continues at coordinate 24,613,355 of NC_137433.1, forward strand.
GCTGCACGCTTGACTTTTCTCGGTTCATGGGCAGTTATTTTGTGCCTTGGTTTTTCCACACGCTTCTTGCGACCCTGTTGACTATTTTGAATGAAACGCTTGATTGTTCGATGATCACGCTTCAGAAGCTTTGCAATTTTGAGACTGCTGCATCCCTCTGCAAGATATCTCACTATTTTTGACTTTTCTGAGCCTGTCAAGTCCTTCTTTTGACCCATTTTGCCAAAGGAAAGGACGTTGCCTAATAATTATGCACACCTGATATAGGGTGTTGATGTCATTAGACCACACCCCTTCTCATTACAGAGTTGCACATCACCTAATATGCTTAATTGGTAGTAGGCTTTCGAGCCTATACAGCTTGGAGTAAGACAACATGCATGAAGAGGATGATGTGGACAAAATACTCATTTGCCTAATAATTCTGCACTCCCTGTATACTACTGGGACGAATTCTGCAGTGATGGGTGGGAGGCAGCGAGAGCCACTCTCATAGCATTCCTTTTTTATGGGGCAACGAACATGAAAACATAAAGTTTGGATGGTTGTTATTTTGGTTACTTTCAGGTTGCAACACAGATAATTGGTCCCACAAGACTTTAAAGGCACGACCTAAAGGAAAACAATCACAAGTATCGTTCGAGCTCAGGTTTCAGCGTCTCTTGTCAGTTAATCATGGGTCCATAAGTCCAATGTGAGAGTCTTTCGGAGGAAGATGCAATACTTTTTAATTGAAAGGTAATAGCTGAATCATCCGGAAAGGTAGGATAACAGATAACTTGTACTTTTCATAATAGTCTTTAGCCTGTTTGTACACAGCCTTGAATTGATTATTAAAGTCTGATTTCTGGGAACCTGGATCCTGCATTAGTCATTTTGTCTCTTAATCGGATTCTGTTCTGAGGTTTGTGTGTCTGTAAAAAACAAAACAGAAAAATGTGTAGTTACTGATGATAATCTGTTTAGGCTGCAGACAGAACTCTCTTCTTTCAAACACTCTTTAAACTTTTTCCCTGCTTGTAGATAACAGAAGAGACTCTGAATCATCGCTCTCTGCTTTTTTTCACCATTATATCTGTTTATCACACTGTTGACATGATGCCTGCCAATTTGGTACAAAAAATATTTTTTTGATTCAATAAAAAAAAAAAAGAATTAAGACGCTGTGTAGGAAGTAGCTCACTAAGCTCCAACTCTAAAGTAGGCACTTGATCGTGCAAGTGCTTGTGTTATTTTTATAGTCAAAGCATCAAAATACCAGTTGCATGCATGAATCAGTACAAAAATATTTGTGATGACTCTTCCCACTCATATGTCTATGAGCATTAAATAGCTGAACAGATTGTACTGTTTAGAGACTTCACTGCTTCACTGTAAGAAGTCTCCAACACATGTTTACCAGTGGTGTTGTTTAGCCACTTGAAGAGGTAAGAAGAAAGAAATATGTTGACATTTTTTCCTCACAATGAATCTAAAGTCTTTATCTGTTGTAGGTACATGTTTTTCATGCATTAATAAGGGAATACACACCTTCTATTCAGCAACCTCAATGCAATATTAATGTATTTTTAGTTAGAATATATAACCCGTTTCACTTTACACATAATATCTGGTAATATCTGCACAGAATACTTGCACATTTTTGACTGGTTTTACTTGCTTGGATGGGCCATTAAGACACTGAACAAGTTGGTGAAAGCCGTGCCTGAAGAAAAGTTTATTGTAACAAAATTTAATATTTTAAATTGAGAGAAGTGAGTGAAGAAAAAAAACTTGGGCAATGAAAAGCAAAATGGCCTTTCAGTCCATTTCATATACAGCCTGTGAATACCTTCCTCTCCCTCTAACTGTGCCTAATTTTTTTCAGCTGCTTTTTAAAAACTGGTAACATGAAAATAGAGATGGTGAAAGAGAGACCTCGGTTTATTGGTAGTTTCAATCTCTCTATTTTTGCTTTCTCTGTTTTCCTGTCTTGTCTTTTTTCACTCCATTTATGACAGGTCCCTTAGTGTCCTTCAGTCATGACTTATGGTTAAAAGGCAATTACTCAGTTAGACTGAAGGAGTCTGAATCAATACACACACACACACACACACACACACACACACACACACACACACACACACACACACACACACACATAGATAGAGCGAGAGAGTGAGAGAGACTGCCTTTATAGATCCCCTGGGAAAACAAAATGTTATTAAACACAGTTTTTCTCTAACTTTTGTACTTCTTGCTTAGACTAAGCTGCTGCTCGTCCTGTATGTGTGTGTGTTTGATGTGTACGAAGAAAATCCTGAGTTAGTCTTGTGATCGGAGATTTTTGGCCTTCTTGTCTTCGCTGTGTAGAGAGACACACAGTGGCACATAGATGCAGTAGTCACACTTTTAATTTAATCATCTTTTGGTGGCTTTTTGGTTGTTTGAATACAAAGTGTGTGTGTGTGTGTGTGTGTGTGTGTGTGTGTGTGTGTGTGTGTGTGTGTGTGTGTGTGTGTGTGTGTGTGTGTGTGTGTGTGCGTGTGTGTGTGTGTGTGTGTGTACGTGTGCTACATCTGCACTCTGCCTGTGGTTCTTCTCCTTTGTTTCCAAACCATGGAATATCCTGACTAGAAGGTCTCTTCGATTCGCTGTAAAATGATTTGGCACATAGAATAGATTGCAACAAAAATGTATATATTGATGTGGATCTTTGTGATAGATAATATTTAAATAGCCACACATACCTGTTTAAGTGATATAACTTGTAAAAATAAACAAAAATGTCCTATTCATTATTATCTTTCACAAAAGTATGTTGGTCATTGGTATTAATAATTAAACACATATTTTAGAGGAAGAAGTATAGTAATTGGAGCAACGCCAGCAGCATTAAGGAATACTTCATAGTTACAGTGGTTAATAAGGGGCTGTTGATTTGGATGGCTGGCTTTAGCACTCTCTAATGTGGAAGCTTGGAGAGTGAACCAGAACTACAGCCCAGTGCACATGTCACCATTTTACAGTTTAATGTAAAAGATGGTTAGTAAATTTGATTAAAGAAATAGCCGTGTAATTTCTACAAAGTAGTAAAAATTAATGAGGCACTAAGTTCTTGCTTATATACTATTATGAGCGAAGGGAAAAAAGGAATTGGCTTCATTTGAAGTAATACCACTCATTGTTAAAGACCCCTCCACATTTAGTGAAGCAATACAAAAATGTTCCTGTTTGAAAGAAGTTACTTGAGTTCAGATAGTGTTGTCAGTAAATCAAAAGTCTTTTTCCAAGGATTAAAACAGAATTAATGCAGAGTCTCTTCTGCCCTTGAACCGATTTGGTGTGTTTTTATTGAGTCTTGGTAATATTTAACACTGCAACAGCTTGGACTGGACTCCTGTCAGTTTTGTTGTTATGCATTATTCATCAAATTCAGTTACTGGCTATTGTGAGCCTGGAAACATTTCTAAAACTATGTTTTCACTTGATCATTGTGGGTTATTCAGTTTAGACTGAAGGGCAAGAATGCCAATATTAGTTGAAAAATAACTTTTTTTGTTTTTATTCTGTGAAAAAAAAGGGTTTGGGATGTTTTCTGAAGCAAATGTAGAGATGAGGAGGCGCTCACTGCAGCTAATTATTTGTTGTTTTAAAAATATTATTGTGTATACTTACAGTATATTCATATTTTTATTATCATGTAATATGCCCATTTAACATTTGTCAAATCAGCTAATTAACTTTTATTGGTTGAGATTACGGCAGCACGGTGGCACAGTGGTTAGCACTGTTGCTGCACAGCAAGAAGGTCCTGAGTTCAATTCCAACATCAGGCCGGGGTCTTTCTGTGTGGAGTTTGCATGTTCTCCCCGTGTTTGCGTGGGTTCCCTCCGGGTACTCCGGCTTCCTCCCACCATCCAAAGACATGCAGCTTGTGGGGATAGGTTAATCGGAAAATCCAAATTGCCATTAGGTGTGAATGTGCAAGTGAATGTGAGTGTGAATGGTTGTCTGTCCCTGTGTGTTGGCCCTGCGACAGACTGGCGACCTGTCCAGGGTGTACCCCGCCTCTCGCCCTATGACAGCTGGGATAGGCTCCAGCGCCCCCCGCGACCCTGAAAAAGGATAAGCGGAAGCGAATGGATGGATGGATGGATGGTTGAGATTACATTGCAGTTATTTTAAGTCATCGTGAGCTTCAGGTTGACAGAAAATAGATAATGGTCACTACTCTTATTTCCATATCAAGGAAATAGCAACACTTTATCATATGCATGCAAGAATTACCTTGTTGCCTTGGTGACATGGCTGTCAATGAGCCTTTTTCTGTGTTCTAAAAATCTTACATTGGGTAAGAAAGATTTTGATGACGAGTCCATTAAAGCATCTATACCATACTATCTTAAATTCTAAATCCTCTAATGATAGACTTTGATTAGTTCACGAGAACTCATTACTTGTAAAGACGAAAATAACTTGGAAACGCACAGATGCTCACACAAACTATGTTCATCCTTTTTATTTCAAAGAGTTGATTAAGTAGGGATTATTATGCTGTGCAGTTACCATAGCAACTCAGATTGGGGTCAACTAGGTCAATCTGTAGGAACAATATTTATACTTTCCTGCTAAAAACTCCATCTGCAAGTGCTATAGAATTATGTAACATTCTGATTTCTTCCTGATATAGATTTTACACTTACCTTGCACTATTTTTAGGTACTCCTTGCTGGTACTGGTTTTGAACTGCATCAACTTTTCAGTGCATGGAATCGACAAAGCGATTGAAACATTCGTGACAGCATTATGATTATATGATACCATCGTACACTTTGGGCAGATTTACTGGCTACTGTTCCAGCACTTTCCAAAAGTGCTCTACTGGATTAAGATGTGATGATTGTGGAGGCCATTTGAGTACAGTGAACTCATTGTCATGTTCAAGAAGCCATTTTTAGATGATTTGAGATTTCTGACAGTGTTAGAAGGGATGGACATAAAGGCAGGCAGTGGTTAGCTAACAGGAATGGCAGCCAGGGTGATCTTTTGCTGCTTAGTTCATCTGAGTTTAAGTTTAACATTGTAATATTTGACACTATTATGCAGATATGCAGAAAATTTAGGGTGCTATTCTGCATACTTGGATTGTACTGAGTGGCTATTTGAGTTATAAGCAACCATTCATAGTCAAATCATCTTCCCCATTCTTATGCTTGGTTTGAACTTCTGTCTTATGACCTTAACCATGTGCCTAAATGCCTAAAGATTGGCAACAGGCAGTTGAACAGATATACCTAAAAAGTGGCAAGTGAGTCTATATGGTTGTTTGAATATTGAATGTACTCTTGATAAATGTAGAACCATTATGGTTTATACTGTATTTGTCACAGAGAAGCGAATAATGTGTTGAATTGATTATGTTTTTTATACATTACCACTGAGTCACAAATTTTGATGTCTTTAGCTCTACAGTTTTCATGATACAAATAATTTGCATAATTTGGCATAGGCCTTTTTTGTTTGTTGCTCAAATTTCTACCAGTGCTTAAAAAGAAAGATTGAAAGTATTTAAAATCGCATATATGTTTGTGTGCAGTTTCCGTTACCCAACAGCTATGCGTTGATGAAACAGATGAGGATTCACTTACTTGTTATGCATCCTTCATAAATGTATGTCTAATTACATTTCCCATGACAAAGGAGATAAAGGGAAGCCAGTATCTCTTTCTACCTCTGTGTCTTGGTCCTGCCATGCATATGTGTGTATTGGCTCTATAGCTCCTCTGAGCACAAGGATTAGCTCCGGGTGTGAGAACCAGTTGCCCAGCATGATTACTGGAGTGTAAGCTATACTTTCATAGCCACAGAGATTGTTACCATGTTCAGAAAGGGGAAACGGTGACAGATGAAGTAGGAATAGTCCTCCAAGTTTCTAAATATCGACTTTTACATCGCTCCAGAGAAGTCAAGTGAAGTGAAGTGGAAGAAAAGTTGAGACGACAACTCTAAACACCATAACAAACAACTATAAGAACACAAAGGAAGGATAACTGGTTGCCACTAGACTCACACCAGCTATAGCTCTTGCAACCCTATATGCAGTTTCTGTCATTTTGGCGAGATTTCCCTTGCAAACAATTGGATGTTTTCATTGTATTTGATCAAATCTTGCATGAATGAGAAATACTAAATTGGTTAGGGCTAAACATTTCAAGTTATGCATCCATAATAAGGCATATTGTTTAAAAAGAAAATGTCCATAAATGTAACAATAAGACAGACAGCCACGGCTTGAATTAGACGTGGCTTTCACTGAGGACTATGAATTGGTAAAAAGTGAGCAAAAGACTTCGAATGGCATAACCATGGCAGATAAAGCAGAATTTCGGATTACATGCAGTACCACTTACAGTGAAGGATGTGTATGGATTAGTCTAATTCTGTGTTGTAGAGATCTTTCCAACAGGGGATTTGTCAATCAGACCTTAGGAACGCAAATACATTGCTGTTTGTAAATGGGGTGTTAATATCAAGTAGCAGTGACACAGATTTTTAGGCAGCTTCTGTGACTAAGTAGTGTTCAGTACATAGAGTTGAATTTTAAAAGCAGTGTCTTAACTGAAGAAATATTTAAACTGGTTATTGTTGGTCTGTTTCTTTTCTATGGTTCTGTGGGTATTTGGTTATTGTTTGCTCAGAATAGCATACCCATTATAACATACTGAAAATGTTTTTCAGGTCAATCCGCAGGAAGTTGTGGTTTTTATGATGAATTTTCTAGCCGATAACAGAGCCGGACGTAGGAACAAATAGATACAAAATAAGTATCACTTATGGCTCCTGTATAAGAAAATTGTATTTGGTTAAACTAAAAATGTAGTTGGGGTTTGTTAAGAGATATATTCTAAAACACTTCTTCAGCAGAGAATCAGAGAAGAGAAACACACAGATTTTCTTGCTAGCAAGGGCAGCCTCCAGAACTGACACTTCAAGAGTTAGGCTCAGAGACTCGGCCCTGAGGACTGCCCTGGTCTTTATTTATATGCTTCAGTGAGCGTTTGTTCCATACATTGAAATGTGGAGGTGTACATGTGTGTGTGTGTGTCAGAGTGTGACCCCATAAATGACTTCCCTACACCTGCTGGTCTCGAAGTCCAGCAGTTCATCAAACCAAAAGGCACTTAGACTAAAACAGATATAGCTACGTTAATCCTACCGTAAAACAATAAGACAAGGTACGACCTCTCCCATACTCCTAGGATGTGGGGGTGAACGCCAGAACACCCTGGGATGTTACAGACCTCCTAGGATGAGACATTCTTTCAATATGCCACCAACTGTATACTTCTAAACACAAATGATTACATTCAGTATTCTACCATATGCAAACTTATATCATTAAAAGATTATACTGACTACTAAATACAATTTTCCATTGACAGGGTTACAGCCACATGTGCACCAGCCACTGACATTTGTTTCTCTGCTGACCTTTATTATAACTGTGTTATTATTACTTTATTATTGTTTGAAGGACTGAAACATAATTCTACCAGTGGCCCTCTCAGTAAATGTGAGAGGGCCAATGGCATTTACAGAGAGTACAGGTTGGCTTATTACTTTCTGAGGCTTTTTAATATCATCGGTCATTGGCTATATGTTTGTGCTCACAAGACAGTGGTCAAGTTGAATACACGTATAAGTTTAATATCCAGTATTCACTTGGATCCTAACAGGAAAATGGGAAATGGCTGTAGTGTTTTATTGAAACGTGCAATCATACATTGAAATCCAGTACATAAAGCAGTTTTTACAATTCTAATGAGCTTGAAAGTCATTAGGTGGTAAGAATGCTTTCATTCTTCAACACAGTGTGAACTCTCTTAGTCAAGCTTTCTTCTAATTTCTTTAAGCGGTCTTCAGGAATTGTTCTCTAGACTTCTTACAGGACATTCAAAGCTCTTCTTGGATGTCAGTGGCCTTTTGCTCCATTCTGTCAAGATGATCTCATAGTGCTCCACTAATGATGAAGTCCAGGCTCTGGTGACAGTGGTAGTGTCCCATTTTCTGTTGCTCTATCCACACGTTTGTGATTATTGTCATACTCAAAAATAAAACCACTGCCAATCATAAGCTTTTTAAATGGTGGAATAATATTTTAAAGTCTATTTCTGTGTTCATAATTCCATCTGTTTTGACGAGATCATCACCATTTGCTGAAATGTGTACCAACTGGTAGCAAAATATAACGAAATGAGGGGTGGCTCAAGACCTTTACACAGTATTGCATTAGATATGATACAATACTTGCTCAAATTAAGGACAACTAAGGGGAAAACTAGGGAACACATGGAGGTAGACATCTGGAGGGAAAACTGATGAGAAATCAAAATCAACACAGGAGGAGATTGGCATTTTCACTGGGGACTGATTGAAGACACAGGTGGAAACATTCAGATTCAATCTAACAAGTAAGAATAGAAAACAAGTGGAACAAAATAACCAAACCAAAGCAAATAAAGTTAGAACAGGAAGTATTTATTACCGAGACACATATAGTGAAAAGAGAGGCACACTTGGCCCCTTTCTAATGTCTTTCTTTATATAATCCTTCCCTCGCATACTCTCTTCACATCCTAACCCCTCCTACCAGAAAAGGCAAGGAAGAAACATGAGGAGTTGCAGTAAAAGGACATTTGACACAATGAGAAATGTCGCCTCTGAGCTGTCGTTTTAAAGTGATGTCGAATAAATACGGTGTGTGGCACAGCTGCATCATCTGTCCAGTGTTTTGTTACAGCCTGCTGCAGCTGTATTTTGTGCGCTTAGATGTTGTATTAGCATAACCACGTTTGTGACAACTTATATATTTAGGGGTTCTGTTAATTAAATTCACACTATAACACAATGTGACAGTAAAGGGCAGAACGTTTGACCATCTTAATAACTTAAACAACTCATAAATTTAAAAAAAATTCTTATTTGCAGAGTCCTTCTGCACTGTTGCTGTTTCATGAATGCATTTTCTTTTTGTGGTTTTAATGCATAATGTAAAACAACTGTGCAAATGTTCTCTCTAAAAACATCTGTTGCATGGTAGTTTTGCCTACTTGCATTATTTAATAAGTCGCTTTATATTTTTCAAGATATCAGAGCACGTTTTTCTAAACTGTGCTTTTTAAACTGTAATAATATGCTCAACTTAAATGGTAAATGGCCTGTATTTATATAGCGCTTTACTAGTCCCTAAGGACCCCAAAGCGCTTTACTCATTCACACATTCACATTGGTGATGGCAAGCTATATTGTAGCCACAGCCACCAGGACCTCTAACCACCACCAGTAGGCAACGGGTGAAGTGTCTTGCCCAAGGACACAACGACTGAGACGGTCCAAGCCGGGGCTCGAACCGGCAACCTTCCGATTACAAGGCGAACTCCCAACCCTTGAGCCACAATCGCCCTCAAGAGTGGGGCTCAAGGGTTAGCTGACATTTAGAGTCATTGAACATTGTGTAAAGAAAATATTTCATATACTTGATTTATATGACCTCTAATCTATTGTTTGATTCCTTATTATATATTTTTGCAAATATGGAATATTTGTAATAAAACAAACCAAACCAAAAATCACAGTCAAAAACTGTGTCAGTTACTATTAAGCAGCAAGTCGGCCGTTTAAGTGGTTGACCAACCAAAAAGTCTCCCATTCATGCTCTTAGACAGGCTGTCAGTCAGAGCTCTGTATGTTACAGCGAGTCAATGTGGGATCAAAAGGCTGGAGCCTTACACTGGGGGCCTAGTGTGACTTCTCCATGAGCAGACTAATGTGATTAGAGTAGACTGTGTGATATTTCAGTCATTTGGCACCAAGCAGGCAGATGGGAAACATGTCATGAATATGAAATGCTGCTTTAGAGGAGTGATGGATTGATCAGCTTTACATTTCAATGTGAAATCTGTTGCCCCATTTATGGCCCAACACCCCCTTTAACCCAGGACTCATCACTTCTGTGACTGCCAACTCTGAGAATCAAACGTGAAGCCAGAATTCACTTTTCTTATAGAAAAAGGATCTAAAAAGATCAACAGGTGCCAATTTTTATACAGCGTAGTTTCACCAAAGAATGACGAATATTTCGTTCTTGATGGTCGCTGAAATACCTGAAAGCGTGTTTTTTTTTTCTTTTGAACATTCCGTCAGTCATACTCACAACATTTTGAGAGTTACTTTGTACATCCCCAGTTTGTGTCAGTGAATATCCAATCCATTTTTGACCTGAATAACACCAAACAGCAGTATTCCCCAGTCAGCCAGAGAGTGAAAACACATAAAAAAGAATGAAGAGTTTGTATAACAGATTATATAACTGAGATAATATACTAATGTACTAATGCATACTCTGTATTGGAAGCACTTACAGTATTTGGATCATTTTACAAACACATACTTATCATCACATTATGTCACTGCATCACATAACATACTGTGACTTTACAGTAAATTCTTGTTCTAATACAAGTAATAAGAACATATTTCAGACTCAGGTGGCATTTCTCAGTTAAGACATGTGAGTTTATTATCGTGTTCCCTGCAGATTCACATTATTTCTGTTTTTAGGAAAATAAAAGACAAGGCACAACCTGTCACCAGTGAGCCTGCAAACCTGAGAAGCAATACATCGAGTTCAAGTTTGTTTAAGGTTTTTCTTTGCCATAATTGCTCTTCACTATAATCTTGAGAGATGTGTGTGTGTGCAGTGTAGAGATCCTTCTATAATTTGGGTAATATAGGAAGTGGACTCAATCATTTAACCCCTTCATTTATCAAAATCACACATGATTTCAATCAGTTAAACCTGTTTTCTTACGACTACTTTGAAGAGGGAAAAAAAGAGAGCGAGAGAGAATTTTCTATGTCCATTAGAAGAATGTCATCGTAAAGGCCAATAGTGTGTGAGACATTTGTCTGATTAGAATAGGGGAGCTGATTAAGCTTTGCCTTAAGTGTTGGTGGTTTAAGAGAAGAATGAAAGCACTCCAGGAAAGCACTCGAGAGTTTACAATGTTGTCCAGTTCTACTAACCACGGTCAAGGATTTGGCATGGTTTATTAAGCATTAAGCATGCTATTATTATCGCCAGCTATAATTAAATGGATATGTAAGTCTAAAAATGATGAATATACGTTTAAAGAAATTTAAAATTAATAATTAAATAACAGCACTGGACACAAACTGCAATTTCATGGGTGTGAGTACTGTATATGATGCTATATTCTCTACCCCGTCAGGCTGATTTTGTAGGTTTTTGTGGCTGTAATATCACAATACTGTGATATTTTAAAACAAATACATTGTACCCATTGTATATCTATTTTATGTTTTAATGTGAAAAGCAAAGACAAACAGGCCCACAGACATAAAACATAGGTACCTTTATTTACAGCATATGCTTAGAAATCATGCACCTTTTTAATTATATTTCAGTGGCATCACTTTAAAGGTAGTAAAGTAAAAATCTTAGTTATATATATTTTTTTCATATATTCTGATTATAAGTCAGCTGATTGAAATTTGGGCATAGTGTGTGTAGCACGCTTATGTATTCTCCTTCCGCATTCGATTTTGAAAGAGGAAATTGTTCATTTGAATGAAGCATTATTATCAGACTTTTATGAATATTCAATGTAGGAGGGCTCTCATGCACAGAAATTGACAGCAGCAATTACCACGGTGAATCATAAATTGTTGCTGGTGATAACAGGAAAATATTACTTAAGCTGAATATTAAGTAGATCAACAGGGGCTTGTCAAACATTATTGCTGGAAGACTGGACCGCAAGATTACTGGTTTCTATGGAGGTTTCTACTTTCCTTTATTGTCCTGCTTATTGTGAGTGATTCTTCTCTTTATCCATGTCCCTATGCCTCTCCTCTCTCCCCTTTTGTGTCAGATTATGAGGACTGACATGAAAGATCAGGTCCCTGAATAGTTGTTTAGGTCAGCCATGCCCTTTATGACCACACTCATAAATGTTTCTGGGCAGGAGAAAGCAGCTGGTTCTTAAAAGTATGAAATGTGGAAATGCTGTGTTGCAGTGATTTAATGGAAAGGCAATCAGGCAGGGGACTGGGAGAGAAGAGAGGCTGGAAGGGTGAGTGGGTTTGAGGACAATGATGTAGAGGTAGAGACACAATGAGATTGCACAGTTTAGAAGGAGACATTTTGTCTGACTGAGAGAGAAATGGAGAGGAAGAAGTGGAGGTCATTTTTTCTCCTGGGCACATCCATTTCGCAGTGTTTTCCTCGAGGCTCCCTCTGGACATTACCCCAATTATCCCTCCATTCGCCATTATATATGTGGCCTAAACCTTCTCTCACATGTGCCTGCCTACTGTAGCCTGTCTGTGCTCTTCCACCACTATTAGCTTTCCATGACAACCGAGGTAGACTTCTCAAGTGCTGCAGCCTGCAGATCTGCCACATTTATTGATATTGTATTAAAGCTGTTGTTAATGCCCCTTTCGAAAAAGCCAAACACAACAAGGCAGCCTCCTAGTCATTTCCTGTGGAGCTCTGTCAAAAGTCACTTTTGCAGAGCTGTTAACAGTCTGTTAATGGTTAACAGTGTAAAAATAAATAGGAATTTTAGAATGGAGGACTGTATTTATATCACATACAACAACGTTTCCAAGCTGAAATTAAGTGAAGGATATTACCATTAGAGGCATCCACTTGCACCTTTAGGGGATCCATTAAAAGTTATTTTGGTGAGCATTTCACCACTTTATCTGTCAGTCACTACCGCCTTATTTGTAAAACAGGCACGCTAAAGTCCACTGTATTGATTGGGTCAGCCTTACAAGTGAATTTTGATCATTCATTCCAAAACTTTCCATCTCCATCCATCCTTACACTCCATCTGATCATTAAAATAATTTCGAGAGACCACTGATGATAGAGATGTGATGCTTTGTATTTCTTGTGAATTTTTTAAAAGGTAGCTAAATGTTAGAAAGCAATTTGTATTTTAGGAAAAATAAATTCAGCTCACATTTATTTGTATAGGACAAATTCACCTTAAAGGGTTTTAAATTCTAAGGCATTATACATTAGACTGGGAGGTTGTGGGGGAACATGAAAAAAGAGAGATAAGAAGAAGAGAGAGTAGACAAAAGTCATGTCATGCACGTAAAACACAGCAGAAAATAAATAAAATCAAACACTCAGCAGTCCTGTTGCTCTATTTTCACCTGTATAGCAGGAGTGGGGCAGGCGGAGGTTTGCCCTGGTGCAGGTGTGTCGTAGCGGTCAGTGGAAGGATCTGGGAGTTTCACATTCCCGTGGCAGCGTACTGTATTATCCATATATTATCCATTGTTGATCGGCACACAGCTGTTGCCACGAACGTCACACTCGCCTACATCATTGTCATGAGACACTCTCGCAAAAAAAAAATCACAGTTTTAGTAACGCAGTAACGCAGCGTGCTTATGGAAACGTAACAGTAATCTAATTACCTTTTTTGCTATAGTAATCCCTTACTCTACTCGTTTCTTGAAAAAAGTCATCGGATTAACGTGTTACTGCCCATCTCTGTGCACTAGTTTTTAAGCATCACTCTTATTACATAATACGACATAGTACTGTGCTTCCTCACAGCAGTGCTAGAGTATAAAGTAATGCCATCCAGAGTAAGTATCTGGTCAGATGTTGGATTTTTGACAATTTTTTTAGCCAAATACAATGACCTCACTTATTGTCCAAGTATATAAGTGAAATATTCAAGTCATCCAGGTCTTTATGTCTTCAGGTTGTGCTTGTACTTTATTTGTATCATCTCACTTCATAGATACGTGTAACTGCACAGTTGCATAGCAATAGAAATTAATGTAGCGCCTTTATATATCCTTTTATTGGTTTTATTCCTTTTATATTCATATTTATTTTTGTTTGTCACTGTAATAAGTGCAACGAAGATATTGTGATTCTGATTTTTCTCTCAGTAACACTGAGTAAAGAAAACAATACGTAACATAAAATGTATTAGACCCATCACAGAACCTCGTGGAACACTGTGGATAACAGTTTATGAACAAATTGATATCGATCAGATGAATTTCCTTCAATGTAAATTGTGTACTCTAGTCTTTGTAGTTAAATGTTTTGTTCAGTAGTATTACACGCTGCATGGTGATGGAGGAAGAAGCACAGAGAGCACTCTCTGAGGCCATGAGATCCTTGGTGTCTTTTTTCACTGCTATGACGAACTCCTGTCTGAAATTCTAAATGAAACTCTTCAAATAAATTTTTCATTTGCAAACGATAGCTCATTTACAAGAACTCTTTCAAGATTTTTTTTTTAATTTATAATTTATAATTAAAAACATCTTAAGATTCTGATTCTGTTATACAAATCATGAAATGAATTTTTTTACACTGATGTGTGATTCAAAAGATAATCATTTTCCTTTGAAAAGTTTTTACAATAATCACTAATTAAAGGCACTCAAAAGTTAAGTTTGCATTATATCTAACAATTGAAGTTTATTCAATGTTTCTTTTAAATAGTAGCCGTAATAATATTCCACTACTGAGTGCTTGTGGGCTTTAAAAGCAATAAGACTGATGATTGGCATATGCTGAACCAATCAGAGATGACCCCAGTGATGTATTTATGGGAGATCAAATGCAATATTTGAGACAGCAGTTTTACTATTTTTCATTATTATGGAGGGTGTAGATAATCACTTAAGCTCATTGACCTTGTCCTTAGTAGAAAATGACTACACCACAACCATGCTGTAAAAAGCATTCTCAATCATCAAAAGCCTCCGTAATTTAGTAAGGTTGTGCTCCCTGTGGTATATTTTGCTACCAATGATTTTCTTATATGTATTTCTAGTAATCCAGGGAATATGCAGTTTAAAACGACAGGAAAGACAAATACCCTGTTCTCTTGTAGCACTGGTGTTCGACAAAATTCTACAAATCTTATCGTGGAAGGTGACCCAATTGAATTTGTGGAAATTACACACACTTCTCAGAAAAGAACAAAGGTGTTTCTTAAATGGCAATAATTGTCTTGCAACATCGAAAAATTAGGTTCACATTTAAAGAAAGATCTAAAGACAAACACATCACAATGAAGCCTGCTTTCTTTAAAATAACAGTCATTGAGTTTATTTGGCTATATTTCTTGATTATCCATACAGGGAGTGCAGAATTATTAGGCAAGTTGTATTTTTGAGGAATAATTTTATTATTGAACAACAACCATGTTCTCAATGAACCCAAAAAACTCATTAATATCAAAGCTGAATGTTTTTGGAAGTAGTTTTTAGTCTGTTTTTAGTTTTAGCTATTTTAGGGGGATATCTGTGTGTGCAGGTGACTATTACTGTGCATAATTATTAGGCAACTTAACAAAAAACAAATATATACCCATTTCAATTATTTATTTTTACCAGTGAAACCAATATAACATCTCCACATTCACAAATATACATTTCTGACATTCAAAAACAAAACAAAAACAAATCAGCGACCAATATAGCCACCTTTCTTTGCAAGGACACTCAAAAGCCTGCCATCCATGGATTCTGTCAGTGTTTTGATCTGTTCACCATCAACATTGCGTGCAGCAGCAACCACAGCCTCCCAGACACTGTTCAGAGAGGTGTACTGTTTTCCCTCCTTGTAAATCTCACATTTGATGATGGACCACAGGTTCTCAATGGGGTTCAGATCAGGTGAACAAGGTGGCCATGTCATTAGTTTTTCTTCTTTTATACCCTTTCTTGCCAGCCACGCTGTGGAGTACGTGGACGTGTGTGATGGAGCATTGTCCTGCATGAAAATCATGTTTTTCTTGAAGGATGCAGACTTCTTCCTGTACCACTGCTTGAAGAAGGTGTCTTCCAGAAACTGGCAGTAGGACTGGGAGTTGAGCTCGACTCCATCCTCAACCCGAAAAGGCCCCACAAGCTCATCTTTGATGATACCAGCCCAAACCAGTACTCCACCTCCACCTTGCTGGCATCTGAGTCGGACTGGAGCTCTCTGCCCTTTACCAATCCAGCCACGAGCCCATCCATCTGGCCCATCAAGACTCACTCTCATTTCATCAGTCCATAAAACCTTAGAAAAACCAGTCTTGAGATATTTCTTGGCCCAGTCTTGACGTTTCAGCTTGTGTGTCTTGTTCAGTGGTGGTCGTCTTTCAGCCTTTCTTACCTTGGCCATGTCTCTGAGTATTGCACACCTTGTGCTTTTGGGCACTCCAGTGATGTTGCAGCTCTGAAATATGGCCAAACTGGTGGCAAGTGGCATCTTGGCAGCTGCACGCTTGACTTTTCTCAGTTCATGGGCAGTTATTTTGCGCCTTGGTTTTTCCACACGCTTCTTGCGACCCCGTTGACTATTTTGAATGAAACGCTTGATTGTTCGATGACCACGCTTCAGAAGCTTTGCAATTTTGAGACTGCTGCATCCCTCTGCAAGATATCTCACTATTTTTGACTTTTCTGAGCCTGTCAAGTCCTTCTTTTGACCCATTTTGCCAAAGGAAAGGACGTTGCCTAATAATTATGCACTCCCTGTATTGATTATCCAAATATTTTTTACATGTAATGTTTTTGTTAAAATAAAAAATAATGCAAGAAAGAGCTCATGATGGCATGCATTCTCTCCCCTCAAATGAAATACATTCTCTACATGGTTTTTCTTTAGCTTCTAGAATTCTCACAGTTTCTACATAAACTAATTGCTTAAGATACTTTTCCAGATAATTTCCAAACACAGGAGTCATGCTTCTGGTGATATTATAATTAAAACAAATTTCTCCATCTGAATCAGTTTCTTAAAGTGAAACTGTGCAAGTCTGAGGGGTTAAAACATAGCATGCATTACATGACTGTCCTGCTGTAGCATCCATACATCATGCAAGCCGAAGCCTGCAATCACACAGATTGATTATAGCTGACTAATCAGTCACTTCCAGCTGGCCATTTTTCAAAGACACTGGCAAAATCAATACAGACTTGAGAGATGAGAGGGCTAGAACCTAATTTCAAACAGAACTTGGACCATGATCTGATGGGTCTTAGTAGTTGAAAGAATAATAAAGTGCTCTGATTTGCCCAGTGGCTTCTGGGTTAGGCCTCCTTGTGGTCGATGGTATGTTCGATGTTTCATGGTCATCACCTTGGTACAAAGCGACCAAACCATTCAAAAATGCATATGGTGCAGTCAGTTAATTGATTTGCTCCTCCGGTATGGAAAACGGTTTTTACTGGTCTCCCTTTGGATCATTTCTGATTAACGTCTTTGACTGCTGCAGTGCAGTGCGAAGTGCAACTCTAATTTTTTTCTAAATGGAAATGCAAATAAACCAGATTGAAAGACTATCTTGCTAAATGCTGTTACAAAAGGTGCTTTTAAAACCATTACTTTTTGTCTCCAGTCTAATACACAAACATATTGATAATACAAAATCTTCCACAAAAAGAACGTCTCCGTTTATTTATTTATGTTTTTAATCTGTGTTTATGAGTACTTTACTGAAGCCCCACGAGGAAAAGAAAAAGGCTGTAAGTGATCTTTACTTCTACTGTGGCTACTGATGATATCACAGCAGCACTGAAAGAAATAGCAATAAAAGAGCTTTAAGTACCAAAAAGAGCTGTTACCTGGGTTAAAAAAAATACTCCAGTAAAAGCTGAAGTAGTTGAACTCTTTTTTTACTCAAGTAAAAGTGAAAAAGTATCGGCTCTGAAATGTACTCAAAGTAAGAAAGTAAATTTAGCTCCTCGAAGTACAATTCTAGTAAGCATTTTTTGTACAAAGGTAACTGAACCTTGTGCTATATTATAATAATAATAAAATATTATTCCTGTATCAGAATAAAAAAAATAATATTCAAATAGTGATTATGGTAAATGGCCTGTATTTATATAGCGCTTTACTAGTCCCTAAGGACCCCAAAGCTATATTGTAGCCACAGCCACCGGGACCTCTAACCACCACCAGTAGGCAACGGGTGAAGTGTCTTGCCCAAGGACACAACGACCGAGACTGTCCTCGAACCGGCAACCTTCCGATTACAAGGCGAACGCCCAACTCTTGAGCCACAATCGCCCCATTATAATGAATGTACTTAGCTTGAATCTGTTATGTAGAGCACAAGCAGTGAAAGAACAACTATTTTCTGCACTGCGCACCAGTGCAACAGTGCTTTGCTGTGAGTTCACCACACTGATGCAAGCTAACCCATTTATCCTGGACAGAACTACTCAGTATTTTCATGCAGCAGTTGAATTACACTAAGTTAGTACAGATGAGTTTGTTTTGCAGGATGTTTTCACAAACATACATTTTATCAAAACACAAAATATACTAATTCAATATGTGATTGAAAATGATGGGATTATCACATGTAAGCTTTAAATTAGCTGTTTATCACTTTAAATCATCACTGAGCAGTCCTGACCTTTAAATCTTACCACCGTTCTTCCTGTCCCCTCTGTCGTCCGACATCTTTCTCCATCTCTTAGTAAAGTTAGCGCTCTCTTATTTCTCTCCATGGGAAATACAGCAGCTAACAACACACTGTGCAACAGACTGCACACAGACAGTTTGTCTGTTTGCCAGTGTTGGTCAAGTTACTTGAAAAAAGTAATCAGTAACTAATTACTAATTACTTCCCCCAAAAAGTAATCCCGTTACTTTACTGATTACTTATTTTCAAAAGTAATTAATTACTTAGTTACTTAGTTACTTTTTAAAAACACGATTTACAACCTGAAGAGGTGATAAAGTGATAGATCTTTCAGCCCAATTCTACTTTTTCTACATAATCCATCATACAAAATGTAATCAAATGGAAAAGTCTCTTTTTAAAACTTGTTTTATTAGTTTTAATCTTTTAACTTTATGCATGAAGCAAAAATTTAATTATATGCAACATTCTCTGACTTGAATAAATTAGTTTAACATTTAAACCTATTTTCTACACATTCCAGCACATAATATAAAATATTTTTTGTGTTTACACTCAATCTTTCAAATAGATGCAAGTAAAACACAGCAGAAAATAAATAAAGTCAAAGACTCAGCGGTCCTGTTGCTCTATTTTCACCTGTAAAGCAGGAGTGGTGTAGGCGGAGGGTTACCCTGGTGCAGGTGTGCTGTGGTCAGTTGAAGAATCCGCGAGTTTCTCTGTGAGTTTTCCATTACGTCGTTGCGCACTCGGTGCTTGCTCGAAAGTTTAGGTTTTT
The DNA here is from genome assembly GCF_964374335.1 of Astatotilapia calliptera. Taxonomy (NCBI): domain Eukaryota; kingdom Metazoa; phylum Chordata; class Actinopteri; order Cichliformes; family Cichlidae; genus Astatotilapia; species Astatotilapia calliptera. Next base: position 24,632,615 of record NC_137433.1, read on the forward strand.
TTTTCGCTGCAAAAAGAAGTTTTCTTCCCACGCACGATGGACGCTAATGTTTTTGTCACTTTTTATGGAATCAAACTCAAAGTAATGTCAGTACTTCCACGCTTTAAACGCTGCACGCTCATACTCTCTCCCACAATCGATATGTGATCCATTGTTGATCTACACACAGCTGTTGTCACTAGCGGCGCACTCGCTTACGTCACTGTCGTGAGACATTATCGCAAAAAATCACAGTTTTAGTAACGCAGTAACGCAGCGTTCCTACGGGAAAGTAACAGTAATCTAATTACCATTTTTGCAATAGTAATCCCTTACTTTACTCGTTACTTGAAAAAAGTAATCAGATTACAGTAACGCGTTACTGCCCATCTCTGCTGTTTGCTGATGTATGTTGACCTGATAGAAACACTGAAATTGAAATGACTTTTTATGCTTCTTCCCATGCTTCTGTAGCACTAGCTAGATGCTGAAGTATCATAAACGCAGCTTACGGACACCTGCACTCCTTCCAGCTCACTTTTACTCCCGAATATAAACGCTATAAGCGATAGTTGACCCTAAAGTAACTAGCCTGTTTTGAAAATGTAAGGAGTAAAAGTAAACATTTCTCAGAAAAATAATTATTCAAGTAACATGTAAATGAAAATTCTACTTAACATTAGAGTAACAAAGTATTTGTACTTTATTAATTCCCAAATGATGGGAAAAGATGAGTGCTAAGAGATATTAACTGCTGTGGGCAGTGAGTAGAATAGTTTATACTGTACAGCAGGTCTGGAGTTTTGTAACCTTTTTAGAAGAAGACCAAGTTTCTTGGAGAAAGTACAGAAAAGTCTTGAGATGGACAGTCAGTTAAAGGCATCTACAACCAAGAGAAAAAATATGGACTTTCAATTTCACTGTGGGAGAAAAAATGGATTTAAATGGTAAGGAGAAAACAAAAGGAAGAGTAAGATAAGCGAGATTGATGTAGCCCAATCTATAGGCAGCTAGTGAACAAGTTCCCAGGAAATTATTGACTTGAGGCCAGTATCGATCTTGACACCCTACATAAACACCTCCACATTTATGCATCAGATTCACTTAAGTAGGAAAAGGTGAAGGGAAATGCCCTTGGATGTATTATCAGAACTAAAGTTGTTGCTCACATATCTTTGTCTGCTCATAAAGGGCGCTCATTTTCTCACATCAGATGGCCTAATGGTAAAAAAGAATAATTCTGAGTGTGCTCCTATTTTTTTTTAATAGAAATATAATAAATTTGATGTAAGATTGTTGCAATTACATGGGATTGGAGTGGTAAAATAAATACTCAGGAAGAATTGCTTAATCAGATTATTTACTGGAATAATCAAGCCATGCGTCTATTCTTTAATTGTTTGAGTTCACTGACAGAGGCCAAGGCTCCCTGTTGCTACAATATTGTTATACATCACAGTCCTCCCTAAATCCTTGATTGGCTCCAATGTGAAAGCTTTTTCAGTAAGTCTTTAAAGTGGGTCGAACTGGCAGTCGATTGTTATGTGATTCCATTTAAGGATGTGCTAGTGATAGTGTAAGGGGTGGTACTGTGGGACACAATAGCTTCTAGAAATACTTAAAGCTATTACTGTCTCTTTATTTAATGATTTTGTGAATGGGACTTAGTGTGTATGCATGGTTCAAATGTGCACAGGAGAGAGAGAGAGAGAGGAAAGAGTAAAGTTCAGTCCATAAACATAAATTGATGTGCTCTTATTTGCTTGCTCATGAATCTAGTTTCAGAGTACACATCGGGACCTGATGGACCCAGTGGTTCTGAAAAGGAACGCTGCAGACTCATTAGTTCCCAAAAAGAGAGTAATTTCAAGTGGTTTCATCATCTTGAGGCAATTCCAGTGTGCGTATGTGTTTGTTGGCGCATATCCAGCAGTTTTTAAGTGCACCCATACCGCTATTAAAGATTAGGGATGAAGTAGAGCAACACCCTTGTGTGTGTGTGTGTGCGCGCGCATGTGTGCATTAACATGTCAGTGTGTGCTTTTTCACAACAGGATAACAAAGACGATTTCTAACATCACTTTATAACCCTGACCAGAAAGCTGGTCCTTTCCTTCTTTAGAACTGGTACATTAGCACCATATTGAGCCCTTTGTTGCAGCCACGTGTGGTCATCTATATAAAGATTTTCATTACCGGACTTTACAACCGTGGTGTGTCTGTGTCTATAAACAAACACAATACACAGGGTGCTAGAATTCTCGTTATACTATCACATGTGCGCATACTGCATGCTTAAGAGTGTAAATGCACAAAAACGCACAAACACACACGCACACACACACACACACACACACATTTACACGCACACACACACACACACACACACACAGACGCACGCACACACACACACACACACAAACTTACACACAAACACACAATTGATTGAAACACAAAAAGATTCAGCAGTGAAATATGCAGACTCAGCTTTGTTAGCTAATGCTATTTTTTTAAACTCCCGACTGCATCCCCAGCTGCAGATTTCCCCAGAGAGATGAGTGAAAAAAAATGACCACCGAACTCCAACATAAGGAAGTTTACATAGGATTTCTTTTTTGTCTCTTTGCTTTTTTATTGCACTTGAAACGCTCTTCTTTTGAAACGCTTTTCTCTCTTTATCCCTTCAAAGCTCCTTAGTGTTTAAAAAAAAAATGGATTCTCCACTTAGTCTTCCTTCTGTGTTTTTGAAATATGATGAAAAACAATCCCAGTACCCTTCAAATGGTCTAACTAAATAAGAAAAGAAAACTCAAAGGTCAACAATTCACTTTTTGATTGTTTCAGTAATAGATTTTAGATCTAAATTTATAATGTCTTTCCGAGTGGTACAGACTGAGCCTTATGATTTTTCTGCTTCAGCAGGCAGTATCAAGGAGCGTGTCAGGAATTCTAGCTCTGTATGTTGCGGAGCAGGCCAGTATCTCTGCGTGCGCTCGTTCTCTGAATTTTTGCAAACAGGCTCAGACACTATGCTATCCTAGTGACGGAATCTAATTGACATAATGCTTTCCCGAGCTGCTTACCCTAACCATCAAAAATGAATGCCTAACCCTAACCTTTAGGCTACGTTCACACTGCAGGCGAAAGCGCATCAAATCGGATTTTTTTTTACCCTATGCGACCCATATCCGATCATGGTGTGACAGTGTGAACGGCACAAATCCGATATTTTCAAATCCAATCTGGGTCACTTTCGTATGTGGTACTGAATCCGATACATATCCGATGTCTCAGAAAGCGACTGCTGTGTGAACGGTCAAGTCGCACTAAATCCGTCTTTTACGTCACTGACACAAGACAGACGCCAATTATCAGCGCCAGAGAACACATCGTGAACGCTTCCTGGCCATCCAGTGAAACTGCTGGGAAGACAACGTTGGAGAAACTTTAACATTTTATTTGTGCTGCATAACCTGCAGGTTCTGACAGAAATCTGCAACTATCCTTTGAAGCACCGCTCCTCTAAAACAGCAATAAGGATCATTATTAGGTTATCTACATTATTATGTAAATAACAAAATAACTTAAAGCAAAAATCGGGAAACATGAAGTCCGAAGTCTTTATATTAAGGCCATCAGTCAAACAATATAGTTTGTTCTGGGTCTAAACAGAGCGCGTTGTGTATGACGTCTTCTTTTGCGCATGCGGGCCGCTTTGAGCGTTCACACTAGAGAGCGTTTGCTGTCGCATTTTATTTGTAGTGTGAACGAGCGGATTTGATCAAAAAATCGGAATTGAGCATTAAGACCTGCAGTGTGAACGTAGCCTTAGTCTAAACCTAACCATAACCTAATTGTAACCCTGAGTCTCAAAAATGTCTTCAAACTCGTGAGGACAGGCACCTTTGAGGACAGGCACCTTTGTCCTCAAAAGTGGCTGTTGGTCCCCACAAGTATGGTAAAGTTCAGATGTTTTTGGTCCCCACAAAGATATCTAAACAGGTAAACACACACAGTCAGTAGTTGTCTCAAAGCTTTTGGCAGAGACCCTAACAAGTCATTGCAATTAGATATAAAGCTACAAATAAGAAATGAATCCTGCAACAGAATGCTCCCCTATCTGCATAGTTAAAAAGCGTTCCACAACGCAACACAGTGAGAGAGATACTATTTCAGTTTCACCAAGCAGCCACAAAACTCCTTGGGTTAGTGAAACCTTTCTTGTTTTGTACATCTAGGCAAATTTTAGTCCTATTCATTTCAAAGGAAGAGGAGTAGGTGGAGAGGCAGACAGACTGAAAGGTCTGTGAGACAGTCACGCTTCCACTTGAGAAACCTGGGGGGTATGAGCTTGGGAATTGTTTATGAAGGTTTTTAAATTTCAGCTTTGCATGCTGCATTATGACTGTATTAAAGATAGAGAAAGAAAAAAAAGGTTTGGGCATCAGGGAGAATAAATTGAATATGTTCTTTCCTCACAGGGTGTAGTAATTAAACGCATTTATCATTAGCAGAGATCCCAACTCTATCTTGCAAGATGGCCAGGCGGCATAAAAACGAGAAAAGGAAACTCAGCGAGATTAGTGAAAGACAGAGGGAAATGAGAAAAAATATTGCTGCTTTATATCAGTGAAAGCCTTGAATATAGGGTAATCACATAAAAACCACTGACAGGCAAAGTGATGCAATTCAGTGTTCAGCTGGGAAACCTTAGTCTAATCATTTATGTGGATGCTACTTTGACACATACCACCCACTTAAAGATTTCTGCAGACCACCCATAGCAAAGGCACTTCCACAGGGAATCCTCTTTATCCCCACAACGCCACATAAACTGCTCAGGAGTGGTTCAAGGAACACAGCATCGAGTCCGAGGTGCTGACCCTGTCTCCAAGTTCCCCACATCCAAATCGGATTGAGCGTCCACAGGGTGTCCTGAAAAGCCCCCAGAGGCAAAGGCTGGCTGCCTTAAGAGGATCTATACAATATTAAGCAAGTGGCTTTAAGGTTGTGCCTTATCGGTCTGTGCTGTATTTTAAATAGGTGGGATATATTTTATATATGTATCCATTACTCCACTTGTCCAACTTCAGCCCGTCTCAGCTGCCATTGGGTAAGAGGCGGGGTACATCCTGGACAGGTTGTCAGTTTATTTAAACATTATGAACTTAATATTAGTTTCTGCAAGATGTCAGTTGCAGTCATTCGGATCATTTCTATTACCTTCCCGCATTTTTGCCTTTTGAGTTGACTTGAGCAAAAAAATGTGCAATTTGTGTACCACAGTGAAGATCAACCTCTCACAACCACAGCAGGAAATTAACAATTATCCTTCTCATCTGTCTGTTTGGCATTCTCACTCTATCCTTCTAACTGTCTGTGCATGTCTGATTCCCTGTCTGTCTGCGGAATTTCCTCTCTATCATTAAACTAAAGAGTGGAACAGGAAATTAACAATTATTCTGCAGAGTTACTTACCTTACAATGACTGTCTAGAGGCTGCAGGAAGATATCAAAGGTTAATGTGTGAGTGTATATGTGGAAGCATTAACTGTGTAGTGGGGAAGTCACAATGCAGTCAACAGAATTTTGTGTGCATTGGTTTGGTCTAAATCAATTCTGTTGTCAAACTTAAAGATATGCAACACCCACATTGTGTTTGCTCTGTAATTAAAAAAAGTTTTGTGGTCTGTGAAATACAGTAAAGTAATTTCAGGATGTAAATAAATCTCACATTTGTTTGTCTTTCCCATTTTTTTCATGCTTTCCTTCCACATTGGTGTCACTTCGCTTCAACAAAGGTAAGAGAAAATCATGTGTGCAGTGCAGTGTGCATGGATATGTGACAGTCAATAATACCTCTCGGTGATGAGAGAGAGGTAGACAAAGAAAGGTCATGCCAGAAAGTTGGAAATTGAAACAGTGGTAACAGTAACCCATTACAACTTTAGATTTCTCATTTGTTAACATACGTTCCTTTAATAGTCTGATTTAATTTCAACATTTTCAAACATGAAAAGTATGGAGGGTATCCAGGAAAGTTTGTGTACAGTTAATTTAGGACACATAGCCTTGGTGTACTGAGTCACAGACAGCTGTGAAGCAATGCAGATTACATAGAACGGACACCAAGTTAAGAATATTTGTAGAATTGAATGAAATTAAGTATAACAGCACTATAAAAAAAGCAAAGCTTTTCATGTTCAGTTTTGTTCTAATTCGACCTTATACGCAGAATTAATAGAAATCATGCTGTGTTTGATTTAAGTGATTTATACGAAACAACCATGCACTTTGCTTTTTCAAAAACAATTACACTAATTTTTTTCTATAGTAGAAATTATTTTTAAATAACACGTGTGTTGTACTTGTTCTTATGGGTATAATTTACAATCCCTTTTACTTCAACTACAGTAGCTGAAGAATGCTTGACCATCTTATTCTGTGAGGTCCAAATCAAATGTTTAGATTCTGACAATGTCCTCACAATGTACTTATTAAATCATAATTCCTGTTTACGAGAATCACTTAAAGGATTTTAAGAGCATAAGGTCATGACCGATTCCTGGTCCATTTCCAGCATTTAAAAAGATGTAATCTTGAATTTATTTATCTTCTAAGGAGATTAAAGATAAGATAAACTGCACTGATGCCTGAGGACAAATTAGCTCTGTAGCAGTTCAGATAACAGAGGACTCTGTAGATAAATACAATAACAACAAAACATAAGCTTTAAGTTGATATCCTCATCATGCTAATGCAGATCTATCAGGAAAAAGGGAGCACTTATCATATTATTTATTGGCAGATTTAAATAAATTATGAGAAAAAACAGACTGCCACTTATTTGTGAAAGAGCACAGCAAAGCTTGGACCATGAATCATACCATAAGACAGAAACAACCTTGTGTAGACTACAACAGCCAAATCACAGATGACTCCGTTAAAATGGAAACATAGCATGGCAAAATGTTGCATGTCAGTTCTGCTCTACATGATTGGAGTTTTTTGTGACACTGTCATCCCATGAAAGGGCAGTTGTCCTCAAGGAATCTGTTTTGCTGTGACATTTTATGTCTTTATATAAGATTTTCAGGTTGGTTGCAGCTCAGCTGTGTTGTTCTTGACTGCAATCCAAACAAGGCATTTATAAACTATCGCTCCAAGCAGCGATGAGGGGGCCAAGCAGTTCAGTTGGGCACAGTGGCAACTTGATCTGATCATGTTAAAAGCACTGCTTTAAGAACTGATAGGATAAAGAAAAATACATTTTTGTTATTACAGTACCACCGCCTCCCTTTCACCCTACTGCCCCAGTACATAAAAGTACTTTATTGGATTACCACAGGAAGTGGTGTTAAGTCCATATATCAAATTTTGTGTCAGTTTGTCAAAGTGTTAATGAGATATGATCCCATCTCTTTTTTTGATGGTTTCACTGCCAATTTTAAGTCACTGCAGTTAGAAAATCATTTGGAAAGTCAAAAAAAGTTATTGTGAAGCTCATTTGTCACCTGTGAAGAACTCTATAAACCTTCTGGTAATACAGCAATAAGGTTAATATGACAATTTGACATTTCAGTGGTTTGTGAGTACCCACATTAATGCCTAACACAAGTATTACTGTATGTATTTAAGGCAAACATAACCATTTTTCTGCAGTATTCGCAACAGTAGCCGTCAAATAGCACATAATTTCCTCACAACGGGGTCCAAAGTCCATGTAACAAACTTGGTTTTGATATATCTAAGAGATGCTGAGAAATAACCACACTTTCTGTTAAGCAGAATAGCTGCCGATTTAACTAGCTTTGATAAACAAAAGCTTTAAAAATAGTTGTAATCATAATAATTCAATAAAAATACACGTGACTGCTGTGAGGCTTGGTCTGAAAATCATCGGAGCCAGTTTTAATGACGACTCTGAAAAAATATTGCAGAGGTATGTAAGCCTAGGTGGCTTCTTTTATACAGTATTTGTTTGTATGCTGTGCACTTCTACATTTACTCCAACAGCTGGAATCTTCTTTAATTAAAGCTCTGCAATTTATTGTACCTGGGTAAAGTTCACAGTTGGCTGCATTTCTTGTCTTACGAACACACATATACACACACACCTCATTATGTCTAATCACAGTCTACATCATCGCATACATATAAACCTTTTTCATCAGCCAGTGCTCTCACCTTTCAGAGTTCTACAAATGTCTTGGATTGTATTTGTCCCAGCGTGCTATTTATTAAGCCAGTTAGTACGTTGGGATAGCAGGCAGTCAATGAGGCCCATAGTCAGTGACACTTACTCTGACTTTTAGTGATATTAGTTTCACCATTAAGCAAATGAACAGCCAGACAACCAGTCAACCTGGAAAATGTGTGAAATCCAGTATTTAAGCAAATGACGCTCATTAATAGTTTTTAGATAAGCAGCACTAAAATAGCTGTCTACTGCTAGAGGGGAGAGATGAGTTTTTTCTTTTCTTTTCTGTAAGGTGTTGTCTTATTATCATTGTTAAGGCAATGAAAGTGATTAAGGAAACATTGTGAATGGAGTGAGAAGAAAAAAAGGGTGACGAATGAGGTTAGGAGGATAAATGAGAGAGATGAGTTTGATAGTGGGGTAAAAAGGTAGATGGAGATATTTTGAGGTCAGTCAGTGTACCGTCGGAGCATTATTATATGAATTGGAAAACACGTATACACACACACTCAAAGCAGCAGAATGCCACCGCTTCAAACAATAATCTCTTCATCCATCAAATGTATTATAAGAGATCCATCACAGTCCCCACATGTCAGCGCAAATTGATGTTGTTCCTCACACTTGCATACACATTTGAAGCATGGATGAAGATTGGGCATTGCTTACAACTGATGCGTTATTATCTAAGGCCAGATATCCATCAATACTTCTTTTTTAATCTAACACTGACAGATATATTGCTTCTGAGAAATAAGAAATAAGAAACACTGTGCAGAAAAGCTTAATCGTCTCCTTTAGATAGGAGATGATTAGTTCTTCGGTGAAAACTACATTATCTTACAAATAAAATGGAAATTGATACTATTTTACGGCAAATTAAGTAGGAATTTACACATAGTGTATACCCACTCAATTAATATTTTTTACATTTATTTAATTGCACACATTGCTTTCAGACATTTCTGTCTGAAAGCATAGGCAGTGTAATGTACATTTCAATATTGCAGTTTATATAATTTTCTTTTTATTCATAAACAGCTGGTGTTGGTTCCTTTCGTTCTGCTTTTTTGCATTTTTGTGTATGTACTATGCTGTTTTGTAGACATTTGCATGGGCACCCCTGCAGTTTATCTTTCAGTTAGTTACTCCATAGGTTTCAAAAATAAGTCTGTTGCTGTTCATTACATTTTTAACAACATCTGTATTACTGTTCAGTTACACAGAAGAAAGCAGAAACAAAAAATGGAATTGAACAGGAAACAGTGATTACTGATATACGTCTGCAAATATAAAAAAAATTAAAGATTTCAATTTTCTTGTCCATTCAAAACATACAACAAATCCAAGATGTCATGGCTCACAAAATCCAATTAATCAGACTGACTTTTTCTTTTATACACTCAACAAAAATATAAACGCAACACCTTTGTTACTGCTCCCATTCCCCATGGGATGGACGTAGAGACCTAAAATTCATTCCAGATACACAATATAACCATCCCTCCCAAACAGTGGTCACAAATCAGTCCAAATGTGTGGTAGTAGGCACATCTGCTATATTGAGATAATCCATCCCACCTCACAGGTGTGCCACATCAGGATGCTGATCTGACATCATGAGTAGTGCACAGGTGTACCTCAGACTGCTCACAACAAAAGGCCACCCTGGAATGTGCAGTTTTGTCTCACAGCAAAATGCCACAGATGCCACAAGCAATGAGGGAGCGTGCAATTGGCATGCTGACAGCAGGAATGTCAACCAGATCTGTCGCCCGTGCATTGAATGTTCATTTCTCAACCATAAGCCGTCTCCACAGGCGTTTCAGAGAATATGGCAGCACATCCAACCGGCCTCACAACCGCAGACCTCGTGTAACCACACCAGCCCAGGACCTCCACATCCAGCAGGTTCACCTCCAAGATCGTCTGAGACCAGCCACCCAGACAGCTGCTGGAACAATTGGTTTGCACAACCAAACAATTTCTGCACAAACTGTCAGAAACCGTCTCAGGGACGCTCAACTGCATGCCCGTCGTCCTCATCGGGGTCTTGACCTGACTCCAGCTCGTCGCCGTAACAGACTTGTGTGGGCAAATGCTCACATTCGATGGCGTCTGGCACGTTGGAGAGGTGTGCGCTTCACGGATGAATCATGGTTCACATTGTTCAGGGCAGATGGCAGCTGAGAATGTCCCAGTTCTTGCATGGCCAGCATACTCACCGGACATGTCACCCATTGAGCATGTTCGGGATGTGCTTGACCGGCGTATACGACAGCGTGTACCAGTTCCCACGAATATCCAACAACCTCGCACAGCCATTGAAGTGGAGTGGACCAACATTCCACACGCCACAATTGACAATCTGATAGACTCCATGCGACGATGTGTTGCACTGCATGAGGCAAATGGTGGTCACACCAGATACTGACCGGTTCTGGGTCCCCAGACCCCCAATAGCGCAAAAAACTGCACATTCCAGGGTGGCCTTTTGTTGTGGGCAGTCTGAGGTACACCTGTGCACTACTCATGATGTCAGATCAGCATCCTGATGTGGCACACCTGTGAGGTGGGATGGATTATCTCAATATAGCAGATGTGCCCACTACCACACATTTGGACTGATTTGTGACCTCTGTTCGGGAGGGATGGTTATATTGTGTATCTGGAATGAATTTTAGGTCTCTACGTCCATCCCATGGGGAATGGGAGCAGTAACAAAGGTGTTGCGTTTATATTTTTGTTGAGTGTATATATATATATTAGGGGTGCAACGATACACAAAATTCACGGTTCGGTTCGGTTCGATACTTTGGTGTCACGGTTCGATATTTTTTCGATACAAAAAAATGTTCATGCATTTTTAATTTGTCATTTATTAAAATTATAAATATATATTTTAACTCAAAAGTACAGTTTTTAAATTTAACCCTAACCCTTGTGCGTGTTTTTTATTTTGACAGCGAATGCGCACCTGCGGACCACTTATGTGGAGCCCTGGTTATTTAGCTCATCATATTGCAGCCACAGAAATTCTTTTGTCCATGAAACCATAAAGCTGCACTTTCTTTTTGCCTCATAGTCTGATTTGTCATAACTTCTCCGTTTTGTGGTAAGCTTTTCTTTGGCTGTCACTTCTTCACCCTGACCTGTCTTATTTGGCTCAGCAGAACTGAAATGCTTTTACACGCGCACTCACATAAGCGCAGCGATTCTCTGCGCGATCAACCTCTCACATGTTTAAGCTTGCTGCGGGAGATTTCACTTGTCATGTTTGCATAGTAAGCTAACGATTAATAAGACGATGTCAGAGGAATTGGTGCACAAATTATCATCACTCACAGATCAGTGCTGTCGCTCTCTATACACAGTTCGCACGATTGCAAAGTGAAAGCAAAAAAACAAGCGCAAATTCAAACGCGACTTCAATATGTCACATATTGACAGTGGCTCACCGATGCCAATGACATAATTACCCAGCTACATTTCTGAAAGAATGCAAAAGCATTGACATATATTTTTCCTACAATAGCCCGACGGGCAGGGAAGAGATAGATTTTGGTAGCTCGACTGAAAAAATCGCTAGCTCCGGGACGTCGGGCTAGCGATATTGCAAGCCCTGTATCTGATTGAGGAATCACTCATCTTTGGAAAAGAGAGTTTATTACAGAGAAATGGCTCTTTCCAAAATAAAAGCTATACTATCCGCTTCTTCTGGGCTATATTCTCAGCAGTATAAGGAGAATCATGTGCTAACAGCTGTCTAAATGACTCGGCTAAAGTTAGTAGCATGCTTGCTTTTTTTTGTCTGCTTCCACTTGTCTTTGCACTAGGATGATGTCGGCGTAAATGTGCAGTCATATTCGTTGTGTTCCCGCTAGTGCTTTCAGGTTAATCTTGTTGAAATGACCTTAACGCCACAACACGGCAAATCTCCGTTAACGAGCTACCGCCGATCGCTCCGTGCATGGGGCTAGACGGCCAACACGTTAACGAGCTAACTGCGCTAACACACTAGTTCACACCAATGTAATTGAGCATTGCATGGCACATCCAACATACTGTTTTACTTTAGTCCATGACTCGCTTACCTTCAGGGTCATACGTCACATGAAAACCAAAATAATTCCAAACGCCAGATCTGAATGAGGTTCAATTTGCCTGTTGCAAGGAGAGCTTAACTTCTGTCTTGCTAGCTTGCCCTGCGCTCTTCCTTCTGACTATGCTGTCTGTGTTGAGCGCTCAGTGGATCTGCGCTCGACAGTGCAGCCTAGGCGGAGTAGTCGAACACAGATTCACTGAGCGCTCAACACAGACAGCATCGTCAGAAGGAAAATTGATAAAATAAATTACAAATGTTGTATTGTTCGATACACATGCGTACCGAACCGAAAGCACTGTATCGAACGGTTCAATATCGATACGAATATCGTTGCACCCCTAATATATATATATATATATATATATGGATAGCGTAGTGGTTAGACTACACGCCTTTGGAGCAGAGGGTCGCAAGTTCGATTCCTGCCTGGGGCGTCTGTATCCAGTAAGGGTCCTAAGGCTAGACCCCCTATGCTAAGCAAGCCTACCGCAGACATGAGCGAGACAGATAAATATGAAGGCATGCCGGCTCGGACGTCGCCCGGATCAACAAGGTCCGCGTCAGGTGTTGAGGAACCAGGGCACCCTGACGAAAAGTGGGCTACTGGAACAAGAAGGCATCGGTGGGCAAGGGACGAAAACAGGGCGTTGTTGGAATGCTACTACGCAAGTAACCCCGGCGGAAGGGGCTACATGAATAGGATGAGGGACCTATGGATTCTTCGATACCCAACATCCACAATGAGTTCAGTTGCTTTATTGTCAGACTAAACTGTGGGGAAAGTTTTCTGCTTTATTCCCTGCAGGTAGGCATACTCTACCTTTTAAGGTGACATTTACTGGTAAACCTACCAATGGAAGAGTAGCATTGCCTGTTAATGTACAATAAAAATGATGAGTAATTATAATAATAGTTACATTATTAGCTGTGGAATAAAAACTGATATTTTAAGAATTATGAATAGTATTATGTATTTTATTGCAGTTTATTATTTTATTCTTTATTTCTTTTTTAAACAAATAGTTGTAATAAAGTAATAAAGGTTTAATTGCTCATCAGTGAGCCCATTAGCCCGTTTAGCTGATTGCAGGTTGTTGGCCAATCCCTGCCTAAATGTGCAGATATTATGGCCACTGGGTGATATCACTTTTGTAGATGCTGAATCAGAAGTCACATTTTGAAAGCTACAATATACTGAAGTTTTTATTCAGCAGTGGTCACAGCAATTATGTGGTGTTAAAATGAAATAATTTATCTTTCGGATATATGTAATTGATTTTAAATGTAACAAATAGTCCCTTTCGTGGCTTTTGTGACACCCGTGTCTGCGACAATGATTTGATTTCACTGAAAAATTTGTGTGCATTCACTCATGATTGTCTTTCTGGGCCATAGTTACAAAAAATGACAGCCGCAAACACAAATACATGCAGTTATGTTTACATCAGTTAAAAGGTCCTAGCATGTAATTACACTACTTCTCTGGAATCTTTCTCTAATGCTATCCATTACCGCTGCTTACCGAACCTTAATCCTAGCTTTAAACCAAGTCTCAACCTAAAATTCAATATTTCGCATTAGGGGACTTGTTTTTATTGTCAAAAGGGAGTGCTGTGTGATTGTGTTTAAATTTATGTTCTCACAATATAAGTAATACAAGTATGCATACACACATAAATCCGATAAGATCTTATCTGGATTTGAGTGGCTACACATAGTAAAACCTCTGTTGTGCAGAGACACTAGGTTTCATATCATATGTGTGTCATGACCAGATCTTTCATCATCCCTGGAGCTTCTTTCTCTCTGTTACTCTCTTTGTGTGTGTGTGTGTGTGTGTGTGTGTGTGTGTGTGTGTGTGTGTGTGTGTGTGTGTGAGAGAGAGAGTAAAGAGTTCAGCCATGAGAAGCCATCCAGAATGCTTATCTTGTAAATTCAACAGCTTGACTGCTTTTTTTTGCTGTGGCAGCAACACACAGACGCACTTTTTGCCACACATACAGTGCTCACAAACACACACGCACTTCACACACTCAGAACGCCTTACCCCATGCTGCTATGCCTGAGCTTGACGCGCCATGCATTGACTGCCATCAGTTGAGCTCAGATTTGATGATTCTCACTTCTTTGAAGTCCCAGTCATAGTCCTGTGTTTGTGTGTGTGCATGTTTGTGTGTTTGCATAACAGAGAAGAGAGTGAGACACAGAAAGTGAGGCTGGACACATGAGACATTGTTCTATTTGTACCTATATTCTGACATTGTTCCAGTTTTTTCTTCTGTTTTTCCCTTTTCCCCTGCCTTTTTCTGTTCCCTTATCCCTCTCCATTCTGTCATCCCACTCTCTTTTTTTTACATTTAGATGACAATATATTGTAGCATTGTGTTACAGTTACCTATACTCCTGTTCCTTGTATTAAGCTGTGTTAGCCTGTCTTCAACTTACAGTTAATACCTTTAAAATTAAGTGACTATTCTTTCTGGATACAATGTACTACTTCATATACTACTAAAAGTAAATATTTGGTGTGACCATATTTATTCTTCAGCACAGCTTGAACTGTCTTAGAGAAGATTGCTCATATCTATCATAGATAGTGTTTGGTTTTTTTTTTTTTTTTTTTTTACTGTATTGGTAGTAGGGCTGGGTGATATGGCCTAAAATCCATATTACGGTATATGGTAAATGGTAAATGGCCTGTATTTATATAGTGCTTTACTAGTCCTTAAGGACCCCAAAGCACTTTACATATCCAGTCATCCACCCATTCACACATGCATTCACACACTTGAATTTGAAGCATGTGTGGTAACGATATATTTTGCGATACATATATACATGTATATGTATGTATGTATGTATATATATATATATATATATATATATGCATGTATATATATATATATATATATGTCTGTGTGTGTGTGTGTGTGTGTGTATATGTATATATTTTTATGTATATGTATATATATGTGTGTGTGTGTGTATATATATGTATATATTAGGGGTGCAACAATACTCGTATTGATATTGAACCGTTCGATACAGTGCTTTTGGTTCGGTACACATATGTATGAACAATACAAAATTTTAAATTTATTTTATCAACTTTTCTTCTGACGATGCTGTCTGTCTTGAGCGCTCAGTGAATCTGCGTTCGACTACTCTGCCTAGGCTGCACTGTCGAGTGCAGATCCACTGAGCGCAGCGCAAGCTAGCAAGACAGAAGCTAAGTTTGTTGCAACATTGCAAATTGAACCTCCCCCACCCTCATTCAGATCTGGCGTTTGGAACTATCTTGGTTTTCATGTGAAGCATAACCCTGATGGTAAGCACGTCATGGACAAAAGTAAAACAGTATGTCGGATGTGCCACGAAATCTCAATTACATTGGTGGGAACTAGTGCGTTAGCGCAGTTAGCTCGTTAACGAGTTGACGCCGTCCAGCCCCACGCACGGGCGATCCGCGGTAACTCGTTAACGGAGATTTGCCGCATTATGGCATTAATGTCATTTTAACGAGATTAATGCTGACTGCACTAGTGGGAACACAACAAATATGACCTAGTTTTTGCAATGAATTTTGTTCACTCAAATTATTTTTTCGTCCCTCAAAATAAATTTCTTCTCAAAATGCAACATTTGCACCTGTAATTTTTTTTTTACGTGCGTTCAAATTTTTTTTACATGCACTCAGAATAGTGGCACAAAAAAAACGGCATAGTGTCAGTGAGACAGAGAGAGAGAGAGAGTGAGAGAGAGCGAATACCCCTCAGGCTATGAATGTCACTTCTTTTCTCCATCCATTGATACAACTGTGTATTCCCAAGTGAATGGGAATACATGCTCAATCTCGCCATCTCTTTCTTTTGTGTCCTCTCAGTGTCATTTTCCATACACAGCTTTCATGCTTTAATAACTCTGGCCATCTTTAATATCAGTAGAGGTTAAAGTGGTCCAGAACGATCCGGAACAGTGTTCTGGCACCTTCAGTTACTGAGTAATTGAAACTGATTGGCAGATTAATACATAGGAAAGTCAAGTGAGTTAATTTTTCATGAGCTGCAATCTGGCATTGCTTGTAGCTGACGGTATGAAGAAACTTGCTTAGTAATGAGAAAGTAATGTCATCCCATGGTCCTGCTGACGCTGTAAGCCTTTTTTCCCTCATCTCTGTCATGTGTTCATTCCTCATCTCAACAAAGTATCTATCTATCTATCTATCTATCTGAAATTGAAATTGAATACTTTCGGTGGTTTGAATGTTGTATACAGAAGAGTTTTGCTTTGCTCTCATTAATAATGGAAAGGTTAACTTTCTGTGCAAGGTTCAGTGAGCAATTTCCTTAATAACATCTTGTATGTAGTTTGGTTTACTTATTAAATGAAAACAGAATTGTATTGGCTTTGAGTAGCTAAATTTAATTATACATGATATTAACTTATCTCTTCAGATGAAATGTTATAGAACAATTAGCTGAAAATTGCAAATTGAAATTTTCAAGTACCAAATACCTATACAGTAGGATATAAGTTTGTTGAGATTGTGCTTCAAGGAAGAGAAAGAAAATCTTTCTGCTAGATGAAAGTTGACATCAGTGAGCTAAACACAGACTCACACACCACAGACTTCCAAAGACACACAAACACCAGTAGCAGCATGTCAAGTTCCTCTAGCAAAGCTACTGTCACTGTTTGTACCCAAGAGCCAGCTGCTTTGAGAGCATCAGCAGTTTGGGAGGAGTGCTTGGATGTGTGTTTGCATGTAAGCACATGAGCATTTGGTGTGTATCTGTGGTGGTAGACAGCCACCACTAAATGAAATAGTAAGGCAAAACCACTCCCCTGGCCTTAACAAGGAAACTTCTCATAAAAACATTATCACCTTACCGAAACCTTAGCATCTATAATTGAAAACTCAACCCAAAAACCTCCACCACCCCACAGACACACCCACACAGTGACTCATCAGCCCACACACACACGCACACAGACAAGGACTTAGCTTTTTAACATGCTACACAGACACACATTTAATGTTTAAACATGGCATTGTGAGATAAGAAAGAGATGAAGGGCATCTGGGTGGGAATAGAGGAAGATAGTGAGTGCGAGGAAAATAAATTTAGCCCAGGAAAATATTTCTGAAGATGGCTGCAAGTTGGATTTCATTTTTCAGCTTTTTAGACAGAAATCCATGTTGAATAAATACTCAAATCAGAAGGTAACAGATTTGAAATAGATTGGAATGTTTCACACATAAAAAAGTGATCTAGCTTGTCATTGTAGAAAACTGACCCTTACAAGTCACTTTCCTCATTTTAACCTCTACCAAAAGAGTGCATGGACAGTTAGGGAGGCTAAATATGAAGTGATATTAAGTTAAATGAATGTGAATTGTGTCTGAAAACTTGCAAAGATCTGCTTATGTTATTTTTGGTGTTTCACTAAAACCAAACTTGAATAGTTTTTGTTGTTATTGGGACTGGGGGATGAACTGTGTTGTGCTATTCGATGGGAATATGCTACAAAAGTTTGTGGAGATACTGATATACTGCATCATATGATCTATTTCTCCCGTGGTCCTTTATGTAATAATGATTAAAGCAGGAGCCTGGTTGAGGTATTTGTTACTATTCTCGCTTTTAGGAAATATAAACAGTCCTTCCATCCTGCTACTTTCATCTGAGGTATTTGCAAGGTTATATTCAATGCTGAATTAGGCTGCAGTCAAACTATTCATGTTTTTATTTCATCTCGGTGAGACTATTTTAACAGTATTGACAGGTACTGTACAGGTAGATTCATCATTAAGAATTTGCCAGTTCTTTTAGGGACCAAGAAAAATGAACAACTCTGATTTTAATTACCTTACACAGGATACCCATTTATTTGTTTATTTTAGATGTGATTTATTTTGATTTAGCCTGGGCCCTGAATGTGTATAGGAAGTGTTGTCCCAGCACTAAATAGTGCTCATTCTGTAGTTCTTAGGCAGGAACCTGCTGACCTTTCATACTTAATAAATGAAAGAGTAAAGGTGACCAAATATTCACTGTAATGTCTCCCAGGCTGTGGAAGAAGTTAGCTAAGACACTCTGGTTTGTTAAATCAGTATTTTCTTTGAAATAACTTATAAAGACCTATTTGTAACTCATGGGTTGTAACTTTTCCTCTAATTTTGTTATTTTACACTTTAGACTGCTGAGTTACGCTTTATTTTATTCGTTGCACTTAGGTCTTGGTTTTAATAATTCAATACACTTATTTTTAAATTCATAAAGGTGTGAAGTTTAAATTCATAGTAATAATATTAATCATCATCATCATCGTTATCATCATCTTCTCACTGATGATTGGAATGATCTGTATGTTTGTTCCCAAACTCCTCCTGGACAGCATGTTCAATACTTGAGATATTTAGTCTTCATGGTATTCTATGTTGCCGAGCAACCAGACTAGAGTTATAGACCAAAGAGTACTGGTGCATGGGCTTGTAAAAATAATAATAGTTTATTTGCTTCATTCAGTGCTTGTGTTTCGTTTTGTCTTCTTCCATTGGTCTGTATATCTTTTTTTGTCATCTAGCAACATCAAGATAGCAGAGTTGATCTAATTATGTAGCATAATTTAAAGTCACGAATCCATGTTAAACCAAATCTATAGGTTGTTAGTCAATACCATACTAACTGCTATAGTACACGTGAGAAGCTGTGAGATGTGAGTGTGGAGATATGAGTTCGGCTAAGAACTCATAACCTTGTTTAACTACCCTGATGAGACTAGAGACAAGTGGGACTTGATCCAGTTTACCTGAACATTTTATGTCATACTTTATTCATAGAAGTTAAATTAAAGTTAAAATCGTTTAGGTGTAGGAGTGGAAAAGACAAAACAAAAGCAGCAAGTAACAAATGGTTTAACCCTCTGAGCTCTAACCCCGACACTAACCCTGATTCTTCTTTAATCATCCTCAGCATGCTATAATGATTTGATGCTTTTTATTTTTTTTTACAGCAAAGATAGTTTTGCTTTTCCCTAAAATTAACATTTGGTGTAGAGTTAAGGTTATCATCAATAATGACTCTCAAACAGTTAGTGTTTTTTGTATTGGCTTTGACCTCGAGTCCCTGAACTTACCGCTGTTTCAGTGATGTCAAAGCGTAGAAATGATTGGGCCTTGAGGGGAACGTGATAAGGTAATTGGAATGGTGCTGGTGCCAGAAGTCAAAGGTTTGTCAAATACTACTTTGTTAAGTTATGGGATATGGGTTTGGGTTAACCCCTTGTGAATGCCAATGGTTTGGTGTCTCGTGGGATTTTTATGTCTCTCACTATATTTTATATTAAATCTATAAGAGTAGATCCCTTTTGTTGGACCACTTCCATATGTAACTCTTAGTTACATATTTATATAGAAAATATAAACATGAACTATTTATTTAAGGCCATGGACAAATTTAAATTGAGTGGTTTGAAAGGGAAAAATAGTTCTGTTCATTTCTGGCTTGCAGTAGGAAGTATTTATCAATGAAATACATTTTCTTGCTTACATTTTTTTCTCGCATTTATGACAGTAAATAGAAAATATCTTCATCAAAGACTAAAGAAAGAAAACTGTCAACTGACATTTCAAGCTTTCACTGAAAGTTTATATTGACCTTTATGTGATCTGTAAATGTAGCAATGAAAGGTAGTGTGAAAGTAAATATTGAATCTCAGACTTCAGCTTCGGCATTTGGACTCTCCAGCCTTTGCAGCTTAAACGTAGCTGAATGCACTGTTAGTGTTTCCATGTGGGTTCCTGCAAACAGAAATAACTTTTTCTCCCATTATCATATTGCATCTTGCATGCAACCTTTTTTTTCTGCCCAATACTGCAAAGTAGTTGCTCTGTGAACTTGGGAATGCATCATGGGAATGAGTTGAGCAATGGACCTCATCTTTTTAGAAAATTTTTTGAATGAGAACAGGACTTAAACCAAACCAGTGTCTACATTCAGACTTTGGCAATAAATAATGATTGCAGTCAATTAACCAAATAAACACTGGTTTTTATCTAATTATTAACTCCATTACTAACCATTTTAATCAGTATTTAGTGCAGTGGTTTTTTGTACCTCTCACAAATCATGGTGCGATGAGGATACATCACTGTTTTTAATAAAACATTTATATTAAAATCTTTTTAGATTAAAGTCCTACATGTAAAACACCATTTTTTTTTTTACTTTTGAAATTATATTTTAGATTTAGATTTGTTTTATGAAGTAATAATAGCTCCCAGCCTGTCTCTCTCCCATCTGACAGCACTTGTCTTTCAATTATCAAAGCAGATAACTCTGGAGAAATTACATTGTGGCACAAAATTTAGCCTGCCTCTGGATCCCACAGACTGGCTGTTGATTCATCCTTTGAATTATAAACCCCAGCCAGGATGAGGACCCCCAAATATCCATCCTTCCAATTCTCGCAAAATACACTGTCCTTTTAGATTAGTCATTTCAACAATGATTTTCTATATGGAGTTGGACACGACCAGCTCAAAAGCTAACTTGATATCTATCTTTGCCAAGTCTCTGCCATTGTAGTGGGCCTTGGCACTGTCTTTCATGCAGATATTTTTGCCTGATGTATATTTGAGAATGAAGACCACTATATTTTACCATTTTTGATGCGATTGTCTTGCTTTGAGGGATGTGAATAGCAGTTTCCTCATTTGGTTCATAATCAAAATCATCAGATTCTGAATTGACCTCAAGATAGCTTTCAACTTCAGACATATTCTCTTCAGACAAATCTCTTCCTCTATAATCAAAGTTGAGTTCCAGAGCCTCCAGGGCTGTCAACTGTTTACTTCTGCTGCTTATTTTGTAAAACTCTGACAGAGGAATATATCATATGTAGCTGCAGAGTGCAATGTTGGTAGGACTGCCTTGCAGATAATCTTTATATGTTTTGCTCCTGAGTGTTCACTCAGTGTGGGTGGAGTTTGCCCATGAGAACAGAAAAGCTTCCTGTCCAAAGTTATAACACCACCTGCATTTTTGTTCTTTACACATAGGGTCAGTAGGTCAATAATAATGTGTATATGTGTAAATGGACTGGTTCTGTTATAGCGCTTTTCTACTCTATCTGAGCACTCAAAGCGCTTTACACAACTCGCCTCATTCACCCAAGTACTTTTTTCTATGCCTTTTCTATACAAGTGCTTTCTGTCTAACGTTCACACACATACATACTCTGATGGATACATTGAAGAGCAACTTGGGGGGTAAGTATCTTGGCCATGCCGCTTGGAGCAGATGGAGATGAAACCACCAACTTCTGATTATTAGGTGACCTGCTCTACCGCCTGAGCTGCTGCCATCTAAAAAAAAAACTGTGTGTGTATTTTGGTAAAATATGTTTCACAGTTGAAAGAAACAAACAAACAATTTTGATCTCTTTAATCCCCACTTTCACTGCAAAGGTCAAATTAATCTGAACAGTATATATGTAATATAAATATCTTTTTTTTGGGGGGGGGGGGGGATTACAAATATATCAAATTAAACTTTTCCATTTTATATGTTGATTACATCTTTCACGGCAAGCAAAAACTGATCATATTTAAAAAGTACTTTTAACAATTTATTTTTTTTAATTTTTAAATTTCAAAACTGGTCAGGAGAGTTAAAGCATATAAGTTAATGTATACTTTCATGTATACAATCCTCTTTTGGGGCAAAAAACTAAACAAAACTGAAGAAACACCCAATTCACATTTTTACAAATGTGTGTACACAATATAGAAATGTTTGCACACACACTACATCTGCTCACGCCACAGACGACCTTCCTCTTTAGAGCTATAACAAGCCATCGCCTGGTTCTGTTTATGTGGGGGACGCTACATTAGTCAGCAGACACGACACAGCTGGGAGGTGCAATGTCTCCCACACGTTGGGCTCTCTGTATGTCATTAGCGATCTTGTTTTAGCCATGAATCCTGTGCATAAAGATTTCCACAAATCTCTGCAGAACATCTCTAATGTTCATTGATTCATTACCTGAACATTACCTAAGTCCCATTCAGACCCGCAGAGCCATTTAATTATGTACTTGTTAAACAAAGACCAGTTACATTTTTGCCCAGCAGACTATTAATGGCCAAACCATGTGTTATTGTTTCTGTTAAGATAGCGTTGTGTTATTTTTGCTTACTGTTTTCAACTCGTGCCATAAAGCAAAAAGTACTTTATGTTTAGTGATGTAAAAGCTGTTTTGTGAACAGACCTTTATTGTTGCCTGCCTTCACACCTACACAGGTAGTCAGTTTGCTCCAGCAGTTTGGCTTTGTTCTTGGACTGTAAAAGTGTTGCAGCAAAAACACCAAAGTATAAATTAGAGAGAACTGTAAAATTGGTAGTTTTTAGACTTTGTGTAGGCCCGAAGACATCTGCAGTTCAATTCTTTGCAGTTCTAGACTTTTTATGGCGAACATTATTCAGTGCTTCACCAAAGGCTTTGTGAAAAGCTGGCCGTTTTTGAACAATGAGATTCTGATTGCATGTGATGTAGTTACACCAATAACACATTTTGAGCTCTGACAGCAAAGCTAGAGCTTCTACAACATTATACAATGCAAAAAGAACTGTAATAATTTTCAATTCAAGCAAAGAAAAACGTACACCTCATCGTTATAATATTAAATCAAGAAAACAGTTTTTGTTTTAGCAGCTCTCTGCTGCTGAGGAACTTTGAATGTCATTGTGAAAGAGCTCTGACACCTCAATGAGTAAATGATTATTTTCTAAGAACAACAATGTCCTTAAAGTCCAAAGGCGAAAACTTAAGAGACTTCTGGCAGTCGTCTGACTTTCTCACTAACTGTCTTTCCCTCACTCGATCTCTTTCATCTGATGTAAGGTACAGAGCAGGCTATTATCTGTCAGGAGCTCATTTTCTGGTTCCCACACTGCCACTGTGGCCGATCAACATCTGATGGGATAGGCAGTGTCAGAGAGCTAATCCTAATGATCTGTCTGGTGAGAGAGATTGAGTGACGAGTGGAATTAGGAAAAGATAAACAAGCATAGTCTATAGATGCACGGTTCTGAGAGAAGAGAGACAAAAAAGAGGAAAAGCACATTAGAATGAGCGAGAGAATAATGCTGCAAAATGGAGGGGAGTGAGCAAGCAGCTGGATTGCCGAGGTAAGCTGGAGAATCTGCCTATCACCGTCACTCACCCCGCCCTATCTGTCTAACTGAGCTTTGCAGGCTTTCTCATTCATGCATTCTCTATCTGATACTTTTGTATTCATGGCTGTTTTGAGTGTAACTATCAGGAATATCTTCTGTAGATGAAATACCCAATTGCATTATGATTATGATTAAGGACTCAAAGCCACAGTTTAACTTAATAGTAACCATTGGGAAGTAAAACAAAGCCAGTGCTGCTTTGGGCAGTCATTTTATTGTGTCATCTTGATTTTTTTTTTTCCTTTCTCTCATCCTCTTGCTTCTTATAGCTTGGACATTTTTTATTGTTTTTAACTTTTCTCCCTGCATGATCTCATTGCCCCTTCCTCATGTTTTCTTACAAGACAGGGGTTAATGGAGAGATAGACCTGAACTTAGGAACTGTTTACCGTGAGCGTTACTGTAAACATTCAGTTTACATTCAGTCAGTCAGAAAAAATAGATGTTTTAGCCAACCTTCGGTTCAAGATTGACTCAGCACGGTTTCATCCTTCTTGAACGCATAAAACTCTTTTTTCGTCAGCCATTCATTCATCATCATTCAATTCCACCCATTATTAGAGAAAATGCAATTTAGTTTGACATAGAAAAGCTTCATAACATTGTTCCATTTTGTATTGCTATCTTAAATGTTCTTTACCGTTATCATAAAATTGGATGAAATCTAAGGTAAAGGTTAAAAAATACCTAACAAGGTGGCAAAAGAAAATATAAACATTTGTTTATTTGCCTCCTGTTACCGAAAATACGTATAATAGAATAGAATAGAATATATAATGTTTATACTAATATCTGCAAGTCAATCAAGCCAGAATTCATCTATGTTATTATCCCATTAGCGAAACTTTTGAATTTCCAAGCTCTTCTCTGGTTCCAAATATTGTCACTCTTGTCAGATGAAAAATAAGATACTGAGTGTCCCAGTTCATATGCATAAAGAGATATATAGTAATTATCTGTGAGAGACAGCAGCATAACTGTTGTAAAGCACTGGCAACTGTCAGAATGGCTGCTTGTCAAAGAACAAACAGTTTCAGCACAACTTATATATTTATTAATCTCTCATTTCAACTTTTACCATAATCATCAATACAACATCACAAGTTGCTTGTAAGGTGGGAAACAGATGGTCTGGTTTGTTCTTCATAGCTGTCTTTGTTGTCATCCGTTTAGATGTTGTCTCAGTTTCTAAATCTCCTCCTGCATGACAAGAACATTGCCCATCTGTAGACACACACACACACACACACACACACACACACACACACACACACACACACACACACACACTCTTTGCATCTCTGTATGTTGACAAAAAAGTGCTCATCCTGGTTGAGTGTGTAATTTTGTCAAGTAGACTTCAGATTCACAAAGACAAGAAAAGAAAATTTCATTCCCTCCTTTTTCCTCCGTGCAAAGATGTGCTGTATAGCTAATTTGGATTACAAATAATAATTTTACACCTAGTAGTTCAACAAATGGCACCACATGGATATTTAATTTCAGTATCCCGCAGAGCATGCTAGGTAACTGGTAAATAAGAAGGATTATTTAACTTAATTATTTACCTCAAATATTTACACTTCAAATATTTCTACTTAGCATATCATATTTTTTGTTATTAACCACCACAGACAGTATTAAAGATGGACGTAGTGACATCACCCTTTGTTCTGTCCTATGTTGAAGCTTCGAGAACAGCATTTTCTTTGTCACTATCTTGGTGTTTTGAAACCAAATGTGATGATGAGAGGCAGAATTGACATTGTTGTTGCTGTTGTTTTATACACCATGACTCGAAATGACAGCCTGAGCTGATAAACACAGCAGCAAAGAAGTCCCGGCAGAGGGCTATTTTCCTGTAGCCTTCTATAGGATCAGAAGTATTTTTGCAACCACAACTTCATCCCTAGTAGCTTTTAAAAAGAATGTAGGTTTGAGGCACTTCTACATTTTTTTCCACTCATGCTATGATGTTAATTCTTTTCCTAAGAAATGGATCTAGGGCCCATTTGTCTGGCTGATTATTCAGTTTGCTTCCAGCTCATTGTGGAGAATCTCATGTCATTCCCAGGTCAACCAGGATATGTAATCACTTCAGAATGTTCTGGGTCTGCTCCGGGTTTTCCTCCCAGTTGGTCATGCCCAAAACACATCCATGTGGAAGTGTGTAGGAGGTATTTTAATCAGGTGCCTGAAAGCACCTCTCAAGCCTCCTTTCAAAATGAGGAACTGGTTTTATGATGAGCTTCTTCAGGATGTCTCAGGGCTTCATAGGGATGAGCCCAGACGCTCAAACAAGGAAACTCTAATCACACTTTTGTTGGATCACAATTTGAATATTCCTAAACGGAAAATGAAGTCGAATATCTGTGAAAGGGAGGAAATGTATCTAATAAATATTTATAGTGGATAATTTAGACGATAAAGATGACTCTTCACATATGTACTGAAGCTTATAGTCAAAACAGCTTCTTTTTTGAGTTGACATATGAGTAGCCAGTGAAACGGCATGTGTCATACAAATGAAATTTGATTACAGATTTTCATTCCACAAATTAATATTTTGAACATATATTTAACTTAATTTAACTGAAAGAATATGTTAAGCTTTGGCCACAGCGTCTGTTGAAACCTACTATTGAAGCCTGTCAAATATATAAAATTGTTTTTCATCTTTGTTATGGCCTACAGACACAATATTATTATGTAATCATGTATGTATGTTTGTATTTTTTTATTGGTCATTTTGTCATTCCACCTAGTCTTTAGTCTAGTAGTATGGGTCAAGTGTGTCAGTCTTATTATAGTGAAAGGTTGATTTAGGATAAGTTGTCCGGGTTTCTGGAACTGTAGAGAATTTTATAATATCCATTCAGAGGGCATATGTGCCAATTAGCTTAGTTAACACTATGCCCTTTGTGACTATTGCAATCTTTACAGGGCATGGAACTGCCAGGAAGTACTTCACCTGTCTGTATTTTATTGACTGTCTGATTTGTGACTGATTTGCATACTCTAGCTTACTTGACTGAATAGCATGCGTTCACACTGTGCTGTGTTGATGCCTCTTGGTTATTGGAGGGTTGTCAATACACTTGTTAGCCAGCTGGTTTAGGTGGATCGGCACATTCTATTAATTAGTCATGTGGCTGTGTGGTGAAAAAGCCAAGCAAAAACCAACCACACTTCAGGGATCTTTAGCTGCCTCATCATGATGAAGAGTCAATTCTAAAACAAGAATTTGCACATTTGAAATTCCACACATATATATATACATCGGTATACATATATATATATATATATATATATATATATATATATATATATATATATATATATATATATATATATACACATATATATATATATATATATATATATATGTATGTGTATATATATGTATATATGTATATGTTAGTATGTCCACATATATAGTTACAGGGGAAATGATCCCTCTTGGCAAAAGACAGGAAGTTATTAGTTTTAACTGTTGCTATAAGTAATAAAATAAAATAAATGTTAAAGAAAATCTCTTTTATAATTTTAATCATAATTTTATGAGATCACACAATCTCATATTTATTTTATTTTAATACAAACAAAGTACAAATACTAAAAACAAAATTTATACATGTGCAGTTTTCCGTTAATAAATGCGTAGCCGAATATTATATGCATTGTGTTAAATATATTTTATTGCATGTATGTGTTGCACATATGTAGTATGACTATTTTGTAACACAGTATAACACAGACGGTTCAAATACTATTACACTGTTATCGACAAATGTTCATTTAAAAGAAACATTTCTGAGGGTTTGGACAATATTTCCTTTAACTCTTTATATCTTATCCTAATAAAGTTTACCAGAAAGAAGTAAATGAAATGTAGGACCCAATAAGACATGGGTATTTTATCCAATCATCTTCCAAGTACTACTGGCTTCTTTCTTTTTCCAGTTCACTTCACAGATGGTTTTGTTTAGCAAAACATCTGGCACATCGGTTAATTGATGAAAAGCTTTAAAGTTGTAAAAAAAAACAAATGTAACTATTACAATTGTGTTATTTTTGTTTTTTGTTAGTTTTCTATGGGTTTACTACACCATGTGTCAGCAGTGGTGCACTGGTTGGTGGGCGGAGAACTAGAAAAGCATGGAGGAAGCTATTAGCTAAGTGACAGCAGTTTTGAGTTGTTTCAGTTTGTAACACTAAAAGCTTCTCCGTGCATGATGATGATGATACTTTCTATGGGTCATAAAAATCCACTCTTATGTTATGTATTTTGCTGCTTTGTCTGGTGACCTATTTCATTTTTTGTTCCATTATTTATGTCCCAAAACTCAGAGACGGATTAAAAAAATTGGCAAGTGAATGGTTCTTTAGCTCCGAAAAATACGATGTGTCGATTTGCTAAACTAATCCTTGCAAGTCATGATGTGGAGCAAATAGGACATTACAGGTGTTACAAAAAAGGGCATGAATTATCCAATTCCCAGCCTATGCTCTGGTAAAATGCCCATGTAAATGGAGATGATGATATGAAAGTGGTGCGTAAACACAAGCATTCTTTTCATCAAAATTTATAAAGCTGTGTGTATCCATGTGCCTCTTGGATCAATTTTATGTGTTTAAACATCAAATTTTCATTTGTATTATACTTTTTTTTGAAGTGAAAAGGACCGCAAAGAAGTGCAGTTTCACAAACTGTCAAAGTCACGAAAGGAGTAGGGAAAAGGGAAAAGTGCTTCAGTCACAAATCACAAACAGAAGAAAAACTGCTGTAGGAAAGGAAGTCACTCTAAGAGGAAAGGATCCTGGCAGAGGAACAGGAATAGTCAGCTTAGTAATAGTGAAAACAACCAAATGATTATATATGGCTGCAGCTAATAATAATACTAAATAACAATAAGAGGTGAGATTATACCTTAAATTATTTATGCAAAGTTTGGAATGATAAATTGCACGTAAAATTTGTATTTGAGTTTATTAGCAGAAAGCAGTCGGATTTGTTTAAGATAAAATTCTCTCACACCTTATTTTTCCCTTTCTACTTCACTGTATTGTCCTTGCTTTCCTCAAAAAATATGCTGGAGGTTTTTGTGATCTACTTGCAACTTTACTACACAAACATAATGTGTATTAAAAATGCAGTGAGCTCACATCCGACCCTTTGTGTTTGTAGGTCAAAGCTAATAGGCGCTTGAATGACCAGTTCTGTCATTACATTGGTCATTAGGCAGCTGTTGTTGTTATACCTACAGCGGATAAAATGATTGAACACGTCACCAATTTGGTAAGCAAATATATTTCTACTGATGCTATTAACATGAAATTCTCATTATTACACATAATTTATGGGCATCTGTGGTCTGATTTCTTTGCATGTGTGGATTGGATAGGTTGTTACCGACATCTGCTGAGAACACCAATGTTCAACACTTATTTTACCCACTGTATATGTTCCTTGGCTTCAGGCATACTGCTGAGCTAGACTTAATCAACTAGTGAAGGTAGGTCCACAACAAGAGAAACATTAAAGGTAAGGAATGGGAAATAAGAAAATAACTACAGCAAATAGACTTAATGAATCCTCCAAATGAGCACCAAGTGTCAAGAAGCAGAGGCATCAGCCCCCCCCCCCCCCCCCCCCCCCTATTACATCTCTAACAACACCCAAGCCCATGTAAGCTCCAATATAAACACCAGCCGACGACTGAAAGATACCAAAAATGACTTTTTTAAAGAATGCAATTTTACACAGCCTTGTAATAGTGCCCTGTTTAGTATAAGAAAAATAACAAATAAATAAATAAAAACAGCCATTGAGAGTCCAAGGTTTTTTGGCATCACTGTAAAACTGCAAGAATTGGATTTCATGTTGCTGGAGAACTACTTTTATCTGTCAGCATACAATCTCATTTATCACTAGGAGAGGCTGTCCAAGAAGCCTCTTCAGAATAACAGTGGGACCAAAGGAAAGCAAGATCATCACTTCATTGCTAGACTATATCTTTAATGGGTTTATTCACTGAAATAGCATCATTTATTTAAAACCCTTTGTGGATTTCTTAATATGAAACAAGAAGGGGGGGGGGGGGGGGGGGGTGTAACGATATAACTACCTTCTGCTACTTGTTGGAGTAGATGTGATTTGTGCAGCACTGTCTGTAGAGTCTAGCCTCAGTAGTTTGAGTTTTGCACACTAAAATTCATCCACTGGTTAGCATAAATAGACCATGGAGTGGACATATTGTAGAGAGGTGAAGCAATGAGTCATTACAAAAAAAGTAAGGGCAATTTCCTTTTTGGTCATTATTGATTGACGCAGGAAACGGTATTCATTATATCTGATAAAAGTGCAATGATTGTTTTTCCCGTGCTTCCTTCTGCATATATTGGAGTCTTTCTAACTTTGCCTTTTGTTCTCATTTGACACATTTGAACACTGTGACTCAACAGCATCACACCATTCCCAGTTGAAAAATGGTTCTTTGGTGAAGATGATATATTTTATGAAAAAGTGCAATTCAGATGGCAGAAATTGTGCATTTTCTCACCAGTGGTGAATAATTTATCATTTCGTGTCCAATTTAAGGCTTTTATCTTTATAACCTAGCCGGCCAATAGATTTCATCTTCCTCAAAACATTTTCCATGCCAACATTAAATTCACTTTGACCTCTAGCATTTTAAAAAATATAGTGAACTTAGCCGGGGAGTTTTATGGGCGGTTCATCATCTGGATTTGTCTTTTTTACAGTTTGTGGGTATGAGAGAGTAGTAATGCACTTACTAAGAGGCTCTGAGTCAGTATGTACCAATCTTAGCAAAGACGATGGAAAGCGGAGGAAGCTGTTGCACAAAACAGCACTTTATAAATGATGGATTAATGAAAATTGTTCACAGGTTGTATTTTAAAAGGTTATATTATAAATATGTCCTGTTCCCCACCAAGCTAACCTGTGTTGAGTGCATATCAGTCTTTTGTTCTGCAGTGCTGAGTTGTATGACCACTGTTTTTCCTTCTAATTCAGGCCACCTCATTGTGAGCAATTCCCAGGCACTTTTGGAAACTAGATTTTTAAAATATTCCCCGTATTTCGCAACCCTTCAAAATACAATAAGCAATTTGCAATTTCCTAACTTGGTAGAATACACTGTGAAATGATTGCCAGGCTCACCTTGGCTTTTTTCATCCCCACTGTTTCAACTGATGAAGTATATGGCTGATTACTGAGATATTTGTATATCGCCATACTAATTTATAATAAAAATCTTAGCATGTATTACCATGATATATGTAATATTCAATATATTCATCATAAAAATAGAAACCCCTTTTGTGATTTGGACATGGTTATTAGAGAACTGTGAAAAAGAGTTGAGCCACGTGTTGCCTCATTTGTTTGTATTGTAGTAGCCAGACTTGAGTCTGACTGTACTTCTTTAAGATTTTCATTGGTCTTTTTTTGTTTGCTTTTTGTTGGACATCAGCTGCTTTTTTACTCATTTTAAAGTGGGGTTCCATCAAGACAACAGGATGACTAAATGTAATGTGTTTGACGATCTACTTTTCCCCACTACATTGCTCAAGCCTTTTAATTCAATTTTAAGACTTATTTGTAGTTTTCATAAAACATTGTATTCACAATTAAATTTACGATTTTAAGTGTGGTTAGATCATTTCATAGTGTTCTTGTTGTTTCTTTTCCTATTTTAATGGTTAGAAATATTTCTCCACCTCTTGTCATTTTAAGCTAATAGTAAATAAAAGTAAAGGTTTTTTGCTAATATAATAGATATTTATTTAACTACAAAGGTAATAATATTTTACAATTCTTCAGCCAGGAGGGAGTGCAGAAAGGTGAACTTGTCCATGTAGAGCACAAACAGTATGTTTTAAAATGTGTCATGTTAAACTGATAAATGGTGGCAGACGATGTTTTTCTTCAACAATTCAACAATTTCTTCAGTTGGATATATGAAATAAGCCAAAGTTTGTCAGGCATTTAACTTTACTTTTGTGCAAGCAAGACAATTCCTAAGGAGGTATTAGTTAGCAAACATGAATCTTTGAGGCACTCTGGTACTGGTGCAAGTGTGACAATAAAACATGTTCTGCAGCTTCAGGGTCCTCACCATAGTTACAGTTCCCTATGTAGTGTTTCCTTATTATAAAAAGCTTATGGCCATGCCACCCTGAGCACACCCCATCTCATCCGGTTTTGGAGGCTGCCTGGGAAGCGCTGTAAGCTTGTAATACTGGAGGGTCTTTACAATATAAAGCACCTTGAGGCAACTGCTGTTGCGATTTGGTGCTATATAAATGAAACTTATCCCAAAGGACCCACAGGAGCCCCTATATGGGTTTTCTTTGGGCAAGCCCATTATGGGTTTCTGCCACAAAACAGTCATGGGGACCCCGACTAGTAAAACTACATGGGCCAAGCTTGTATGGGCTGCCCACGGGGAGAAAAAAGAAAAGCTGAGGTGTGTTAAATTACACAAGAATTTGACTGCTGTTATGTAGTGATGCATCCAAGTTTGAAATTTGTGTTTCAGATCATCATCAAGTCATCAGCTACTTTCCCTGAAAACCGCTTAAAGAAGTTACAGGAATGCTTGCCTAACAGAGTTTGGTCTAAGTTTACAAATAAAGGTGGTCATACCAAATATTGACTTTTAAGCTGTACAATTATTGCCTTTTTTACTCTATTCCCATTTATGTCTGGATATGTTTCAACAAATCACTTCACCCATTTCCCATTTTTCAAGCCAAATATTTTGCATAGTACAATTGCAATTGCTTTTTTCTGTCCAGCCATTCAACATTTAGGCTTGCTTTCGTTCCAGGAGACTACAAACTCTCATACAGACTACCGCTGTGTCATGGCTTTAAATGTCAGCCGTGTGACACAGTCATGTGCAGATATTAATCTTACTGCATTAGAAGTCATTTGCAGTAATTAAAGCTCAACCTACATGCTGCATGTATGTGATTGTATGTGATTTAATATTGTTCATTATATTAGAAAGTGAACAGTTAGCAAATCAGTGTAGATGTCTCCTACAGCGTACTGCCCCCTAATGAAGTTCGCAGCTCACAATCATCACAGACATCACCCACCAACATGAAATGTGTGTGTGGGAGGTAAACTGTAGTTGGCCTGCAGAGCAATATTTATACTGACTAATTGGTGTTGTCAGTGTTGTCCATTCGGTGGCCTGATTGTTATAGTACACATCCAGCTATTTAATGCATTTCTCTGCAACATTTCTGCCAGCACTGTAGTGTCTGATCAACACTCCTGATGTACTGTAATCAGGAGAGATGCTGGATAAAATCCCTTTATTCAGCCCTGTGTGTGTATTAGAAATCTATCCATGTAATAGCAAGCCCCTGCTTGCTCGTTGTCTCTATATTAATTAACCTTTATGGACTGTCTGCCAGTTCTTCACTTTATTATCTATCTTCTGGAGCAAACACACTCACTTGCATACATACAACCAAAGACAGATGAACATTGTGGGGTCTTCACTCCACTCTGTCTGTGACATTTACCACTCTGGTAGAGTGTAACACTTAAGTAGCAAGGGTATTGAATGCAAATGTGTGGGTGTGTGATCAGATATTGGACTGGACTGGATGTCATGGAGACTAAGGAGAAGGTTACCTTTTTGATAATGGTGTTTGATATATAGGAAAGTATTGTCAGGTGTACTAGAACTCTAGAACGTTAGAGTTCATTATCGGTGCTAAAAACAGAATATAGGTTTAGAGAATCTTTTAGAGAATGAGACAGATGAGAGCACTATTCAAATCTGAAAATCCAGATGGGATTGAGTAACTGTATGTGGAAGACAGGATAATGCAGATTAAAAAAAACCCCACTGAAGGTTAAAGACAGCACGGTGGAAGGACAATAGTGAGAGATAAGTGAATAAGCAAGCCCTTCTCACTCCTGGGGCTTCAAATGTTGCCATTCTGTCAAAGCCCCTCAAAGACATGAAAAAGGTATCCTTTCTCTTTGGTGCTGTGACTCGTCTGGTAAAGCAGTAGGAAGACTGATGTCAGTACCAACCATGAACATATGGACCCTTGTTTCACAAAGTTCAGGGTTGATAAACCAACCCAAAAACCTCAAAGTGGAAAAATAAAACAGAGTGAAAAGTGAACGAAAACGAAAGTGCAAAATACAATGAGACCTGGACAACTGCCTTGTCATGCAGATTTTATCACTAATTTAAGCAGAACTCTTATATCAAGGCTTCTAACATCCTTTGTGGATGATGTTTCAAGATACAAAGAATACTTTGCCTGTATACCCATGACATGAGTGGCTTGTTACAAAATGGCAGCAATTGATTCCCTAGGAGGAGAACACAATGGGATTAGCATTCAAATAAGGGTCTAAGGTGGATAGTGAGAATAACAAGGTAATAAGTACAATGAGGAGGACATGGAGATGGAAATATAAAACACTGCGGTAAATATTAACATTGGCTGGGGAATAGAAGACATATTCAAAAAACAGAGTAAGACATCTCTATTAGGCTGTCAGGGACGATACCTACATTTGTTCCCCAAAATCAAAAATAACAAATCTTCAAGTGTGTTTCTGTTTTATACAGTATAGTGGTTTTATTTTAATCACCAGCTACTATCTGCGTTTCTTTGAGTTTAATGAATCTGCTTTCTCCTCTGGTAATGACGCGTGTGATATATTGATTTGTGCCTGTTTTATATATCTTTTCTGATTTGCACTTGTTCATATTAACAGATGCTGCTGAAAGTCAGACCTGACGCAACAAGCCCATTAATACTGCGGCTGGCGTAGCAAAGCTTGGCATCCGTCTCCTATGTTCTTTGCATTCTTCTGTTTGGCTCACAATCTCAGAAAGCCAGCAGATTTTAGATGGAGGACTCTCCTCCGTCTGTGTTGGTCTAGACAATTGTCATCTGGCAGGCACTCAATATCCAATGCCCACAGTTCTTGTCTCTTGCTTCCAGATGCAGCATATACTTGGCATCATCCTCCACATTGCCATCCGCTTTCCTATGGGATGGAAAGCCATACTCACTCCCTCCTCTTTCTAAACCTCTTTACAGACTATCAGTACATCCTTTCAGTGCCCTCAGTAAGCAAATCATTGGTTTACAAGGGAAAACAGGTGTAAGAGCCCATTCCTGCCAACTGCAAGAAGGCACAGCTGTACATGCTTGTCCTAACCGTGCTGCAGCACATTTGAATAACATTTTGATCTGGGATGAATGCCAATATTACTGTGGCAGAAAGTGCAGACAAAGAGGAAACAACACAGTCCTTTTCTCTATTATGCATGTCTGACTATGTCAAAGTTTAGCTGTAAAGCCATGTGACATGGAGTAGGTCCTCCAAAATGTAGATCTTTCAAATGAATTGCTTTCTTACTGTGATATAAAATACTTTGACAGTGTAGTTGTGGATTTCTTTCAGTGTCTCTGATGGTCAAAATAGGTAAAAGCAACCTGATGATATGTAATAGAGTATGCTTAAATATTAGAGATGAGAGATGTAGTTTTCAATGTAAACAAAAAGAAAAAAACAAAAACAATAAAACCCAGCTTCTCACGTGTTACAAGAAGCACAGGTTACCTGCTGCATTAGTGACTCCTACTGGCTTGCTGAGTCACGTGCACAATGACAGATGGTAACATATCAGCCTCCCTGTGTGCGCTTCTTGACAAGTGGAAAGGTGCAGCTGACGGGAAAGTCCTTCCCCGAGCAGACTTAACAGACCACAGGAAACTGAAAATAAAAACTTTCGGGAAAATGAGAATATTTTATAGGAGGAAAAAGTTATACCTTTTAGATGTTCAGATTACACAGTTTTCAGTGTACGTACAACTAATTTGCCTTGTTTTTAAAATTGAGGAAAAAAAATTCTCATTTTTATGGAAAGATTGAAAAAAGTGCAGTAGTCTTCTGTAGTCGACTAATTTGGCCTGGTGCAAGGCAGATAGTGGTAAGTTCACTGTTGGGTCAGGTCAAGGGCAGAAGTCATCAATATTTAGTTTATAAGCTGATGATACTCTTAGACTAAGGACTTGCAAGCAGTCACAAAAGTGCAATAGTTTATTTTGAAGAATGCAGTGGGCTAGATCCACAATGAACAGTAAACCTGAGAGATGCAGCAGCATCTGCTCACATAGCCTGTGCACAAAGAAAACAAATCTAGTGGAGCTCACAGTACAAATCAATGCGAGAGATATTTTGAGGCATCTGAGTCATTTTTCCTACTGCATAGCTACACTAGAGCTTAGGGTTCCCCTACCTGCCAAATCCCACTTTAACCTCTGATTACAAGTGACCCTAAGTCAACCTCTCTCACGGTCAATGTGTTCAGCCTTAAACCGTGGCATCACTAGGCTGTTTTTCACTCTGCTCATCACTGTCTCCTCTTCTCAACCGGAGGGAACGGGAAGGATGGACAAGGAGTGAGTGGGTATGAGACAGGGAAAAAGTGCAACATAGGGAAGAAACCTGGCCAAACAATTCTGCCCCATCATTAATTGGCAAACAATAAGGCTGTTTATACCTGCCAGTAAGAATCTGGGGCCCTTGGCTAGCCATTTCTCAGGGCTTCACAGTTTGATGATCTCCTGTAATTTATTTTTATCTGGCTTACATTGTGTGTTTAATTTTGAATTCTTTTAAGCAATTTAATGATTTTTCTGCTCATTCTTTCTGTTTTCTTTCTTTCGTTCTTTCTTTTTTCTCTGAATTAGGCAGCCAATAAGGCATGACATGAGGTGAGAGGGAATTATGGGTACAGAAGTTTATTGTTCCTACACACATATCTCATACTTTTTACCTTATTGCACAGGGTATATCCCTGGGATCTTTGCCAAGTGTGTATGTGTGTGTCTTCATCATAAAATCATGTCTCTTCTTAGGTGACCAAATTTTGTCAGAATGCAAACATTGTGTCTTTTTTTAAACCTCTCATTTACTGCAAAGGATTTCATTTTCTGACATGTGATTATATAATTTCTATAACTGATGACAATAAAAGTAATTCATTCAGAATTGAAGAAAGAAAAAAATGCTGTTTTGGATACTAACCTTTTAAAATTGGGGATAATTGCAGCTTAGTTCAATAAAATATTTAAAATCCATTAATTTGAAACTAAATAGAGCTGTTGAGAGGTTGTGATGATGCAACAGGACCCAAGGACTAAATTATACTAATGTAATAGCACACAAAACAAATGTCAATACATGAAGCCTAGGCAGGCCTAGAGGAGAGGTACTTCTTTTTCATGAAACTAACTGAAGCCCAAGTTTGTCAAAATGTACAGCTGGTAGGGGGAATGCAAGGAAAGAAAAGGTGTTGATAAACATGAAATTACATTTTAAGCTTTTTTTATAGTGTCCTTAATGCCTTTTTCTTTGCTTTAGTATTATTATGAACACTCATTGTACTCTGCACACACACTTGCACTATGCTACTGTGATCTAATGCTTACTTTTCCTTAGTTCCCTATTGTCTTTCTCTTCACTTGTCTTTGCTCTTCTTACCTCCCGATTGGTCTTTTCATCACAGTTTTCTAGCATTCTGTAACAGGTTTTTATTATTCTGCTACTACCCTCCCTATTGGTATTGTCCCCTATCGTTCTATTGGTAGTATTTATTGATTACACTTTACACTGACTTGCATTTACATTCACCTGTCACATCATTAGTTACACCTTGCAGGTCCCAGATTGGATCCCATTCTTTCTACAGAACTGCTTTAATTCCTAGATAGATTCGAGAAATTGCTAGAAACACTCTTCAGAGATTTTTGATCATATTGACATGATAGTGTTATGCAATTGCTGCAGATTTGTCAGCTGCACATCCATTATTCAAGTCTCCTGCTCCACCACATTCCAAAGGTGATGTTGTGCCTAGTGATTTTGGAAGCCATTTGAGTACAGTGAACACATTGTTAGTGAACTAACTCGTTGTGATGTTCAAGACACCACTTTGAGATGATCTGAGCTCTGTGAGATTATCCTGCTGGAAGCAGCCATCACAAGTTGGTTACTTTGTAGTAATAAAGGGATGGACGTGGCCAGGAACAATGTTCAGGTAGTCTGTTGCATTTAAACAATGCTCACTTTGTTCTAAGGGACCCAAAGTGTGTCAAGAAAATATCCTGCACACCATTACACCACCAGCCTGAACCACTGATACAAGGAAGGAAGGGCCCACACTTTCATTCTTCCTATGCTAAATTCTTACCCTACTATTTGAATATTGCAGTAGAAATTGAGATTCATCAGACTAAATAATGTTTTTCCCTGTCTCCTGTTGTCCAATTATGTGAGCTTGTATGAATTGCGGTCTTTGTTTCCTGTTTTTAGCTGACAGGACTGGCACCCAGTGTGGTCTCCAACATGTTGTGCTCTTCTGCATGTCTCGGTGGAAACGAATGGTTATTTGAGTTGCTGTTGCCTTCCTACTAGCTTGAATCAGAGAATCGCCCCTTACTGGATACTTGTGATAGTTGTGGGGAAAATTCCCACTATCTGTGAGTATCTCAGCATTTTCTGAGATACTCACACCGGTATGTTTAGCACCAACAACCTCATTCAAAGCATTTTAAATCCCCTTGCCTTCCCATTGATAATGGCCTCCATGCTACGTCGCATACAGGCAACACTTTGTGGTAAAAAGGATCCAACTCCAGCTCCAAGTAATGAGTGTTTAAAAGACAATACTTTTCAAAAGCAGGGAAACACAAAGGTGTGGTGGTTAGCACCATCACTTCACAATAGGAAGAATCCACTGGCCAGCTAAAGAATTTCTGTCTTGAGTTTGTGTCTTCTCGCCTCTCTTCAACAGTCCCAAGACAATTAACACATTAGGCTGATTGGTGATAATTGACCACGGGTGTGAAAATTAGCATGGATGGCTGTCTGTGTCTAAGTGTTAGCCCTGTGGCAGATTTGTGATGCTCCAGGGACTCTTTTCTTACAACAACTGCCATAGGCTCGAGCCAAAACCGGGACCCTGAATTGGATATGCAGAATCAAATAGATGAATGGATGGATGAGTGGTTAGACACCATCTTAGAAACATGGTTTTAAACAGATGCTTACTCTGGATGGTATTACCCTGGTCTCCAGTTGAGTAGTTTTTAACCAGGATATATCCTTTATATTAAACAAATCTGTAGGACTACTGTCTTGCGTTTGTGGAATATTGCTAAAATTAGACACATCCTGTCTCAGAGTGATGCTGAAAAGCTAATTCATACATTTATTACTCCTAGGCTGGACAATTGTAATTCATTATTGTCAGGCTGAAACCCTCTTTTCACCCTGGAAAGAGTACTGACAGGTACTAGAAAGAGACAGCATATTTCTCCCAAATTGGTTTCTCTTCATTAACTCCCTGTTAAATTCAGAAACAAATTTAATAAATAATAAAATGACAACTAAATAATTGGTCAGGCCCCATCTTATCTTAAAGACATCATAGCACAGCTTAGTACTATCACCCCAATAGAGCACTTTGGTATCAGACTGCTGGTTTACTTGTGATAACTTGTGTTCCTTGGGTATTTGAAAGTAGAGTCAGATGTATATAAACTCCTCTGTATTTAATTATTAGATGACTGCTCTTCCCTCAGTCTGGTTCTGCCAGAGATTTCTTCCTGTTTAACGGGTGTTTTTCTTTCCCACTGTCACCAAATGATTGCTCAAAGGGAGTCGTCTGACTGTTGGGGTTATCTCCGTGTTATCGTAGGGTTTTTACTTTAAAATACAAAGCGCCTTGAGGTGACTTATGTGTACTTACAAAAACCAGAGTTTAAATTGTTATACACATATATACACTTTTAAGCAGAAGCTACAAGTAATGGCTGGCCATAATTGTTCATTTAAAAGTGATTAGAGAAATCAATATAGAACCTGCAGCTCTAAACAGTCAGTGCTGGGCTTAGAGTGGAGAGTAGGGGCGATTGGGGGGGGAGTGTCAGGGTGGGTGGCTGTTTGTGTGTTGTTTTTACATTGATTGCTTTTGCTGATGCACGTGCATGTTAAATTGTGC
The DNA here is from genome assembly GCF_964374335.1 of Astatotilapia calliptera. NCBI lineage: Eukaryota > Metazoa > Chordata > Actinopteri > Cichliformes > Cichlidae > Astatotilapia > Astatotilapia calliptera. Next base: position 24,672,233 of record NC_137433.1, read on the forward strand.
TTGCCGTGTTGTCCCTCAGGGGTATAGACTAGTGATTATTTTAATGGTTTCAGTACATTTTAACTGTGCAGTAGCTTACCTGCTATTGCTTTACTTTATTTGTGTCAAGCCATGTTGCTTACCTTGATTTCTGGTTTTGGTCTCTTTGTCTATATATCCTCTTTCAATCTCCCTTTCCTCTTTCCTTTCTCTCCTCCATTATAGTTTTGCTTAATGTTCCATGCTGTATTGTTATTATTTCTAAATAAACCTATTTTCATTCTCAGCCTTGTCCATGTTGTTTTACTTGTTGCATTACCTTTCACAACAACCTGTTCGATTCTGTTACGGGTCTTGTATAATTTTTTTTTTTATGTGGCCTTTATGTGGCCCTCAGGGACCCATGGAATAACCCACCATGCTTACCATAATGACAATTCACCCAGTGTATTTAGATTTCCACATATACACAAGCGTGAAAACACACTTGTTTCACACAACACCTCGCTACAAACATTAACATCCTACACCTCTCTCTTAGCCTGGGGTGGTTTTAACGAGTCCTTATAATGTGCGTGTACTCACATCAACATGCAAATAGCAAATACACATCTACACACACACACACACACACACACACACACACACACACACACACACACAGTATTTCTTTTTCTTTTCTTCTCTCGCCAGCTACACAAGACATATTGACTGTGGAGTCTATCTGTTCTGGCTCACGGTTAATTGCATGAAGCTCATGTTCAAAGCTATTATTCACTTCTGTCTTCTCAGGGATTATTTACACACACACACACACACACACACACACACACACACACACACACACACACACACACACACACACACACACACACACACACACATACGTGGACACACATATGTGTATTTCTTCTGCTTAAGCATTGATTTCTTTTCAAGTGAGTCCAGTTGGCCCTGAATATTAACATTTAGTGTTTTCTATTGTACAGCAATCATTAATCATTCAGACACCATTGCCTTCTCAGACACACTCTGTCACACACACAAACACACCTGCATGCAAAGACATAAACCTACATAAACTACAACACCTTTTACGTAAGAAAAACAAAACAAAACAGAGACACTCTTTTTGTGATAGTGGGCAATGCTAAAACAGCACTTCTTCAGGTCAGATGTCTTCAGTAGTAGGGTTCAGCTCCACTTGGACAAAAAAAAATTGTACACATGATATGTAAATTCATCTCCTGGCAATGGGAAATGAGTCCTTCAGCTTATTTTTCAGGTTTTGTTTGATACTTTGGCTAATTTTAGTTTGAAAAGGGTGTAAATGTGTTTTTATTTGGCGGGCTATATTATAACAGGTATTAGCTGCACAAATAGTGGGGAGAACACTGGCCCACCTTGGCCATTGTCTCTGTAGTTTCACAGAAGCCCATAATCACAATCTGATTACCATTTATTCCCCTTTGTTTGTGTGTCCACCTACTTCAGCGTGTGTGTGTAAGTTTGTGTATATTTAAATGAGTTGGAAGGTTTCTGGTCAAGCCACGGAGATGGAGAGGTTGCAGGTGTTCTTGTGTGCGTCTGATTATTCTTGCTTCCTTATAATGGGATTGAATACATTTGTATTCATATACAAGTGCATGTGTGTTTGTGTCTCTCTGTACCCTTATTATGTAGATGAATGGATATAAAATTGTCCCATATTGTAGTCATGCAGACCTGGACTGATAGCTCACATCCCTCGAGAAAGAAGCAGACAGGCAGATCATACTTTATGACTGACAGGGGCCAGAGCCATGTTGCTCATACACAGCCACTTCCCTTTTACTAACATCCTTTAGTTATTTTGTGTACAGTTTTCAGGGTTGTGGGCTTCATTTGAACACCAGTGAATGTGTGTTAGTGTTAACACCTGCATGTGAGACACTGCTATGCTTGCATTCATGCATGTTCTCATGGGCTAGAACTGCACAATGTCGCCCATTTTTTTCTTTTTACTGGATTCAGATGTAAACCAAATCATCATGTGAGGTCTTATAAACATAAAAAAGACTACATTTCAGCACACTTCACTCAAAGCAGTCAGCTTCTCTGCCAGGAGACATTAACATTTTCTATGATTTAGTAGATGGAGAGGGAGAATGGGGTTGGGACTTAGCTCGTTGTGGAGAGCATTAAGAAGGAAACATACAAACTGCGGCAAGGAGTTGGGCGGGAAAAATGAATTAGCATCAATAAACACAAACATTATTGCCTCTGTCTCATTTGAAAATATATTAATATAACTAAAAAAAGTTGATACAACTCCCAGCCTCAACATTTAATTATTTATTAGCTGCACCACCATGTACAACCTGTAAAAGTAAATGTCAGTGTATAATTAAAATAGCAAAAACTGAGATAAGATAAGCGACACAGGGGTCTAAGCTCTGACCCAATGGTTACTGTGAAGATTGAATCTGTGATCAGACTTGGCAGTGTTCTGAGATGTTGTTTAAATGTCAGCTACAAAGCAGGTGCTCATGCATCAGGTAGACTTTGCAGAAACGAGTAAAAAAGGGAAAGAAGAAGTAGAGGGAATGAAAAGTTTTTTTCATCTTTCACAATGTACGAGATGGTCCCAAACAAATTCTTATTTTTGGGCAAAGCTGGAAAGGTTTACGATGTTAATTTGAGAGATCTTACTAAAAAAATCTCTTTGCATAGGTTGAAGAGTAAGTCTTAGGTAAAAGATTTAGGTGCTATAAATACTGTTGGTTTAAGATTCTGCTGATAGCATGACAGTATTCCTGATGGCCTTAACATCTTTCTTAGGCAGAAATGTGCCATTGCAGTATTTATTAAAGAATTAAAAAAGTAAAATGAAGACAGTGCCATGTGAACCAAATATGCAGTGTTTCTTGATACAATTGTGCCTTTGTGGCTTTTAAATTCTGTTACGTAAAGTAACTTCAAAGATAATCACAAGTATATTTCAGATTCCCTCACTCTTAACAGCGTGTGCATGGCAGGAGGGTGAGACACTGTGCTGAGATGACTTTGAGGACTATAAAATGAATAATCTACAGATTTTTTTCATTATTTAATTCTAGATATATAATTATCTTATTCATTCTCATGGTCTGAATACCTCACTGCTATGCAGAGGTGCTGTTTCTATACCTTCTTTGTCTTAATTGCATACTTGAAGTAATTGTTTTTCTTGCCCCACACTGTGAATTATTAATTATTATTATTTTTGTACTGCATCAGAAAGAGGTGTGTGCTATGAATCTGGTTAACTGCATGAATCTTGGGTTCAGTGCGTGTCGCTGATCACATTAGCCTTAACCATTGCTCACCCACAAATTGGATGGGGATGTTTAATAATAAAACGTTTAAATAATAAAAATAGGAATTTGTAAAAAAATATATTATTCATCCACACATCGATCCACCCATCCATGCATTTTCTGCTGCTTACCCAGTTCAGATTCATTCAGAGCCTACTGCAGTTGCCATAAGTCAAGAGACTGGTTACACCCTCAACCAGTCACAGATCTGGAACAGAACTAATGTATAAGCACGTTTTTTAAAATTGTATTTATTTGTTATTTTTCCACCAGTTAAATAATAAATTGTCCCACTTGCTCAGTTTCTCAACAGATGGGAATAAAATATGAAAGAAAAGAGGTTGTTATGTTTGCTGTAATGTGTATCAGTTTTCATACATTCATTAAAAATATGCAGCCGCACATTTTTTTATGAATGAAAAGTAAAAGAGAGGAGTGTAGAAGAGGGTTTCTAAACCTAAAACGGGAGATTCCCCTGTATCCCGTTTCTGTAGCTGCATAGGGAGAGTTCAGGGTCAAGCAGCAAAATGTTCAGAAACCCCTGAAATACAAAGGATACACATGTGTAACATTGCTGGATTATTTCAAAGCACAAAAGATCACCATTGCAGTACTCCAAAGCTGAAGATTAGTGGCACAGTCGGCTGGAGAAACTGTTTTGTTGAGACAGCTGAACTGAACACATCTTACTTTGGGATGTTGTTGTGATCAATTTGGCTGTGAAATGGCATTGCTGTAATCACATTACAAGTCTTTGTTATTAAGACAGTTGACGATTAAGTTGGCATTTGCTATACAGGAGTTAGAGTACGTAGTTCCCTCCACAATGGGTTGATAGAAGGGAACAACATACTGGAATAAGTGTAATGTCACTAAATAGTAAATTTTACATTTTTCCATCTGTCCAAAGCAGAGTTTTCCAAATCTTGTGGTGTTTTACCAAGAAAAAATGTGTTATCTTAACAACAAAACTATTGCCAGTGACCAGCAACGTGACTCAGAAATGTTGAAATGAGTCCCACCTGGTGAAATATTAAACTCTGAGGCATTCACTAAAACAAACGGCTTATAAAGATTATGTTTAAAAAGAAAGGGAGGGGGGGGGGGGGGGATAAACTATGCAGCACTTCTATAACTTAATGTACATACATAATGTACACTCATACTATATTATATTACTCTTTTCTCATTCTTGTAAACATCAACATTTCTATATTTCTATCAGGCTTCACGATTTTTAACTTTATCTCTTTTTTATTCTGATCTTCTCTCAGATGCACATCATCGGTGCACCCTCTGTGTCCTGTAAAAGGTCTACTATGTACCTAGTAATTGGTTTTTAATTGACCTGATTCTCAATCCTCTGCTATCACTGTATCACAACACTTTAATTACTGCTTATCAGCCACTGAGCCACATGATTCTATAAAACATCTGAACATTTACGAGAGTTTGATGGGAATAAAGACAGGTAGAGAAAAGGTAAAATTGATAATAAAAGAAAATAAATCAGCAAAGGCATAGGCAGCCTGTGTTTGAAAAAAAAAAAGCACAAGCCTGTGCTTACAGCTAGAATAAGCAAAGATGAGGGCAGACAAGTGTGACTAAAGTGACAGAGGCAGCAAGATAAGGAAAAATTGTGGGCAAAGAGTAATTTTAGCCTTTGTGAAGAGGCACACATAAATTCGTTCACCTGAGAAGAGCTGCTTTGAACTTGTGGATCCTTTGATCGGCCACCATGTTTTGTTTCCTATAGCTATCAGTCCATCTTGCGACAGGTATCAACCCTGAACTGAGCAGTAAAAGTGCTGACATGAAATGGAGCCACGTTTATTCTTTAAGAACGAAGAGGAAAGATGAAAGGGAAGATAAAAACGGGACAGAGATAGAGAACGATAATTCTCCACGAAGACTGAGGAAGAGTAAAGTGTATATCTTTTTTGTGAAATCAGTTAGCTCATATTTAGTTTGACGAAAATGCATTGGGTGGTCATAGCCGCTTAAAGGGTAGTGTTAGCTGCATAAAAGATTAAGTAAACATGCATTTGGCTTCTTTGTAAGCTCCTTTGAATGCATTTGGCTGTTGCAATAACAGCATCAGGGTGAAGAAACTCGAGAAATACCAAGGACTAAGAGAGGAGCTCAAAAAGATGTGAAGGGTGAATGCAGCAGTGGTCTCCTGTGGCAATCAAAGCACTTGGTGATGTCCAGAAGTCCTAAGAACAGCAAAAGTACTGTGGAGGAGCTTCAGGCCTCTTGTAGACGACCCCAGCTTGAAGGATACGCTTGGCTCGCTTGAAGGCGAGTGAGCAAGTTTGATCTCTATTATACATTTATCACCCCAACCAGTCACTCAGATGACCGCCCCTCCCCGAGTTCTGCCGAAGGTTTCTTCCTATTAAAAGGGAGTTTTTCCTTCTTCCACTGTTGCCAAAGTGCTTCCTCATAGTGGGTCATATGATTGTTGGGAATTTCTCTGTATCAATATATAAAATAAAATACCAGTTAATAAAACTATATAGTTAGTCTCAAAAAGGTACTGCATTGTTTAATCATTTTATTTTCGTTGCCTCGGTCTTACATAGTCCCTATTTGGTAATATTTTAAAGGTGTGGTTTCTACATTTTCAGATAACGTTCCAACCCCCCTCCCCCGATCCACTATCTTTACTATGTTTAGTAATAAAATATGAAATTGTTTGGTTATTATTTAGTTGGAAGCGACTATAACTCCTTCTTCAGGTAGAAATGAGGAGTGTAGAAAATGTATAGTTATCGCTTCATTTGCCACTTTTGTTAAACTTTATATGCATAGCAACAAAGCATTTACAGGATTTTACAAGACTGTTTCAAAGGTAGGTCACTAAACATCACCATGTGAGATATGCTAATTTTCTGTAATTATCTGATGTTACACCATATAAATATGTCTACACCTATTTTAGTGATATGATATGTTCAAAATCACAGAATATTCAAGCTGGAAAGATACACTCAAACGCAAATGTAATAAAGAGAGATAACAAAAACCGCAGCTGTCTGTCACACTTCTCTGACGGCTAGTTGTTTCTCTCTTGTCATAATTTCAGCTCATTTTTCAGTTAGTTGACCTTCTTCAGTTATTTCTGTAAGTGCTCATGCCACATTAAGTCAAGAGCTGCAGTGAGTTATTGAACAAAGTGGGTGTATCAGCATGCGTTAGCTCTTCTTTTTGTTTTTTTTCTTTTATCTTTTTTATATCAACAGTTTGTTTTGTTTTGTTTTGCTTTTTAATTAAATGACATGTCGCTATTTACTTTGTTATTTTGTTGCAGCGAAGCATCATTTGGTTGAATAAGTTTATTCAGTTAAATGAGTGAAGTTTTCAGTTTTGTGATTCTAAGTATAGTTTAAATGGCAAAGTTAAAGAACAGCTACAAATATAACCACAATCCTTCTGATTATCAGGTTAGAGTGAGCCAGAAAGAACTGGAAGGACATTCCAACACCTTCAGTTTATAGTAATTAAATCTGATAAGCCAGTTTATGCATATTATGGTTGAATAGTCAATTTTTCAAGTGCTGCAGCAAGGCATTACTTCCAGTAATGGCATGCGGATACTTATGCAGTAAAAAGAAAATAATTATTTCCCATGCCTGCTTACACCCTGAGCACATCCCTTTTTTCTTCCTGTCCTGTGATACGTTGGTGTTGGAGATGAAAATAAAGTTGCTTGCAATATCCCAGCATTTAGCTTGCGCCACAGAAGAGGAATTAGCTTAACCCTCTCAAGGCAGGCGTTGCAGATTTGCAACAGTTAAAAGCTAACAACCTGATTACCCCACATACATATTTTATGAGGTTTTTTTTACTCAAAAGTACCACTGCAGGTATTCTTTTGTGCATTAGCAACAAAAACTTAATTTGAGCCTGAGAGGGTTAAACAGAATAAACCTTTTGCAGGTTTGCAGGTAATTGTAGGTAAATGGCAAATGGATCAACAAATATTACCAAACACACACTTCTACTGCTAGCTAAATAAATCAAAGATGTATTTATCAAAGATTGAGACAGTAACAAATACACAGCAGGAGAGAAAGAGGGAAAGATTATTTTCAAAGGTAGGAACTATGCAGCAAGTAAAATCTTATCAACTGGAAATATTAAGCTTACATGTAAAGTTCTAATTAATTTTGGAATCTTAGGTTGGTCATTTTGGATTTTGGAGAATTGCTGCAGAAAGTAGCAGTAGCAGTGTATGCAGTTCTATTAGGACAAAAATCGCAAACAAGGAATACCTCTCATGTATATTGTATGAGGTGGTCTCACTAATAGTAGTGTTCAAGCACTTTGGAGTTTAGATCAAGAGGACATCATTTCAAGCCACTTTTAGTTTAAAGCCTTGAATCACACCCCACAGGCAATCAGAAAAAAACTATGGTTACTATATTACTATATATATAAATATTACTATATAGTTACTAATGAACAGCCATCCAGTAGCTATTAGTGCTGATCACAGAGGCGGGCTTCAGCATGACAGATCCAATGACAGCACATGTCTCACCATAACCCCATGCATATGAATGAGCCATACACTGGTAAGACGTCTTTGATAGGCTATGCAGATTTGTCTGACTCATTATCTGAAGTGATTTTCACTGCATGGCGTTAGGCCCTGAAAACAGATGTGAGGTGTGAATAAGTGAGCGAAAGCATGAAAAGCACACCTTTGGAATATTGATGTGTCGTAACCTTGGTAAGAACCCATGCTTTCTGCGGTTGTGGATGAGTGTAAACTGATGCAAGAACTGATACATATAGTAATTAATAAACTTATAATTACATGTAGAAAATTATAACACATTCAACGACCCGTTACTCTCATTAAATAGTCCTTTTCACCTCCATGACCAACAAAAGCATTTCAGACATATACAAAAGGCATCACACATTCATACAATTAAGACCTTGTTGATGCTTTTTCAGTTTCTTAAGAAAGTTTCTTTTTTTCTTGAGTTGATCTACAATTTGTACTTCTTCTCTGCTTCACACAGCACACCAACGAGCCCCCTCGTGCTCCTCAGCTCTCAAACAACATGTGATATAATTTCGAACAATTCTCGAGCCACCGCTTTCGCAAATTTTTATCCCACTTGGTTAAGAAAGTTATACTGTACAGGTTCGGTATTGTGAACCTGCGTGTCGTGGTTACCTCCAGGGTATAGCACTAAATTAACATGTTTTGTTATCTTTTTTATGTGCCGTTGCTTGACAACATAGTGTGTGAGTGTGACAGATCTGGTCACACTGTATCCTCTATTCTCCTTATCTTGTCACCCCGGTGTTATCGCTCCAGACTGTCCTGCCGACTTTGTCAGATAAACTTTGACTCTGAAAATACAGAAGAGCAAAAGGGTCATTCTGTAAAAAAAATCAAAATAGAAAAATCATGTGCACGTGGATGAATTTACAATATTACATAAGCTATAACTAAATTTTTTTAGTAGTTCTAGATGCTTCCACACAATCCATGTATGAGGTTGTTTATCATGGAATGGGTTAACTCGTTATTCGAAGAAATATAAGTCATGCTTAGAATTACTCTGTGTCTTCATTGTTAGTCTGAACATATAAAAAACGATTTTTCTTTTTTAATCGTCAGCATATTTTTGAGCACACTCCCACAGTCATAATCATAACGAGAAAGAATGTAGCCAGTCTATCTGGAGCCTGGAAGTCTTGAGGTACATGGCAGTTTGGTTAGGCAAGGTGGGATGTACTAAATGTATACATGAAAATGTACATGAAGTCTAAACTGTAATCTCAATTTCTTAAAGAAACAAAGTTTATTGCAGTGTCCACTTTGAGGTTTTTGCCCTTCTAGCAGCATTTCCTGCCCCTTTATACCCTGGGGGATGCAGAAGCACATCAAACCGTGAAAGGAAATTATAATCTGAGAACCATTTCATGGGACCTTCAACTACAAAGTGAATGCTACGTCCATATAGCGATCTCTGTAATAGCACACAGTGCCTGACTTTTTTTGTGTCTTTTTGTAACCTGTGCCCCTTTGCTATTCTGGTGACATGCTGTTAACTTGATTGCTTTCAGAAAAGCAGTATGCGGAGGTGGAGTGAGGGGTGGAGGGTCGGAGGGTGTCAGCAGTAACCAAAGGAGTGCAGTGCATCTTTGTGAGGGAGGGTTTTCCAGCTGCTGCTGCACTTACTTATATACATTCCACTCTAGGCTTAAATCTGTTTGAAATTAAAATACATATGTGTTCTGAATCTGAATGCGACACACTTGACTGGCCACATATATTTTTATCTTAGTGCTATGTCTTCCTGCGACATCCACTGATAATGGATGACATTAAAACTTTTAACTTGCAAACTTTGACTCATTGACTCATATATAATCAATAGAATACAGTATAGTCAGCTCTCAGTGCACATGTTCTGTGAGTCATTAAATGCATTTTCAGCTATAGAGCTCCTTATCTCGCATGCTTTTTAATTTGAAGTAATTTTTAGATATTTGCATTACCTAATGCATCCTTGTCCTGCCCATCCCTTTATGTAGGACGACTTTAATTTTTTAAAAATCTCTTCTAAAGTGCAGCTAATTGCTACTTTGAACCATAGAGGGAAATCAAAGTGAATATACTATTAAAATACCATTAATATCAGAGAAATGTTAAACAAGGAGCACATAATGGAAAAACACAATGACAGAGATTTCAGCCATCCCTCAGACACATACACAACAACGTGCACGTAAAACATTCGAACAAGAAAGCATTTTTCTTTGAATCTCCCCCTTTTGTGTTTCCATATGGTAATGTAAGACGCACTAAAAGCAGTCTGGTCTGTCAAATGTCTTCACAGAGAAATGTGAGTGGATGTGTAAGCAGTTATATTCGTGTGTCTGTGTGTATTTATCAAGTGCACATAAGGTTCTTTATATACACTTTAAAAGGAGGTTGAAAGTACACAGGTTTTTAAGAGTTTGCCTCTGTGTGACGTGAGTTTGTGTATGTGTGTGTGTATGTGTACTGTACGTGGGGACAAACCACTGCACTGCAGACATTCTAGCAGCTTAAAGCACCCCCTTGTGAGCCACATGCTGCCATCATTACTTAGAGCTTGGCCTGGTTCAGCCGCCAGCACTAAATATGGGGTGGTAGACACTGTGCCTTACGGGGTCTTTTAACTTCACAATTGGTTGTCCCAGATCTGTCATCCCACCATGGAACAGAGTGTGCACAAATACACATATGACTGTGTGTATATGTATGTAGGACAGTGCATCTTCGTGAATGCACGTCTTGGTTTATGTGTTTGTTTTCTCTGTCTTTCTTTAGGGATGTTTTCTGAAAGATACTGAGCAGAGCTCAAACTATTTTTGTTGGTAGGTAAATGACAAGTTCTTATTCACTAGTACATAATGCTTCAAGTTTAACACAAAACAGCTTCTGAAAGCATGGCTGATCATGGTGGAAAAGTTCAAATGATTTCCCACTTCACTCTCAGGGGTTTTATCAGAAATGTATGTTTGTGATATTTGGCTATATCCACAGGAGGCGCACTTACTTAATGATATATTTTTCCAAATGCTGTTAGGTCCAGTTAGACTTTAAATCATTTTAAGCCTGTTCTTTGGTCTTGTCGTCATTCAGTCTCTGAAAGCCTTAAAGAAAATACACAAGATCTGTTAAATTACTGCTTGTGGACCAAGGAACCATTTAAAAAAAATCAAAACCAACACAACAGTGAATAAACACTGATTAAAGCAAAAGCTACCTGGTTGTTCATAATCTATCAAGGGTCAAAAATGTGTTCCTATTGAGAAGTAATCCGGCCTGCCTGTATGGCTCATCCACTACACCATGGTAGTCTGTTAAGACCCCAAACACACATGCACAGAGCATACGCCCACACTGAGCCACTGATTGAGTTGCTGCAGTAGCTACTTACTACTGTTCACTCACTGTTTTTGGCAAATAGCAAAAAACCATAGGGAAGCATTTTCATTTCCTCTTTCAAGATTTTTCTTTGGGCTTAATGAGCGCTTAACACTACCCTGACAGTAGGGGTTTAGAGAAATAAACACGAGGCCACATTCAGAAAATGATCACAATCATTGGTCAGAGAAACTTTTTTTTCTATTTTTACATTGCACCGGTATCATTACAAAGTCTTTTTTGCATGTGTCACAATATAATAATTGGGTTTGACAGTTTGATCCCATTTTAAATTCATTTAGCTGTTGACATAGTCAGACAAAACTTCTTAGGGAAATAAAGCCAAAAATCTTGCACGTCATTGTTTATCTCAATTTAAATATTCAGGAGAAGAAATCATGCTCAACAATGGACTTGACAAACCTCAACTGACAAAGCCGTTTTGAATTGCCACAACAGCTTTTTTCCTATACGATGCATCTGGCTCCTCCCTGATAATGGTTGGAATGATGAAACAAGTTGTCATTGCATGATTTGGCAGATGAAACGCTTATTTGGGAAAAAAAATGCACTGCTGCAGCCAAACAGCCATTGAATGCTGGAAGGGTCCATCTTTCAGCCTTCTGTGCTATTAACCTCCACTCAAAAGAGATTAACACACAGAAACCGAGCAAGCCTAGTTGCCAAGTACAAATATGTGCACATCTGCCTTTGCACATGCAAATAAACACAAAAATGCAAATATGCATATAGAGAAGTCTAGACACATATTGCTGTTTTGGGTTATGCACACGTGTATCCGTCTTTGCCCCGTCTTTTAGACAAACTTCTTCTCAAAAACAAAACATTTTTTAACTTCTGTTTTTCCATTTTTGGCTACCAGTCAATATGAACGCTTTGACAAATGTATAATACTTTTGTTATTATAATAGTTACTTTACAGCCTTTCTCTGATACTTGAAATACACTGAAAAACACTGAGTAATTTTAAAGTACCTGCTTTTAGCTTGTGGCCAGTTAATAAGCTATATGCATATTTATTTCAATTGATACTACATTTATAAGTGAAAACTTGAGGGATTATTTGGTGATTATCTGTGATATGCCATTACATTTGCAAATATTCCCTTGACTTCCTAAAATGATAAACATTTTAGTGTACCACTAAATTCATGTTTGGATAACATGCAAAAAATGTCCATGTATTTTCACTAGCTATTCACGAGCTATTCTTTCATTCATTAGTGATTCAAAAATCCTCCATTTAATACACATCTTATTATGCTAGGTAAATGCTCTGATCAAGTACATATAAGGTTCTCTGTGCGAGGCCATCTGTCAAAACACTAAAGCTTGGCTGAACACAACAGGACAGTGATTCCAAATACACCAGCAAATCTGCAACAGAATATCCAAAAAAGTCAAAGTCCAGATCTCATCCCAATTAAATTGCGATAGGACCTTAAGAGAGCTGTGCATAAATGAATAACCACAAACCTCAGTGAACTGAAGCAGTGCTGTTAAACAGACAAGAGACAAGTGAGCTAAAAGTATTAAAACATAAGGTCTACTCAGTTTTTTACAGGGCTTTGTCACAGGCTAGCTCTAGGAAAACTTTCTGTAGACCCAATTAAGTTAGCAAATGGCTTTATGGAAATAAATACTTTAATTTACATCATTTATGTTAAAGTGCAAAATTTCTTCTTTGTATAAATGAAAAGCACTAATGCTATAATTACTCACAGGGTGATTACAGGGGCAGTATGATTTGTTTTCAGTTTTCCTCTACTATCAATTAAACTAAATTATGCTCTTTTTCTTGTTTATGTTTCCCTCTTGGTTCCCACTGCTTGAATACTTACACTAACCTGTAACACATGGATGCAGCTGTCAAACGGTAGTCTTCAAGTACAAAGTAGGCTTTAAGTAACTTATATAATGTTTTCCATAAATACAGATAACTTGTCTTTTATTAGTGACCTTTGAGGAACGTTAAAGCAAAGTAATGTTTAAAGGACACAAGTGAAATGTGGGTTAAATTTTTTATCTGAACATAACCGGTATATATAAAAAATAAGTAAATATAATAAATACATAATATTGTATTTGGAGCTCCTTTACAGTGTGCACTCAACTCCATATGTGAGGTCTAGAGAGGTAGTGTGTCAGATAAATGGTTACATCCGTGGTCATTTCATCTCTCTATAGTGCATTGATCCTGTTCGTCTTAACTGCACACCTGAGGCATTACCAGAAAAAAGAATCAATATTGAGTCTTTCTGAGCTTGTGTTAGACATGATATTTTGTTTTTTTCTCTTTTTCTTCCTTTATGTGAAAACTCACACTACAGTATGCATGATGAACGGCCTAGCAAGTTCACTGTACTACATTTTACAGCACGGAGACAATGCTACTCTGAGTCTACATTAGATTCTGCACAGCCACAAGATACATGCTAATTATGTATTTGAGTTCATTATGACCGCCATTTTCAGAAGCTGTTGATTTAATAAATAATAAAATAATAATAATAAAATCCACAAAATGCTTTGTATTGTAACAGCATGCATACTGTTACATAACATTTCACCATAAACAAATTAGTATCTTAACACATGACATTAAAACATAAATGAATAAATGTGTAGATCTCTAAGTGGGAAACACAGCGCAGTAATCCAGCAATGAAAAATCCATTAACTTCATTTGTGAAGCATTACACAGTATTGGATAAGCAGCCTCTAAATGCATTCCTTTATAATTTAATACCTTGCAATTCAAATTAGAACTTTTTTAGGAATATTTGAAATACATTATATTATATTACTTTATATCATCTCAATCTTGCTTTAGTATCACTTGAATTAGCTTATCACTTAAATGGTATTCTGGTGTGTGCAAAACAAACACAATTCAGTTTAAAACTAAAACCAAGTGAGATACAAAATCACAACCTTTTTGCTTCCCATGGAGCTAATTATAGGGAAGAAAGTACTTAATATATGGTCTATTCACTTACCAGCTAATAGAAAAACTGTAATTCTCATGCACATCTGGTGCTTAAGCCATATGTAGAGATATTTGAGAGAATTTTAATAAATCGTTTTTAAAATTTAAGCCTGCTTACCTTTTCCACGTTTGGAATGCTGGAATTTACCAATTATCAATTGAATTTTTTTACTTCTTTCATGTGTATACATATGTTGTATTACCTTGAATGTTAGTCTTTTCTAACAAAAAAAAGATTAGATATATTTCTTGGATCAAGACTTGGCTGGAGTTCAGTGTTCCTTGTATTCATTATTTGCAACAAATCATGACATGACTGACTGTTCGTGGTGTCACACTGGAACTTGCAGTCTCCTCTGAACAGTAGAAGTCTCTTGTAGTAGTCGAAGCTCCCAGTTAGATATCTGAAAGGGGTTTTTTTTGCTTACTCATCTCAAACAAATGCCCCTGTATTCCACTACTGATATTTTATGGACATTTAAATGATTAAGAGAGCAATTTTGTGTATATTTGTGCACATGTATATCTGTTTGTGTATTTGGGCTTTTTTCTGTCTTTTGGCTGTGAGCTGGAATGGACTGGGTTTGTTTCTGTCTGGACTGATAAGAGGAAGCCGCTTACATCCCTCTCTTATCACTCTGCTCAGGGCTAATATCCCTTTCATTTTTTCTCTCTTTCACTCATCATCACCCTTTGTTGTTAGTGGACTGGGAAGAGGTTCAGCAACTTTTTTCTCATTTTTCTTGTCTTTCATCATCGTCTATTTCTTTTATTTTTCTTGCATTCAAGCCACCATCATATTTCTTTAAATTGCCCCAGAGAATGAACCCATCAAGAGGTCATGTTTGTTGAGAGAACGAATATTATTTATTATACAACTGTAAATGTAAACTTGATCATTTTTTTAAATTCGTCAATTTTTGTGATTTTTGACTTCTGTGCATGAAGATGGATAAAAGTCAAAGCGGCTTTGATGCTGACACACACACACACACACAGACACACATGCAATAGCTTAAAATGATTTGAGTCTTCTCATGTGGGGCAGAATGTGGGATGGAATCAACATCCTATATTTAGGTTTTCAATATCTCTCCTATCTTATTTCCTACTTTACAATTTCTGATGACTTTTTGTTGGGCGGAATTGCATTTCCCAATATATATGCTGGATAGATAAATTGATTTCTGTTGCAACATATGACAAGCTATGCCTCTTCGTCTCTCATATCAGATGCAAATGTAATGCAGCATACCCACACATCATTCTATCGTCAGGTCTGTCAATCCAAACAGCAGCGAGAACTTTAAACTCCCATTACAAATGTTTTGCGCTTAAATATACATTTATCCATTATACATGCAGCATAATACATACAGTATGCTATGTACTACATGTAATATAATTATATATTTAAGCCTATCCATTAATTCTACTTTTCAGAGACAACAATCTGTATTTTTATTCACATTGTCAAAACATAATTTATTCACTATATTACTGAGGTTGTAGTTTGCAGTGAATGCAGGAAAATCATATCATTAAAAAAGCATCAAAGTATCAAAAACATGACTAACCACTGTAATAAATATAATAATAATAATAATATACATTTCACTTTAGCTTTACTATTCACCCCCTCAACACCTTTTTTGCTTCAGAATTGCCTTAATTCTTTACAGATTAGATTCGGTAAAGTGCTCAGAGATTTTGACATGATGTTGATATTGACATGATTTGTTGACTGCACGTCCGTGATGTAAATGTCCTGTTTCACCACACTCCAAAGATGCTCTATTGGATTGAGATCCGGTGACTGTGGAGGCCATTTGAGTATAGTGAAAAGAAAGAAACCAGTCTGAGATGATTTGAGCATCTGGAAATCCTGTGAATGCAATATAACTCAAGAAGGAAGTCAACAACATTTAACGTCTGAGATCAAATGTCATGTTTTCAGAAAATCTCGTGAAGGCTGGCACAAGGTGACACGGGATTTTGAAATTGGTTCCATAGGTATATCTACTAGCCAGCTGAGGGGTAGCACTGGTAGCAATGACCAAGGGGTAGCACTGGTAGTTGCCAATATTTTTTGATTTACTCTTGCCTTCCTAACACCTCAAAGTAATCTAGCTATTCTCTTTTGACCTCTCCTCTTTACAAAACATTTTTGCCTGCTTACAGTTTATTTTATTATATGTTTTTTTCAGACCATTCTCTTGGTGCCCTGTAAACCTAATGAAACGGAGGTTTACAGGGCACCTTAATCGAATACCCATAATTGACACACATATAACACCACCTACACTTTTTATGTATAAAAAGCACATGTTAAGACAGGAAGACAAAAAAATGCCACATGAGTTCTTACTTATCTTCGCATCTCCTTTCAAAGCCATCACTTGTGATCTGTTTGCTGAATGAGAACCACATGAAAACCAACAATCAGTGCCTTTCATCCTCAACATGTAATCTTGAAGCAAAACCCTCATTCAATGCTGAGACAAGGGGCTCAAGTAATGTTATTCTGATTGACTACTTGAAAGGATGCAGTGATTTAGTCACTACGAGAGTGTCCCCTTGGCACGCACACACACACAAACACACAAATGCACACAAAGTACCATGACTTTTTTTGCAGGCATCAAAGCAATGTCTATGTCGAAGAATGTGTCCTTGTGAATAAACATATATTTACCTTGGCTATGTGCCAGTGTAAGCTGAATATTTGAATTACAGAAGTCTATTTTACCGTTATTGATGGAAACATTACCTATTTGTTCTGAGCCCTCTATTCTTTGCACACTGGGACAGGCGAAGAAGAAAAATGAATTATACTATTCATCATCTTTTCCCTGAAGGCACACTCACTAGAGAGCACGAGGAAAAAGTACCTGCAATGAAATGGAATGATATTCCCAGTCCACTTCTTTCCCTTTTAAATTTTATGGCATGAAATACACAAAGCAAAAACACAAGCACCCATTTCAGAAAGTACTTGACAGTGGGGAGAGAAGAAAAATTCAATCAATCAGAAGTAAGCACACACTTTAGTTTCTGGGAAGACTTCTAGCCTCATAACGAAAGTAAGCCAGCAGCTCTTTATATTACAGCTGTGAAAAAATGTGTCTTCTTAAGCAAGAAACTTCTGCCCATGACTTTTAATTTCATTAAAAAAAAAAGGATCAGTTTGCATCCCAGGGCTGTTAGTTTGTATCAACAAAGGACTGATTCATTTGTCCGTCATAGTACAAAAAACCAAAAAAGGAGAACAAAACCAGGGAATCCAAAAAGGCAGACATCACTAGGATTACCAAGTCTTAGAGAACACAGAGCTAGAGGACACACTACTATGGGGATGACACAACAAAGGAAAAATGAAAGTTGAGATATATAAGAGATAATGAGGACGGGGGAACAGGTGGGAAACAAACTCAGCTGAAGCTGATTAGGATGACAAGACAAAGGAAGTCAAATTAATTCAAAAGATTAGAAACAAAAGACTATCAAAATAAAACAGGAAGACAGACAGCTAAACAGAATAAGCCTGACACAGGAGAAAACTGAAAGACAGAGGAAAAACAGGGGGAGCAGAAAATGAAACCACAAAAAGGAACTAACTAAATACAATGTGAAAGTTGCTGTAGTTACAGACTTATCCAACAAGGCTAGAAAATATACCATTAAAATAAAAAAAATGTTTATAAACTTTCAAATTTTAATAAATAAATAAAGTATACAGGAACAATAAATGTAACTATTGCAAACAATGCACCATTAACCGATTAACTTGATTCATTAACTCTCAAAAAATAGTTAAAACCCTGGGTATAAATCCCAGAGCCATAACAATAATAAATATAATACTAGTGCCACTGGGCTAATGATACCACTTGCTTCAAGTAGCAATCAAATTAAGTGCTCATTACAAAGTTAGGAAAGCAGTTTCCATCTTTTTCATCTTGAGAATTTGCTATTCTGTTTGGTCTGACACTGTTAGCAGTTCTCTTATTTTGTCATATTATAGATTTAACTACATCTGCAAAGCATGTTTTAACACTTACTTTCAAAGATGCCATGGAAATAAAGTCATGTATTTCACAATAAATGACAAGTGATATTATGATAAAAGTGGCCTTTTGCTTTAAACAGTTTCATCTGATCTGTTTTCGGCTTAGTATAGCAATATATTATTTTTGATAAAATGATATTATGGCTCCTTTGTCACCAGCAAGTGGAGTTCTTTAAAACATGTACATGAGCCCCACTGGACTTGTTTTGAAAATTAAATTGCATGTAAAGCTAATATTCTCAATTATGCAAGCAATATATACATTAGGTCATATTGTTGAGCATTGCGACGCATGGGGCTATCTTAAGCTTTACCTATATAGTTATTGTTTACCTGTGAGTGTGTATTTATTTGTTTTTAGGGTTTTTTACATATCCAAGTTTCAGATGCATTGGCATTCATTGGTTTGTCATCTTAAGAATATGAAATGTTCCAACTGTTATACCGAAAAGGCAAATTCTAACAATATATTTTTTTGTCTTTTCTCTCTATTATCACCCACCCCACCAACTTCTCTTCTTCTCTCCTTCCCTTGTCTTTTTGTCCAATCACTATGTGATGTCTCTCCAACAAGGTAAGAACCAAATGTCCACAAGTCTCTCACCATTTGGTACAATGCCATCGACTTGTCAGCACCTTGTCAGATTTCTACTAAGACAGCTCTGGCAACAAGACACGCACACACACATGCACCCGTACATGCACATTCACACAGGCAAACTTCTATTTAACAGTGTGATTGTTTCATTCCGACTTCACAAACCGACCAGAAATAAAAGACCTCCTAATCTGTCCTCAGTGTGTGGGGCTTTTCAAACATTTTACAATCTCTGTTTGAGGCAATCACCCGGCCATTATTGCTTCTGCTGGGATTTGAGTCCCTTAATTTCCCCATTACCTTAGAGGGAAGACATTTTGTGCCATGTTGCAACCATTTTAAATATGCTGATACCATGTCTGGACAAGGTGCATCTAATTTTAGCTATAGTGTGTACATAATCGGAAGTCTGGTCTATTTGTTTTGGTCGTTAAAGAGGGCCAAGGGAACAATTTGAAATGAAAATCTTCCCAAGTGAATTTATAAGCTCTTCAGTAACATGATAAAGATTAAAAATAATGTTTACTCTCTACCTCATTTTTATTGTGGGAGAGTTAAAGGTGAAAAATTCACCTATCAGTTCTAAGTAAAAGTATTTCTTTATGAGCTAATTAACACACACTGTACTGCCTACTAAATGTTGATACAGAGGAACAAGACTGTTTTAAGCTGCAGGTATTTTATCATTAAGTACTAGCTAGTGTTCAATATCAATAAACTGAAAGGCATCGCGCCAGTCAATTCAGTCTGTCAAAGTTTAATTAATGCGGCATTGTAAATGAGGCCTCTATGTAAGTGCATTACATAGTAGATGCATAACTTTATCTATAGTGTCCTGATTTAGTTCTAGAAAGTTCATGGTTTTCTGCTCAACCTACTCGCATGTCAAGGCAGTAAATTTCAGGGAGTTATTATCCAAAGTGTGAACGGCATTATTCTTCCCTGCAGTCAGAAAGTGTTTGCGTTTAGCTGCTGAGACAGTGAATGTTGCACATTTCTATCAAAGAAGTATTTTTACACGCATTACTCACATGCCCTCGAACATTGTGAAGATGGGGATGATGAGGCTGTCTCGCTATTAGATTATCCAATTCAGTGATTTTTAAAATGTATTTATTTATTTATTTATTTATTTTTAGTTTTAAAAACGGTTATATGTTTGCAGGATCATTTTATATGCATTGTCCTGTATTTTGATTTTAAAATTCATGTTATAAATACATTATTATTATTATTGTTGTTACAAAATGTTAGGGCAACATTTACTCTGCCGAAGCAGGAGCTCAGGAAAAGTATTGACAGAATACTGAGTACTAAGTTCTGCCAAGTCATTCTGTTGTAACTCATCCTGCTGGCCAGTCTTGCACATTGTGTGGAATATATAGGCACTAATAATTGGTAGCGCAGGCAAGGTTATTTATCTGGGTTCAGTTGCTCTTTGATTTATTCCCTAATTAAATTAGTCTTAATATTAAAAGCATGTAAGAGAATTTGTTTTTTAGGATGCAAAAGTCTATTTTTTTTCCCTTTTTTGTTTCTTCATTGAAAATAGGGGCAAAAGACGACAATCTCCCCCATTCTTTTTGATAGAGCTATAAGTGTGTCTTGCTACAATTGCACACACATACCTAGAGATCCTTCTGTCGATATTGGTCATCCACCTCCTGTGAAGCACCTTGTGTTCTAGCGCTTTATCTTTTCATGTGATGAGCTTACAAGGAAGTAGCTGAAGGCCACTGCCACTTTAGTATGCATGTGTGTTTATATATATATTTATATATTCTGAGTAACTATTCCTCCGCTGTGCTTTTTACTTCCTGCGGTGAAGTATGTGCACATGAACACGATAACACGTACCTGAATCCGTACACAAACGTGTTTGTCTTTACATGATATGAAACATGCTCTGATTACTGAAGATAATTGTCTGCCTTAATCATCTTTGATTACCAAACTTAACTGAGCACTTTATATTATTAAAGTGCACTCTTGAAATGAAGTTACAAACTTTTGTCCAAGCCTATCTAGGTCACTGCTTTTATGGTTGTTTCACTAAACAACAAAAAAAAGTTTTTTTTCTTAAAAGAAAAAAAAAACTGTTACTTTAACAGCACCCTTGCTTGATATGACCAGAGCAGACAGTGACCTTTAGTCAGTTAACTTGCAAACAGTTTCATTAGGGATTTTAGCTAATTTTCACTGACATGTGGTGGCTTTTTAATTTTGGAACAGTCAACAAAATTAAAAAATACTTTTGAAATACTAACAACACACATATTTAATCTCAACTAATAGGCTACAAATCTGAAAATCAGATTAAAAGTTATTACAGCTATAAACAAATATGGACACAAGAGCATGTGTGCGTGCATATACAGTTTAACCATTGTTTATTATTGCTTAGAACTGTTCGTCATGATCTATGCAGGTTGCCCAGACCCAGACCCATTACAATCTCGGATCTTTTTTTATCTTAGTTTATTAAAGACCAAGGTTTTATTTGTTTTTTCCATAGAAAAAAGTTAAACTTCAGATGTGGTGATACCGATTAAGCCTTTGTCTGGCAATATAACTCAACTACACAAAGCTTGTAAAATCAAGTAAAAAGTGATGATTATCTTCCAATTTACACTCAGTTTAAAAGCTTCAGCAAGAGTTTGAGGGGTCACTTGAGAATGCATAATGCCAAAAAATAAAAGAAATCAGTTTAGACTTGAGAAAAACAACCGCTGATCCTCTCAAAGCAGAAGCTGGTGATGCAAAATTATCACAGCTTTTCCAAGTGAAGAACTGGAGCGCAAAGTATCATCAAGGCATTCAATGAGAGCCGCACAGTACAGAACAAGCCTGACAGAGGTAGGAAACGAAAGACTCTGCAAAGAAAACTAGTGAGAGACGTATCGAAAAACCCCAGAATAACTGCCAAGAAACCAGTGAATGACTTAAGTCGGGGATCGTAGTCTCAAAAAAGACCATCACTAGAACCCTGCCCAGGAACGGATTGTGAGGTTGCAGATCAAGAACAACTCCACTTCTGCAAAGCAGACACTATAAAGGTAGACTAAAGTATGCTAAGGACAATGTCGAGAAAGATTATCCATACTGGAAGTTCATCTTTTGGTCACATGAGATTAAACTAGACCTCTTTGGCCACATAGGCACTGATTATGTCGTCCATATTTAATAATTTCGACATCGATTCTCATGAATTCTCTTCATTTCTAATTGTCAGTTCTCATGTCTAGCTGCTTGTCATAGCAATAATCCTAAAGATTATCTTCTTAAAGTTAAAACAATTGAAAGCAAACTGCAAACTGAAACAACCAAAACTTGCCTAAGAAAACAGGACAAAAACATTTGGTGTCCTAAATACAATATCCTGTCAGCAGAGCACAATATTAGATTTACTTTTGTAAGAAAAAAAAATCTTTTTCTGTTGAAACTGCAGTTCAGCACTGTTTCCCCCCCACAATACACATATGAATGTACACACATACACATGCACACACACATAACTGCCAGGTAAAACAGAAGGCAGAATAAAGATATGAAGGCAACAAACAGAAACGTGCTAATGCCCTGAACCTGCCCTCCACAAGAGAACACACACACACACACACACACACACACACACACACACACACACACACACGCACACACACACACACACACGCACACACACGCACACACACACACACATATATGGGCAAACACACACGCACACTACTCCTTTTCTTAGCCGTCTTTCTCATCACTCCAGTGACTATCTCTGACATCATTGGCTATGCTAAGCCAGCAGTTTTGATTCCTTCATGGCTTCACATTTTCATTATCTTTGTACCACTGTTAAATAAGTCTTGACTGTTATTATCATTTTTTTCCCTTAACTCCCTCTCCAGTCTACATTTTCGTCTTCTCTGTGCCCCATTTACGTCGTTTATATATCTTTAATCTCCAGTCTCTGTCACTCATACTTTTTCTCAGTTGTTTGAAGTGAGAATAGAGGAAGATCGTGGCTGAAAGGCTGGGTCAGTTTGCAGAGGACAAAGGGAGTCCCTGTATTTCACTGCTTTCTTCTTTTATGGCGAGCATCACTTTAATCACTGCTTTAAGGTTCCTCTCCATCGTGACCTTATCGATGATGTAATAATAACATAACTGTATTTTATAATTATTTTTTAAAAAGTATGCTAAAGCTTTCCTAGACTAGAGACAACATATACATTTCAAGCTTCCTTTCGTTGAGCACAGTTGAGCTGCTCTGCCTGTGTGACCAATTATATTCTAATCAAGGTGTCAAGATATTAGACACCTGCTGTGTAAATCAATGACATCCACTCAATCTGTTCAGCAATTAGAACGGCTGAGTATGTGACCTTTTTGGCCCGGTTCTTGAATTCTTGGCTTTTCTTTTTCATGTAGCGTATTTACTCGTTAGAAGAACAATTTTACACACACACACACACACACACACACACACACACACACACACACACACACACACACACACATATATATATATATATATATACCCATATGGAAAAGATATATATAAATCTTATAAAGTTTGTATCTGTCTTGTGTGAAACTTGTATGAAAAGCATACAAGAGTGAAAACAGATATAAGATCCCTTGAAAAATTATATAAATGAAACTTGTATGTTTTGGATACTTAATAAAGCAATATATGAAAGTAATGAGAAATTGGCCACTTTCATGAGTAAATCATATAAGCCTTAAGCCTTATATGATTCACTACATGAAGTAGTATATGAAGTATATATATATATATATATATATATATATATATATATATATATATATATATATATATATATATACACACACACACACACACACGTGGAATACCTTGATTTTGTACTATTGGCATTACAGACTAACATGACAGTAATTTGACTTGACGACTGGAATTCTTCAAAACTAGTCTATTGTTTCTGTAGCTTGAGATAACTTCCCAGTGCCTAGTGCTCCTAAAGTAGTGTTTTCTCTGCTGTTGCTGCCGTTATTTTGGTTTTATGTGGGCAACTAAAACATTTGTTACACAATGATGGAGATAATCAGTGTAAATTGTCGAGCTGGGACAATTTTGACTTTGAAAACCTCCATTTTTGTCTTTTGTTTTACATCTTCGATGTGTAAAACTTAAGATATACACCGAGATTACCAAGATTGTATTAACTACGTGTGAAATGTGTTCATTTAGGCAGACTTGTGGCTTGTCTTGTTTCTTAGTTTTGAGTTCTACTTTCTTTTCTTTAAAAATAAGTGATCACAGACACACAAAGAAGCTGCTGCTGCAAGAGGCCCTTTGCTTTAACTTTGACTAACAGTCTAGCTCTGACTACTTAAACACTGCATATAACTAGGACCCCCTGCTACCACAGTGGGCTGAAGTCTGACTCACACACACGATCCCACAAACCCAAACATGGTATGAGTGGGATGCCTGCGTGTGCTTGTGTGACATTCCCAAGTGAGAGTTTATTTTCATGAGCACTGGCTCCCCGGGGTACCTTCCCCATGATGGCATACATTCGGAAATTTCTTCTCTGATGATGTCTTCACAAGAAAAATGACAGCGCTGATAACTGTTTAATCAGAAGTTAAAACTCCTCATTTGCATCTTCTGTACAAGCGGCCTCTTGTGGTACTGCTAATAATAACTGTTCATTCTCACACCAATGCCAGAGATCATGGGATGCATCCTAATAATGCTAATAATAAGCCATTTTAATAAGTTATTTGACCTTTCATTAACTTTATTATTTTAGATCAGAACATATTAAAAGGTGGCAGAAAAGAAAAGTCTTTTATAAATCATTTTCATCACATGTAAAACAAGGAAGACATCGCATATTTCATGTTTCACATGATGTTTCCGATATCTTCAGTAATCCTGGCCCCAGCACCTGGGCCACTGGTCTATCATTTGTAATGTCGAGGGTTGAATTATGTGGATGCTTACTTGGCATCAGAGAGGCTTATTTTTAGCCAGCTGAAACGGATGAATCATAGGGCCACAAAAATCCAGCTTTAAAGCTTTTTTTTTTTTGCATGAGTCTATCATGAAGTGAAAGGACCAAACAGGGCTGGTTTTAACTTCAAATAATGATAAGGCAGTAGATGAAAGCCTTTTAAAATGAATCTGGAATGCCTTTGATCCTCTTTTATCCATACATAATACTGATGTTTTAGCACTTTGTGTGTAATGGGCTGAAAATGTATGGAAAATGTGGAAATGCAGGGGAGACAGAAGAAAAATAGAAGCCCTTATTTTCTTCTTTAACAGATTACTGTGTTATTTTATATTCTGACCATGAATAGGCTACAGATGGATGTGAGAAGATCTCTCTGTATATGATTAGGTCCCTAAAAGGTTGTGACCTGATTCAGGGATCTCTGCTTTATTTACTGCTAAGAGTGTTAGATGTAGACAAACTGTTGAACAGTATGATAATCATACCTGCTGTAACACATCTACTCGAAATTCTTCTGCTTGATATCAAGTATTTCCATAATAAGTATATTTATAGTTACACTTGTGTCTCCTGAAATATTATTTCTGTGTGACTGAACACCTGGTCAAACAATAGTTTCTTACCAGAGTGTTTATTTGAAAGGACAAATGGCAATTGCTCAACTTCAACCTCACACAGTTCTGGAAAATAACAGACGCAACATCTAATAATTTGAGCCAGAATGAAAATAGATTAAAAGCGGCTGGCAGGTTTGATCCAGCATGCATGGCATTGACCACATTAATTTGACCAACTTTGAGTCCGGGATGTGCAGAAAATAGCTCCTAAAGCCTCTTGTAAGCAGAAAAGTTTCTCTGTGAAGGCTCAGGTCACAGAAGAAAGTTGATTCTGGGCTGAGTTTTTAGTTGAAAAGTGCTGAATGTGCATGTAGACACAAGTACCGCGCTGTGGAGTGACACGAACACATGGGCACGTGAACACAGAAGTGTGCGCTCTCTCTCTCCCTCACACACACACACACACACACATGCACACACACACACACACACAAACACACAGCTGACTGCGACACTGTGTACTGTTGCACCGAGGGAACAAGAAAAAAAAGAAACCAGAAACATAAACCCCCAACAGCAGGTATTGAATAATGTAGTAGAGAAACCACACACACACACACACTCAGGGACACACATATCTGCCTACACCTGGTTTTTGGGGTCTAGGGGGCATGAAGCTGGCATAAGGCCCGCTGTGCCTGTCAGAAGCAATCAGAGCATTCGGCTGAGGGCTGGCATTTACAGCTGATTTGTCAGGATCGGCGGGCCCACGGGGTTCGGCCAGTAATAAGCCTCCACCTGTGGTGATGGATCACCTATGACACAGCTGGCCACACAGGGAGAGACATGGCCACTGGCATGCTTTGAGACAAGACAGAACTAGACACAGGAAGGACAAGAGGGAGAGAGAAAAGAGAACAGGAGGAGAGTGTGCACAGGGGAGTTTTCTCTCCAGTTTTGCACTGCACACAATTCATAAACGGTAAAATTAAATCCCAGGTGACCTTATCTATCTGTCAGCCTCTTTAGGCTGTATATATATATATAGAGAGAGAGAGAGTGTGTGCAGAGGTTTAGTTTAATATAAGTGTTTAGCTTAGCTAACAATTTCCTTCCATCCTTCTGCTTATCAGTCAGGGTCACGCTAGGGTGGGAGCTGGCTCTCATGGGGCAAGAAGCGCGGTCCACCATGAACGGGTCACCAGTCTGTCGCGGGACTAACACATTAGAGACAGACAACCATTCATGTTCAAATTCACACCAATTTAGGATCACCGTTTAACCTAACATAGACGTCTTTGGACTACGGGAGTCACTAGTGAGAGCCCATGCAGGCATAATAATAATGGATTGCATTTATATAGTGCTTTTTGGGGCCCTCAAAGCGCTTTACAATTCCACTATTCATACACGCTCACATTCACACACAGGTGGAGGCAGCTACAGTTGTAGCCACAGCTGCCCTGGGGCAGACTGACAGAGGCGAGGCTGCCACATCACGCCATCCACCCCTCTGGCCATCACCAGTAGGCGGCAGGTGAAGTGTCTTGCCCAAGGATACAACGACCGAGACCGTTGGAGCTGGGGCTCGAACCGGCAACCTTCCGGTTACAAGACGAACGGCCAACTCTTTGAGCCATGATCGCCCCAGGCATGTGGTGACCAAAAAGAAACAGTAGTGCCCCAGCTGGCTGGTGGATTCAAGCCCAGAACCTTCTTACTGTGAGGTGACAGTCCTAACCACAGCAACGCTGTCCTGCAGGTTTTTTGAAAATGAATTAAACTAATTATTTTTAAATTAATATAAATCTTGATTGTTGTTAAGTTGATGTAGTATTTATTTAATGGCTATAAGCCAAAGATTAAAGAAGGACAAAAACATATAGCTTTTCATGATGGGTTTTATTTTTAAAAACCCCTAGCATAAAAATTACAAGCTCTATTTCTGCCTGTGGACAGGCAAGCTCAGAGGCGATACTTAACTAGACAGCTTGAGATCAGGTGAGAGCAGGAGATCAACGAAAGGATGAGAGCTATTACCGTTCAGGCTTATCTGAGCAATTTGCGAAACAGTGTAAGTGTATACATTGACCACGAAATGATCAAGCAGAGGAGGTGTGCATCAACAAGTGCCTAGCTCTAAGTATGATTCACTTTACATGGTGGCGTATCTGTTAAGTCTGACCAACTGTTACAGTACAAGAGCATCAACTGTTGCCTGCAGTGCAAGTCCTGAATCACCAGAAGGACCGCCGATCTGAGATTTACTGTGGACAATAAGGCCATATAGTCAAAATTACTTGAGCTTGACAGACATTCTTCAGATCCATTTCTTCTCATAATACTTTCTGTAGCAGCTTGCACTGCCATATGATGTATCCTTTCTCTCCCATTCGCTTTCATTCTTTCTCAGCACACTATAACTCATGGGAATGCTGAAACGTCATGTATGGCTGTATGAACGCAAAATAGTGCTCATATATATTAACTTAAATTTTCCTACTTAAAATCAGGCATAGTGCTGTTGGAGGCAGCACAAAGAGCGATCCTGCTCTATGACAGCATAGAGCAGCAGCAGAGTTATTACAAGACCAAAGCTGAAAAGATTCCCTGCTGGTTACCACATTCCTCCAAATGCGAGAGATTTCTGTCATATTTCTGTCCAAGGCTGTGAATGACTAGATCATCACGTCTGTCTCTGTCTTTCAGAAGTCTCCCTGTCAAATCTTACTATTCACACATGGTAAATAACAGATCGAATGTTCATATAGATATCAGCACATGCAAACGCACAAAGTCATATCCAAAGACCAACTCGTGCCCAAACACTCCAACCCAGAGCCATCACTTAGCTCAGTGCCTTGTCAGTCGTTCGGTGTTTTATTTTAAGTAGCACTCATCAATAATGGATGTGATGAAGGGAATAATTGATGGGACACACAGCTTCCTCTAATGCTGCTTAGTTTGACGGATGAAGGGACTGCAGGAACTCTTTGGTGAAATCATCCTCCACCTGCCCACACACACACTCATATACACCCACACTTATTTTGATGGATGGATGAACAGCAGGAACTCTGTGGCAGGATCTCTTTTAGGACTTTTACAACACTTATTATCCACATCATTTAAAGCAGTATCAATAAACTTTTAGTCAGAAAACCAATAATGGGCTCCAGCCCTCACTACAGAGAGGAGGTATGTTTGGAATATGTGGATGAATTCCCTCTTGTGGTCCGTGGTCAGTGATTACATGTAAAAAAAAAATAAAAAATGCAGCAATGCTTGTTTGCCAGATATGTCAAAAAATGATATTTCAAATTGCTAACCCAACTTAAACAAGCAAACTAGAAAGGTAATTCTCAGATTCAAATCTAGACTAGAGCATCAACATTTGAACATGTATGTATGGATTACATCATGTATGGATGTAATTCCATACAGGAATTCATGCCCTGTTGATGACCCAGGTACTAAAGAGAGGACCATTTGTCTTTTTTTTCTGTTCATTTGCATGTAAATGCATGCCTTTAAACCAGAAGAAAAAAAAAACTAAAACAGCTCTCTCAGCATGGAAAACTCTGTTCTTGCCTTTGGAGATGTCACTGTCATTTTATCTGCACTGACATCTACTTGCTACTGCAAAGCTATTTCAAAACTGTGAAGAGGGCAAAGGAGGGTGTAGGGGAATGTAAGGCCAGAGCATAAGTGTGTGCTGAATTGTGTGTTTGTGTGCCTGCCTACGCCTGCATGTGTGTTTATATCCAACTCTTAGGCTGTTGTTCTTTGTTCTGTTGTAAAAATCTAGCAGTCCCGTAAGCCATAAACAGTACATTATCCAACACTTCACACGGCAAAAGAAATATATTTAGATTTTTGTCAAAGAGGAGGGATACGTCCCGTCTTTCCCCAAGTACTGGTTTCATTAAAATGCAAAGGCTTTAATGTACACTGTGTGTGTTTTGTGCAGTTTTGTTTGTGTGTGTGGACACGTGTGTTAAAGTGGTACCTTGTGTATGGTCAATGCAGTAGAAGTTATGGCTGACTTTTCTGGGTAAGGTTGCCATTCTGGGCAAAGAAATCAAACTCTGATGCTATCTGGCAAGTTGCATACGCATCAGCTCATGTGTATTCGCTGTATGTGCTCTTGTAAACATTAGTATTTCTGCAGACAAACTTACATTTGCTTGTGTGTGTGTTCACTTTACCATGTCCATGATTTGTATGTGGCAGGTGTTCAGGGGCATGAAAGCTCTAAATGCAACTGTCTGTGTGCTTTTTAAAGACTCATTGTAATAGTAATGGAAATGATAGTGTTTCGATACTCCCACTAGGTTTAAATCTGGGACTCTCCACCATTTGACCTTAGAACTGAAGAAGCTTCTCGGATGAGAGGTGAAACATCTTCAAGTAACTTAAAGAAGTCCAGACGCTTTTCTTTGCAAGCTCCTTTGACTACGATGACCTGGATGACCGAGAACCTTCACAGACAATGATAGTGTTGTTGTTTTTTTGATTCTCCATCTCATGTGAGAAACTATTTGAGTGAGTTAGACTGTTTGTCTGTCTTATGATCTGTATAGTATAATGAGGAGTTTAACTGGAACAACCAAACTGCCACAAGAAATGTTACAGAATATATTTACACCAAAACTACTGAATTCAAGCTTGAATTACAGCGATTACTCACTTCTTGTTTTCCAGAAATGAATATAATTAGAAGTTATCAATATTTTTTAAGTGCCGGTGCTCGAGGTGTGTAATTTATTTTAATTTGCTTTTGTCATCAGCTTCATTACTTTTTCTTAATCCACTGAAAGTGGCAACGGGCAAAAATGTTTAATAGCAGGACGTCATTATATTTCAAGATTTCACGTTGAAGAGCTTTGCAGGGGTTGCATTAAAAATTAAATTAAAAAAATGAGAGAGAAATAAATCTATATTGTTCCAAATAAAGAGTTTGGTTGTTTCATTTCAACCGTCCACTCTACAAAACATTTAGTTTTTACTTTAATACGCTTGGAAATCTATAAAATGGAAGGTTATAGGTTCCAGATTAGATGCCAGTGATTTTAATCTCTAGAGGAAGTGACAGGTGGAGCTGGTCTCATTTAAACCTCTCACACCTGGGGTCTGGTATTCTCTTTGCCATTGAAGTATGTTGTGTCATCATGTCAAGATCCAAAGAGTTCTTCAAAGGCCTTGGGATGAAAGATCAGGGCTGCCTATGAGTCAGGGAATGAATCTAAAAAGGCCTCCAAACTGTGTGAAATAAAACATAGAGAAAGTCATTTACAAGCAGAAGATTCCAGATTTCAAATAAATTCAACCATGGACCAGGCCGCATCATTAAAACACAGAAAGATACACACATATACGTGCGCGTGTGTGTACCTCAAAATAAATTTTACAAATATGACCTGCATCAGAAGCTTACCAAGAAAAAGCTGTTCAATAGGAACTTTAGAGCAACAACAGTTTGCCAATTACCATTCTGGCAAAGGTTAGGAGCTTTATTCATAAAGCTTCTCAGTGCAAAAACTTTGCAGAAAAGTTATTCACAGTCCTTCAGAGAACACCTAAAGGCAGTAAACTGAGCAGAGGGGAAAACAATAAGAATCATAAGCAGGGAAGGAGAAAAACAAGGGAAAGGCAAAGAGGTAGGAGGAATATTTCTCAAATACTGAATGACAGTGAGTTAATGAAATGCTACAGAATAGATCGCGCAAGGATAATGTTTGCGGTTGATCCCATTAGGAATGCGTTCGCATCTCAGCTCTGCTCTCTACCAATCCAATAATGCTATCACAGCAGAAATGAAAGTCATCACAACACGAAGATGTGTTGTAGCTGGATAATGTAACAGCAGTGATGACTTGGATATATCATCGGGTTAGTAGAGTGCTCACACAAACAGTTAGGGCACTTTTTAAGTCACACAATGAGAAGCTGTCAGTTTAATTTCCACTGGATGTCCCAACCTCACACACTCACAAAAAGGCATTAATGGATATAACAGGCTTCCCTGGTTTTACCGGTGGGATTCGTGCCAGCGTACTGTCTAAAAGTCACCTGAGACAGCTTTTAAAATAATATTACAGGCCAGCCAGTTGCCACATCTTAGTGGGCATGCAGCCTCTGGCTTTTACACTCCTTAATGTCATCTAGACCAGGGACTGGAGCTAAATAACAACAGGTGATCTGAACAGTAGAATAGCATAGAATTATTATGCATGGAAATGACATTTGAAGCACAAAAACTGTGCTGAGTACTTTCGTATTTTAGTCGATAATATTAAGACTTACCATCCACAGGGAGAGGAACTCAATCTGCTATTGTCAGGTCCAACAGGGACGGTTCTGGAGCTGCAGAACCAGGAAAGCTTAACTGATGTTGAGAGCCATACACTTGTGATGTTGAGGGCCCAGCTTTCCCTGATGGTTGGATAAGAAAAGGAAAAAACACCAGTCTTTTCAACTGTTGTTTCATGTTCTTGATGATGGCAGTAAAAGTGAAAAAACCTCCAGCGCTCATAAGTTGTGTAATACTCACCAGTTATTGAATAATGTATCTGTGCTTCAATACCTCTCACTGCATTGCGAACATTTGTTGTGCATCTAAAATCAGATGATCTATAGTGCTGTAAATGTACCTCTTGCTGCAAAACTGGAGCTGATGTTTCCTTTAAAAGTGTTTTATGCTCTCACAGACTTTATGTAAAAGACAGAAAAAGTCCACGTCTTAAAGTGAAGGCAATGCAGAATTGCCTGAAAGTTGCATTCTTTCTGATGGCCAGCAGAGGGTTGCAAAAAGTCAGATTGTTTAGAAGTTCATACCCGCTGTCTTATGTGATTTCTTTAAGAGTTTTAATAGTAAGTTTATGGAGATAATTGCAAACTTCTTCTATTCTTTCTCAGTATTGCTGTAAACTCTGTTCTCATTCGGGGTAAAGGAAATAATAAAGCAGGGCATGGTTTGGGTGTGCCCGCTTGTGACTGACAAGTCTCCATATAGGTTTGTCCTCTGGTACTCAGTCAGCTCTACCCCTCGCTTGTCACATCTGGTTTAAGAAAACAGGATTGCAAATGCCAAACTGTCAAAGTCAGGCCTTCAGAATGATATCTGGTAAATGACAAGATAATGTTATTGTTTTATATGTGGAATGAAATGTTGTGGTGGAGATTTGAACTTTCCGTACACGCAAGACAACCATTAAAAATGCAACTGAGAAGATTTTTTACATTTTTCTGCATGCATGCATTAAAAATGATAGACAACAAACTTATTTCTGCTAAAGGCTTCATGATGTTGAGTTTCTGTTGAGTTGTTTCCTATTTTGTTCCTGTTTGTCTTGTAGTTGCAGTTAGTTGCACTTCCAGTCATTGGTCTGTCTCCTTTTTGTGCCTCACCTCTTTCTAACTAGTCATTAGTCTCATTAGTGTATATTCTCTCTGCTTTGCACTCGTCACTTTCCAAATTCTCTTGTGCTCTTGTTTAGTACAATTAAAGCCTGGGAATAAGGGTGTACTACTGTTTAGACAAAGGGATATTACATCTGTTGATATTCTCAGTGGTCTGAAAAGGCTGAAAAGGAAAATCAAGTATTTGCTTGCTCATGTGTGTTTTCATTCCCACATTTTTATCATGTAGGCATGAAAAGCACCTATAAGTATGTGCACTTCTGGACAGTTATGATTAGTAATTAGCATTACTAATGTTACTTTGCAACTTTTCCACTGTTTTAGTAAGTCTGAGATTCTGTGTTCTAGAAAGTCTCATATTTTTCTTTGAGTTGCACATCTGCTGGATTTTTTTTCATTAATGTATTACAACTGTTCTGTTATTCTCTCATGCTGCTGTGCTTGCCTTTAAAAAATATAGAAGGCTTTTGGTTATGCTAGGATTAATCTGCCCTGATGCTTCATGACAGGAGCTGGATGTGAACATCTGGACACATATGCACACACAGTCCTCTTGCATAGACATGTAAGCACATGGCTTAATATATCAAACCTGACTGATGTATACACTCACACCAACCCCATCACTGGTGAACAGAAGGAGAGAGTTCACCTGCGTCGTGCGTTCTTGTCATATTTTCAAAAATGATGGAAGATGTTTTCCAAGTGGTACTGAAATGCTAGACTTGATGTACAAATGAGGCCATTGTCTTTGTAAAGCTCTCTAGAGATTCAAGCATTCTCAAGTTAATTGCATGACTGAAAGAATATATTTTTTGTGCAACTCAAGGCGTTATTATAATGTCAAATGCACTCTTTGATCGCTGGCAATAGCCTTGTTATTATTTGTAGGGCCAGATGTTGCATGACTGAAATCATTTGCATAACAAGGAATATGAAGTTGTTAGCATCCTATTTTGTAAATGCGTGTCCATGTGTATTCATCCATATGGACCGTAATTAGTGAAGTTAATCCAGGTCAGAAGAAATTAGAAAATGTGTGGGGTTTTTTTTTCTTACTTCATTTGTTATACATATAATAAGACAAAACATTTTTTGACCTTAGCCTTTTTCTACATCTGTCTGAGGGTTCAAGGCGAGTAAGACTGCTTTCATTATATTTTTGTGACTTTTTAAAAATAATTATTCTGCTTTCATTTCACTCAGTCTTTATCTCTCAGGTCCAGATTATGTGCTTCCACAGTGTAATGGCAGCTGTAACAAGGAAAGCCCTATAAACACTCAAGTTCAAAGAAAACAAAGTTGAAAAGAAGAGCTAAGCCTATAAAGAATGAAAATGTTGTTTAGCCCTCCCAGAAGTGGCTGCTGTGTATCACCCCACTTCAGGGAATTGAGCATACAGATGTACCCTGCATCACAGAAATCCCACTCTTCGCCATGTGCTTGCTAACCCACAGCTGTACTTTTAGCACTCTTAAGTGGACTTTCTGGAAATAATTTTGTTCTGTCTGCACTGTGTAGACTTCACGAGGACTGAAAGATGACATTTTGTGTGTGTTGATTTGTGTGTGAAAGACGAACTAAAAGTACAAGATGTTGGTGAATAACATGTCTTGATGCTATTAACTAGTTTTCTCTAGTTTAACAATATTAAAACAAAGAGAGCATCAGCTTTTGGGGAGGCTGTGGCTTAGGAGCTGAAGCGGGATATCTACTAATCAGAGGGTTGGTGGCTTGATCCCTGGCAGCTCAAGTCTGCTTGCCAAAGCATCCTTGGGCAAGGTATTGAATCCCAAACCTCCAACGCATTCAAGTTTATAGATATAGACAAGAGTGCTTGTATGAATGTGTTTGTGCTTGTGAACTGGTAAATGTCATTTCTACTCAAGTAGAGTAGAAAGGCACTTTACTTATACTCTCGCCTTTACATTACATTTTCGTTATCCCAGATATCCATTATATCATGACTATAGTCCTGCAACTAGGGTAATCACCACCAAGAATGAGGAATCCTGCATAAGACGCCAACACAACACAGATTTGTGCTCTCAGTATCGCTGATATTGTCTGACCAAAAATAAATTTGACAGCCTACAACCATAACAACTGCTGCCAGCTTGGAACAACCTCCCTGCCAAGGGTCATGAAATATTCGCTGCTGTTTGAAAAGGAAAGGGTGCTCACATCAAATTATACCTAATTTGCATTTTTCTTGTTTACTTCATTTTTTTACGAAACTACATTGGGAGGGGAGCAATTCATTAAGTGATATTTCAAATCTCCACAGTACTTTTAGTGGCTGAAATGTCTGCTCAGTGTCATACCATTATACTAAGACTGATATTGACTACTGGACAGTTTTAAATAATGCTCACAGAGGCTCTCAAAAATGGAACCAAAACAGTCCACAGCAAATTGAGTCCCAAGGTACACGCACAATAACACCACTATCTAATGGCACTAATTGATGAAACCACAATGTTCTAAATGTGCCCGTAGTTGGCTGCGTCTCTGTTTTGACATCGTGTGCTTACAATGCATTTTCCAAAAAATCTGCCATTCATAAATGTGGCACATCATCCATGAAGAAAAAGATGGGTAGATAATTAACGAGACTGCCTGTAAACATAATGCGGGCAGTGATTACATTTTACCTAACTGTAATTAGGTTATGTTCCTGTACCACACTTTCATTGTATAGGAACATAATATATAGCTGGCAGGGTCACACCTGGTATTAAAATGCGCTCCAATTATGTTGATTGTGGCTGCAATTTGATGCAGCCTCACTGTGTAAATAAGTTGTGCAGAGCATGTTGACATGGCATGGTAAAGAGAAGGCATGTGGTTGTATTGTTTCTATTTGGGTCTCTTTAAAAAAAAAGTGTATTATTGTGTGATTTTTATGCAGTTCTTAGAAACTCAGAGGAAACACTGGGATACAGAAATGCAGCACCTCCATTTGTTGCTCAGTTCAAACATTAAAAAAAAAATAGCAACAACCAATAGCAATAATAATAATTGTTGTAATAATAAAATAAGAACAATTATATATACGTTAAATACAAGTAAAACATCATCATTTTACAGGGAAAGAAAAATAATACAAATATTCAAATAATATCCATGCTGCTCGTTCTGTTCTGAGGCCCAGGAACACTCTGTCCCTGCAGGTGGCTGCTGCAACTTCTATCCAACCTTTTTTTGACCAGTCTGGTTCCAGCATTTTGAATCATTTTGTTATGGAGGTGGCGAGTGAACAACTCAAGTAACACTTCCTTCCATTGTAATATATTTTAGGTATTTCCTTTTGGATTTCATCACTTTAAAAAAGTGAGAAACGTGTGCCATCATTGCAGATTACAATATTACAGCTAACAATAATAATAATAAAACTAAACTTTTTTCCTTTTTTTGTTTTATTTTGTTTTTTTGCCTTCGAAACCTCTTGTATTTTTTCATATGTTAGTAATGTGGTTAGATCCGTCTTTTTCCTACATAATCCCACATCCAAAAGTGAAAATGGAACATCACAAAGAAAAAAACAAAAAAAACAATGAAATTCTAAAAAATAAACAGTGTAATAATAATGTATACTTTATTGATGCCCCGTGGGGAAATAACTCTCTCTGCATTTGACCCATTCACTCAGTGGGCAGCTACTAAGCAGGCGCACTGGGGAGCAGTGTGTAGGGATGGTACCTTGCTCAGGGGTACGTCAGGGTAGCAGTTCAGTGGATTCGAACCCTCAACCTTCCGGCGACCACTCTACCTACCGAGCTATCCCCGCCCTGTATGCCCTGTATATTGATTTGGCTACTGGCTGGTAATATATCCTTTTAATATACCCAGGATGTCACAGGAACCTGTCCTTGCTGACTGCAGGCGAAAAGCTGGGTTTACTGTAGACTAATCACCAGATTTAAAAAAAATTCACTGTTCTTAAATCTGTTCTTTTTTAAAAAAAATTTATGATAATAGTTAGGGCATTAATGTAAAAGTCTAAATCTAAAAAGAGACCATCGTTAGCAAATGTACACTTATCCAAAAGTTGCCCCGATTTGCTAGAATGAGAAAAAGTGTTGATGAGCTGGTGGAGTTCTCAAGAGACACCAGCACACGTACATGCATTAATCTTGTATAACACTCGAAGTAATATTGCAGAGAAGCTGTGGAGGATGACCCTATGGGAAACACAAACATACACACTTGTGAATTTGTACATTCACAGAAATCTGAATGTTTAGTGTGAATAATTGGTGTAAGCAGATAAAGAAAAGCAATTTTCAGTGTGTTGATTTATAGGCATCAGGCAGGAAACAAGAAAATGAATTAACCGAGGACCATCTTGTGATAAGATCACAGCAGCTGCAACACCAATCAACACATTGAGGTTCAGATGCATGAGTATTTGGGAATCAATCAACGCTATTACCAAAGTGCACAAATACACACACACACACACACGCACACACAAATCAATATCAGCTATTCTATCACAGCTGGTAACAATCTGGGATTCACACTTCATCCAGAAACACATGACATCATAAACAAACTGAAAGGTCAGTCTTGCATATTAGTCACACTGCGTAGTTAATCTTCATGAGTGGATTAATGTTCATAGTTTTACACTGAGTAAGACAGAGAGTGACCAAGTTAGCACAGGGAAAAGTTGTCTGTCTTTTCAGTAGCTAATTGATTTTTTTGGAATAGTGCTTTTCATAAATAGTTCTCTCTATGGCTTTAAAGCTTGAAGAATTGGATTAAAGGCAAATCCCATAGATCATTTTTGTTGTAAATCTTTCATTTATTTTTTCTCCCTTCCCTTCTTGTAGTAGGCTGGATGGAAACGATGCCTTTTAGCATTGACTGAGTGCTTCTCAAACTGTCTCTGAGAAGGCCACATGAACTATTAGCTCAAATATATAATTATACAAATGTTATTTTCATGCCCATGCTGGGGAAAATGTGTAAGTAATTAGCTTATATTTGAATGGATTGTCAGTCATGTTACATGACTGGCAATCATTTTGGGCTTCCAGCCAAACGAGCCCTTAGTGGTTACTCATTTCATACCAGCAATAATCAAGTGGGACATTTTCTGCAGTTAGGAAAACTAGATTAGATGACTTTCCTCATGGAATTATTATAAAACATTTAGTGCACCTTGGCAGCGTGCATAGTGTGTTGAAGAGATATAAAATGAGCTGAATCAATTGGTCATGACTCATTCTTCCATCAATACAGCTCCTCATTTATTTTAATACAAATATTCAAGTTGAACTGTGTCTGTGTTCTTTAAGGATTCATATTATGCTTATTTCCTAATAGTTTTTAACCAGGAATGGTGTAAAAGTTGCTTTCAGGATTGACAGTTCAAAAATATCTAAGCTGTTTCTTAGGCAGCCCCTGGTTTAAACTACAGTTGAGCCTGAAAATCAAGATTTAGATTTAGGTTTTGTAAGACATCTCTCATTAATATCACACTGTCCCCTTGAGTGCCCAACCTCCTGAAACCTGCAGAGGGATAATACCCACAAATTCATCCTTTTTGTTAACGTTTTGAATGGAGTAACATAAGGTAACATAATGCCTTGTTCTCGCAAAAATGTGAGCAAGCTCGTGTACAGCTTTAAAAGTAGTTTGCTTGCTCGGACCACATACCTTTAGGTTTAGGTTTAACAGCATTTCTAGTAGATAAAGGCAGATGTCTTGAACGTGAATTAAGGCTGCGTTTTGGGGAAGGCCCCAAAAACGGTCCCATCTAATATCATGTATAGACACAGAACAGGAAGGGGCATGTATGGAGGTTTGGTCCCACTCCTGAAATTCTGATAAATTATCTCCAATTAATGGTCAATCTGATACCCAGCAGGTAGCCAGTGTAGGGTATCAAGAATGGTAGTGATATAATTTTATCTCAGTAAATATGTTAAAAGTTTATCAGCTGAGTTTTGAATGAGCTGTAGGTGGAAAATCTGATGGGAATTACAGTAGTCCAAACATGATAAAGAACCACATAGATGTCTTTTTCACCATCTTATCAATAAGGAGTTTAGGTACCCACGAGAAGGATCTCAGATCGGACCTGATTTGACCTGTAGGACATTTTGTGACATCAGCATTGAACTTAAGAGAGAAAAGCCACAAGATTTGAGATTGCCCTTAGACTACTGTCTGTCAGCAGAACATATAGCTGGGTATTATCCACATAACAGTGGAAAGTAACACAGCATTTATAGATAATCTTATCCAGTGGAACCGTATAGATAGAGAATAAGAATCGGCCACTGTGGAACACTCCGTGAGAGAGAAAGGATGAGGATGAGATTTGTCTGATAAGTAGGGGCAAAACTGGGAAAGAGCAGCATCCTTGGTGCTACCAGGGCATTCAAGGTAGTTTATAAAGATGTAATGGCCAGATGTTTCAAATGCAAAAGAATCAGGATAGAGCAGAATCCACTACAAACAATAAATCATTTTCATGTGTTTTAAAGGTAAAACTTCCTAAAACTGACTGATAATTTGTCGGTAATTTCGCCACTATTTAGAAACATTATACATTTTTATTGACAGACGTCATCAAATTTAAGCACATAGTCTGTGTTTTCATACAGCTGGATACAGTTAAATCTGTTTTTATTTATTTTTTCAATTATAATCACTGAATGTCCAGGTGTTAGGAACTTTTCATGAACAGCACAGTGTGACAGGGCTTTGAAATGGCAATAGGCTGTTTTTGCAGTTCAACCCCACTAAGTGTTAATCCGATGCACCTGTGTGCTAGCTGTTGGAAAATCCAGCTATGGTTGACTGGGCTGCACAGCCAAACAAACATTAAGCTGTGTTAAGGTGGTGCTGGAGGTGCCTGTTATATTGTTTTATTTTGTTTTTGTTTTCCTTTTTTCTCTATGAACCAAGTGATAGTGTGTGTATGTGCACGTTCTTTCTTTCACCGTAGTTTCATGTGTAAATTGTGTGCATAAAACGGTATGTGTAAATTGCCGCAATTCTCTGGCTTATGAGTCACTGGCTGGCAGTGTGCAAAATGCCATGCAGAGAGCAACAAACAAGCAACATTAAGAGAGACAGGTAGAGCAGTGGGTAGGTACAGGTTGCAAACTCTGCTTTCATATGATCCGGTAGCAGGATGACTCAACCTGCTGCTGCTTTAAGAAAGATTTTGATCTTACTTTTCAATTTAAATATAAGATTTTAAGCCAGCCTGTACTTGTTAGAATCTTCTCCTGCATGTCCCTAAAGTTTAAAAGAAAAAGACTTTCTCTGTAACAACCTTATTTTCCCTAATCCATTTTAGTAGCAACCAAGCCAAAGCTGACTTTTGGCTTTACACCGAATTTGAACTTCGTGCTCCCAGGTGGAAGATCACTGCTTAATCCACTGTGCTACATGTTGCTTCCAGTGCAGGTTTTTTTCATTCTTCACATTGCTTTATACTGCTCACCTAACCCTTCTTAGATTTTTAGGTGTTTAAAAAAAAAGACAGCCCAAAAAGATACAATATACTGAATGGCTGGTATGGCTGGTGTCTTTCACTTGTTTAATCTTTTGCCAAAAAACATGTTGCATCCACAAACTTTCAGAATCTCAAGACTGGAGAGAGCTGTCCTACGAATTGAGATTACTGGCATAGCAAGCTATGTTGAGTTTAAAGTCAAAACCTTTCTGTGTCACTGACGTGGCTCTCTGTATATCTGGCTTAATAGTAATCAGCTCATGGTAACTGATGCGGAACACGTAAGCTGGTCAGGAGAAGGTTTTGTTCCGAGCTTCCGTTTACGGTCACCTGGAAGTGACACGGTTCTGCGGATCCTCTTAATTACAACATGTTTTAAGTGCAATCTAGATTCTCCTCTGGAGGATTATGGGTTTTTTATGTGCAAGTTGTAAAGCTGTGTCGTTACTTGTCGGTAATAAAACCACTAAATTAAGTGTAAACTGTGCATTGCATTGTCACAGGAATGTGCATGTATTATTTTGGTTATTTGGAAAATTTAGAAATGTTTTTATAGTTGGTTGTAATCCATGGCTTAGTCTGCTTATTCTGAAGAACACCTATTATATCAGTAAAATTAATATCACTTTTGATCTGTAATTTCCATGTTTTTGATTACAACTTTTTTAGCCTTTTTAAGCTTAGAATATGTCCAGTTTAAAGTTGCATAGCTCAAGTCAAGTTAGAAATAAACAGCAGCACCAAAAGCACACATAACAAATTAACTATTTTCAAATAACTTGAATTAAAATAATTATTTTACCGCTATATGGGCTAAATCACTAGCTTAATGATTTTCTGTGGCATTAATCTCTTTTCCTTTAACATTTTACTATGATTTTATATTTTGTTTTGTTTTTAATTTAATTTTAATCGCTATTTTATCATCATTTGATAATGTCTCTGATTGGAGTGGCACTCATAGGAGTAATTTTGTGTGGAAGAGGGGTCACATGGACCAAAAAATACCTATTCTTATAAGTTCGCACAGAGCCAGAAGCAGAAAGCACCGTCACAGTTGTAATACTTGTAATCTTTAACTGGAGTTTTAGGTTTGTTGAGCCAGCTAACCCAAAGAAAGCCCGACTGTGTTGAACTTTATTTGTAGGATACTCCTTAAAAAACTCCTCTTTGTCTAGAAGTTGAGAAACTCTACCCTCCACACATAATGTTATGTTTCTTGCATGTTTGTTGACATATTTTACAAAGATGATCAAACTTAATGTATATTAATAGGAAAAAATATAGACGTTAAACACAATGAAATCATCACAGCTGCTTGCTTGCTTGTCTTAGAGGAAAAACAGCAGTACAGTATATGTAGGACTGCAAAACAAGGTATGAAAGTGGGTCTCCAAGCCCTTTGGTCAGTATAACTGGAAAAGTCATATTAATATAAAATCTGTCAGTCAACAGACTTATCAGTATCACCGTATTGGGAGACTGGAAGTTTCCCAGAGGCCTAAGGGTGACTTTGGCCTGATGTAGACTTGAATAGCGACATTGCTAAAGATGGAAGGAGTTGATGGACCTCTCAGATTTCACGAATTAGGGGTGGCTCTTTCACGCTTGCCAATCGGCTGTTGGCTCTAGCTGCACTGTCGACAGTTTTAGCCTTATTCTTTCATCTGCATCCCTGGCTATGTTAAGTGATCTGAGAACAAGTGAAGAACAGCTGAATTCAAACTAATACAGCCGTTGTCAGGAGTTTGCATTTGTGTATAAGCTTAAACATTTATTTGAATTAAGTACACATATACAAGGCTTGGGTGAGAGATGTTTGTTGTCATATTTAATAAGACATC